>NC_137237.1:37179046-38379046 GCF_051294905.1 Botryllus schlosseri | reverse complement strand
GGGGGGGGGGGGGGGGGGTAAAATGGCCCATCTCGGCAACCGCTGGTCGTAGAGTCATGATATATAGCTCAAAATCTGCGGAAGCATCATGTTTCTATCTGTCTTCAGAAGAAAGTTTTCTCTATTGTGAACACAAAATGAGTTATAGCCAAAAAACAATATATACGCACATTTTTGTTGAAATTCAGCATTTATTCTGACGAATTGTGATCTGTCATAAGATTTTTGAAACTAAAAGTAACACACGGATAAAACCGAATATTGGGCCCATAATACAAATATATTCACAACACAGTCCTTCTAAAATCGGTTCAAAACATCATAATGAAACAATCACATTTAACGGCTTATTGAAATGCATTTTTGTGTCATATTTTTTCATCAGTTTACGAGACTTAATTTTTTGGCAATTGAGAGGCCATCTCGTCTTTCAAATCCCGAAACTTGTGCTGATGCTTCTGTTACGAGCTTTACATGTTGTTTCACTGTTTGATTGTGGCATGGATGAAACAAAATCAGAGGCTTCTCGCGGCATTCTTCCAACTCTGCATCGGTTAAGTGCTCAATCGCTGGAGGAAGATGTTGATAAGGTTCAATATCAACCAACTCGTGGCATGCCTTGGCTTCTAAGTTTAACTTTGGGACACAGAATAAACGAATGGGTCCCCAGTTCAATTGGTTGGAACTGCTATGACTTTCAATGTCCACAAGTGAATTTTATTCAGCGGCATGTTTTCGAAACGCAAGCACCTTGGTCACACCCTTATTTCGTATGTCTTCATTATCATCTACCAGCATTGCAATCATAATATTTTCGGGGTATGCGAAATAACCTGTTTCTTATCACCACATGCAAAGCAATTTTCCGAAAGTTTCAGTCAGAGAAATTCAAAACCTGTTGAATCAAGTTGAAGACGTTTCAGGATTCATGTGTTATATGTTTGTTTCGCTTGATCTCAAACCAAGTCGGAAAATATACTTCAAGACAAAAACGAACCAGAATCTTCAGGTTCGAAGGCGGTTCATCAACTGTTACATAATACCGTAAAACTCTACACATAATACCGTAAAACTCTACACTGCATCCTAAAGTTAGCCATCTTGAATGGGAAACTGGTCCAACCTCCAAGTAAGCCAGATCATCATCAGCATTTCCTTGAATAATTGCCCAGCACATTTATAAGCATATAACTGGTCCTTACTCAAGTCATTAACAATTTCCGATGGGAGCTTTGGAAAGGCCATAAGTGGTGGCGAGAGCTTTTTGAATTGAGTAACTGGCCAACAAGATACACTTCCATGTAGTTTTGTTTTCAATTGGGTGTGACCAAGGTCCTGGTGATTCGAAAACATGCCGCTGAACAAAATCCACTTATGGACATTGAGAGTCATAGCAGTTCCAACCAATTGAACTGCGGTCCTGTTCGTTTATTCTGTGTCCCAAAGTTGAACTTGGAAGCAAAGGCATACCACGAGTTGTTTGATATTGAACCTTATATCAACAACTTCCTCCAGCGATTGAGCCCTTAACTGATGCAAAGTTGGAAGAATGCCGCGAGAAGCCTCTGATTTTGTTTCATCCATGCCACAATCAAACAGTGGAACGACATGTAAAGCTCGTAACAGAAGCATCAGCACAAGTTTCGGGATTTCAAAGACGAGATGGCCTCGTTCGCCGAAAAATTGAGTCTCGTAAACTGATGAAAAAACTTGACAAAAGAATGCATTTTCAATGAGTCGTTAAATGTGAGTGTTTCATTATGATGTTTTGAACCGATTTTAAAAGGACTCTGTTGTGAATATATTTGTAATATGGACCCAATATTCGGTATTGTCAGTGTGTTACTTTTCCTATATAAAAAAATGATGACAGATCATACTTCGTCAAAATAAATGCTGAATTTCAACAAAAATGTGCGTATATATTGTTTTTTGGCTATAACTCATTTAGTGTTCACAATAGAGAAAACTTTCTTCTGAAGACAGATAGAAACATGATGCTTCCACAGATTTTGAGCTATATATCATGACTCTACGACCAGCGGTTGCCGAGATGGACCATTTTACCCCCCCCCCCCCCCACGTGCAGAAATTGGGGGGTTGCCGGCTGAAAAATGGGGGCAACACCCTGAAGTCACTTTTTATTGAAGTTTTAGGTCATTCGTCAGGATTGAGGAAGCCCTTTTTTCGATTTGAAAAAAGTCATTTTCACTCCACCCTAGGCCGTTCACCCATTCATACATGAGTTTGCAATTTGCACACATCGATTAAACCACCTGTAAATGAGGTGTTCCAGAAGACATGACCGTCCCAATCGAACTCCGTTTAGCAGCACTAGGTCCTCAAGCAATCGTTGCACTCTGATATCACTGAAAAACCAGGATAGACTTCAGATAAGTGCCTCCTTCGTCTTTTATCTCATTTGTAAAACATAGAACATACAAATACAACGACAAATTCACGTTAACTAGTGAATCTTGGGTTCCCTGAATTGGGCCAGTGACAATAGGCTGCGTACAGTTCAGTTCATCTGGAACCACAGGTGTATTGACTTCCTGCTCAAATAAAATACAAGCTAATCCTTTGTCAATGGATTTCTCCTTTCCCTTGCAGTATATTTCCTTCTATACACGGTCTTTAGACAGTGTTCTGTATAGGCGAGGCAGTAGCTTCTCGGCAACTGGTGGATCAACACCCACTGAGCTTACAACACCCTTTACACTATTGGGTGCATAACAATCTTCATAAGACAAAACAGAGTGTGGCGCAGAGATTTTATCTCCCTAGTCTGAATGCCGTCTCTGTTCAATTTGTTTCGTCACAACATCTTGAACTTGAATGAAATTGGTAACGTTGATTTCCGAATCATTTGGGGTCTCCAACTTCGGTCCAATTAAACTCCAACCCATAGCGATTTTTGTGCCACTGGTTCTCCCAATTTTCCTCTTTTGAATTCATCAATCCACAATGATTTGCTCTCATTAGAACCAATTAATAAATGAACTTTATCACCTGGAAGATTAGGAAATTCAATCCCACTCAAATGAGGGTAGCGTTCGATATCAGGATTTCCCTTATATTTGTTAGCTGAAGCAGATATTTTATCAATTGACAGCACTTTCTTCAGATTAACTCGACTGCTGTCTTCTAGTGATCCGATACTCAAATCCACAAACTCTCCAGTTTGAGTCTTTGTCCCATGTATTGTCATTGAAGAGTAGGAGATTTTACGAGTATTGGCAGATAACATCTGTGTCAAAGTTTTACTGCAAAAACAATTACTATACTTCCCGGATCCAAAAAGGCCCAAACTTCAAGAGTTATGCCGCTCTGACAACTAACTCTCACTGGAACGACATTCAAATATACTCTGCTTCCAAGGGTTGATGAAGCAACCGATTGTGAACTAACAATAGGCCGTAGAACACATTTTCTACCAGCAATATCGGTTTCATTTCGATGCAGCAGGGTATGATGTTTTCCTGCATTGCAACCCTTCACATTACAAGCACTCGGCCATTTACAGCGCTCTGCGATATGGCCCGGTACAAGGCAATTTGCACAAATGTTACTGCTTTTAACAAGTTCATATTTATCCTCTGGGTCTTTACTTGAAAAGGTAGAGCAGTTTTTTAGCGAGTGACTGCCTGCACAGTCCGGACATACTCTTCCAATCCCATTAGAATCAACATCGGCCTCATTACCAATCTTCCTACATTTGGTAGTTACGGCATTAGCGTAACATTTGTTTATTGTACCGGATCCCTTTTGTGTGGATCGATCTTTATAATTAGAACTTATCCCCTTGGCCATGCTTGAATATGAGCATTACACTGCATCGGACACCAAAACAACCAGATCGTTGAAGGACGGTGAAACATTTTGCTTTTCTTTCTTGGCTGATAATTTGATGCAGTTATTCAACAAGTTTGGTGCTAACTTTGATGCAATTTTTGCCAAATTGTCGAAATTTTCCAATTCTGAGGATTGATCCAAATTCTTGAGTGTTATATAACATTGCAGTAATTTCCTTGAAAAGATTATTAATCCTTCATTATCCCCTTGTTTTAAGTTAGGGTTGGCATTCAATTCTTCCATAAATTGACGGCCGATAGTGAAAGTCCCACCATACATAGATTGTAGTATGTGCTTTGCTGTTTTATAACCCTCATTTCCATCTATAAAGGATGCACAGTGTAGAATTGAGTCTTTAGCATCTCCTTTACAGTATTGTAACAGATACGCCAATCGGATATAACCATCTGAAACCCTGCTTTCGGTATTTTTCTCAAAGTTTCGAATGAATCTTGTATACTCCTTTGGTGAACCATCGAACGTCAATAGTTCTAATTTTGGTAAATCAGAAGCGTTCCGCAAAGCTGTGGCAATTTCCATTACATCAATACGATCTTCATTTTTTCTGGTGTTACTTTGATTGTGCCTGGTTATTTTAGGATGAATCAATGGCTCCTGAGATTCTAAGCCTACTCTTTGAGTTATGTTGCATCCAGGGTATTCGAAACCCTGCCCTTGAAACATACTGTCCTCTTTGAGGCATTTCTGTGTCTCAGCATGAGCTGCATACAACAATCTGTTGTCCATCTGCACTGCACAATCTTTCCTAGGCAACGATGAACCTTGCTCGCCTCTTCTTGATCGTACCAGACTCTGTCTGGTTTCAACAAAATTATATAGATTCTGTTCTTTGGGATTTGGATGAGACGCAGTTTCAAGAATGTCAATTCTTTCGTCACCTATTTCCCAAGCCTCAACATCAACACAGGCTAATTCATATTCATGAGCATTTTTTTGGCGAGCCAATTTGCGTTCTACCAGTATACGCTCATCTTCCAGAGACTCCCTTTCTGCTTGCTGCTTCAACTTCAAACGAGCCTTTTCTCTCAAAGCTATAGCTTTAATACGCCTCGAACGTTCACTGTCGATGCTCTTGATAGAATGTGAGGTACCAGGGGTTCTCAACCTGGGGGGCGCGGGAGCCTCTCAGGGGGGGGCACGAGAAATTTTTGTCAATGTCTGTATAAATGGTGACTAAACATGTGTTTCACAACCATTCTGAAGATATACGATTATTGAAGATTAGACTTAATTAGTATTCTAGAAAGCTTGACAAACTCAAACTCCAGCAGTCGCGCTCAACGGAGTATAGGCTGACTTCAACTTCATTTGAGCAAATTTTTGATATCCTTTGAAGATTTAGAGAAATTCCTACGTGCAAGTCATTCATTACTTTATAGCTTTGGCAGTAGGCAAAATCTCTGTGCGCTAGGTAGCTGTTGTTGATAGCTGGCGAACTGCACTGCTTAAGACAGACTTAGATGCAATATAGGTTGCCCGGTTTCGCCCTCAATTTGGCTATAAATCAACACAATTTAATTCATTTCCAAAACTGATCAAATTTAGCATGGCAGGACAGAACGACGCCGTGCTCTCTGTATTCACTACCAGCATCAGGATTAGTCTCAGTGCAACCTACCTTGAAATTAATTGATGTCCTTTTCAATGTTTTTTTTGTTATTTTCAAACAAGTTTCGGGAAGTTTGTCAGCAATGTAAAAGACTAAACAACTGTAATGGGGATTCAAAATTGGCGTAAGATATACCTTATGTATACTATTATATCAGGAGAGGGCAGCCAGTACGGCCGCATGCGGCCGTAGAAGGGAATTCGTGCGGCCGTCGACGCCTAATTCAATTAGTATGTGTTGGCAGCCGTAGACATGCAAATTGCAATTACGAATGCACTCCCGAATTTTCGAGAGATTTTATTTAATCTTGAAATTTTCTTCGCGCTCCGCGCAATTCAACAAGACTTCGTTTTTCGATTTTAATGCAGTAGCGCTATTCTTAATTGGAGCAGGAATGGGAATCCTCAAGAAATAACAATTCATTTGCGGCTCTGAAAAATTTTTGCGCTCTGCGCGACAATATGCACTCCCAGCAACTATTCATAACATTGTCACTCTAGATTTCGGTGCGTACAATAGGCCGTTGTGAAAAGTAGAATAGTCCGGAGTTCACAGGGAATGGATATGGACAGTTTACCATAGGCATTTTGCGTCCAGATCGTTCATATTGCGGCTATGCCCTGGAATGCGGCCTTAGGCTACAAAAGTAATCGAAATGCGGCCATAATTAGCAGGAAGGTTGCCCAATGCCCACCTCTGTATTAGATGATGTGCTCTTTTTGACATGACGATAAATGTAAGGGGGGTCAGGGGGGTGCGATTTTTTTGACCATCGCCGGGGGGGCGCGTGTCAAAAAAGGTTGAGAACCGCTGGAATAGATGAACGCGTAATTATTGGTGGTGCCAAAAAGGTCTTGTTACACCCGTTACAACATTCTTGAAGTTTGTATTGAAATTCCTGATAATAATCCTTGATGTGGGTTGTCTTGACAATATCATCCTGCATTTCCATAGTATATAGTCGATGGACTGTAACATATTTTTCAAACGTACGTTCCAATTCCTTACGGTACATTTGCAGGGACTCGTCAGGATTTAACATCTTTTCTTCAATAAATCGATATTGTTCTCTCAAACAAGCGAGCGTCTCTTCAAATTCCTTTTTCGCAATAGATTCCTTCATCGCCATGACTAGTCAAACTACAATCTAGCCCTTTGAGTGCCGCTGAAACCTCAGTTGCAAACTATGCCTTTCAGTCGACGTGAATACTACAAGAATTAGGCGCGAATCAAGCAATCAGTTATACCCTCAATTGATGACTAGGCCTACCGGTAATGAGAGAATCAATTTTGCAGATACTATAACTGCAACAATTCGATATATAGCTAATGAGAAGCTCTCAATCACAAACGAGTAGTGTCGTTAACTTAAATATAACGTACGTTTCGGTCGTTGCCTAGCTCAAACGATAGTTCGTTATATTTACTTGACTACAGTTTTGGCTGTAACAATTTAGGCTTGTCGAGTAGCTTGCTAACTCGAATTGAGACTACTACCTCACTTTCTTTACTTCCTATAATCCGAGCCTACCCCTGAGACCCGGTCAAATGTAACTCAAACAATTACAGAATAGGATAGCAATTTAGTACAAAGAAAGATCACGTCAACGTCGAGACAATGGTCACAATAGCGGTTAACAACACTTACAATCTACACAATAAAGATACAATCATCTGAATGATGGCCTGAACTTATACAATACTTGAGCATACAAATAATGTCCTTCAGTACATTATATCCCTAAATCTAGCCTAACTTCGATCACTGATTCAATCATATTACAAGCAACAAAGCGACTAAACTTTAACTCCGCTCATATGATAGATAACTAACCTACGGATAGATACGCAACACCCGGCGTCACGCTTGCTTGCCTGGAGGCAATTACTGCCCAGCAATCTGAACGCAACATAATTGGTAATCCCATAGCTGACGACCCGCGTGCTTAAATTCAGTAAAGTTGATCTTATTTCAAAGCTACTGTCGCACTGATTTTGAAAATACACATTAAAATCTAATCAGGGCAATAGAACCCCCTTGAAATACACCTTAAAGTTTGAAAATCGGTATTGTTCTGAACAATCGCAACCACACAAGGGTCATTGTTATGGTCATTGTGCTGCGTCGCTGTGATTGTTCGGAACAATGCCGACTTTCAGACTTTAGGGTGTATTTCAAGGGAGTTCCATTGCCCTGATTCGATTTTAATGTATATTTTCGAAATCAGTGCGGCAGTAGCTTTCAAATAAGATCAAGTTTATTGAATTTAAGCGTGCGAGACGTCAGCGATGGGATTAGCAATTACGTTGCGTTCAGATTGCTGAGCACTGAGCAGTGATGAGCGGACTGTAATATTTTTCGGTCCAAGTCCGATCCTGAAAATTTTCAATTCAGTCCTAGTCCATCCTGATCCAAAAATATTTTCATAATTTACTGTCCAAGTCCGGTCCTGAAAATTTTCAATTCAGTCCTATACTCCATCCTGATCCAAAAATATTTGCCAGATTTTCAGTCCAACTTCATCCTGATCGAAAAAAATTTCAAAATCTAAAGTCCAATTCTACAACTGAAAAAACAGGACATGTTAGGGCCGTTATAAACATTGCACACCCAATTCAATTCGATTCCAGCTTGCAGAAGCGAAGTTATAACAACACGAGAATTTTCAATGTACTAAAAAGTATACACATTTTTGATAGTGGCTGCCCGTCCCTACGAAGTTTTGTAAGAAATTGGTGCATTACATGTTTAATTTAATTCCAACCAATGGAAGCGTTAAAATCGTGGTATATTTACTGTGGGAAATTCTTTCATCAATAATTATAGCTCTACAACTCCACTTTGAACAGCTTCTTGAAGGTACAAAACTTGAATATAAAATTTACTGATATATTCATATTGAGATTTACCCTAACATTTTCGGCAGATACTCATCAGGGATAATCGTCAGCAAATAGCAGAGAATTGGAGAGAACCTTGTATATCAACAATTGTATCACAAAATATGACAGGCAAAAATTGTCATCCGAAAATATCCGGGTTCATTCCAATATGAATATACTATTCAACACCAAAACCTACACCGGTTGGAATCCAACCAGTAGCATCTTTAGGCAGTAAATTTGAGAAAAGAAGGTATTTCTATCCCGTACTTATACAAAACAAATGACTAACATCTTCACTTTCAGGGGTCACTATACAAAAAACTTGCCATACTAGTTTGTTCCATGAGCACATAAAATATCATAGACGAAAGAACAAGCCGAATCACAATATATAGGTGAGCAACTACTACTGCCCAAATATCTTGTGAAATAGTGCCAAATTATCTCAAGTATGGTAATGTGTTGCAATAGGCATTAAGCATTGCATTACCATCAAGCTTACTTTAGGCTGCAGAGAGAAGATTGTACCACCACGACTTGATAGAATTCGTGCTCTTCTACTATAGGGTTGAATTCAACTCAAGTTGAATCAAGAAGTCTACAACAGAAAAAGTAGCACGAATATAGCATACGAACTAGGCAAACTTTTCCTATGGATCAGCAAACCTAGTAGTATCTCGACTCGACCTAAATCCATGTGTCCAGAAAGAGAAACATGTATGGTAGCCCAGATGGCGAAGGATTGTTAACATTATGCAAACAGGCTGTTGTACTTGCGCCACTTGGCTGCAGATAAAGCAGAGGTCTCAAACTCAATCGTGGTCTCGGGCCCATTTTCAGTTTTTGATGGCGCCGCGGGCCGCAGCAACAATAATAGGGGTTTTCAATGTATTTCCAAGTATAGGCCTTATTTTACGGGAAATTGCAGACTGGCATACCGCGCGCAACGCGAAATGTGATTTACTATTGTGAAATCACGTCTATAGTACGAAAAATATCACATTTTCAAATGTTTGAATAAAATTGTTGTTGTACTTGGCATAGTCTGTCAAAATATGTAGTTAAAGACACTATGCGAGAGTAGCCTACAAATGCATCTCATGACATCGTAAAAGCTGCTGGGTTATAATTTGGCAGCTAGCGGACATTTGACGTGCCACAATTATTGGTAGATTATATAAAAGTTTAACAAATATTGACCTGATCGGAGCATTGGAGCAATACATCCTAATCTGGGTTGCTGGCATACTCCTGATAACTTGGCTGTTGATCATGCCATTACCAAAGTAAAATTAAATCAGCGTTTGATTTACAGATCAATAACAACTGTCGATCATTAATGTGCCATAGCAATATAAATTTCTAGTCGCCGACGAAACCATTGGTGTTACAGCAATGGAGCGTAATACCGCTACTTTATACTCGCCCCCTTCAATAGGCAACATTAACATGGTTAAAGAGACCCAATATTACGCAGGAAATAACTAACTTCACATTAAGAGGGGAGCAGAATGCAGATAGTTGCCATACCGACCTACTTAGATAGCTAAATACGCTCCGCAACGCAAGTTACGGCCTTTTGATGTATTACTATTTCAGTTTGTTCAGTTCAGTTACTATAACATTTTGGGAGTTTGTTACGTACGTGGTTGTACCAAGTCACGGCTTTCCGAGCCACAAGTCCTTCTCCGATTGTAACGTTTCACCCGACTCAACTCGAGTCATTCTTATTTTATCACCGATTCATTACGAGTTCGAGTAATTCTACAAAACGTCGTGCCCGTACAAATCACAATTTTCTGTCACGAACTATCAACGGGTCAAGTCCTATCATCATAAACAGGTAATGTGACGTATATAGCCGATCTTCCACCGCATGGTAACTTTTGAAAGTGATGTGATAGTGAAGTTTGATGAGTAAAGTTTCAGGATTGTGTAGTAGTTTTAGATCGTATTTCAAGTTCTCAAATCTAAAAAAAGATATGTGGCAGTAGGGTGGAGTGAAAAATGAAAATTTTTGAATTTCAAAAAAGGGTCTTGATATGTGGTGCCAAATGGTAAACAAATAAATTCTATCATAATTTCGGGTTCGTACACCCTCTAGGGGTCGTGCAATTTCACCGAACGAGCCAAAAACAGCTAATTTCGCCATATCTTGATCATAACTTACACTAGAAAGTCAGTTTTGGGCTTAAAAGATGCAGAAGCAACATGTTCCTATCTCACTTCCATAGAACTTACTCTTAAAAATGAACAGAAAAAAAGTTACAAGCAAATTTCTGATTTTATAGGTAAAATTAAGCACTGAAGCAGTGGGTAGGATGTTAAAAGCGTGTAGTGATTGGTCGTATGACTGAGCAGCATACCCTATCAATTAGAACTACTTTTCAAAACTTGCTCAAACAAATGAAACCCCCTACAAGCATAAATAGGGCTCGGGCATCGAATAGAGACTGCTAAAACTGTATTTAAAACAGCGTCCATGGTAGTGCAGCGTCACGATATCGGTAAGTTTATAACTACGGCCCTCATGAGATTTCTTACCAAAATGCTGTCGTTTAGGGTTTGTATCATATTTGTCACAAAGCTCCTGAATGAAAGCACAAAAATTGAAAATACACATTCAAAACACAAACATCAATTCTACACTGGAAACAGAAGATTTTTGTAGCAGTATCACATGAGTATCAGTGTGCACGAACATTAAAATCATGTTTAGTATTGAAAGATTTCATCTGCTTTCAAAACTTCAGTTTCTATCTGATGAGGCTATCTCTACGGTCAAATCCTGAAACATGGGTAGATGCTTCAGTAACCACGTTTTAATGTCTTTCCACTGCCTGGTTGTGGCAAGGATGACTGAGCCTTAATGGTGATGATCTTAGGTTTTCCACCTCGACATCTGACAAGGTCTTGCTTGCATGCGTCTGTTCAATATCTTTGTGGTTTAAGTTGACAATTTGGTGGAAAGATTAAGCCTTGATGTTGATAACTGGAACTTGGAAGAAACTGATGCTCAATGTCGCTGTTTTTAGGTTTGGTGTCATTTATATATCTTCCTTCAAATTCATAATTGGAATTTGGTACGGTGTGGTTGTTCTGCGCATAGCTGTAATCTTGTTAACTGTAAATCTTCGGACGTTTCCCTCCTCGTCACCAAAGCATTCCCAGCAAAACATTTTCTGGACGTTCTAAATGAGCATTTCTTCGTGGCAAAGATAGTGCAAGATAGTGAATTCGGGTATCAGTCAGCTTTGTGACACGGGAAACTATATTGTGGAAATTTTTAGCACCATCAACAATGAAATTATGCATTTTTATTTCAAACCATGACGGAAAATAGACCTCCATGCAGAATTGAGCATGACGGTTCAGATTTCTCGATGGACGACTCTGCCCCACATGGTACTTTGAAATTTGAGACGCGAGAGTCAACCATATTGAATGAACGATGGGCCCACCCTCTAAATATAGCAGATCTGGTTCCAATTGACGACTTTGAAGGAGGATATATAAATGAAACCAAACCCTAGAGCAGCAACATTGACACCAGCATCAGATTCTTCCAAATTCCAGTTATCAACATCAAGGCCTAATCTTTCCACCAAATTGTCAACTTAAATCTCAAAAATATTGAACAGCCGCCTGCATCGCAACCAAGACCTTGTCTGATCACGAGCTGGGAAACCTATGATCATCACCATTAAGGCTCAGTTATCCTTGCCACAACCAGGCAGTGGATAGACATGTGACATAAGCATCTGCTCAATGTTTCAGGATTTAAACGTAGAGATGGCCTCATCAGACAAAAACTGAAGTCTTGAAAGCAGATGAAATCTTTCAATACCAAACATGACTTTATTGTTTGCGCACACTGATACTCATGTGATACTGCTACAAAAAATTCTGTTTCCAGTATAGAATTGATGTTTGTGTTCTGAATGTGTATTTTCAATTTTTGTGCTTTCATTCAGGAGCTTTGTGACAAATATGATACAAACCCTACCACAGCATTTTGGTAAGAAATCTCATGAGGGCCGTTGTTATAAACTTACCAATATCGTGACGCTGCACTACCAATGGACGCTGTTTTAAATACAGTTTTAGCAGTCTCTATTCGATGCCCGAGCCCTATTTATGCTTGGAGGGGGTTTCATTTGTTTGAGCAAGTTTTGAAAAGTAGTTTTAATTGATAGGGTATGTTGCTCAGTCATAAGATCAATCACTACACGCTTTTGACATCCTACCCACTGGTTCAGTGCTTAATTCTACCTATAAAATCAGAAATTTGCTTGTAACTTTTTTTCTGTTCATTTTTAAGGGTAAGTTCTATGGAAGTGAGATAGAAACATGTTGCTTCTGCATCTTTTAAGCCCAAAACTGACTTTCTAGTGTAACTGATGATCCAGATATGACGAAATTAGCTGTATTTGGCTCGTTCGGTGAAATTGCACGACCACTAGAGGGTGTACGACCCCAAAATTATGATAGAATTTATTTGTTTACTATTTGGCACCACATATCAAGACCCTTTTTTGAAATTCAAAAATTTTCATTTTTCACTCCACCGTAATGTGGCAGTTAAATATTGTCGAATACTCAAAAATCCAAAATGCTGACGCGCGCCGCACGAAATGATCTGGCGGGCCGCGTGTTTGAGACCTCTGAGATAAAGTGACCTGGACCTAATATTTCGATATGCAGCTATATGCGAACATCAATTCCATATCTCTACAATTCTTTCTAACATCAAATACTTCTTTAGGTGCTCATGTAAACAGCACTTGATAAGATCTAATGTGCTGTTACCAAATTTACATAGCTCTGGTTGAAGAAATTCGAATGTGCCAATGTGCCATACGGGCATTCCTAAAATACGGAATAGCGGAAACAGCGGTGCTAACCAGCATGAAAATGTGCCTAAATTCTGTAATTTGGCTTCTAAATGCGTCAATTGGCAACACTGGCAATAATTCTTCTCTCCCGCGGGCCCTCACTTCTGGTTACGAAACCAACGTGCCCGAGTCCGGATTTTGAAATGCTCAAAATCCAAGTCTAACCTGTTTTTTAAAAATCACAATCCGGTCCAATCCGGATCCGACATTTTTTTGAAAATCACAATCCGGTCCGATCCGGTACCAACGAAAATAACCCATAATCCTGATCCTGAAGACTGTGAGAACAGAGAAAGCAATATTAGTGGCTTTACGGAGAGGGTAAACATAGTAACCCAGGCATGCCATGATGCCAACAACAAAATCAGATATTGTGATTGAATTGTGACTTGACCAAGACAACTAGGCCTATAGTACTACTGAAGAATGGAACTAAATTTTCACAGAACAGACATGTATCAAACAAAATGGATGAATCAATCAAAATGATCATTTGATAGAGCAGCAATGAATAGGAAATATATATAATATTATATAATCAGCAACAGCATGATGATGTTCACAATCAATCAGAGAGTGCCGGTGGTACTTCAGTTCTAGTGTGTTTCCAACATCATAAACATGACTAATTGACCATGCCAGCATATATTCATACATTACCACACAATCATTCCAAATGACATCAGAAATCAGAACCACCAACCCGTTACCTCTGCATTCTGCAACAACACCGATACTTTGCTTTTTTGTCATCCTGACAACTGATATCAAGTACCCTAATGGCTAATGAACAGGAAGTATAAGAATCAACATCTGAGGAACAACTGAATTCGAAAACAAATACTTCTGCAGCTCGCTTGTTGGAGCCTGACTTCGTCCTCATCTCATCCAGCAGTAATCTCATTATTGCAGAAACTTTACTTACCGTATGTTGCTTACGCATTTCAACGACGTGACCGATATCAGCGGTTTCAACGTTGTCATTTATTGTCGGAACTCGCATGGGCTTGATCCATAGCAATGAATGCATTCAACTGTGGAAATAATATGGAAGCAGCTTTTTTCATTGAATATAAGATATCTTGAACCTTTTATCACCCAAGATTTGAATATCAAATCCAGTTTAAATCCGGCTCATATGGCAGTTTCAGAATCCGGCTCCGATCCGGCCACAGTAAAATTCATCAAAATCCTGCTCCGGCTCCGGCTCCTGAACCGGACTGTGGCCATCTCTGCTTACCGTAGAAAATCAATATCAGAACGGGGGAAGCACCGGCCACAGCGAGCTTCGAGCTGCTCTGTTGCTGGCCACAGGATGTCATGTGAATTTCACAGATTTTGGGAAACTTATAGAGACTTTCTTACATATATTTGGTATACATTGTTCTTCCAATTCTATACAGTTGCTGACGATTACCCATGACTAGTGTCAGCCGAATACTCAGGTCTATTTCGATATCAAAAAATGACACTCCTGTCAGTACCTATGAATAACAGAATAAATACATTCCCCTCATCGCTTTTGCTCATACCGCTTTACCGGATCTTATATAGGTAGTATGACTGTGAATTGTGTGGATTATATCATGAGAGTTAAAACGGACCTGAAACAAATTTTAAAACTCGAGTAACCGAGCCTTTGCTAAAAAAAATGAGTATCTCTGCTCGAGGTTAACCGCGAACAGTACTAGAATCACGATAATATGTTTCCATGAAACATTATGGTGGTCATATTGGAATTTGTGTTTCCATTGAACCCCCAAGCAATGCATAGTCTGTATACACCACTGATAGCAGCCGAGCTTAGACTGATTCCCAATGACTTTTATCAGGGCGATCTTTGAAGTAAATATTAAATATGGTATACAACGTCACCCCGGCCAACTATTAATTTAACTATCAATATTCTTATAAATCATCAGCAGCTCATCCCGTTGGGCGATGGTTGGATTGCCCAACCTCTGATTCGGTGATATTGTAATAACAACATATTATTTATAGACGCACATAGATAAGAAAATGTATCATTTCGACAGAATGCTGGTATTTTGAGTGTAGCTTATTCGCATGCCGATGCCTATCCACGGGCCATATATTTTCTTGATCCATTAGCGTTCATAATTAGCTTTATTTATATAATTAGGATCAAACCGCACACAATAAAGTAACTAGCGATTTAGTTAAATAATTATATCATTCGACGAAATTCCCCAACACGTATAAGGCCAGAGGTGATCGAAGTAGCCAAGAAGGATATTCGAGTAGAAGTATAGCGACGCAGAATTCTGATCATGTACGAGTATCAGTGCAGCGTTTTTAAGCATCCCAAATCCACTTCGAGTAGAATTAGAATATGCTATATTTGAAAACTAGTCAACCAGCTAGTTTCGAAAAGTAGTCCTAATTACGCTCCCATGGTACGCCGAAACCGGGATACTGACAAATTCGGATGGTGTATAGAGCTGAATTTGTGTTGCTATATTCCATGCATGAGATGCATATTTTCATTTCATTCGTAATAGCCTTCTATAGAACAGCGGTTCTATAATTTTTTGTAAAGTGTGACGATATGGCGCCTCTCCATATTACAAGGCCTGTAAACCACAAGACGACGAGTGATACGGATAAGTTGTATCGGACATCACATTAACGTGTTGCGCGGTTAAAAAGGCAACTGAAAATATGGTAGGTCGTATAATTCCAAACGTTTCGATCAGATCTGCTTACCGTGATGAAACGGTCATATGGACGACTATGCGGCCCGAAAATGTGCACAGGAGACACGCAGTCGCTCGATAAATTATATTGACTCACGACTTTGTTGAAACGGATTGGTCAATATCCATTATTACTAGCGATTTGGGCTCGTCCGGGAATGGATCGCCTAGTACCAGACATATATTCGCAACTGGCAGGGTGTGTTTGTTTGTGATAATCATGGTGTTTGTCGACTACTATGGTCATTGGTCATTTACACCAGGCCGATTTGCCTTGATTTTTTATTCCGTAGCTGCCAAATTTTAGCGCGACCCGCTTCTATAGGCTTTTTATAAGACACCACTTACGCGGATCAGATGGCGAGGAGGAGCCTAGATAACCCCACACTTTGGTAGGGTGTGTGTCTGTGTATGTCTGTGTGCGTGCGTCTATGAATCGTATGTATAAAGGATTGTGATAAAATTGCCCATGGCAGGATGGGGCGGATCTGTGTGATGTTTCCATGGAGAGCTCCCCTAAATCCATAAATAAAATTTTTCCCCTCACAAAATGATTGATTCTCTGGCTACTGGCTGTTTACTGTTTAGTCCAGATGTTATACCATCTCATATTGTTTTACCTCCGAAACATATGATGTAGTGACATCCAATTTCATGCCACCAGAAAGTCACATACTCATTTGTCACGCCACAGCTGGTTGACATTGCCGTATTGCTCCTTGGGACCTAAAATTGAAAACGTACACTCTTAGCCAAAAGAGTGTATTCACACCCAAATGTGGTAAAATAAAACATAACCTAACTCAGAATTATATCGCGGTTATAAATCGTACGTGCCTACATGCATATTTTCTTACATCGGTATACCTACAAGCATGATTTGGATTAAAATGTAGTGATTTGACTCATACCGTGGTGTAGGTCTGAGTCATGTTCTGATTTCGCGTACCACAGGTGTTATGCGTGTGTGAATATAAACACTTTTTTCGTTGAGAGTGTAAGGTACAATACAGCTTCTCAACGAACAAGGTCCCGGACACCTGTGCTAGTGTGACGACTGATAATTTACTGTATCTTTCAGATCACGTCAAAATCTGGGTCTTTATTACCGTCTCAGTCATATTTTCATTCCTTGTGCCGTTGGCATTCTTGCAAACATCAAGACTTGCTTTTTGGTGCAGGCCGAACAAAAAACGTAAGTACTTTTGCGTAAATATTATAATTTCATTCCGCACCGTACTTTTCGCCGAAATCCAATCGCACTTTCGCTCATCTTATGTGATAAAATAACATGTATATTAGGGTGGTCCTTAAAAAACGAATTTTGGAAAGTTGTTTGTCTGACCCTGCCAAAATGTTCCTTCTAGCTAAATAACACCATGTGTGAAATTTTATTGACATTCATTAATCTTTAGAGGTGGCTCAAAGGATCCGAAATTCTACCCATTTGCAGTGTAAAGTAGATATAGTCAAGTCTATAGCTGCTTTCTGACCAACGTTTAAGCCTGGATTCCGTCGCGTGGGTATTAGCTGCTCATTGACTGGGGTGTCTTGATGACCAATAGCAATTTCAGTTGCCAAGTAAAGTCAGCTTCAGGGTGTTAGGGACCTTTTTCGCGTTGGTCAGCAAAAACTCCAAATGCAATTTGCAGTTGCTCCCTGTCCTTTGTGATATGGCCAGAAAACTCCTCAACTAAGGCAATGGAACGTTACGCCTGGTAGCTGGTGATAGATAATGTGCTGATAAAAGTGTTTGCGGCAATGAAACTAGGTTGATACATCCTCTACGCATCCTGATATTCAATAAAAACATCTGAAAGACGCGAGTTTCTCGAAGTAATTGGTGATTTATTCGTCGTTAAGTTGAATAGTCTTCTGCCGAATGTTTGTCAAGTTGATAATTACACGCTTCAATAGTTCCTTCAATAGTTAATAGCATAATCATCTCTGAAGAAATTAAATATTGGTTAGACCCACACTTTCCACTCATTGTGCAAGGGGATGGCAAACTAATCCCAGATGTCACTGGAATGGAGACTGTTGACGTACTGCCTATGCTAGTGACAAATACTGGCCAATCACAGCTACTACTCATTCCCAAAGTTACCATCTAGCTCAGTGGTTACCAACCTTTTTTTAGACACGCCCCTCTTTATGATATTGAAAAGTTTCGTCATATCACAAAATCCAACCAGAATGCTAGCAACCTCAACAGATGGTTTGATGGCAGGGAATGTTATGACACGCGTGAATTGGAGGTGAATCGCGCCGAGCGCGAAATAATTTTTCAGTTGATCGCTTCTTCACGCCCCCTTCAGATGCTTTAACGACCCCCTAAGGGGGGCGCGCCCCACAGGTTGGGAACCACTGATCTAGCTAGACGATATGAAAAGCACAAGCGGAGGCTATCTTTTCTATTCTGAAAGACGGGGATTCAAAGAAAAAGATCCAGGAATATGCTTCGATGCCGGTCCGTACTAAAGAACCTGCATTCTTGTAGAGCAGATGCTTGGCCTGCATCAGTCTTTTCGGAAGCACTGGTAACTTCATCTGCTCCTGATGTTTTCTTGTTCAAGTGCTTCAAGAGAAGACGACGTCATATTAACCACACTACATTTGAGAACTCCTCAACTGATCAGTATACGTCCAATGCTGTGGCTGACATGACAAATGAAATGGCGAATGTATTGGAGACAGCTGTGAAAGTCACTCAGACGTGAGATCATTACAGAGAACTACTGGGGCTGGCCTTTATTTTCCTTGACGCTGTCCCTTTTCGAGGCATCCACATTGATGCTCCCGGAGACATGCACCAAGATCTATGGATGGCGAAAGTGATCAAAACTTTCGAAGGTCTGGATGTTTCGTTCACAGTTTAAATTGTTGTCGAGCTAGCATCGAGGGTTGCGGGAACTCTGCCTTGAGACTCACATTGTTTGTCTCTAACGACCAAACAGAACGCCCCAAGCAACGATTGAGGATATTTTTGCTAACCTCACAAAAAATGAGGAGCTACTGCAGTTTGCATTTGGGGTTGTTGCTGACCTCCGCAAAAATGTGCCCCAACATCCTCAAGAGGAGCCTACTTGGCAAAATAAAATGATATTGGTCATCATGGCTCCACTGCCAATGATCAATCAGATAATACCTTGACGGGGTAATCCAGGCTTTCAAGCGTAGACCCAACAGCAACTATGAAGTGACCATTTGTGCCCTATACCTAATATGGGTAGTATTTCGGATCCATTGAGCCACCTCTGAACATCAATGAATATCAATAAAATTTTACACAGGCTGTTTTTTTAACCAAAAGGAACATTTTGACAGGGTCAGACCAACAACTTTCAGAAATTCGTTTTTTAAGGATTTATATGTTTATCGATATTAAAGTGACCAGAAGGAAGGTTTTCATTGCTGAAAGACAGAACTATAGTAAAATATGAACTTATCATTTCCACTGATTACACCGATATCGACAGAAGATCACGCGAAGAATTTTTTGTTGCAAGAATCTGAATAAACCAATACGGTGTTGGGTCTGTGCGTCTTCGTTTCTGAACACTCTGAAAAAGTTCCAGCGCAATTTCGTCATTGTTGCAGTTGTTCGACCAGTTTCGCTACTGGACCTAAATCTACTAGTTCTAGTCGAGAACTCGCTTAGCCCAGTGATAATTCTAGAATCAACATCGATTTACGGGGAGGATGAGGTGTACCTATACTATTAATAGCATTGTAGGAATATATCCATTGCTTATCGGAACCACCAATGAAGGGCCTTGATGCAGCCCAATTTCTGACGGAAATGTAATCAGACAGCTTTAAATTTTCCACATTTGTTCACGAGACTGAAAATGTTGTTATATAGAATTTTGATTCGGACTAAACAGGCAATTAAGATGAGATTCTAAGGAATGAACAAGTCAGCTTTGCGAGTGACCTCCTTCTAAAACGCACACCAAACACATTTTGCACGCGTTTTTAGTTAAAATTATACGAGATGACGAGTTTGCAAAAGGCAGGGAATAGATACCCAGTCAACAAAACGGGAAGCGATCGTCCGGCGTATTACGCGCAGTCGATGTCAGAATGATGCTTCAAAAGAAACAATTTTCGGGGCATCCCTGAAAGACGGAAAAGCGGAAATAGCGGAAACTGCGGAAAACGAACCCTAAAACGCGGAAATAACGGAAATAGCGGAAACAATAAAAACTGCTGATTCCTAAAAGACGGAAAGCGCGGAAAAGCGGAAACAGCGGTAAACTTAATCATCCATTAAATAGCGGACTTTGATACTGACATAATCTGCTGGCTGCGGAATCCAAATCAGCGGAAAACGGAGCGTAGCTGAAGCAGCGGAAAAGTTAACCATACGGGTTTGAGGCAAATTTGACGGAAGATTGACCATCGATTAAAGAGAGGACCTGAATACTGACATAATCTGCTGGCTGCGGAATCTAAATCAGCGGAAAACGGACCGTAGCCTACGCAGCGGAAACAGCGGAAAATTTAACCATACCAGTTTGAGGCAAGTTTGACGGAAGATTGACCATCGATTAAAGAGAGGACTTTGATACTGACATAATCTGCTTGCTGCGGAATATAAATCAGCGGAAAACAGAACGTAGCCGAAGCAGCGGAAACAGCGGAAAATTTAACCATACCAGTTTGAGGCGAATATGACGGCAAATTTGACCATCGATTACATAGCGGGCTTTGATACTGACATAATCTGCTGGCTGCGGAATATAAATCAGCGGAAAACGGACCGTAGCCTACGCAGCAGAAACAGCGGAAAATTTAACCATACTAGTTTGAGGCAAATTTGACCGAAGATTGACCATCGATTAAAGAGAGGACTTTAATACTGACATAATCTGCTGGCTGCGGAATCTAAAAGCCGAAAACGTGGAGTAGCGGAAGATATATTTGGAATAGGCCCGAGGTATTTTGTACCGTACGTGTCGTACATGTACCTACGTTTTACAATTGTGCATTTGAGTGGCATGAAGGAAATTATAAACCATTTCATTGGCAACTTGACAATTTGCCGTATTTTTTCCACACACTTGAGAGATATCGGCCACAGTATATAGTAGTATCGGTCTCAGTATACGGTAATTGTGAATTACAATATGATTTCGCGGTCATGGCTGTTATTCATTTATTGCCGATGTAGCAAGAATGTAAATAGGCCTACCCAAGAAGCCTTGAAGACACGAACAACAATAAAGTGGGCAAAACCACGCGTTTCGATTGATAATTCACCCCCGCCCCAAAGACAATGTCCTACACGACCTACAGTTTGCCACAGCAGACGAGTGCTCACTGCTCATACAGTGATCAGCACATTGATAAGACTGAATTTTTAACAATGATGCACTGCACAGTGCACACTTGTCGCCCCCCTGCCTGTTTATCATAAGTGCCTGAAAAAAGGTGTAATCACTGATAATCCACCCGAAATGCCAATGCTTGGGGTGTGTTTTTAATGGTATGGTATGGTATGGGTGTATTAGGCTTATTCCCACCCACCCCACTAGGATGGGTGCAAATAATAATTTTAGTACCCAAAAGGTGTGATGACTTGAAATATGCCCTGCGCTATGGAGTAAATTGCGAAAACACACCATTTTCGTTTACAGTGTGTGATGCTGTGAAGTGATGCTGTTTATTTGGTAGAGATTGAATTTCACTTTCTAATAAGTGCGAAGTTATTGTTGTTCATTATTCCAAGTTGACCCAGATAAGCATGTCAGCGAGGTATAAGCAGTTATGTTTTGCTCTTCGATTCACCAAACAGCGAATAAATCCAATTATGCCGACCAGTTCCGCTTGAAAGCTAGCGCTTACTACCTAGGCTACACTGTATCAACATCGAATAAACTGTATTGTATTGAGTATATCGGCAGAAGAACGTATATCAAAACATCAGTTAGGCTACTAGGCATGGTCTCTCTTTCTTGGACTAATTTCCGCTGATTTATATTCCGCAGCGAGCAGATTATGTCAGTATTAAAGTCCTCTCTTTAATCGATGGTCAATCTTCCGTCAAATTTGCCTCAAACTCGTATGGTTACCTTTTCCGCTGCGTAGGCTACGTTCTGTTTTCCGCTGATTTAGATTCCACAACAAGCAGATTATGCCAGTATCATTGGCCTCAAACTCGTATGGTTAACTTTTCCGCTGTTTCCGCTGCTTCGGCTACGTTCTGTTTTCCGCTGATTTAGATTCCGCAGCCAGCAGATTATGTCAGTATTAAAGTCCTCTCTTTAATCGATGGTTAATCTTTCGTCAAATTTGCCTCAAACTCGTATGGGTAACTTTTCCGCTGTTTCCGCTGCGTAGGCTACGTTCTGTTTTGCGCTGATTTAGATTCCACAACAAGCAGATTATGCCAGTATCATTTGCCTCAAACTCGTATGGTTAACTTTTCCGCTGTTTCCGCTGCTTCGGCTACGTTCTGTTTTCCGCTGATTTAGATTCCGCAGCCAGCGGATTATGTCAGTATTGAAGTCGTCTCTTTAATCGATGGTCAATCTTCCGTCAAATTTGCCTCAAACTCGTATGGTTAACTTTTCCGCTGTTTCGGCTACGCTCCGTTTTCGGCTAATTTAGATTCCGCAGCGAACAGATTATGTCAGTATCAAAGTCCGCTATTTAATCGATGGTAAAGTTTTCCGCTCTTTCCGTCTTTTAGGAATCAGCATTTTTTATTGTTTCCGCTGTTTCCGTTATTTCCGCGTTTTAGGGTTCGTTTTCCGCAGTTTCCGTTTTTCCGTCTTTTAGGGATGCCCCAATTTTCGCACTTCAGCCGCAGACACATTAACCCTTTTGTTGCCGTTGATCAACCCTCTCGCTACTGCAGCTTACAACCGCTAGTAACCCTGTCGCTACCTGAATCATTGTTGCTTTCTGGCAGATATATTAACCTTATGTTGCAAGACATCACAATTTGACAATATATTTTCATTGTCGTGTTAGTTATAATAAAATCCAGCACGAGCATACATTCAAAATACCGGTCAAATACAAACAGACAGTTATATGAAATGCATAAAACGACACATTGATTTCAGTTGAGATACAGAGAGATCTTCTTTCCGGGAAAAGTTTGATACAACCATTGCTGCTCTTGAATTGAAATACAGATAAGATCTGGTTTATCAAACAAGTGCCAAACAAGTGCCAAACAAGTGTCTTGGCGGGAAGAATAGTATGAAGGCAACGCACAGCTACCATCAGCATCCAGCTCACTGTGTGGCACGCTAACTTCATTCAGAGCCCAATTGTGAATGATATATCCCAAGTATAGGCTTGGACTGGTCTCTGATATCTGGGTAATTCCACTGGCCTCATATTCGTGCGATGTACTGTCAGCCAGATATCATTAGTAGTGATAGTCGGCTGATCATGGACATTGTCGCTGCAGGTTGAACCAAAGCTTAGAGCCAACGCTGCAGTATTTTCAATTCACCATCAGACTTCTACCCACGGATATTTGGGCATATCGCAATCACTTCATGGCTTCAGTCTCCAGTTGTAAAATAAAGGCTACCTATAGCAACAAAATAACTCGTAGGTTGACTGAAATGAGTATCACAAATGTTAATCAGAAATTATTACAAGATATAGTATTTGGCTGAACAGTTGAAATGCCAACCGTTGTAACGAACATCAACGATTGTAAATTCAGTCACAGATATTGCAGACAGAGACAATAGATGGTTTGAGCATATCCCATGTTCCGTTAATATACATAGCCTACATTCATGAATGCACTAACAAATGATGTCAAAGCCATAACTATAACACGTCAAAACTCGGCGAGGGTTTAACTACACACTTCCGCGGTTTAGCATTGAAATATCAACGGACCGGTAATACGTATTACGTTCAGAACACTTGACAAGTATCACGCTGTTCACTGCCACCAACCTGACCTTTCAGGCCACGGAAAAGTCAAAGTCAGCATTCATATCAAGTCCTATTTTACAAGCCTAACGCAAAAAAGCAATTACAGTGTAATATGACTGATCTGCTATTCGAAACACCATTTGACTACCAATACACATCTAAGCAAGCATGTTTAAATTTCAATAATAACCCGAACTATCTCTTGCTCAACTCATCTCAACGAAGAACTTCATTCATATTCCCTTCCATCGCTATGATCTCGGAAATACAATTCGCCGGTACGGACGATAATTCAAACTTCAAGTGTGCAACGGTAAACAACATCCGATGACTTATGACATCACAATCTCTCCACGCTCAACTACTCACGAACCTGGCAAAGCTAGTTAGAAGAAACGTCAGAAGAGACGTCACGGTGAAGCCGCGTGATAATCATGCGCAATTTGATTGGTTAATAACGCTGACACCAATCTGCCCGGCTGACCGATGGAAAGGAGAACAATCGATCTTTTGAATTCGAGAGCGATTGGTTTTTGTACATCAAAAGTGCCGCCTCACTGTAGTGTCAAAACAATTGCGTTCACTTCTCTCCTGCACTGTCTTCGCCTGGTTCGGCATTGAATATATACGCTTTTGTTGACTGGGTACCGACACTGTAGTCAAGAATACTTGGGTGAATGCGCTATCAATGAAATCCTCTTCAAACGCAGCAAAAAAATAAACCAAAATACGCTACACGCGGAGTAGTGTTTCTATATTTGTGAATTTTGGAAGGAAATGTTCGAAAATATGATATTTGAAAATCCCCAATCTTAATATGTAGCAGCCCCTATATTGCCCCATATGGCATTTGCATTAGTGCGATGTCTCGTCCCATTCCTTCCTCTTTGGCATCTGAACGCTTCGGTAGCCGGACGCGCAATAAAGTCCATGCAGCAGGTATTGTATTGTAAGACAGGGATTTCATACAAAAGTATATTACACAAACATCTTGAAGATGTTTAGTTTGAAACATGACACTTAGAGTTGCATCCTAATGACGATATAAACCAGTGGTTTCTAATTTTTTTCGACTCAAGGCGTCCTTATCAAGCTGTACAAAATTCTGACCCTCCATATTTTCGGAACCGAAAAAGAGAACTTATCGGCCGGAAATAATATGCACCTAATTCTGATCTCTGGTGAATTGACTGAAAAAGGGTCATTTTGCTGTGTTGACTCCGGAAAAATCCGTCTTCGCGGAAAATCAGTGGGAGTTGACCCGTTATTGAGTAAACTTTCGATGCATATCCATAACAACCCGTTTTCACGTACATTTCGTGATTATTAGCTCAATATACCCATTCTAACGTTTTCGCTCCCTCCGTACGTTTTCATCTCTCAATCGCCCCCTTCGTTATTTTCGCCCCCTGATTCTCAAAATCGTCCGCTGGTAGGTGATATGGACCACGTTGGGAATCACTGACATAAACAATAGTCGGAATGGTCCTCCCTGTTAGAAAATTCGTCTCTATACCTCAAGTGAGATACTCCTCCATCCATATTTCTCTCCCTAACAATCAAAACATAAAAATAGATTTATCGGTTTATTTTTCAACAGATCATGAAAATGAACAAGAACATCAGCAGCAGCAAGGAACGCAGAGACAGCCGATAACTTCAGCTCCGGGAAGCGTTCATAAAAGTAAATAAAATCTAACTTGTTTTTGTCAGACAGAATATTTAACGATATTGTCATAATATTCCCAACAGATGACACGGACTTTCTTGAAATGGAAGCACTAGAAAATGCTTCTTATCCGGCAACGACAACTCCGAAGGAAACCGCCAGTAATGGTAATTATGAAATAACAGTGATAAAACGTTATTGCTCACTGTGATATCGACGTCATGTAGCGAACAAGTCTTGTGATTACGAGCCAAACTGTTGCGCTAACTGAGAGGTTGAAAATGGGTTGGCGATATCGCAGGCTCATCATAACTTCACTGAAGTGGCACTGCGCACTAACTATGTGTTCCAAAATTACAGATAAAATCTGGGGAAAATATTTGGCCGCACCCATTTTCTTCGGAAAGTCACCGTGATGGAACTACAGTAACACGATCATTAAAAATATACCTACTGCACTCTAGCTGCATAAATAGATCTATATGATGTTGCGGATGCGTGTCTTCGGTTCTTAAAATTTTGTTAAATTTATGCCACTGCTTTATCACTGTTGCGCTTGCCCGACGAGACCTCCGTTTTCCAGTACGATTTCTTTGGGTATTATGTGGATTATATATATAAAGTGTCACTCAATTCGCCACCTTATTACGTAGCAGCAAGAAATTTCATTGGAATTGGCAGCATATACAGTAGGTCGGTTCAGATTTGAAAAATTGTCAGGGAATTTCGATGCTATACATCCAAATGGCGGTATAGTACATAAAATACACATTCGCAGGCTGTTTTGATCATCTTCCTTTCGATCTACCTTCCAATCATAGTCCCGAACAAAGGATCAGCGTTAAACTTTCCTTATTTTATGGGATTATTCAAACAGTATGTCTGGCTCAACATAGAGCAGTGCTCGGCGGTGAATACCAAGTCGCCAGCTTGTAACGTTTTTAAAGTTCGCGGTTTAAAACGGCCATGTTAAGGTGGGAGTTTGATGTGTATCGTGATTGGACATTATGATTACTTGATTACACTTACTGAATTGTGTTGTACTGCGTCGAGTCAACGACGGTAGTCAATTGATAAGTTCACCAACATTGCAAAATCTACGATACAAACGAAATGCGGGTTGTAAAAAAAAATTTACTTCATAAAAAAGTTTGACATTTTTTGACCTAACGCTACAATTTTGACAAAATTTTGACTTTTTTTGACATGTCATCAGTAAGTCGCCATGGTCGTGATCATTGATGTCGCTGGCACGCCCAGTTTTCAGCAGCTACTTTTAAACGCTTAGCCCCGAGTCATAATGACCTTTCGGGTGAGCTTTTCGCAAGCTTATTGATGTTTTTGTTAATAATAAGCTATAGAAAGAGACATGATACGCATATGTGTTGAGATTATCCAGATTATTCTTGTTTTGCTATGTAAATATTACCGAAAGGTACGTGGCGTGTAATGTCAGCAATCCCCACCTTAATCTTTATTTTTTCTGTTTAATACTCAGTTATCTAAATTTATGGTAGATTGGAAGCGGAATAGTATATTCATATTGAAATGAATCCGAATATTTTCGGCTGACACTCGTCGAGGGTAATTGTCATCAACTAGTAGAAAATCGGAAAAACATTGTATATCAACAATCGTATCACGAAATATGATGTCACCAGCATGAAATGTAATCTCACATAAGAGAGCGTTCAATGTACTATTTTAAGATGGTGCACGAACTCCTTCTGTAGACAAAGCTTGGATTGATGTATTTTGATAAAGGTCGACTCCAAGGCACACAGATGAATGTGTGACCGGCCATTCCCAATGTCGCGAAATATGTCGTCTCGATAATTTTTGGCACAAGCTTGATTATCTAACATATGTTTGCCAATTGCAGAATTTCTGGCCTTGAACGCTCATCCTAAAGCTTGAGCGGATGAGATTAGAAGCTATCTGTAGAACGTCTGAAACATAGCATAGTAGTTTGTACCTGCCAATGAAGAATGAATTATCATTATTTAATGGGATATTCATCGAATAATACCTAAAGAAATAGGACTAGAAGATAGAAGTCGCGTCGAGAAACTGGGTCGACCAAGTGCAACAATGCAGAGGTCGTACCAGAAAATTTGCAATGGGTTAAGAAGCGCGGCCACGGCACCATATAAATTTATTCAGCTAGAGTACAATGTGGAAAATTTTGATAATCTTTCAGCTGCAATTCCATTACGGTAATTTTCTGATGAAAATGGCTGCGGTCAAAATTTTTTCCCGATTTATCTTTAATATGAGACCCCACCAGAGGTGGTCAAAGTAGTCAAGAAAGCTACTCAAATAGAAGTAGAAGTGGTGACGCAAAAATCTATTCAAGTATGAGTAAAAGTAGTTCTTTTAAAAGCAGCTTGAAACTACTTGAAGTAGAAGTAGAATTGACTGACTTTAAATCTACTCAAGTAAGTAAGTAGATGTGAAAACGATCGTAATTCGTTCGCATAGATTGTCAAAAGCTGCAAATTGAGCTATGCGAAAGGTGCAGAGCTTGATTCATATTGATGAATCCCAGGATCTATAAATTTTCGACAGCATAAGCATTCGTGCGCATCGTGGGATGAAAATGGTAGCATTGATATGGAAATGCGATACTAATCATATGTTTACTCGAACACATCGAATTAGAAAATATCATGTTAATGCGCCCGCCCTCATATTATAAGGCCCGTAGTTTGGTCGAAGATCAACATGGAGAAGTGGTGTCGGATCGGTGTTAACATTGCGCGATTAGTAAACGTTGATAAAAAATATGGCAGATCGTATAAATGCCATATAGCGTAGCTTTATTTTCGGAAAATAGAGGCATTACTACACTTGGTACACCCATTAATTGATTATGTGATCCCCCTATCAACCCCCCACTCAGGCATGGCGCACAAAGCCCTAGTTGCTGAGCGCCATAATACCCTATACCCACCCATCCACACTTGCTTTTATACTTCAACAAATCAACATGCATGTTATCCAGACAAGAGAACTGAAACTAATAAAAACGCGAGGTATAATACTGGGGATTGAAAGAGAAATATAAATACTACTTCTAAAAAGCTACAAATATATTCCATGTCTTTTGTCCAGAAAGCTTCAATAGTGGCCTGCTAAAACAGGTGTAAAGCTGAGAAAAAGTCAAAGTCCACTTTTCCAGACTAGGACACGCCATGGGCGGCTAGATTATGATGTGATAGGCAGCATATGCAAAGCGCGGAGCCCCTTTTAAGTTTTGCCGTTTTCCGGATGACGTCGCGGATTGTTTTGTTTGCAAAGCAATGTAGTTTACGAATTCAAGTGTCGCTGTGATTGTGGCTACGTGGGAAGAACGTCAAAGCGCTTGCAGAAACGCATAAATCAGCATGTCCCTAGATTCATTAGAACACGCTCGGTAAAAAGCTCACCCTTAACTCATCCGCTCAAGATTGATGCTGAACAATCGAAGGCCATAAATTCTGCAATTGGCAAACACTTGTTTGATAATCCCGCCTGTGCGAAAAATTATCGAGACGACAGATTTCGCATACTCGGAAAGGGTCGCTCACACTTTCATTTGTGTGCCTTGGAGTCGACTTTTATCAAAATACACCAGCCAAGGCTGTATCAACAAAAAGAGTTCGTGTATCATCTAAAAATAGTACATTGAACGCTTTCGTATTCGACAGTTCGTGCTGGTGAGTTCATATATTGTGCTACGATTGTTGATATACGCTGTTCTTTCGAATTCTCAACTAGTTGGAGACGATTACCCCTGACGAGTGTCAGCCGAAAATATTCGGGTTCATTTCAATATGAATATACTATTCAATTGTATATTGAAGTTCAGTACCTCCAAGAAGCTGTTTTGTTTTTCTTTCGCACGCGTTCTCTAAAACACAATATTTCAACAACTTGATTTGTAGAGACTCAAAGGCCCTTGTTGAATAAAAGTAAGGAGCGCAAATGTCTGGAGGCTGGTCAAAATAGCGAAACGGACTACTTGACGAATTCACGATGGCTGCATCGAGAGGTAAATGCTTGTAGCTAGGGTTGCCTTTACAACAAATAGTTGTTTAAAACTATTTGATTAAACCATGTTTTAAACAGTGTTTTAACACAAAATCCTTCGAATAAAATTGTATTTTTATAAGTTGTAAAATTATGCCGTAATTGTGTACATACTTTCCAAAAAACATGTTGTGTGAGCCTACGGACAATTGCTACCCAATATAGCCGATGTATATCGATATGGGAAGGTTGGAACCCGCGAAATTGTCGGTTTTACAGTTTTGGTACAGATATGTCGTTAAAGGAGCAATATTTACTCTATATTCGGGGAGTCAAACTCAACTTGCGTCGCGGGCTGTATTCGAACCTTACGAGCACTCGCGGGCCGGACCAGTCAAATCAGTGGTTACCAACGTGGGCGATATCGCCCCCCAGGGGGCGATTTGGCGGTCTAGGGGGGCGAAAATGCCGAAGGGGGCGATAGGGGGGCGAAAATGGACAAAGGGGGCGACAGGGGGCGAAAATAGCGAAGGGGGCGATGACGCGGTAAAACGGCTATATTGGAGTCAAATCGGAGAAATGACCTTTTTTTTTTGTCTACCCACGAAAATTTATTTGCAAAAGTGTAAAATTCGGCTTCGAACCGAAAAGTTGACCTTTTTTTTCTTTTTAGTCAACCCGCCGGTGATTACAGTTTTTCGGTTCACAAAATTAGGGGGGCGATGATCGGTGTGGAGCTTGAAAAGGGGGCGATGAGTCGAAAAAGGTTGGGAAGCACTGAGTCAAATGATTTCAAGATGTTACCTCAAAGTCCATGCCTTGTTTTTCGCTTGAATACTTAATTATATCAAGCCTATATATATATATATATATATATATATATATATATATTGAAATAATTACGGTATATCACGGACCATAGGGTTGTCTTCTATTAACACCTTTATTCGCGAACAATGGAATTGACAAAATTAACATGATTGGTCGGTTGAAACCTGCTAAACAGCGGCTTCACTGACGATATAGGTTGGCATATTGCTATGATTGCTTTGTTTTAGTTGTAATCTGACTATATAGTACCATGTGTGCATTGTGAGGTGTACAAGCGATTTAACCGTTTAACGCATACGTTGAAATGAAGTTTATATCGCGATTCTGGTTTCTCTGGAGAGCGAGGAGCTGTTAAGACATAAGCGCAGACGGCGTGCAGCCACAGATATTTACAGTATATTTTTGTGTCATAATTATATTTCTATGTAGCATGGATAAACCGGTTTCTAACTGACGTTTTCACTTCTGCTCATAACTACAGTCTACTTTGTGTTCCGTTTTTCCATAAAACTGGGAACTGGCTGTGCACTTTTTTGCCTCCTCGCCGTTGGGTGTCAATGTTGCTGATGGTGACAACAGCGTAACTTCAACAACACTGTCGGATTGCTATAATGTCGCTTATGAATATCGTCGACATTTTCTGTCTTGAGGGATCATTAATCTCAGCATTTGGTAAAAATGTACCAGATAATAGAGCCATTTTCAGAATCGCGTCGCGGGTCGGATGAAACAGTCTGGGGGGGGGGGTCGGTAAGGGTGGATGCGGCCTGCGGGCCGTATGTTTGACACCCCTGCTCTATATTTTCAATTATCAATGTCAATCCACAATGATGTCACAATTGAATATTCGTGACGTTGTGGCTTAAATTAATACATGTTTTAAACAAGGGTCCTCATTTAAACATGTTTGTTTTAAATTGATTTTGTGTTATATGCAACCCTACTTGTAGCAAATTTTTAGTTCAGGGGTTCTTAAATGGTGTTCCACGGAAGATTAGGGGTTCTGCGAGCCAGTTTGAGGGGTTCCACGAAGTTTAAGACACACAATAAACTCATACATATGGTTTGTGATGATACCCCGTCTTGACAATTATGGGTATGAGGTAACTAGGCCCGATCAGTAGTCGAATTATGACTGTTGTGGCGTTACTTCATCTGCTGTGACGTACGTACGTGAAGTTGGGGCTTAAAACCGATATGCAGTCCGTCTGAAATGACAATTCTATCCCCACTTTTTATAAGCACATATGTATTGAAATAATTCGTATCACGCTGCTGCATTTCGATCGAACAACACAAGGACACTTTCGAAAGTGAAGCCTCGCATTTCTGAACTGGTCTCTGAAGAGGAACAGCAGAAGTCATATAGATTTGTAATATACAAATTTATTGTAATGTTTTCGTTTTGTGTGAAAATGTAATTTTAATGGTGTTGCTGCATAGGTAATTTCATGCAGCAGTGATCTATGTAACATTGTATAAGATGTGTATTAGGGTAGGCCATAGAAAACGAAGTTTGGAAAGTTGTTGGTGTGACCCTGCCAAAATGTTGCATTAATATTTAGAGGTGGCTCAATGGATCCAAAATTCTACATATTTGCAGTATAAAGCACATATAGTCACTTCTATAGCTGCTTTCGGACCAACGATTAAGCCTGGATTCCGTCGCGTGGGTATTAGCTGCTCAGTGGCTAGGGTGTAATCATGGCCAATAGCAATTGCCGTCACCAAGTGAGGTCAGCTTTAGGGTGTTAGGGAGCTTTTTCGCGTTGGTAAGCAAAGACGCTAAATGAAAATGCAGTTGCTCCTTGTTCTTTGTGATACGGCCAGAAAACTCCTCACATAAGGCAATGGAACGTTAAGCCTGGTAGCTGGTGACAGCCAATGTGCGGATAAAAGATTTTGCGGCAATTAAACTAGGTTCCTCCTACTTCTAAGCATCCGGATATTCAAGAAAAACATCTGAAAGGCGCGAATTCTCTAAAATAATTGGTGATTTATTCGTCGTAAAGTTGAATGAAGTCTTCTACCGAATGTTTTTCAAGTTAATAATTACACGCTTTAATAGTTCATTTATTAGTTAATAGTAGAATCATCTCCGAACAAATTAAATATTAGTTAGACCCACAGTTTCCATTCATTGTGCACGGGGATGGCAAACTAATCCCAGATGTCACTGGAATGGATACTGTTGACTGCTGGCTATGCTAGTGACAAATACTGGTCAATCACAGCTACTACTAAGTCTCAAAGTTACCATCTAGGTCCGTTTTTAGTGCCCATTGGTATCGAAGCATATCCCGAGGATCTTTCTCTTTAACTCCCCGTATTTCAGAATAGAAAAGATAGCCTCAGCTTGTGATGAAAAGCACAAGCTGAGGCTATATTTTCTATTCGGAAATACGGGGAGTTAAAGAGAAAGATCCTCGGCATATGCTTCGATACCAATGGGCACTAAAAACGGCATTCTTTTAGACAAGATGCTTGGCGTGCATCAGTCTTTTCGGAAGCCCTGGTCAATTCATCTGCTCCAGATGTTCTCTTGTTCAAGTGCTTCAAAGAAGATGACGTCGTATTGACCACACTACATTTGAGGACACGTCAACTGATCATTATACGTCCGATGCTGTGGCTGACATGATAAATGAGATGGCGAAGGTATTGGAGACAACTGTGAAAGTCACTCAGATGAGTGACCATTACAGAGAACTGCTGGAGCTGGCCTTTATTCTCCATGGCGTTGTCCCTTGTCGAGGCATCTTCTTTGAAACTCCCGAAGCCATGCACCAAGATCTATGGATGGCGAAAGTGATCTAAAGTTTCAAAGGTCTGGATGTTTCGTTCACAGTTTAAATAGTTATCAAGCTAGCATCGAGGGTTGCAGGAACTGTGCATACTCTATTTCGCACCCACGTTGTAGCATGGGCAACAGCCAACATAAATGTGAAGGTTTTAAGCTTCGGAAGCAGCTGCAGAAGTATCAAGCAAATATTGTAGACATATCTAAAGCTACAGTGAGAAAGATGGTAGGGCAACTGTGGAGTACGTCTGCGGGGTTGATTGGCGCGTCCTTGTTTGATGACGATCTGGACAAGGTCACCAACGATATGATAGTTGTTGCTATAAAAGAGACGGAAGTGGAAGAATAACTATTGGAGTGTGTTATTATTAACTCCAAACACATTCAAGAAGAAGATTTAAATCGACAACGAATGCAACACTTATTTTAAGAAGACTTGCGTCTTTCCGATTGTTTTCCTGAATATCCGGCAGCTCAATAGAATGGGCAGTCTAGTTTTATTGCAGCCAATAGCTTCACACTCACATTGTTTGTCTCTAACGACCACACAGAACGTCCCACGCAATGATTGAGGATGTTTATGCCCATCTCACAAAAAATGAGAAGCAAGTGCAGTTTGCATGTCGGGTTGTTGCCGACCTCCGCAAAAATGTGCCCAAAACCCTCAAGCAGAACTTGATTGGCAAAATCAATTAATATTGGTCATCATGGCACCACTTTCAATGATCAGCTATTACCCAGACGAGGTAATCCAGGCTTTCAAGCGTTGACCCAATAGCAACTATGTCAGTTGTTCTCAACCTTTTGGCTTCGCGGACCCCTTTTTGACCGTGACGGACCCTCGCTGACCCCCTCAAGTTTTAGTTCTAATTTGGCTCAATTATGATGCGACCGCCATCAGTCATGTTAAAATATGAACTGTAAGCTTGTGATAAACAGCAACAAAATGAAATTTCTTGAAAATAATATCATACTATTTATGTAGAAATTGGGTATCCTTTTATTATTTCCAAGCTAATTTTGCAGCGGTATTTCAGTATACTTGGTCTTGAAAGTCCGCGTCTTCGATTTGATATGAACGAGGGCCGAAAATCCATTTACACAAAGATAGATGGAGGCTAATGTAATATTAACGACTATAACGTTCCCGACGGCACTTTTGGTGTGTTCGCAACATTCATGGCACCATAATGAAAAAAATATATTGGTAATGAAAATATCACGTTCAGCCTAGTCATTTTTATCCAGCATCTCATCTTGACGGTATTCTGGAATATTGGTTATGTATATTACAGGATAAAATGGATTTCGTGACGAGGTTTAAATTCCTTTGTTGCGAACAATTATGTAAAATACTTAAGGAGTTTTCATTTTAAACGACTGTCCACTATAATTTGATGACACTGACAACTTTAAATCGAAAAGGTTTCTCAAAGATTACGAAGTCAACCTGATTGATCTTACTATCTCCATATTTTTATTTTTTCCCCACAAACCCCAACACAACGTCTCTTACAGCAATATGTTTGTATCAGTAGGTTATTGGCAATTTGGCAATTAAAATGAATTTTCATAGTAGCATATTTCATGTCAGACGATTATTCTGATGATGTGACTAATGAGGTTTTACCAGTTGTGGAGGAAAACTGCCTGATGCTTTCCCCAATTAAAAAAAATTGAAAACTAGGTTATTATTCATTTTGCAAATTTAGAGGTCTCGCGGACCCCCTGAAATTGCTTTGCGGACCCCCGGTTGAGAACCACTGAACTATGCAGTGACTATATGTGCTCTATATCTAATATGGGTAGAATTGCGGATCCATTATAAGCCACCTCTAAACATCAATCAATATCAACAAAATTTTACACAGGGTGTTTTTTGCCCAAAAGGAACATTTTGGCAGGGTCAGACCAACAACTTTCAGAAAATCGTTTTTAAGGACCACCCTAATGTGTATTTAGATATATAATGCGGTAGATGTTTGTTTTATGACTCTACGAAAACACCGAAGTCTTGAAGATTAGGGTAAGAGTTCCTCGATTTGGTAAATGTTAAGAACCTATGGTTTAATTGTTGATGCTGACGAATATCCACAAATATATGTTCACATTGTACACATTACTTGCAGACGATGAACGCAATCATGAATATTCTCATATTTCACTTCGGAAAGGTGAGTATAACATTTAAATTACAATCATTCGATATCAATAGAGTGGATTCAAATTAAATTTCACTGGAGCACAAATTAGCATATCGGTTCTCATGGGTCAGATATCATATTGGCGCACCATTCTGTAGTCTAAAATAAATATGCCGACATCCCATGATTCTACAAGTAAATTTTAGAAATGGACCTGTAAAGCGAATAGCAGCTTTCTCTATCTGTGGTACGCGTAGGCATTTCATGCTGTACGCAGAAAATGCATTTCTTCTTAAGTAAAATTACAGTTTTTACAGATTGTTTACGTAATGTTTTCGAATGTAAGAACGAATGAATATATAAGTACTTTATGCTTCATTTGACCCAGTTGAAACACACCTAGATCAGCTTGTGGAGAACAAACAATTGCAACCATCACATTAAAGTTGGTTTTGTTAGTGTTACTACTAATTAGGGGCGGAATAGCTCGTGGGACGCACTTGTTGCTAAATTTCGGAGCCGACATATTTGATAGTCCTGCCGTGTCAACGATCCTACATACATTTGGAGTAATACTGATTTTCTCGCCAAGTTGTTGGTACGCAACTAAATCATATAAATATAGACGCTTGAGATGGTGTACGGTAAGAAAAAGGTCGAAAACCTCCATTTTAGAGCGTTGGGGGAGTATAAAACAACATCAGATCGGGGTAACACTAGGGAAACGATTTCTGGGCACCCCTGAACGATTTTCAGCGAGATTCTGAATACACGTGAACCCATGGGAATATTTCGGGTGAATTCTGGACACAAAACCCATATATAGTTTCGATTGAACGTTATAGATTTGTAGGTGAAGAATTCACTAACAACTGCTCGGCAACATTTACCCGCTTTAAAAAGCGATTTCGGATCAAACAGAAACAAATTTGCAATAAATAAAAACGATAAAACAAATTGTCTTTACACGCGGTATTTGTTGGCCTAAATTGGTAGCCTACTTGTTGCACATCCGAACAGAGATTGTCTCTTCATTGTCGTCTCTTCATTAACTCTTTGTATATCAATTTATGTTGGTTTGTGCGAATGCAATTATCATATGTTTCGGAGCATGGTACGGGAAAAGTTTCATAAATCGGGTATGAACGGGCTTAAGACACCGCAGACGGGGACCAGATGGTGAGGAGATACCTAGACGAAGCTGCAGCTCTTCAGTAGGAACTCTGCAGTCGATGTCGGTCAGACTTGAGCTAGCAACCCATTGGTGTTACGACCAGGGCCGTAACAGTACTTCGTCTTCCCCCCCAAACGTTGGTCTTGGGCTCCCGATAGGGTGCTAAACCAAACTTCTGAAGGGCTTCGCCCCCTGACCTCCCATCGGGCTCAACATTATAACCAATACGTTTAACACAGAGAATTCGTATACTCAGCAGTCGGCACGTTTTCCTAGGCTAACCGCGTTTAGATATGAGATTTTATGTAATTGATAGTGAAATAGGCCGATGATTTCGGTAATTGAATATACATTGATACATTTTTTTTATCCAGTCAGCCCACGTAGTCAGATTTACTGGTAGAGCTGAAAGAGATTTAGGGCACGTAATTTATAATTAAACATATCAGAGTGGGCCCTTTGGTACGATCACTTCGTTACATGCTGTTATTTCGTGAGTTCATGTCCGCTATATAGTCAAACGATATTGAAATCGCCTAAACGTACTAAGCACATGATTTAAAATTGGTATTTTTTCACTGGAAAATATTTTGTCTCTGCTGCATGCCAATTTTCATGTGGGGATCAGATTGCGATGACAGGAAGATTCGGCGCCAGCCATTTAGCCACCTATGGACAATTAGACATATTATATCAAAGTTTACGGTCAACATAAGGGCAATCCTTTTCCACTTCTCGGAGAACAATGTTGACCCAAATTCATATGTCTTCGTGCATCGTGACGTCGTCGAACTCGGCCCCCGAATGGGGGTTCTGGGGTGCGGCAGTTACGGTCATGGTTACGACGCTTATTCCCTTAGTATTTTAAATGCCTACGAGCAAATTTTGGAAATCTAAAAAGAGGACAGTCTTTCAGAAATTTGAGACTTGCAAAACCGGAGAAGAATTCTCAGAAATCGGTGAACTTTTCCCAATTTGTGATTGGTTGACTAAAAAAAAAAAGGTCAACTTTCCCGCTCAGAGCCCAAAATACCGTTTCTTCCTCCACATTGCTGGGCGGTTGACTAGAAAAAAAAAAGGTCATCTTTTCGCTCAGAGCTCAAAATACCGTTTGAGCGTCACTGCTGTGCTAATTGACGGCATATCACTCGCATTTTGCTCTAAATATGACCTAAATTTTCAAAAAAGAGGACAACATCTCAAAAAAGAGGACAAAAGGGCGTCCTCCGAGGACGCTTTCAAAAAAGTCAAAAAAGAGGACAAATCCTCTTAAAAGAGGACGTATGGTAACCCTAGCATATAATTACTTCCATAGGACTCGGATGTGTACGTTCCGTTCTGTTACGCAAATGCATGGTGGCGCGAAGGCAAATTCGACGAAAAATCCGACAAGTCGTTGGTATATTGGGATATACGTCACGCGAATAACTTTCAATACAAGCGATTTATTGTACAGATTCGTCGTATCATACGATGCCGAGTTATCACCTCGCTGTTTGTTGAGAATCATTGGATATTCTTGGTAGATAATGTCTTGCGATTATGTATGTGACCTGTACTTTAAAAAACTCTTTCGTGTTATAGGAGATTGATTTTACGCGTGCTAAAATATCAGTTTACGATCCTACCGGCGACGTAACGAAGTATGAAGATACTGTTAAAGAAAATTTCCGGTAAGTCTACGTAATACGTGACATTTTACCACAGTTCTACTATTTTATGGTTTTTACATTATGCGTCATCTTTCCAATGAAACCCAAACATTTGCTTTATCAGGAGGTTTTGCGACCACCACGAGACTCAACGTTGTTACTGGCAGGTTTTATCCAATTTACTCCATGAAGAACGACAGCGTGAAGAACCATCTAACCATCCCCGTGAACAACAGCATAGTGTAGTTAACAGCGGAGCATTGGTATTAAAGGTAATCTAATAATATGAACCGATTTGAGAATTTAATAATGAAAATTTGATTCTTCATATATTACCCCGCAAATGTTTCACAGTTTGCCGAGTATCGCTTGAAAGGTCTCAACTGTAACGTCTCATATGATAAAGATATTAGTACGCAATACGAGGCTGATTTAGCCGAAAGATATCAAAATCACAGGTAATGCCAAATATGAAAATGTTTCTCCAATTATACGTTAAGGAAGATAACGTGATGATCTACACCCCAATATGATACGACGTTATCCATTATCACTAGTAACGGTCTCCAAACCTTGAACAATAATATTATGTTATCAGGAAAATACATTAACTACACTACAACATGCGTTCCTAAATGTTATATTGCCCCATGTATGGTGCGAATCTTCGCTAAGACAGAATATGTGTTTTTAGAGACATATCATGTTGCTACGTGGATCATGGCTGTAAAGGTAACACGAATTTCTTATGGGTAAGATTTTGCTTAAATTTGATGGTACAATGTTAACAGAAAAATTCCACTGAAGATCCGATGCACGAGATTTCAATGGCTCTTTGATATTTTACAGGCAAGTTTTACAACTGTGGTATGGCTCATGGTTCTTGCATTGGATGGTGACAACTTTGCATGCATATCTACTAGTAAGCCATACGGAGATTACAATTGCTCGAATTTTCTGCCGTCAGAACGTCGTAAGTGAAACCTTCACCTCTTGCCACTAATAAATACCACAGAGAAACTGACGCCATTTTGATTTATGGATGGAAACCTTTGAGATGTGCCGAATTTTTGGTGGATCGCCCAACTAAATCAACTTACAGGTTCTTAACAACATAAACAAAACATAATTCACTCACGCTTATAATATATATCCATAAACGTATTACTTTTCACTAAATCAACGTTCTTCGTTCTGACTTTGCTTTGTTTGAGAGAGAGAGAGAGAGAGAGAGAAAGAGAAGGAGAGAGAGAGAGAAGGAGGGAGAGAGAGAGAGAAGGAGGGAGAGAGAGAGAGAAGGAGAGAGAGAGAGAGAGAGAAATACTTCATTCCAATATCGATGACGTCTTATTGGGTGAGCTATATCGACATTAACGGATATTTAAATTGCCTTGGATAAATTCTTGATAAGACTAGTAGAATAGCAGAGCCAATTTTAAATCTTTTTTATTTATTACGAAGAATTAAGAAGAAATATTATTCAAATTTTTCTGTCAACCCATGAAATTGTTGAGATGTCTTCAAAAACGATGCAAAACAAATTTGACTCAATTCCAACCCTTAGAAGCGGACTTATTTAACTTTTTTCCTTATTAATTCTGGGATCATCCACCGTCAATGCTATTTTTTGCAAATCCAGAACTTTCAACTGCAATAACTCAGCTACTGTCCAAGCTTACATATGCGACTCAAATGTCGACTATGCCATTGGTGCATCTATTGATAAAATAAGCTACTTCGAATACTCGGTGAAATCATGTTATTTTATACAGATACTTCCTACAGTTTGTATTCGGATTAGTGACGTGTGATTTTATTTAAAGATATTCGAGTAGGTTTTGATGAATACAACGAAAATGAATATGGCTTTTTGCAATGAACCGGGAACAGCAACAGACCTCCACACTTTGCGTCAATGCCAATAATACCCGAGGAACAAATGAAATAATTTTAAAAAATGCAATAGTTTGGCTACATCAGTGAGAAAGTACTACAAATGAGCTGTCTTCATTCACATGATCCAACAATATTTTCTACAACCTAGGTCCTGGTATGTTGCATTAGTGGACTAGCAAACAGCCGAAAACAGTGTCTGTAGTCGTTGTTGAAGATAAATAATGTGGCAGTAAATTATTTAAATATAGCCTATTTACGTAGAAGTGAAGCAAATTATGATTTAATTTCTTCAGCACCTTTCTCAGCGGAATATCAGTCAAACAGGCAAATTAGCCGGAATTGTGGCCTCGGCGCTGGTGCATCAGTTATTGCCGTTTGGCTATTTTACAAATGGTATATATCTTGCTGCATGGATTGTTATGACCGCATAGTCGATCGACCCCCGATGCAAACCCCAAGCAACGATCCACCCGATGGATTTGGAGGATGCCTTCGTTGCTATAAGAAGATTAGCATACGATATAACGCGAAACTCGCCGGAGAAACCGACGGGTGAGGTCAACTCTGTTAAATCGTGATAATTATGAGCACTTTTAGCACATCACAACAAAAAGTGTCACAAAGTAGCTCTTTAAAACGGGGTCTGCAAGCCACATCTCTCATAATAATGTCATAACATTATATGAAAGACACGGAAAGTTCAAATATACCGATTCTGTGCTACATAAAAGCATAAAATGCCCGTTGTACACCGAAAAGGTAATTTGTAGCTTCTATAATACATGTTTGCTCTGATATGATACCAGCAATAAAGTGTTCTGTGCTATCACATCGTAAATTTAATTCTCATTGATGCAATACCAGTCACTAGGATGGAACGTATACTTTGGGTACTCAAAAAATTCAAATTTTACTACTCGACCCGAATGTTTAGAATTATTAGTCGATTCAGATTCGAGTACTCGAATCATTGTGCCCAGGCATATGGTAAATACGCACATCGCCTGCGTTAGAAAGCATAGCGCTGCACTGACGTAAAGTTTTAAAAGCGTGCTTGCTAAACTGTGTGGTCTATTTTGTCTCGTTATTGCATGCTTGCGATCCGCGGCCTCTACGAAATCTGAAAAGTGGCCCGCGACCCGTTTTGAGTGGCGAACCCTGCTGTAATGGTATTGGTCGTCAGAGGACTCTCAAAATCGTATATACCACAGTAGTGTAGTTGGATTGGTTTCGTGCAGGCCAATCAAATTACGCCACGTCGCCTTAATTGCCACGCCTATAGTGCCACATCATCCATCCATTGCTATATCATCGCTGCATTGATTGCCGCATCTTGATACTTTTCTCAGATATTGTATTATGTGTATTTAGGACTAATATCATCCGTCCATATTTTTTAAACTTGATTTTATGTGTATAAGTTACGGTTTCTGCAGTTTCCACATTTTACGACTCATGATTGCCGCGTCAAAACTTACCTTGGCTAGAATCGACAGATTTTCTATTATGTGTATTTAGGACTATGTATTTAAATTCCTATTCAGATTATACATAAATGCGAAAACTATGATGTCTATGTAAGGTTATATTCTCCGGATAATATTATTAATATCAAAATTTTACACATCATCACTAATTACTTAATATAAAATGCGATTTTGAGCGCTGCGACTTGATAATATGAACCCCTACGCTTCTGATGCATGATTTTTTGTGATAAGGACCTAGGTAACATTCAGAGTCTGCAACGATTGTTTGGATATACATTATAGCAATACCCCACTAAACTATAGGCGGTTATATTACTCTATTGGTCAGAGATAACTCATCCGTCCATATTTTTAAACTTGATTTTATGTATACAAGTTACTGTCTCTGCAGCCTCCACATTTTACGACTTATTTTCATTAGACGCAGGCAAGCGATTCTCCAGTTCGGAGCTACGGAAACAAATCACTCGCATGTGCGCGTTCCGAATAGTCTTGTAGAATTTTCTAAAGTCGTAACAGCTTAGTAGCATATACGCGAATCCCAAGGTGAAAATAATCGAACGAACTATAGCCGTAGGCGTGCGATTCGCAGGGCTTTATTTATACAAACTCTATCGATGCCTGTACGCGAACCCCAGCGTTAAAACGATTAGGTCTAATTAACACGTTCTGAAGCCGAAAATTTAGTCAACATCATTGAGATAGCCATGATCTGAAGATGGTGATCGAGTGTGACAATAGCACTCGCCAAGGTTAGACAAACATAACCTTAAACTACTCTCTACTTCACAAAATATAAAGTTATAAAAGTAAGCAGATTTCTATGAAAACCCGTGAAATAGAAGTAAAAGTAGCCTAGAAACATAACTACTTAATGAAAAATCGTGATTCTTGAAGTGACCACATTTCATACGATTCAGTCCTTTTCATGTCACTAGAATAAGGTGATTAAACTGACAGTGAAACGCCGCCGGCGTCTTATAACGTAATAATGTAAGCTGCGTCGGGTGCTGCTATAATGTTAGGAGCGAATATAGTAGAAAGTTCACGTCTGGACATCTGTAAGCAGGTGCGCATACTACCGTAGTAAAACGCATAACAGAATTCACGCAAAAGTCGATATTGCTTTGTGATGCTTTTGATGTTGTTCCATACCGATTAGGAAGATAGGACTCCTAATTTCCTAACTAACTACATAATCCCTAGTAACGTAGTCAGACGCATAACGGAATTTACGCAAAATCGGTATTGCTCTGCGATAATTTTGTCCACTATGTTTTGATAATAACTTGCTTCCGAGAAATAAATAACATTCATTATACGTTAGATGATACTTTTCCTTGATATTCTATTATGTGTATTTAGGGCTAATGCGACATCACTATATTGGCAACAGGCCTGATTTGAACACACTAATTTTGCGAATTAAACTTATCGTCCAACACGGACACTCAATGAAGAGCACCCCGGAGACCCGCATAAATGCTCCACAATTCTCGACATATAATATACTGAGCATATAATAAGCTAACAAAACCTATACTTGAGTACTCCGAAATGTACAAGTACTTTAACTTTACACGACGTGTTTTGTAAAATGAATACTAATTTTAATGGAAAATAAAAATTATGTACTCAAGTAGGTTTTTGTCTACACGCACCAACTACTCAAGTGTTTATGACACAGGAATGATTCATTAAGTATACCGCAAGCAGGCCAAACCTATACTTGAGTACTCCAAAATGTACAAGTACTTCGCTATGTACTCCCTCCACGTAAAAAGTATCTAGGTTTTAGACTACTTTATCGATTTTCGATGTTGTGCAAATACCACAAACTTTGCTTTCTTTCAGAGCTGGCAACTAAATGCAAGACAGACTTTACGCAAAAGTCTCTATTCTGAAAATTTTATCAAGTTAATACATTAAAAACTTATACTTGAGCACTACGAAATGTACAAGTACTTTATCTTTACACGACGTTTTTGTAAAATGAATACTAATTTTATTGAAAAAATAAAAAATAAAAAGAGAGAAAAATTACATTTTATCCCGGAACGCAAAAAGAAAAATCGTATGAATTTGTAAATTACTTATTCATGACATAGTAATAATTCTACTTGTACACTTTTTTCACATTTTATAACACTTTAAGTAGTACTTAACAGTTTCAGTTTTAAATAAAATACGGAATATAAACTAATCGAAAAATTCGGTAACCAATTGCGCGTAGGCTATGCATACAAATGAGGAAAGTTACATCAACGCGCGTTAACTAGTTGTATCGAGTTATCGAATGATTTTTTCCTTACATCAAAACAACTAGAACGTGAAACTACATTAAAAACGTATCTAAATGAGCTCCAGGGCATTGTGATTATGCAGCATACCAAATTTCATCAACCATTTCATGATGGAACAACTTTAAAACTAACGCAGTTCTATAGCAACTTTTGCCTAAATCTGTTTTCGGTAGCGTATACATATACATAGTCAGCTTTAATAACAGAATTACCAAGCTAATATGTGACTCCTCACCTTGCAACTTGGTACGTAGTTGTAGGACATTGTGATTATGTAGCATACCAAATTTCCTCACGCATTTCATAATGGAACAACTTTAAAACTAACGCGGCTCTACATCGACTTTTTGCGTACATCTGTTTTGCGGGAGCGTATAGAACGTACCTATACATAGTTAACTTTAATAACGGAATTACCACGCTTAACATTGAATCCCAACTCTAAACTTGATACGTAGTTGTAGGACATTATGGCAATGCACCATGCTAAATTTCATCACACATCTAATGATGGAACACCTTTGAAACTATCGCAGTCGAATATCGACTTTTACGCATATCTGTTTTTCGTGAACATAGCATATACCGATACATAGTCAATTTTAGTAACAGAATTAGCATGTTAAACATTAAATTCTCACCTTGAACGTTGGTACGCAGTTGTAGGACATAATAACAATGCACCATACCAAATTTCTTCAGGCATTCCATGATGTAACACCTTTAAAACCAACGCAGTTCTATACAGACTTTTGGCTAAATCTGTTTTTCCGTAGCGTAGCACGTACCTATACATAGTCAACTTTAATAACGGAATTACCATATTAATAATCGACTCCCCACCTTGAAACTCGCTACGCAGTTGTAAGACATTATGACAATGCACCATGTCTAATTTTGTTACGCATTTCATGATTGAACAACTTTTAAACTAACGCAGTTCCATACCGACCTTTGCGGGAGCGTAGCACGTACCTATGCATACTCAACTTTAATAACGGAATTACCGAGCTAAACATTGAATGCGCAACTTGAAGATTGGTTCACAGGTGTAGGACATTATGACAATGGAACATATCAAATACCGTGTTTCCATGAAAATAACAATACATTACACATCCAGTATACTTCCAATCGACATCGCGCTGGTTGATGCGGCGCTGTGCACCATATAGATGCGGCAATCAATGCGGTGATGATGTGGCAATGGATGATGTGGCACTATAGGCGTGGCACTTGATGATGTGGCGCAGATGATGTGGCAATGGGTGTGCTATAGGTGCGGCAATGGGTGGATGATGTGGCAAGGGGGTGTCCTATAGGTGCGACAGAAAAACACACATATTTGACCGTATGGTCTTAGTATGAACCGACATGCATTCGACTTGTGGAAAAATGTGTCGCACACTATTTCACCGAGATTACAACCCTTTCACGGATATTCGTTGGTGCTATCGATACGGTGAACAGCACGTTATGTATAGCGATATCTCCACAGTCAAATACGCGAACCATGCACAACTATATACCCCGACTTTCGTTGAATATTCACGACACCAACAAATCTGTACATCTCCTTTCCCTCGACATCAATGATAGAATCCTCATCCCAATGCGCAGTACGAATGGTGGGTTCATCGGGTGTAAAATCCAAATCAAATGACACCAAGGTCTGCTTTCTCATTTTCAATATTTCCACCACCGCATCTTGTCTGTGTCTTAGCACTACCGTGTGAGGATGGCGAAATCTGTGGGTGGTAACACGGATGGACATGATATTCTTCGATATGATCAACTGAAACCACGGATGTGGTGGGTTAGAGTCTTGTCGTGATGGTCCGTTTCGAAATGCAAGCGGATGAACTAGACCAAAAGTTTCGAAGATGCGTTTTATAATTGCTCTAGGTGTGAAATAGACATCGCACTCTTGCGGGGAAACAACACGAATTCAGTCTTCACACCGCAGAAACACAGCCGCTTGGTTAACATCACAAAACCGCAATTGAACTCAAGATTGCCATACACGGAATCGCTGTTAACGATGTCTGACTGCGGCGTTTCGACGAGTAACGAATTCTCGTATTTAGTATTGATTGTGACACATAGTCAAAACAGCGACAGTTTTCACAACCCGGTACATACATTGAACCAACTGATGTAAGGTGAAACACTACGTTCACACCAAAAAAAGTTTGCAGGGTATGACCACCACCAACATATAGAGTAGTGAGTGAGTAATTAAACTACATACCCCGATTTTACTATATTCCGAGATCCGGATCACGATTCAAGTCTACCTGAGAATCCGAACTACCCTGTGAAGTTGATATATCAAGTTGTGAACCGTGAAAGGGTTGTAATCTCGGTGAAATAGTGTGCGACACATTTTTCCACAAGTCCAATGCATGTCGGTTCATACTAAGACCATGTTACGGTCAAATATGTGTGTTTTTCTGTCTCCAAGTCAGCTACCCCCACATTGAATGTACAGAGTCGGTGCATGTATGAGACTTCAGAACATGAATTTGTAATCCATGATGCTTGTAGTACCGGCCATGATGTTATCCATGATGTATGTAATGTCACACACCTCTTTTACGCGAATACTTGGTATCTATGAACAATCGTGAAGTATACTGGATGTGTAATGTCTTGTTATTTTCATGGAAACACGGGGGGGTGTAACATGTTTGAATATTGTTCATTGGTTTGTCGATTCAGAGTTGATATCCGGATCCGGTTAATACTTTCTCGGGTTTCCGATTTCAAACTGAACGGTGGGATATGTATTGACCAATAAAGAGTGACACAATATAGTAAACATGTGTGAGAAAACTCACAAGTAACCCGGATTTGTTAGCGCGACGGGGACATAAATTCAACCATTATCCGTGTACCAAGCAGTTACCAAAGTCATGGAGGTTGCTAATTTCAACATATTGACTCTGTGGGAGGCTAAAGCACGAACCGGGACACACACAGACACACACACACCAGGACACACAATATCCGTCGATTTCCAAAGCATACATTTCGATATACAAGAGCATATTGTTATTTCATGTGGTTAACCGTTGATATAGATGCGATGCGATCGACGCGGGTATACTCTGAAACCGGTTGTCCGTTTATATGAGAAAAGATGCTGTGAAGGACTTTAAAAAGCGGCAGTTGAGCAAGACGTAGTTTGCTTACTGCAGTAATTCATTTCACTTGCAGAACTTCTATGGCCAAGCTCCACGTGTGTGTTTCAGAGTAGTTCCAAATGAATGAATTTCATTTTCACGTGCTTGAATTCGTTTTACCATACTGTAAAATACTTTTACATGCCCAAGTTGGGGATCCTCGTTACATTGTCTTCTTGTGTGTTGGTGATTAAATACATTGCGGCGCTGTCACTTGGCTCTTAATTGGGTTGTTTCATCTGAAAGAACTAATTTTGTCTGTTATAATACTTTATTAGACTTGTATGGCGAGGCGTCTGGTATCGAGAAGTGAGATCGCGAGCAATCATTGAGTCAGTCGTGATGTCTGATTGGGAGTGTCGGCCTCTTATATCCAGCAAGTGTAATGTGCCATATTAGGCCATAAGTATCGTAGGCCCCGCGTGAAGTATACAAATTTCGATGTTGCGCAAATACCACAAACTTTGCTTGCTTTCAGAGCCGGCAACTAAATTCAAGACAGACTTTACGCAAAAGTTGCTATTCTGAAAATTTTGTCAAGGTAATGGTTTGGAAACTTATACTTGAGCACTCGTACTTCTTGAGAATACCCAAGTAGGTTTTTTGCCTAGATGCACCACATAGTCTCAAGTCCTTATGATATTGGAGTACATCAACTTCATGATAGCTAGAGTATTAAACAGTAATATACCTAGAGTACTAACGTTTTACTTACTCGGAAATGACTACTTCTACCTTATTTTAAAGGATACCTCGTTCGAAGCGAAATTGTATGTGGTTTTGGATAACATCCAAGATGTAGGCTCACTTCGAAGGTTACTTCGTAAAACTCAAATATTGCGCAGTGAGAGTTCGCAAATTCTCGAAGTATTTTTGTTATTTTTATTGCGATAAGTCATTCTGCAGCGCGAAAATGCGTCGTAGGATATAGATGAAACTAGCACCACTCATCAAGACCGCTGAAAACAGTACGTTTCAACATTTAGTAGCAGTAAATTTCTAGTAAAGTACAAGACGTGATGATTTCCGAGTGAGTTAAAAAGTATTGCAGGTATAGTTTACCTGAAAACCGAATACTCTGAAATAGAAGTAGATGCAGTGTAAATAGTTAATCACTTGATTAAGTTTAGCGCAAGCAGATAAAACCTATACTTGAGTAGTACAAAATGCACGAGTACTTCGCTATCGCCTCCCAGCACGTAATAAGTGCTTTTACCGATACTCGTCGGTTTCAGTTTTAGATAGAATTCAGAAACCAAATAATTTCATAAACATAAGCTAATTTAATGAATTTACTCGAATGTAGTATGCCGCGCTGATAAGATTAATTATAATATACTTATCATGTTACAGCGATTTTTCTAGCGTAGAAAATCTTTAAAATGTAGTAAGCAGGCCAAATGAAGATATTCGTTGAGTTGAATAAACATAAAAAATACTCTAGACCACTTTATCGGTACTTTACTGTTTCAGTTTTAGATAAAATTTGTCCCTTTCACCTATAATTACAACTCCTCGCTATCTAAACATGTTTAGAATATATTATTTGCGATGATACGAACCCGTGAAGTGCTCAAGTAGCTTTTCGTAGGATATAGATGAAACTGACAACACTCACCAAGACCGCTGGTCCACTGAAAAAAGTACATTGTAGCAGTAAAGTCCTACTAAAGTACAAGAAGTAATGATTTCCCAGTTAGTTGAAAAGTAAGTATTGAAGGTATAGTTTGCTGGAAAAAGCGAAAAACTCTGAAATCGAAGTAGATGCAGTGTAAATAGGTAATCACTTCATTAAGTATAGCGCAAGCAGGCCAAACCTATACTTGAGTACTGCAAAATGTACAAGTACTTCGCTATGTTCTCCCTCCACGTAAAAAGTGACTAGGTTTTAGACTACTTTATCGGTACTCGACAGTTTCAGTTTTAGATAAAATTTGGTAAGACTTTAAATTTTAAAGTAGTTTGAGCTTACGTTTGTATCACCTTGACAAGTAACATTATCAGACATGAAAATGATACTATCACCTAATATAGAAGTTAACACGCGTCAATGTGCTTCGGAATTCACGAGAAATTGCTTACTAAGAGAAGTATATTCTTGTATACACAATAGCGAAGAGAATCTTTAAAATGTAGTAAGCAGGCCGATGGGTATTCGTTTAGTTGTATAGGCATAAAAAACATTCCCGCGCGCCTTAGTATTAGGTGGTAGGGTTAGGAAGTGTTTTGTTTAAGAGCGCGCGGGAATGTTTTTTATGCCTATACAACTAAACGAATACCCATCGGCCTGCTTACTACATTTTAAAGATTCTCTTCGCTATTGTGTATACAAGAATATACTTCTCTTAGTAAGCAATTTCTCGTGAATTCCGAAGCACATTGACGCGTGTTAACTTCTATATTAAGTGATAGTATCATTTTCATGTCTGATAATGTTACTTGTCAAGGTGATACAAACGTAAGCTCAAACTACTTTAAAATTTAAAGTCTTACCAAATTTTATCTAAAACTGAAACTGTCGAGTACCGATAAAGTAGTCTAAAACCTAGTCACTTTTTACGTGGAGGGAGAACATAGCGAAGTACTTGTACATTTTGCAGTACTCAAGTATAGGTTTGGCCTGCTTGCGCTATACTTAATGAAGTGATTACCTATTTACACTGCATCTACTTCGATTTCAGAGTTTTTCGCTTTTTCCAGCAAACTATACCTTCAGTACTTACTTTTCAACTAACTGGGAAATCATTACTTCTTGTACTTTAGTAGGACTTTACTGCTACAATGTACTTTTTTCAGTGGACCAGCGGTCTTGGTGAGTGTTGTCAGTTTCATCTATATCCTACGAAAAGCTACTTGAGCACTTCACGGGTTCGTATCATCGCAAATAATATATTCTAAACATGTTTAGATAGCGAGGAGTTGTAATTATAGGTGAAAGGGACAAATTTTATCTAAAACTGAAACAGTAAAGTACCGATAAAGTGGTCTAGAGTATTTTTTATGTTTATTCAACTCAACGAATATCTTCATTTGGCCTGCTTACTACATTTTAAAGATTTTCTACGCTAGAAAAATCGCTGTAACATGATAAGTATATTATAATTAATCTTATCAGCGCGGCATACTACATTCGAGTAAATTCATTAAATTAGCTTATGTTTATGAAATTATTTGGTTTCTGAATTCTATCTAAAACTGAAACCGACGAGTATCGGTAAAAGCACTTATTACGTGCTGGGAGGCGATAGCGAAGTACTCGTGCATTTTGTACTACTCAAGTATAGGTTTTATCTGCTTGCGCTAAACTTAATCAAGTGATTAACTATTTACACTGCATCTACTTCTATTTCAGAGTATTCGGTTTTCAGGTAAACTATACCTGCAATACTTTTTAACTCACTCGGAAATCATCACGTCTTGTACTTTACTAGAAATTTACTGCTACTAAATGTTGAAACGTACTGTTTTCAGCGGTCTTGATGAGTGGTGCTAGTTTCATCTATATCCTACGACGCATTTTCGCGCTGCAGAATGACTTATCGCAATAAAAATAACAAAAATACTTCGAGAATTTGCGAACTCTCACTGCGCAATATTTGAGTTTTACGAAGTAACCTTCGAAGTGAGCCTACATCTTGGATGTTATCCAAAACCCACATACAATTTCGCTTCGAACGAGGTATCCTTTAAAATAAGGTAGAAGTAGTCATTTCCGAGTAAGTAAAACGTTAGTATCTAGGTATATTACTGTTTAATACTCTAGCTATCATGAAGTTGATGTACTCCAATATCATAAGGACTTGAGACTATGTGGTGCATCTAGGCAAAAAACCTACTTGGGTATTCTCAAGAAGTACGAGTGCTCAAGTATAAGTTTCCAAACCATTACCTTGACAAAATTTTCAGAATAGCAACTTTTGCGTAAAGTCTGTCTTGAATTTAGTTGCCGGCTCTGAAAGCAAGCAAAGTTTGTGGTATTTGCGCAACATCGAAATTTGTACACTTCACGCGGGGCCTACGATACTTATGGCCTAATATGGCACATTACACTTGCTGGATATAAGAGGCCGACACTCCCAATCAGACATCACGACTGACTCAATGATTGCTCGCGATCTCACTTCTCGATACCAGACGCCTCGCCATACAAGTCTAATAAAGTATTATAACAGACAAAATTAGTTCTTTCAGATGAAACAACCCAATTAAGAGCCAAGTGACAGCGCCGCAATGTATTTAATCACCAACACACAAGAAGACAATGTAACGAGGATCCCCAACTTGGGCATGTAAAAGTATTTTACAGTATGGTAAAACGAATTCAAGCACGTGAAAATGAAATTCATTCATTTGGAACTACTCTGAAACACACACGTGGAGCTTGGCCATAGAAGTTCTGCAAGTGAAATGAATTACTGCAGTAAGCAAACTACGTCTTGCTCAACTGCCGCTTTTTAAAGTCCTTCACAGCATCTTTTCTCATATAAACGGACAACCGGTTTCAGAGTATACCCGCGTCGATCGCATCGCATCTATATCAACGGTTAACCACATGAAATAACAATATGCTCTTGTATATCGAAATGTATGCTTTGGAAATCGACGGATATTGTGTGTCCTGGTGTGTGTGTGTCTGTGTGTGTCCCGGTTCGTGCTTTAGCCTCCCACAGAGTCAATATGTTGAAATTAGCAACCTCCATGACTTTGGTAACTGCTTGGTACACGGATAATGGTTGAATTTATGTCCCCGTCGCGCTAACAAATCCGGGTTACTTGTGAGTTTTCTCACACATGTTTACTATATTGTGTCACTCTTTATTGGTCAATACATATCCCACCGTTCAGTTTGAAATCGGAAACCCGAGAAAGTATTAACCGGATCCGGATATCAACTCTGAATCGACAAACCAATGAACAATATTCAAACATGTTACACCCCCCCCCCCCGTGTTTCCATGAAAATAACAAGACATTACACATCCAGTATACTTCACGATTGTTCATAGATACCAAGTATTCGCGTAAAAGAGGTGTGTGACATTACATACATCATGGATAACATCATGGCCGGTACTACAAGCATCATGGATTACAAATTCATGTTCTGAAGTCTCATACATGCACCGACTCTGTACATTCAATGTGGGGGTAGCTGACTTGGAGACAGAAAAACACACATATTTGACCGTAACATGGTCTTAGTATGAACCGACATGCATTGGACTTGTGGAAAAATGTGTCGCACACTATTTCACCGAGATTACAACCCTTTCACGGTTCACAACTTGATATATCAACTTCACAGGGTAGTTCGGATTCTCAGGTAGACTTGAATCGTGATCCGGATCTCGGAATATAGTAAAATCGGGGTATGTAGTTTAATTACTCACTCACTACTCTATATGTTGGTGGTGGTCATACCCTGCAAACTTTTTTTGGTGTGAACGTAGTGTTTCACCTTACATCAGTTGGTTCAATGTATGTACCGGGTTGTGAAAACTGTCGCTGTTTTGACTATGTGTCACAATCAATACTAAATACGAGAATTCGTTACTCGTCGAAACGCCGCAGTCAGACATCGTTAACAGCGATTCCGTGTATGGCAATCTTGAGTTCAATTGCGGTTTTGTGATGTTAACCAAGCGGCTGTGTTTCTGCGGTGTGAAGACTGAATTCGTGTTGTTTCCCCGCAAGAGTGCGATGTCTATTTCACACCTAGAGCAATTATAAAACGCATCTTCGAAACTTTTGGTCTAGTTCATCCGCTTGCATTTCGAAACGGACCATCACGACAAGACTCTAACCCACCACATCCGTGGTTTCAGTTGATCATATCGAAGAATATCATGTCCATCCGTGTTACCACCCACAGATTTCGCCATCCTCACACGGTAGTGCTAAGACACAGACAAGATGCGGTGGTGGAAATATTGAAAATGAGAAAGCAGACCTTGGTGTCATTTGATTTGGATTTTACACCCGATGAACCCACCATTCGTACTGCGCATTGGGATGAGGATTCTATCATTGATGTCGAGGGAAAGGAGATGTACAGATTTGTTGGTGTCGTGAATATTCAACGAAAGTCGGGGTATATAGTTGTGCATGGTTCGCGTATTTGACTGTGGAGATATCGCTATACATAACGTGCTGTTCACCGTATCGATAGCACCAACGAATATCCGTGAAAGGGTTGTAATCTCGGTGAAATAGTGTGCGACACATTTTTCCACAAGTCGAATGCATGTCGGTTCATACTAAGACCATACGGTCAAATATGTGTGTTTTTCTGTCGCACCTATAGGACACCCCCTTGCCACATCATCCACCCATTGCCGCACCTATAGCACACCCATTGCCACATCATCTGCGCCACATCATCAAGTGCCACGCCTATAGTGCCACATCATCCATTGCCACATCATCACCGCATTGATTGCCGCATCTATATGGTGCACAGCGCCGCATCAACCAGCGCGATGTCGATTGGAAGTATACTGGATGTGTAATGTCTTGTTATTTTCATGGAAACACGGTATTTGATATGTTCCATTGTCATAATGTCCTACACCTGTGAACCAATCTTCAAGTTGCGCATTCAATGTTTAGCTCGGTAATTCCGTTATTAAAGTTGAGTATGCATAGGTACGTGCTACGCTCCCGCAAAGGTCGGTATGGAACTGCGTTAGTTTAAAAGTTGTTCAATCATGAAATGCGTAACAAAATTAGACATGGTGCATTGTCATAATGTCTTACAACTGCGTAGCGAGTTTCAAGGGGGGGAGTCGATTATTAATATGGTAATTCCGTTATTAAAGTTGACTATGTATAGGTACGTGCTACGCTACGGAAAAACAGATTTAGCCAAAAGTCTGTATAGAACTGCGTTGGTTTTAAAGGTGTTACATCATGGAATGCCTGACGAAATTTGGTATGGTGCATTGTTATTATGTCCTACAACTGCGTACCAACGTTCAAGGTGAGAATTTAATGTTTAACATGCTAATTCTGTTACTAAAATTGACTATGTATCGGCATATGCTATGTTCACGAAAAACAGATTTGCGTAAAAGTCGATATTCGACTGCGATAGTTTCAAAGGTGTTCCATCCTTAGATGTGTGATGAAATTTAGCATGGTGCATTGCCATAATGTCCTACAACTACGTATCAAGTTTAGAGTTGGGATTCAATGTTAAGCGTGGTAATTCCGTTAATAAAGTTAACTATGTATAGGTACGTTCTATACGCTCCCGCAAAACAGATGTACGCAAAAAGTCGATGTAGAGCCGCGTTAGTTTTAAAGTTGTTCCATTATGAAATGCGTGAGGAAATTTGGTATGCTACATAATCACAATGTCCTACAACTACGTACCAAGTTGCAAGGTGAGGAGTCACATATTAGCTTGGTAATTCTGTTATTAAAGCTGACTATGTATATGTATACGCTACCGAAAACAGATTTAGGCGAAAGTTGCTATAGAACTGCGTTAGTTTTAAAGTTGTTCCATCATGAAATGGTTGATGAAATTTGGCATGCTGCATAATCACAATGCCCTGGAGCTCATTTAGATACGTTTTTAATGTAGTTTCACGTTCTAGTTGTTTTGATGTAAGGAAAAAATCATTCGATAACTCGATACAACTAGTTAACGCGTGTTGATGTAACTTTCCTCATTTGTATGCATAGCCTGCGCGCAATTGGTTACCGAATTTTTCGATTAGTTTATATTCCGTATTTTATTTAAAACTGAAACTGTTAAGTACTACTTAAAGTGTTATAAAATGTGAAAAAGTGTACAAGTAGAATTATTACTATGTCATGAATAAGTAGTTTACAAATTCATACGATTTTTCTTTTTGCGTTCCGGGATAAAATGTAATTTTTCTCTCTTTTTTATTTTTTATTTTTTCAATAAAATTAGTATTCATTTTACAAAAACGTCGTGTAAAGATAAAGTACTTGTACATTTCGTAGTGCTCAAGTATAAGTTTTTAATGTATTAACTTGATAAAATTTTCAGAATAGAGACTTTTGCGTAAAGTCTGTCTTGCATTTAGTTGCCAGCTCTGAAAGAAAGCAAAGTTTGTGGTATTTGCGCAACATCGAAAATCGATAAAGTAGTCTAAAACCTATAGATACTTTTTACGTGGAGGGGGTACATAGCGAAGTACTTGTACATTTTGGAGTACTCAAGTATAGGTTTGGCCTGCTTGCGGTATACTTAATGAATCATTCCTGTGTCATAAACACTTGAGTAGTTCGTGCGTGTAGACAAAAACCTACTTGAGTACATAATTTTTATTTTCCATTAAAATTAGTATTCATTTTACAAAAACGTCGTGTAAAGTTAAAGTACTTGTACATTTCGGAGTACTCAAGTATAGGTTTTGTTAGCTTATTATATGCTCAGTATATTATATGTCGAGAATTGTGGAGCATTTATGCGGGTCTCCGGGGCACTGGCGTAGCAGCATGTGCTGCCGCCCCTGGCTCTCGGTTAAAATGCCGCCCCCCTAAGTAGACCGCAGCAAATTTCGACATAGATTCATGTTCAAACAATCTTGTCAATAAAAATAATTACAAATAATATGTCGCGTCTCAGCCTCGCCGCCTCAACGTTAATAAGGCCAAAAATAATAAAGACAAGAAATAGCGAACGAATGTATTGTGAAAATAGAAAATCAATAGCCGCCTCAAAGCAAAATCAGCGATAATATCCTCAAATTCAAGTTTTTGAACGTAGTCTCTTTCTATAGACAGAATGCATAGATAGAGCAGATAGCCGGTCATCATTACTGGTATAGAACGTAAATAAGATTTAATCAGTTTAAGCTTTGAGAAGCTCCTCACACAGCTCGCAATTGAAACACCAATGGTCAGGTAAAGTTTCAGACACGAGCCTAAATATGGTGTCGAATCAGGTAGCTTTGCATTAACTAACCACTGTAAAACATCAAACGTTGTTGCTTTACGATCAAACGTGGTTTTACTGCTCCGCACCAGCCTCTTGACCCTTTTAAAATCTCAAGTTGAACAACTTCATATGATCTTGGTCATATCTTAATTTGTGTTCGTCCTAGAGGCCTCATATTGGTTTGTACGAAAAGCTAGCAATTTTCTGATTTATATGATCCCTAATTCGAAGGTATAAGGCATGACAATTTTCGCAGTTAACTCCAAAAAGTCCACCTTGTCGTCATAAGTGCTCCTAAAAGCGCTGGTGAGAGAGAGAGAATCTTTATTCGTATACATTACATATCAACATAACACTAGAAAAATGTAACAGTGAAATGTGACATGCAAGTTAGACGGGAGGCTCGATATGACATAGTCTTCAGAGCCGAGCCACCCGGGGAATAAATTGTGACTTTCGCTTTGCAGCAGCGCGCGGGAATTAAAAAAATTGAAGCATATCATTTAAGTGTTGTATGCCGGTAAACCTAGCTTCAGCTTCAAGTTTAAATCTGTCCAAAGGTTGAAAAACATGCATCGTCTAACTTCTTCAACAACACTGAGGCCAGCATTTTCTGATTGTTCGCCAAGCATTCTTCTTTTTGTGCGAACTCTCCGAACAATCGACCATGACGGCTATTTCGGAGTGGTTCCATCGCCATGTTAACATATTAATTCCTGTTTTCGGAATCAGCACGACACTAGCTTTTGATTGAGACCTGTTTGATTAAATTTTATTAAATTAATTAAACATCTTCGGGTGCAGACCCGTTGGCAGGAACGAAACAGCACTTCGTCAGGTCCCCGAAAAACTTGGGTCTTGGGCTCCCATAGGGTGATAAACCGACCCCCCATCGTGTTGATCGCTTTTTCCACGCAACTAGCCGTGCTGTTTAGTGAGCCAGCGCTAAGCGCAAACATTTTTCATAATTAATGATAAAATCGCTCAATAAGATCGGGAATTGCATATATTTTGCTATCATTTTCCTGTCCTCTCTGTTCACTTTATCAGTTTTACCGGTAGAGCTGAAGGAGGTGTCTTGGAAACTGTAGGTCTCGTAAAAATAATTAAACATCTTCGGCGGGCGGACCCGTTGGTATGACTTCGTTACATGATGTTATTCCGTGATCTCCTGTCTGCTACATCAAAAAATATAGAATCGGGCAAACGTACTTAACTAAAAGACGCACACGATTTCAAATTGGTTTTTCTTCACTGGCGTATAATTTTTCCCTGCGGGATGGAATTCGTCTTCTGAGGTTCAGATTGCCAAGACAGGAACATTCGGCGTCGGTCATTTAGGCGCCTAGGCTATGGACAATTAAAGCTATCTGTATTTTGTATATATGACAAAGTTTTCAGTCAGCGTAAGGGCAGTCCTTTTCGGTCAAGGTTTTTACGCTGCCGATCGTTCTGGCATACTTCTTGGAGTTGCATGTAATATGTCCTAAAACGTTATATGTCTTGGTGCGTCGTGTCGTGGTATTGACCAACGCCGATATGTCCATTTCCAAAAATCTTGCGTGCTCTTTTCTTGGGGGAAGAGTACAAAATAATCATGATATTTGGCACCTTGAAATCGCACGTAGCGCGAAAATTTTTTTGAAAAATTGCATAAATTTTCAAAAAATACTCTATAATTTATGCTAATTCACGAAATAATTTTGGGCCCCCTTCGAGCTCGCCCCCCCCAATTGGGGGGTTTGGGGTGCGGCAGTTACGGTCCTGCGTATCGCATCTCCGTCGTCAAAGCATCTCGATGGTGCAGGCGAAAAAGAATATTATATATCTCTCTCTCACTGCGCAGCCTCATTTTGCCGCCCCTTTGGAGCCTGCCGCCCCTGGCGCAGAGCCAGAACCGCCAAGTGGCTGCTACGCCACTGCTCCGGGGTGCTCTTCATTGAGTGTCCGTGTTGGGCGATAAGTTTAATTCGCAAAATTAGTGTGTTCAAATCAGGCCTGTTGCCAATATAGTGATGTCGCATTAGCCCTAAATACACATAATAGAATATCAAGGAAAAGTATCATCTAACGTATAATGAATGTTATTTATTTCTCGGAAGCAAGTTATCAAAACATAGTGGTCAAAATTATCGCAGAGCAATACCGATTTTGCGTAAATTCCGTTATGCGTCTGACTACGTTACTAGGGATTATGTAGTTAGTTAGGAAATTAGGAGTCCTATCTTCCTAATCGGTATGGAACAACATCAAAAGCATCACAAAGCAATATCGACTTTTGCGTGAATTCTGTTATGCGTTTTACTACGGTAGTATGCGCACCTGCTTACAGATGTCCAGACGTGAACTTTCTACTATATTCGCTCCTAACATTATAGCAGCACCCGACGCAGCTTACATTATTACGTTATAAGACGCCGGCGGCGTTTCACTGTCAGTTTAATCACCTTATTCTAGTGACATGAAAAGGACTGAATCGTATGAAATGTGGTCACTTCAAGAATCACGATTTTTCATTAAGTAGTTATGTTTCTAGGCTACTTTTACTTCTATTTCACGGGTTTTCATAGAAATCTGCTTACTTTTATAACTTTATATTTTGTGAAGTAGAGAGTAGTTTAAGGTTATGTTTGTCTAACCTTGGCGAGTGCTATTGTCACACTCGATCACCATCTTCAGATCATGGCTATCTCAATGATGTTGACTAAATTTTCGGCTTCAGAACGTGTTAATTAGACCTAATCGTTTTAACGCTGGGGTTCGCGTACAGGCATCGATAGAGTTTGTATAAATAAAGCCCTGCGAATCGCACGCCTACGGCTATAGTTCGTTCGATTATTTTCACCTTGGGATTCGCGTATATGCTACTAAGCTGTTACGACTTTAGAAAATTCTACAAGACTATTCGGAACGCGCACATGCGAGTGATTTGTTTCCGTAGCTCCGAACTGGAGAATCGCTTGCCTGCGTCTAATGAAAATAAGTCGTAAAATGTGGAGGCTGCAGAGACAGTAACTTGTATACATAAAATCAAGTTTAAAAATATGGACGGATGAGTTATCTCTGACCAATAGAGTAATATAACCGCCTATAGTTTAGTGGGGTATTGCTATAATGTATATCCAAACAATCGTTGCAGACTCTGAATGTTACCTAGGTCCTTATCACAAAAAATCATGCATCAGAAGCGTAGGGGTTCATATTATCAAGTCGCAGCGCTCAAAATCGCATTTTATATTAAGTAATTAGTGATGATGTGTAGAATTTTGATATTAATAATATTATCCGGAGAATATAACCTTACATAGACATCATAGTTTTCGCATTTATGTATAATCTGAATAGGAATTTAAATACATAGTCCTAAATACACATAATAGAAAATCTGTCGATTCTAGCCAAGGTAAGTTTTGACGCGGCAATCATGAGTCGTAAAATGTGGAAACTGCAGAAACCGTAACTTATACACATAAAATCAAGTTTAAAAAATATGGACGGATGATATTAGTCCTAAATACACATAATACAATATCTGAGAAAAGTATCAAGATGCGGCAATCAATGCAGCGATGATATAGCAATGGATGGATGATGTGGCACTATGGGCGTGGCAATTAAGGCGACGTGGCGTAATTTGATTGGCCTGCACGAAACGAATCCAACTACACTACTTACCACTCAATGACTTACCTTAATGTGATAATTCCTCAATAGTATCTGCGTCAGATTTACTAGACAATGCGTCGCTGTCAGTTGATTACACACATCTTCTGAATATGCCGACATTATTTCACTATAATGCATATAGGCCTACAGCAACCGCCACCTCATAAATCGTCATATGTGCGATGCGACATCGACATGGTTTACCAATTCACTTCAAAATTAAATTGGTAACACTGTCGGTAACTTCAAAGACTTAGGAGTCGGAGTCGGAGTTATAGTCGGTATATTTAAAATGTCAGGAGTTGGAGTCAGTCGTGAAGTTTACCGACTCCACAGTCCTGTTTATAAACAAACGTCAGATACCGGCTCATTTTGAATTGGTTCGATCCCATCCCTCATTTCACGTCTGACATACAATGAAGTTGTATTGGGTTTTGTTTTATTACCGGATTCGTGCATCTTTGATTATGTCAAAATCGATATTGAGGCTATTGATGAGCATGACATAACTACTAACTACACGCCATTAGCCGAAAATAACAACCTGTTTTCAATACGAACCAGTGACTTTTATGGTCATGCTTCTCTTGTTGCAATTTTCAATATATAACCTGAGCCGTATGATCAAACTAGTCATGGCCTACTGTGGTTTACTAGAAATAATACTCGTAGATGAATATTATCGGAGTTTTTCGGATCGGATCTAGGCCATTTTAATAATCCGGCCTAGGAGTCGAATCGGAGTTGGATCAGGGAATTGGCCGATCCGCCGCGTACTAGTAGAACGTTTGTAATGTGCGCATTTGTCGTCCCATACCATTCCGTGGTTACGAATCGGACTCCCGGGACTGTAAATTGGTCTCATTTGCCTCAATACCAGTGGCGGCTCGTGACAATATCGGGTGGTGGGGCAAGGGCTGCAAGCGACTTTTTATCAACATGACGTCACAATGGCGTTTTCCAACGTAAACAAATGACTTGGTGGTACGGTAACACGAGCTTCCCGATAACAGTGATCTTAACGTATGTGCCGCGAGAGGTCTGCCGGTGAGCTGTGACTTGAAGTGTGGTAACTGCGTAAACGGCATACGGAACAAAGATTCGACACGGTTCATGTTCGCAGTCTCGCACTATACCTGACAAATTATCTGCAGAAATGGAAATGACTATAACTAGAGAGATTGCGTAAGCCTAACTGGAAAGGTCATCGAGTTCGGACACATACGCCATTGTTATCTCATAGATTGGACATGTCATATTGAATCCAAAACATCATTCTGAAGCAGACTTGGACAACTAGAAAATTTTCAGCTTTTCTGAATTAGATTAGAATTAGAATTAGAGCTCCACAGTTTTTTTCAAACTAGATTAGAATTAGAATTAGAGCTACACAGTTTTTTCCAAATTAGATTAGAATTAGAATTGAAGCAACACAGCTTTTCTCAAATTAGATTAGAATTAGAATTAGATCTACTAAGCTTTTTCCAGATTAGATTAGAATTAGAATTAGAGCTGCTTAGTTCGCAGAAACTTGGAAATTGAATGAAATTGTATATGGGAAATGAATACAGCAAAATGCAGTTCACATCAAATCACAGTGCGTGGTGCAAAAGGCCGTGAGGCGATAAGCGCCACATATTTTTGTTTAATAAACAACAACAACAGTGCATTCCCATAACCATGAGAATGGTTAACTTCTGTACACCAAGCTTGGCTCGATTTTTACTATACTTTAATGAAATATTACTTCTTTTATGGTAACCGTGGGCATCGCCCAAGTTAGTAAGAATGGCGATGTACTAACGTAAGGTTTTAGAAACTAGAATGTTGTTCGCAGACTACAAGCTACTCTAGCAGGCTATTGTTCGTCATAATATCTACTATGACTGCACGGTGTAAGTAAGGAGATGGCGGCTTGGCACTGGATTTCCCTGCGCAAGAGGGATATTCTTTTTAACTCACTGCAATAGTGCAATACGCCTCGGACAAAGAGGCATTTTCAGAAAAACAATAATTAGATTAGAACTAGAATTAGAGAATACGGACATTTCACAAATTAGATTAGAATTAGAATTAGAGCATAAGAACATTTCACAAATTAGATTAGAATTAGAATTGGAGCACGGAAGCATTTCACAAATTAGATTAGAATTAGATTACTGGCATTTCGCTCTAATTTAGTGAAATTAGACAACTAGAATTATCTAGTTGTCCAAGTCTGTTCTGAAGAACTACGGATAGCAGCCTCGGAAATTCGCTCCCGGTACAGCTCGGGAGATTTTGGCCTTGAGGCTGCTGGAGACTGTCACACGACACATACGGCTTACGGTCTATAGTGACTATGTGTCTGCTGCAAAATCGCCTTCGGAAAATATATTACCGAATAAACACGTGGATGAAAGCCGAAAACTAGGTACACTGTTACATGAAATCATCGAGAAGCAGCCTCATCATGACCGTTTTCGGTATGGCACACTGTCGAAATTAATACGAACAGACCAACACCGAATTTTGCCTAAAATTTTCTGAGGAATAGGCTGATCAAGCGATCAGCTGCTGTTAGCCGCCATCGAAAACGAAACAGCTATCGCGCTTGACAGGGGTTGTAATTGTGAGCAAATGGCCCGATGGCCACCATTCCACGGTGAAATTGACATTGGAGAATATAAAATAAAACTAAATATTTGAATGCAAACCGAGGATGTTAGTAAACTGTTTCATGATATCATCATCTCATCACCTATCTCAGTATGGAACACAGATACACCGGCTTTTGCGTGAAATCCGCAATGCGTTAGGTAGGCTAAGTGTCAGATCAGCGCACATCTCTACCATACTCGAACTTGATAACGAAATTGCTGCCCTAATCATTGAGTGCCAACCTTGAGACTTGGCACAGCGTTCGATACTAAAATCAAGACATACCATGTAAAAGCTCATGGCGGATCTAGCTAAGGAGCATCGTTAAAATTAATGGAGACCAATACTGGCTTTGCGTGAAATATGTTTGCGATACATGACGGATCAGCACACACTCGACTTTGTAAACGGAATTACTACCCTAAACTTTGAGTAGAAACCCTGAAACTTAGGACAGTGTTAAATACCACCATCACGACATGACATACCAAGTTTCAAGAATTATCATGGTGTGAAACACCATCAAAATCGACCTATACCACCAAAGGTCGACTCAACGCATATCACGGTATCCGAGTTCAGACATAGATACGATTGTTACATCACACCTTAGGGGCGACAGGCATATATGCCCCGGTTGCTCGGCCATTTTACGAATAGGAGAGAGTATATCACCGTTTCTTAATTGTGCGCGGCTTTGAGAGAATAGATAGTGAAAGCTTGTTATGAGCGCTACCGGGGCAAGCCCCGGCTAGGCATTCACAAAGCGAAAACACAGAAGAGAATTCGATTTTCGCAGAGACTTCTCTATGTATGGGCATTTGCAAGCGAAAGCACAAGAAGAACGCGGGTTTCGCTGTGATCTCGGTATATATTGAGCGCTGTGCGTCTATAAATGGTTAAATTGTTATTGAACAGAATTTTAGGTGGGGCAATGCCCCAGTTGCCCTATAGGACGAGCCGCCACTGCTCAATACGTTTTTTCATGATCATAGCCAGTGTTGACCTCGTGACAAATGCTGTGATTTCGTAAATTCTCACATACTTTTCTGTGTCTCATATTACAGGCGTTCTCGAGATCAGGCCTAACCCTCATAACTGCTTATTCATATGTATATATTACAGCGCAAACGGAGAGGCTTGAAGAAATCCGTAGATACTGCGATTAAAGGAATTGGCTAAGATGAAATCAGATCTGAAGGCTCCGAATAGATGAGGAATACTCATGAATGACTGATGACAATGTCGTGTATGGATATATAGCCTGCCGATAACATTGCGTAGCAATTTACTTGATACAGCCAAACAATGATCAGATTTTCTTATAACAATTTCCATGGCCTTGACTTGTCGGATTAGGCTATTTGTAACTAGTTATGGTTGTAAATTGCTTATCAATCGGGGCAGCATTTATCAAGTTTGCTTTTCTCTTAGTCTTACTCGAAACAGGAATCATTTTTAAAACTAAATAGCCTACAATCCGGTATGTTTAGAAACAACACAAAATGAATATTTGCTAATGAACATATCTTTAAACTTTACCATCTTGACTCATCGCCAAGTTTACTTTAGGATAAAAGAAATAGGAATGAACCAAATTCAGCAACTCGCGTGAGGATTTGTCCCATGAAAAAATATGACTTTTACATTCTTATGACATGGTATATGGAGTTACAATCCCCTCGTTTGTCACTAACAGTGTACTTTATGGGTTATATTACATATACATATATATCATGTTTTAAAATTAATTTTAACTTGGCAATGAGGTAACCTTGTAATAACAATGAACCATATGATGCTTTACGCGTATTTGTGTTATGTAGGCATATTCCCATACAAATAGTTCGTTACGACAAATACCTGTCGTGTCAAACAGTCATATTGTAGCATTATTGTCGGAGTATCACAGAGAACAGAAACATGTTAGTTTCATTGAGATGAGTGCCTCATGAGTTATATTCCGGAAATATTTTGGACCGGTGACTAGCGGAGACACTTTACTGTTATTATCACAAATATATATGTACTGAAAATGGTATAATATTCAATTGACGACAGGCTTCTCATCACATTAGCACCGCCAACACGCGTCCAACGTGAGAAGGTACTACATATCCACAATTGAAGACTGGTAAATAAATAAATAAATATCAGCTGCACCATCAATATGCTGCACCGTCAGTTTGCTAAGACAATAGCCCATAGCTAAGCTCTTTTTAACCTTCGGGTCACAAAGCATTTTAAGGGGACCGACAAACCTTCCATCCAGTACAAAACGAGCATAATTATTTCGTTATGACATTTGATGCTCGACTCAGTTACAAAACGCATTTGGACGGCTTCGGTAGATATACATCCAATAAAGTGAAAACTACAATGACTCATTCCGGATCACGAGCGGGATTATTGATTGTCAAGTCCACCAAGTTTTTTTTTTTATTATTGCTGTACTTGGAATTGCCAGCAAATTTATTGTTATTGCTGCAGGGGAGATGTAGCTCTGGAACTGAAAATGCTTGCCAAATTCTATATGATAAATCCATTGCATGCTTCAAAATCATTCCTCACATACTTGACACATATTTGACTTGATAACTATTCTATTTTTGACGTTTACAACCAAACATTCTACTTTGGTTTCACTGTAGTTTAGATTATGTTACACAGCAATAGAAGTTGTATTATTTGAGTATCTGAGCGTGTGTCTCATTGGTTCCCAGATCGTGTGTCTGCGGACCCACCGGGTTGGACCGATGATACGTTTACAAAATAAATTTTGAACGTTCATAAATATTTTTTGCAAAGACGGATATTCATGTATATGGCATGTACAGCTTGTATCTAAGTGCTGAGTCAACAAAAGATCTACTGTTATCAGCTGAAGATTTGGGGTCCAGAGATCATTCTGCGATTTTTGATGCATCGTTACTACATCTACCCTACTTGGGAAAACGGAATTGGGCGGGTCTTAGATAGATTTGTCCTCTATAGGTGCAGTTATTTACAACCTGTTCATAAAACGCCGGTGATCAGTAGGTTACGTGTTTGTTGCAGTCAAATACATGGAAAGTTGCACTTATCTTTCATAAAAGTTGCATTCATTTTTGGCAATTAAGTTGCACTAAAATGTTGCATTTATGGACAAGTTCCTCGAAATTATTAGGGTATGAGATACTCGAATCGTTCCGTATCCAAGGCACTCTTAGCAAAACTCAATCGCCCTAAAAATTGACCCAGGGAAAATATATGTGCCTGTGGTCTGGCCTGAATGTACGTCAAATCAGAAGGAACTTTAAATTCAACGACAGTGAAGTGATCAAGCGATCTATTTACATCAGAGGTCAAAAACACGCGGTCACGTGGTCCTTGGGCCGCATGCGGCCCGTGACGGCATTTTGGAATTTCAAGTATTCGACAACATATTCAAGGGCCACATATCTCTTTTAGATATAAGATACAAGTTCACCATAAAACTACTCTAAAATCACTGAAATCTCAAGAAACTACACTATCATATCACTTTTGAAAGCTACCATGCGGTAGAAGATCAGCTATTACGTCACATTTCTATTTCATGATGATAAAATATGACCCGTTGATGATTCGTGACTGAAAATTGTGATTTGGCTGGCTGAGACCTTTCGTAAAATTACTCGATTTCGGATTGACTTGATGATTAAACAAAAATGACTCGAGTTGAGTCTGGTCGAATGTAAAAATCAGAGAAAGACTTGCGACTCGGAACCGTGATTTGGTAATCCTACGGACGCAACAATCAATGGAACTAAAATGAGGAATATTAATATATCAAAAGGTCGTAGCTTGCGTTGCGTAAGGTATATAGCTATTTAATCAGGTCAGCATGGCAACCATCGGCCCCCGTGACGTATAGTTGGTTACATGCTGCATTGTTGTTTGTTCACTTTATCCATGTTATTATCAGTGGCGAGTATATGGTAGTAGTGCGCTCCAAAGCTGTAACACCAATGAATTCATCGGCGATTGGACCTTTCTATTCTAGAGGCCTTTTACCAGGGCCCGTAGACCGCTTCGGGGTACGAAGTACCACATAAGGGGGTACTAGACGCATTGTGGAATTAGGCCTATTTGTTGTGGAATTTTTTTGGCCAATTTAGCTGGTAGATGGTCTTCGCCATACGCGCGATTTTATGTGAATGGGCTTTGTGATTTTAATGTAGGTACCATCAGAAATTGTGTTGAAAATTAACAGCGGCTACGGCGTCTTGGAAAACTAGGAAATTGGCCCGCGAGCGCATTTGAGTTTGAGACCTCAGATTTACACGGTGCCAATTATTTCCACTAAAAATTTGGTTGCATGAAAACTTCTAAAACTTGCATAAGGTTGTGGGAAAAAATGAAGAAAAATTGCAAAAAGTTGCAATATAAGAATCCCCCGAACAGCTTAAAACAGTATATCACATATTTCCGAGTATTTGGGAAGCTAAAGGAAGCTGTAAAAGAAAGGCTATTCATGGTAGCATATGTGTATTGTGAGGCTATTCATGGTAGCATATGTGTATTGTGAGAGTGTTTATGTAGGCACTTCTCTACTTTATTGGTGAGTAATGTAGCAACCGTTCTCGATGCTGCCCTTTTTAGAGCTACAGTAGCGATCCTTCGTTCTTCCAGTTCGTCCTTTGGTCCTGCTGACTCGGTGACCGAGCGCATTGATAATATCTCATTAGCAGTTGCTTCATCGTGAGTCATCAACTACAACATGTCATCTTTTGCCTCAGAGACGATACACTCTACATATTTTTCCGTTGGTGACTACGCCAAAGAGAATATGCTGCATGTAAAAAAAAAAAAAACTAAAGACCTGAATAGGTGTTTGATGTTGTGGTTTGGTGTTGTCAAATGTCGTGTTGTGTCATATAGACGTTTTCTACGCACTGCATAAACTGTGCCCATATTTGAAGGTGGATATACAAAAATCCCATCAAGAATCCTATTTACACCCTCTTAGGCTGCAAAACCTAAATTACTTCTCATGCATTTCATCCCGGAATCGAACCATTGTTGCTAACCCAGAGCATTTTCCGGGGTTTCTCGTCTACTATGTGCCCTAAGCATGTGGCAACGATAACGATAACTGCATACAATTAAATCTTTACGTAACTGTAGTGTAAAGTCTACTCACTACTGAACCTGCAAACCTCAGATCAGTAGATACGGTTGTCTGAGTCAAATACTACCATTTGTGGCGAGTGTGACACCAGTAGTATATATGATCGGTCTGGGTGTGCCTGGGGCTCTTGTGGGCGCGGTGCCATGCTAACCCGTGGTGGCATGGTGACCCTTTTACACCCCCCGATCGGTGGCATGGTAACAAGGGCTCTTATGGGTGCGGCGATGATGGTACCCTCTCAGGTATAGGCTGCTGCGGCATGCTAACGTGAAAATCGGGGGTGGCATGCTAATGTTTTCGGGTATAGGTGCGGCGACATGCTAACGCTTCAGATATAGGCTGTGGTGGTGATTCGCCATGTGTTCTTGGGTGCATTGGCATGTCGTGCTTTCGGGTATAGGCATCTCTCGCACGGTGTTGAATATATGTACCAGTGATGAGCATCGGAACGGAGTCGGAGTGTATCCGGAGCGGAGATTTGCCAATTTTGTGATACTCGGAGTGGAGTCTGAGTTTACTAGATATATTTTTCCGGAGTTTTACGGAGTGTTGTAAGTTTTGCTCCGGATATCTTTCGATAGCTCTGACCAGAAGACACTATTACAGACCAAAACACAGACAGTTGACACCTTGTAAAGTTGTAATATGACGGGTAACATGCAAAAATGATTGCCAAGTGCATAAAAATCAGCTATCTGCACTGCAATTGGGGACTGGAGAGTAACCTAGTGATCTAGCAAGGCATTTTCGTTGAGCAGTGTCTGTAGTTCACAAAATTGAAGGCACCCAATATCATTCGCAGTGCATCATTTGCTCCCTGCCTTGAGATGCAGTCTTTGAATCCACAGCTGAATGTCACCATATTATGAGATAAGATCTCCAGAATCTTCCACGTTGCTGTTATTGCAGTCTTTTATGGTCGCATTCCTCCTTGCGTATTTGTTTCGTGACTGATTTTCATGCTACCCCAGTAATTGTGCGAAACATTTACAATCAGCAACAAACAGCGGGGCTTCCATGTGGTACAACCTCTAGCTGCCCTGATTCTTCCAGCAAGTTCGTGATCATAACGGAATATATCCCATTATCCTGACGACATTCAACGTAGTAATAGGTCCATTTTGTGAAAATGTATTCCCAACGTTGGTATCAGTTGAAACAAGATAATATTCGATACCACTTTTGTGATAACTTTTCGCAGCTTTCATCGTAATTGCACTTTGCAGTTAGAGATATCGATATTAAGTGTTACATCAATATTACTTTTATATCTGTGAGAAATATACATACAACAAGCAAGTTTCTGGATTGAAACAATAATAACTTATGCAATGTGTTATAATGATTTAATGACATTGCGACGAATTTTCGCTAGTAAGATCCGCTCACAGACGCATACCAGCATTTAAGCCCGCTTCAAAGATTTCAACAATATATAAATCACTAAGGTGAGCTGAACTAACCCTGTAAAAGCAAAACATTCCGAATTTCTGAACAGCCACACTAAATAACTACAACCGTCTGCTTTGCTCTGCTCGCAGCTCCCGTCAACTTCGCTTCCTTCAATATTGATTGACGTAATCAGTCATCCAGGACTCTTCTGAATTTTCGTCATGTAATGTTTGGTTTGATTGAGAAATGACTTTGATGTGATAAGAAAAATCAGCACCGCAATCACGTTTCTGCTGCTGGTCTGTCTCAAACTCCAAATATCATGTAGCAGCTTTAAAATTGGAAGTCACTAGTCATTTAGTCAACTCCAAGGAGCGTCGATCGGTGCGTCAGTGATGCATCATGTATGTCTAGCGCAGCTCCATCAACTGCTTCATGGCAATGCGGAACTTAATTTACTGAAAGCTGTGATGTGATCGTCGATTTTAGTGGTGTGAGGTTAGTGGTTAGTGGTAGTTAGTTCGAACTGACTGGTTTTCTTTCGTCGTTTTAATATAATGGCTGAAGCACCGTTGACGTCAAGTGAGTTACCCACAAAGACGCAGAAAAAAAGTGACGTGTGAAGGATTTCACTCTGATGCTGCATGATAATAATGGCCAGTATACTGGGTTTGCGAGATGTCAAAATTGCAATGTTCAGCTAAAGCATCACAAATTGACAAGTGGTACGTCGCATTTTCGAAGACATATCGAAGCGTGTAAGAAGAATGGATCGCAGTTGAAGAAATTTCCTTTCTTTCTTCCAACAAAAAAGTAAGCGAGAAATCAAAGGAGAAGGTTTGCCGTGTTGTTGTCTCCTTTGTAGCCCATGGTATGAGACCACTGAGCTCTGTTGAGGGGACGGGCCTCAAGCAGATGGCTGATGCCTCGATCGAAATTGGGGCAATGCATGACAAAGTGAGTGCAGAAGACGTTTTGCCATCCAGATTTACGGTGAAACATAAGTAGGAGGAGGAGGCTTCATCTTTGAAGCAGAAGCTGTCAGAGGAACTAAGAGTTGCTATCAAGTCTTATGGGATGACTGGCATCACTACAGATATGTCGACCGATCTAAAGGGTCGCAGTTTTATTAGCTTGTCCATTTTGTCGGAGAGAACTTGACTCTCAGAAGTAATGTTGCGACTGTTCGTCAATTCACGGATACCAAAAATACTGGTCTGAATATCAGACAGGTTATCGAAAACATCAATTGGGATTCTTCGACAATGTTTTTGAATAACTACCTCTACCGATATGGATGTTTCGGAGACTGGACAAGATTCTTCGGGTTATCTCGGAGTCTGGGATTGAGATCCTCGGAGTCGGAGGAACTCCGCTCATCACTGATAAGTACCAGGTATAGTAAACAGTCACGTGATTTGTCCTTATTTAATGCGTATATCATAGATTATTATATATGACCGATTCAAGGTAATACTAACGTTTACGGTGAGTGTGACACCAATATATCCTTATTCCCATGGGCGCGGCGGTGATTCGTACTTTCGGGTATAGGCTGCGGCGGCATGTCGTACTTTCAGCAAAAACAAAAGGTGTCAAATAGTTTGCTAAATCTATGAATCACTCACGTGGTAATATTTTGGTAATTGGTTTACCACAGAGCCGTCGTAGACGGTAATTTGAATACCAACAATAGCGGCGCTCGCAAACTAACACTTCAAATAGGTGTGAAATAGTTTACAAATCCAGCGGTGGCCGGCAAGATAACAACCTCAGACGTAGCCATCTCTCGTAACTTGGTGTTACAGACATATCGATCGCTTACAGCAGTGGTTCTTAACCTTGCCCACAGCGCCCCCCAGGGGGCGCTGGCGACTTTGAAGGGGGGCGGAAGCGCTCAGGGGGCGATATGGGGGGCGCTGGGCTCAGGGGGGCGGTATGGGGGGCGCTGGAGAAAAATGGCTTTGCAGTAGATGATTTGGTGATAGGACTTATCCTTAATGAGTATTCAGGGCAAATTAACACCGAAAACTTCACTACATATAGCCTTCAAAATACATATAGGTTTGATTGTCCATGGGCGCCTAAATGACTGACACCGAATGTTCCTGTCTTGCCAATCTGAACCCCAGAAGACGAAGTCCATCGGGCAGGGCAAAATTATATGTCATTGAGGAAATACCAATCTGAAATTGGTGCGTCTTTTAGTTTAGTACGATTGGGCGACAGGGATATTCCTGTTGGGCGATATCCCCGTTGAGCGATTCTATATTTTTTGATATTGCAGACAGGGGGTCACGAAATAACATCATGCAACGAAGTCATACCAACGGGCTCGCCCGCCCGAACATGTTTAATTATTAGTAACGGGCCCTACAGTTTTCAAGAAACCTCACAATGTTCGCGTCAACTTTTGATGAGTCTGCGCACAGTCAACAACTCACTGCGCTGACCCTTGGATAACAGTGCGTATAACGACTAAAAAAAGGTAATAACTTCGGATTTGTTGTGCGCAACGTAGATTTCCTGTGCGCAGAGACCGTGTCAGCACTGCGCACGTGCGCAGCTTAGAGGGAACATTGCACCTCACTCAGCTCTACCGGTAAATGTGTTTACATGAGCATAGAGAGGATAAAAATTGATTTCAATTTACATACAATTCCCGATGATATTGACCAATTTAATCATTAATTAGTGAAATTTTTCGCGCTTCGCGCGACTAGGCGAGCATAGCTGCCTCAGTAAATGGACACCTAATGTAGATACCTAATAGGCTATCAGCCAATAGCGGACAGCCTAATAGAGGTCTGGGAGTGAAGTCTCCCGGAAGTTTGGTTTATCACCCGATGGGGGCCCCGGACCAACGTTTTTTGTTTGTAGGGGGGCTGGCGAAGTGCTGTTACGGCCCTGGTAACGAATAATTGTACCTGCGGGCACGCCCGAATATGTTTAATTATCAATTACGTGCCCTTTATTTTCCTATACAACAGCTCACTCAGTGCTACTGGTAAATCTGATTACGTGGGCTGAGAGGATGAAAAGTTTATAGCGAGTTATATATGTAATTACCCCCTTTCCATTCATGCATTATAGAAAATTTGGTACCTAGGGCGACCAGGCCACACAAACTTTGCTGACCATCAAAATCACGATATGGGGCTCGTGGGGGCAAAGCCCTCAGAGGTTCAGTTTATCACGCTATGGGTGCGCAAGGCAATCGTTTTTAGGGGGGTTGACGAAGTACTATTACGGCCCTCCCTCTTACTCATTGTCTTTATTACATTCCTTACAATATGAAGTTGGGGGGCGCTGGAGCACGATAATTTTTGAAAGGGGGCGCTGGAAGAAAAAAGGTTAAGAACCACTGGCTTACAGGGTACTATTTTGGTAATCAGTATGTCGCAGAACTGGATTTCACTGGTAAGATTTAACAAGTAACGAATTACAGAACCGTCGCAGACAGGGATTCGAATACCGACAACTTCGCACTTATTTCTGCTCCAACCCTAATCCTTTGCCATGTTAGCGCTTATTCAAAAAGGTGTGAAATAATTGTAAAATCCCATGGTCGCTCATAAGATAATGTTCCACCAAACAACTGAAGTTGCATCGTATCCGAAAGCGTAAATTTGTCACCTTGATATCAAAATTCGAAAACAACAACTTGGTGCTTTATGTTCTAACTCTAATCCTTTGCGAGTTAATCCTTTTCACTATCAAACTCACTACACAACTGAAGTTGAATCGTACCCGAGTCCGCTAATTTGTCACTTGACATAAATACAATATTATTCAAAGTCTGTAAACATGCAATGTCTTATATCAATAATAATAATAATAATAAGGATGTTGATCGCGTGTTTGCCGGATCAACTCAAACAGTATCCGTATGAAAAACAGCCAAGTATACACGACTACATACAATCATTACAACCTAAAATCCATACCAAGTTCGGTTGTATTCATAGGCCGACGAATCGTCTTTTTTATTCCACGGTACAAGTTGTTACTATTCTGTAAGATAAAGTAACTGCTACGTGGTATATTCCGCAAGACAAAGTAATTACTCTCGGTATATTTTGTAAGACAAAAGTAATTACTACACGGCGCACGCGACTTGAGATTACCATATTTTATGTTTTGAGTATACGAGATCTGAATGTCTGACCAACGTAGTTGAGAATTCATTTCTTACGATCGAACGCTGGTGTTACATTGACAGTTATCATGTTGTAAACATCCTTCACATTGGTTTGACATACGAGATTTTGTAATAGTCGATCATGACTTGAATATTAAATTATGACGTAATTGAACCGGTGTTGGTTATTGCGATATCAACAAGCTTTTCAGAATTTTTTTTATTAACACATCAATTTGTAAAATGAGACTTGCATGCGTGAAATGTTCTTGATTGGGAAATTAATCCGTGTTGGTACAAAACAATCATTATATTGCAGATAACAGAAAATAGTTTACAAATGCAATCGTTTACAATAATTAAGACTAAAGATGAAACAACAATATCGGTATTATTACAGTCAACAACCTGTACAATTATTAAAATTCATCGTTTGCGATAACCGGTGCTAAAGATGTAATAATTCCATTATTCACACAATGCACATCCGATACAAAATGCTTTAATATCGCAATTCGTAATGGGTAATTGAAACGACGACGTGTAGAGTCAGTATATCACAATGTCATGTCGTTACTATTGAATCCAACAATTGATACGATTTATTGTCGGGATTCGCGACAGCGAAATGAAACATCCGTACTTTACAGAGTGTGAAAATATCACCTGTTGGGTATCGAGTACCGGTCGAAGTGGTTGATCAATACTTAACCCTTTCACTGACTCGCCGTTGCACGTGCTAAATGTAGAAACTTTGCGAGGTCACACTCTAAGGCTTTGATCAGCGCAGAAGCAATTGGAATATCTTCACCGGACCCATCCTACGCAACCGGTCTTGGTTAATATAAGACTCATGGCAATAATAAAATCGAAGTATGTGCTACACTGAAAAATCTACAAAAATATGTTTGTATTGTTTCATTTATGGTAGTGATATCGATTTGAACCTGCAGAATATTTGTCATCATCCTACCAAGTACTGAAAGTCGTTGTCAATTTGTATGATGTTCACTGAATGCATACTAGAACTATTTGTGCAACGCACACCAACAGGGAAATTGGAAACTTACCCGTTGTCATTCGTCAAAGTAAATGTCATCACAATACTCAGTCACTAAAAGACCTTACTTCTATGTGATTGAATCGCCGGCAATTTACTAGCTAAATCAAACCCTAAGAAATTGCACTCACTCATCGGATATTAAACAGCGTCGCTTAATCGGTGTAGATCGTTTTTAAGTGCAAATCATATCCATCCAGCAAAAAACTATTTTCACTCGCTTAGTAATAAAACCGAGGTGTGGGTCTTCATTCAATATTTTTTGTGACAAATACTTTGCAATAAACACACTGGAGTGGTTGAGCTTTACATCATCAAGCTGTCATCTGTTAATCAAGATTACATCCGACTTGTAACTTTATCGTTTACCTAACCGAGTTGTATGCACATTGCACAGTTTGATATTTTTGTCATTTAGTGATTGCTGAACATACCAAATGATACACATCCACCTCCGAAATACTGCATTGATCTTAATTCCCTTTGTCGTGATAATCGAGGTACATTTGTTTCGATGTTCGTACCAACCGTCTTCTCTATGACATGACGAATTTTTGAAAAGTTATGCTTAGAAGATTGGTTGCATATCACGATAAATAATACACGACTCATATTGATACTGCTACTCCATTGATCGGCATTTTCAAACGAGTCGAATTTCAAACGAGTAAAATTTATTACTTGAGTTCTTCCGCTTACTATATTTAAATGTTAACTCATCCGTCTTTCAACATCACAAAGACATCGATAAAAAGTATACAATCAAACGCAACAAGTTTTACTTTTGTAGGCTGTGTATGATTATCCCACAAAACTTATTTCTTACCAAAGGCATATGAAAGATATTTACGTCACAAAAGTATCCGACGTCACTCGATATTCTTATATTACGATACTACAGAATGGTCGGCTACGCTTTCAAACTGTTTGGATATCACAAGAACTTTATTGTCTGAATGGATGTTCATGTATCCTAATATTCAAATATTTGAAGAGCTTCTTGGAGGTACAGAACTTCAATATACAATTAAATAGTATATTCATATTGAAATGAACCCGAATATTTTCGGCTGACACTCGTCAGGGGTAATCGTCAGCAACTAGTAGAGAATTGGAAAGAACATTGTATATCAACAATCGTATCACAAAATATGACGTCACCAGCATGAAATTTCGAATGAGAGAACGTTCAATGTACTATTTTTAGGTGATACACGAACTCCTTTTGTTGACAGAGTTTTGGTTGGTGTATTTTGATAAAAGTTGATTCCAAGGCACACAAATGGAATTGTGAACGACCTCGACCTACGATTCGAAATCGGTCGTCTCGATAATTTCATGCTGGTGACGTCATATTTTGTGATACGATTGTTGATATACAATGTTCTTTCCAATTCTCTACTAGTTGCTGACGATTACCCCTGACGAGTGTCAGCCGAAAATATTCGGGTTCATTTCAATATGAATATACTATTTAATTGAATATTCAAATAGTTCAACACAGAACTAGTACTTACAGAAAGATCAGATTTGTTTACACAAAAGTTTGTATTTGTACAGTATGTGAATACCATGTGTAAGTCCAGCACAATTGCGGTATCTATCCGTGTTTAGTTTACACAAATTTATTACAACGGAACCACGTAAACTTTCGTGAAACAAAAGCATAGTAACTTCCCGAGGGTTCTTTCAAAGTCACAGCAATAAATCAGCTACTCCAACAACAGAGTACATATGTTTTCTACACTGTAAAAAATAATCATGGGTGTACCCATAGTCTAGACCTGGTCCCACCTGGGTCATGTCGACATGGAAAAGGCCCATGATAACTTGTCGACATCCATGTAGACCTGTTGACATCCATGTTCCTACCCATGTCCTAATAATGATTCAAATTGACCTTTCACCTCTACTAATGTACACATACCCTGTGGTTAGATGTATTTAGCTGTATTTGACATCTGGAATGTTTGCAAGAAAATCTGCGAAAAGTTCAATGAGCTCGCTGACGCTGGCGCAAACTTGATATTGAAAACGCAATATGTCGCCAATGTATGATGGAAACTCATTATTCCATCGACAGATTCCCCATCGAAATGGATTGTCCACTTTTTCTGAAGAGTATCGAGCTTAATCGTCGGGTAGACATTCTTCGGATCCTATAATGAATATAAATGTCATTACCATCTATGCACTATTCAAGGCACACGGGTTGATAGAATACAGATGAATAGTTTCCAAGGTGGTTTAAAGTTGTATCCATCACAACCAGTTAAGATGACAAAAATCTATTAGCACCTCATTACATTAATTGACCTTGTCTACTTTTAACTCGACAATATCAAGTATGCACAGTCTTCCATTCCTTTACCTGTGCACCACTATACTATTTGATGCTACGACCTACGATTATCCAATTATTAATAAGTGGATGGATTGATGCACGGATGGGCGGTAAATCCAGGATTTAAAAACTTGTATTTTGGTGACAGAGTTCAACTTTGGTGATTGTGACCCGGCCAAAGGTTGTTTGTGTCGTTTCTGGGAATTCCGAAAACAGAACTACTCACTTTTTCAAATCCGCAAGTAAAACTAAAACTAGGACTAATCAATCACCTTATAAAATTCAAAACTAGAATTGCAACTAACATTACTCTATTTTCAAAATCCACAAATATAACTATAACTTACAACTATACCGAGAACTTTTTAAAATTCGATACTATAGAACTAGTATACTAGCAACCTTTTAAAATCAGGAGCTTACGAACTAAATCACAACTAACAATATCAGTGGTTTTTGACTGGTTTTCCCGCGAGGCAATGGCGCACACTAAACTCACATTGTTTGTAGGGATGGGCATAATGATTCGAGCACTTGAATCTGAATTCAGTATTATTATTATTATTGTAGTATTGTCTTGTAGTATTATTGAGCAAACCAGTTTTGGCCATTATCAACAACTCACCTTACCCACAATCAGGAAGCTGTCGAAGCGTTCATTGAAAATGGTGGGGATGCCGACCACCCAGTCCAATTTCTGATTACCTGAATGAAAAGTGAGAGATCAGCTCAAGTGAAACACTTGAGAAAAAAAAACGTTTTAAAAATTAAATCAACGCAGTTACTGTTTGTGTAGTGTGAACTGCAAATATGGGCGTGGCAAAAAATATGCAAATTTTAACATTGCCTTAGGGACCAGACAGTTTTTAAAATCGGCAACTTGAAATACCCTATTTCTATAATATTCTACCAAGAAGTAATGACCTTTATAAATCCGCAACTAATGAACTATAACACATCGAACTCAGCCATGGGCAACGTGAGGCCCGCTATTTTGAGAAGCACGCGTGGCCATTTCTTGGAATTAAAAACATAAAACCTACTTTTCAATATTGCTGCGTGGAATAAAACCATAATCTGGATAAACTGAGCTGGAACGGAAATTGATTTACTTTGAAGCCTGCTCATTAATATATCGCGAGTACATAGCCTACGTCCCTCCCAAGCTTGTATGCGTAATCCAGATTTAAAATAAAGTCAATGTAGCAAAGTAAGTCGTAACAATTAGTCACAATAAGTTACTCCTTCCATATAGTTTGGTTCAAACCTTCCTTGTTGCAATTGTCAGTGCGCGTTTTTAATGAGACCTCATCATACATAAAGGGTGAATGGGCATATCATAAAAAGAATGTCGAAAGCTGAAATGCAAAGAAGGTATGGAGCACTAAACACAGGGCCGCAACTGCCGCATTCCAGACCCCTCAAATGGAGAGGGCCCGAGCTCGAAGCACCAAAAATTACTTCGTAAATGGACATTTAAATCCTATAATTTATGAAACTTCATTCAAATTTTCTTCGCGCGATATATAGTGACTAGGTGTTTTGATAATAATATGGGTACCACTCTACCCGCAAAAACAGCTAATTTATAGAGATCAGCATTTCGACGTCAGCCGTTAGCGCGTCAGGACACACCAAGACGTTGACAATGACGTTTCAGCTAACATGTGACTCTGCAAAGTGTGCTGCAAATAAGCTCAACGGCGAGGAAGCCTTGACCAAAAGTACCGCCACATGTCGGCCGAAACCGATATATATATGCCAATTTCATCAAGTCGAAACTGTTAGGATATAGCCTAACTTTTAATATATCTATATAAAACCTGTATTACAGAGAATTCAAAATGTATCATGTTTAACATTATCTTGAGGGAAAATAAATATAAATTTTCATTTCGTTAATTAACCGTACTCGTCTCATTAGGCTAACTAATATCAACACATCCACGGAGACGTATTTATTAACAATGTAGTTCACTGTTTTCCATTTATAAAGAAAATCAATACACTGGAGAATATAGCTGAACATGTTGGCTCGGCACGCCAACTTATTTTCTATTACTGAGGTGGCCTGCAGGGAAAAATAATTGCCCACCCCTGATCTAACTAGATCTGTGGAATCACTCAGGTAGGCTATTCGATTTTAACCCACCCTCGCGATGACATGTGTTTTTCAATTATTGAGCACCTACACAACTGCGAAGCTGGAACAAGAATTACTCACTTCCCGAAACCCGCAAGTAAAATTTGAACTAATCATTTTCACAATCCGCAACTAGAACTACTCGACAGATATTGACCGCCAACTAACTAAATTTGCAAAAGTCTCTTACTTACCCATAACTTTTTGTATTTCTATCGGAATTTCTTGCGATTGCAGGAGACTGAGTGCAGAGCTCCAAGTGTTTTCCAAAATCTTCGAGGTCAAGTCAACATCCAAACAGGCTTGATTCAGGCAACATATTTTCACTTCTTCCAAAATCTGAACATTGTGACAGATTTACATCATAGCTAATTAATTAAGTTAGTCTGCAGGAGCCTTTAGTACTATCAGTAGTCTCAATTTAAGCACAAGTCAGGCTTGTGGTCGAGGATATCCCAGCAAACACAGAACCTTAAAAGAACCTTTCGGGATGGTTTCGAAGGGTTCTTTCACGGTTTTGATTTTCAAGATTTAGAGGTATGTTTAAAATACTTCAAAAAGAGGATTTTGAGGATCGATTTTATCCTGAAGCGATTTCCTATCGGGCGTTATTCTTTCTCATGTGCTAGGTTTTCTGGATCCAGAGATAATGTAACACATTGGTAAGCGACAGTCATCAGGAGAATTTCGTGTTGCTAGGCCGAAAACTTTATTTTATGTTTGACAGCCATTTTTCATATATATTCACTGCTTATTGAGTCTCGTTTGTAAACTTAGCATGGATTTTAGTTTTATCACGCGAATTACAAGTGAAAATAGGGTCGATGCTAGATAAGTCGAATGGGTGCATTTCGATGATTATCGATGCGTGACGTCTTTTCGCGCCGTTCACTCTGCTAGCAGGCATGGGTTGCTGATCTTGCATTGTTAACGTTGGAAGGCAGAATTGTGACTGAGCTGGTCGGGAAGTTGCCGTCAGCTAGTAGATTACTGCTTAGTTATCTTGCAAATATCAGATTGCTTCTTATGTAGGTGCAGGGCTATTCAGCGAAGATCATTAGTACCTTACGGTATCTTATGTCGATTTATTACCTATAACCATTTGGTTAGGCTACCGGTATGTGACATTAATGTTGACTGCTGTGCTACACCATATCTGTTTGTATCAATTCCAAGCCCGATATTGTGACTAGATTCGAATGCCCTGGATATTTTAATTTATATATTCAGAACTGGTGCCATAGTATATTTTGATGAATATGGATTGGAATTTGCTTACGTATTCCCATAGCTATTTGATTACTTTTTATCAACTGTATAGTGCAATGATTCCCAACCGCGGCCCCGCGGGCCGCATGCGGCCCCCAGCTAGCCTTTCTGCGACCCCCACAAAAATATTGAGAAATCGATTTATGAAAAAAAAAATTATATTCATAAAATACTCATGCTTGGCTTGGAGTCTAGAGTTTTCAATCAGGATTGCGGGAAAGTTGTGAGTAGACTGCTAAGATTAAGTCACTGCTGTTTCAATGCAATGTGCCCTAACTTTCCAGTTGAACGAGCAGTAGGCCTACCTATGGATATAGATACAGGTATTGACAGGACCGTACCTGCCACACCCCAAGTCCCCTAATTGGGGGGAACGAGCTCGACTTAGTGAATTAGCATGAATTATAGAGTATTTTATGAAATTTTATGCAATTTTTTCCAAAAATTTCCGCGCTGGGCGCGATTTCAAGTTTCCAAGTACCTTCATTATTGGATACTCTTCCACCAAGATAAAATACGCAAGATTTATAGAAGTGGGCATATCGGAGTTGGCCATTACCGCGTCACGACGCACGAAGACATATAAAGTTTTAGGCCATATAACATACGACTCCAAGAAGTGTGCCAGAACGATCAACAGCGATAAAACCGTGGCCGAAAAGTGCTGCCCTTACGCTGACCGGAAACTTCGTTATGTAGGCTATATACAAAATACATATAGGTATAATTGACCATAGGCTCCTAAATGGCTAGCGCCGAATATTCCTGTCTTGGCAATCTGAACCTCACGAGACAAATAGGCTACCATCCCGCAGGGAAAAATTATATGCCAGTGAAGAACTGCCAATTTGAAATCGTGTGCATCTTTTAGTTTAGTACGTTTGGGCGATTCTATATTTTTTGATATAGCAGACTGGAGGTCACGAAATAACATCATGTAACGAAGTCGTACCAACGGGCCCGCCCGTCCGAATATGTTTAATTATTATTTACGGGCCCTACAGTTTGCAAGACACCTCACTCAGCTCTACCGGTAAATCTAATTACGTGAGCAGAGAGGACAAGTAATTGATAGCAATATATATGCAATTCCCGATCTTATAGACCTATTTTATTTTGAATTATCGAAAATTTTCGCGCTCCACGCTGGCTCACTAAATGGTGATCCTGATTTCGTGGCAGATGCGAACAACGGGACGGGGGTCGGTTTATCACCCTATGGGAGCTCAAGACCCAAGTGTTTTGAGGGACCTAACGAAGTGCTGTTTCGTCCTGCCAAGGGGTATACGCCCGAAGATGTTTGATTATTATTGAGTAGTCCTACCTTTTCAAATACAACTCACTCGGCTCAACCGGTCAATCTGATTACGTGAGGAGAGAGAGGATAAAAATTGCTACCAATATATTTTCAATTCCCGATTATATTGACCGATTCAATCATGAATTATAGAAATTTTTCGCGCTTTGTGCGATTAGTCGATAGAAGCTGCCTAAAACGGACAGCCGATTTCGATGATAAATATCGGTAAACAGCCATAGCTTATAGCATGGAGCAACGTTCGGGGGGACGGGGCTGATGAAGTGCTGTTATGGCCCTGGGTATTGATAACTAATTTACGGATAGATGTGCAACAAGTGACTCACGATTAAATACGCCGAGATGCGTACTGCTTGGCCGGCAAAAAAACAACATAATTGGTAGTCCTATAGCTCGCGACCCAAGCGTCCGAATAATTTGATATGACGGTGTTTATCGAAAGGAGGTGTCGCACTGATTCCAAAAATACGAATTGAAATCTCGCCAGGGCAAAAAACTACTCCGAAATAGCCAGCATAGGTTGATTGTTCTGAACAACGGGAACGCGGCAACACAATGGCCAATGGCGTCAAGCGAATGATCGGAACATTGCGAATTTTCATATTATGGTGACTATTTTGGGTTCCTTTCATTGCCCTGGTATTCGTGCGGCCCCGACCGTACTATGAAATTCTAAATTTGGCCCTGCCATCGAAAAAGGTTGGGAACCACTGGTATAGTGTAATTTCATTTGTCGATTTATTACCTATAACCATTTGGTTACCGGTATGTGACATCAATGTTGACTGCTGTGCTATACCATATCTGTCTTTTACAATTCCGAGCCCGATATTTTGACTAGATTCGAATGCCCTGGCCATTATAATTTATATATTCAGAACTGGTGCCATAGTACATTTTAATGAATATGGATTGAAATTTGCTTATGTATTCCCAGCTATTTGATTACTTTTTATCAACTGTATAGTGTCATTTGTGTCTGTGGGACGTTAAGTGGATATACACTTTCCTAAAAAATCTGAATCTATGGAGGACACAGTGCGAAAGCGAAAAAAATATCAAAGAGATTGGGTAAAGGCTACACGGTCAGTACGGAAGGAACACTTATCTACGCGAATCGAGGATGATAGTAGCGTGGATGAAGAATCTACAGTGGCACACAGCATGGAACCTCGCTCAAGTGTGATTGCTCATGCACTGGTTCTAGAATCTGAGGACTCACTGGAGTCGTCCAGTTCAAGGTGGAAGTGAAGCGCGGCAAGCTTGCTTACATTACTCCTGACAAATTAGCTTGCAGGGCAATATTGATTGAACATGGTCAGAGGCATTTTGTGTTTTTAGCCATTCTTCATGAACATATTGCCGGTTGAATGTCCGATCCGTTTCTTTGCTAAACATGGTCATTACGTTGATTTTAGGCCCCTGATATATTCTCAGTTTGATATATTTTCCGGTACTTGTGAAATAAGTACCCGGAGGCCTAGTCGGCAATAGTTGTTGCACCATAAAATGGGTGTTATGGGACAGTAAGTGTTTTACATGTACATTGAAATGAGGGTGAAAAAATCACTAGGTCTGGTAGGGAACAAGTGAAAAAAATAACCCTGTCATAGGAATAACACGGGATTAAAATATGAGAGAGTCAGTACACATGAAACGCCAAGAAAAAGGGGGTTTGATCCGCTAAAGACGTTGGGGAGTTGATCGACGCCACATGTCGTATTATTTACTTGCGCAGATACACGGAAAAGAACATACAATGTGTTGAATTTGGTCGAATCGGGTGCACTACTAAACACACGAGATTGTGTGCTATTTCTGAGAAATCACGGGTTGTTGGTGCGAAGGATGAAATGCAAACGATGTAAAAAAATAATGAATGAAGAAATTACGACTACTGGCGGTGATGGATTTAGGTGGCGATGCAACCCGTGTGATACAACGGCGACTATACGGAAAAACTCGATATTCGCAGGAAGTAAGGTAGAACTTCCCAAATTGTTGATATTATTCTACTTTTGGGCCCATGACGCGTTGCAAACCCAAATCGCGCATGAAGCTGAGATTAGCCAGCGTTCAACGGTCACCTGGTGCGGCAAATTGCGAAAGCTTTGTACGGCCGAATTTCACAGGAACAAGCGACGTTTGGGAAATGAAGGCGGTTGCGTGGTTATTGATGAAACGCACTTAGCTAAGCGCCGGGCTGCCTCTGGTAAAGGACCAGCTGTTAAAGCCATTTGGGGGTTTGGAGGCATAGATAAAGCTACCGGAAAAATGTTCATAGAAATAACTTCCGACAGGACTGCTGAAGTATTCCGAAAACTCATAGTAGAAAATGTGGCAGAGGGGTCCACAATTCTAACCGATGCCTACCCTTCCTACAGGGGCATAGAGAGCTGGGGGAAGGGTTATATACACGGTGTAGTGGACCACTCCCGTTGGTTTAAGGACCCTCGAACAGCCTTTTGTACTAATGAAATTGAAGGGGCCTGGGGCCAGCTTAAATATCATTTACATAGGTCTCGTGGTTTAGCACGTCATCTTTTAACCGATTACGTAGGGGAGTTTTTGTGGAAACGTCAACATCAGAAGACTGATCGATTCTTGGCACTCCTGCGCACCATACACAATGACCCACAGTATAATTTTGACAAATTTGACGGGTCTTCTGTGTTACCCCAATTGTGAACCCCGCTATAGGGTTCCAGGACGGAAATGACGACATCTATTATTTTGTGTTTTTACAGACGGTAGTCTAGGTCTAGTGCGCGATTATATTTAGTTTATGACGTGGCGAGAACCACCACTATCCGTACCATGGACCTCCTTCCTTATTCTCTGTCTATCCTTGTTGGTATCATTTGTACGTCTGATTTGGTGCTGCATACGGCGGCGAAAGGCATGCACGGACTCGCAGATCCTGTAACAAGTAGAGCACGATCTTTCGCTCAGGGGACGCTAGGTGAACTACGGGGACCCCTGCCTGATGAATGGGTCACTTTAAATGATACACAATGGGAGGACTATCACTTGATGAGCATCTTCAATAAAACGGCGGAGCGACATGTATATAGACGGCCTGAGTTGTTTTATAGTAAGTCATTTGGCTACGTAGTGGCTGAGCGATTTTCATTACAGCAAATGGCGTTTCCACATGGAAGATATTGGACAAGTGTACAAGAATTTGTACGCACCTGTCTCTGTCAGCGGCGCCTGGGCCAAATCACGCCCAATATTTCCTATGATGTTCTTAAACAAACGAACATGTTCATACGTCCAATAGGATATTATAGGATTCGCTGGTTCTGGAATGGGGACCAATACTTGTTTCATGACCTTGGCAGGAATTACTCCATGTTTGCTCTGACCAAATTTAAATTAATTATGATGCGACTATTCGAAAGCTATTCAGCTGTTGAAGCCTCATGTCGTCAAGAGCCAATGGGAGACGGGGACAAAGAAAAATTGAGTGAATTGAATAAGTATAATGCCAGTAGCAATAGTTTTACACAATGCTGGCATCTAGTAGATAAAGGAGAAGCCTCTCATAGCATCTTTTGGCAACAAATGCACTCCTGGAGGGAAAAAGGGGTCAGAATAGGAATCTGTACAAGGTGTGATTTTAGAGGAGTGATCTCTGCCCTGGAACCAAATAAGGCAGATATAATCATCCAAGAAATAGTAATGACTACAGTAAGTGACTGGCAGTTTGTGCGCAATCAGTTGATACCATGCCGGACTCAGGGGGGATGGATTAATCAGGACTGGTTTGTGCACGTATGGCCCAAGTATGCTGTAATAGCCCATTCGTGCAACTTCTGGCCAGGAATGAATACCACTATATGGGGTGATCTACCAACGACAAATTTCCCTCCTAGAGTAAAATGGATACAACCGTCTTTTCCAAATTTGGATCATAGCGGTGTGTATGTTAATCGTGGCAATCAAGGCATGAGGTGGAACAACTTTTTTGATGGTGTGCCGACTAGGTTTAAGTCATCTACATCAACATGGGCACCTTTTTTCAGGCCTATGTGGAAATACTTTCCCTCTCTTACTGCGTCGGATGTAGCATGTAAAAATAGAACAACACGTAACCAGGATTTGTGTCGCGACCCTGTGGGCGGACCCGTTTTGAAGGCAGCCTTTTTGGACCATGTTCATTTTGATCCGGAGCTAAACCGACCACGTTTCCCAGGGGGCCCAATAGAAATTAAGGGAGAGATAGTATCGAGTGATAGTACCAAACGGGGTACGAGTAGAAGACGTAAAAGGTTTCTGTCTGGATTAATATGTCTTGTATTTGCCGTAATATCCACAATCGCCGTCGTTGCGACAGTTTCATCCCAGTTACATGAAGAGACGGTGGACCTGACCAGACAGATCAATGACAGAATGATACAAGCCACAGGAAGGTCCACTGCTTTGGGGAGGAAGATTAATGAGCTCTCTCGGCTCCAGAGAGCTCAACAACAAAAATTGGACCAAACAGTGGCCACCATGGAAGTGAGGTCATCACTGGTAAATAAACGACTTGTACTAATGGAAAAGTACATAGAAAGAAACCGACAAATGATAGTACGACAAGCCACAGCTTCTTTGACCTCTTTTCAAAACTATAAGGAAATGAGTGATGCCGAACTAACCATCGACCGATTGGTTTTGGACGAATTGGCTAATTTGACTGGCAAGTTAATATTTGACTCCAGCAAGGTATATCTCACGAAAATCCGGCAAGGAACGTTACGGATAAAAGAACATGCTCAGCAATTAACAGCCTATAGGGACGCTTACATCAATGAGACGAATGACATCGGAGTGGAACTACTTGCTAATCGCATCAGTCTAGATCAAGCCCAACAGAATGTGGATTTGGGTTTGCAAGTTTGGAGAGAAGATCTGAATAAGAGTGTGTACATGAACATTTCTGATTGGCGATATGAGAATATTACAGTGAAGCCTTTCGAATTTGTTGGAGGAGAAAAATTTATGGAGAACTTGGGCCAAACGATAGAAGACATGGCACACGGGGCCGAAAGCTTGATAAAATCAGTAGGAGACAGCACAGGAGATCTACTACAAGACGGATTAGGTGCGGTCGGAGGAATATTCAGTAAGGGAGTGAGCGGAATTTTTTCCGGCCTGGGGTCTGTTTTAATTCCAGTAATTTTGATACTGGGGGCCGGGATCATCTTGTTTTGTTGCTGTCGTTATAGCAATCTCTGCTGTCCTAAGTTAAAACCTAAGGTACAACGGCGTAACACGAATACTCAGTTGACAATGTACATATCATCGGTACCGACCTCCGTGAAAACAGCCAAAGCGATAAGAATGTAATGCACGCGTATGTACTCAAAGGATTTTACGTTTATAAAATTTAATTTTTTCATAAGTCCACAGATATACTAACTAATTTATAATAATATGAATCGTTACCTTAAAATATGGATTGTGCTGGCAGTAGCCTTAACACTACACCGAGGATATCTGCAAACTCATGGCCAATTATTGCCCCTATCTGCTATGAGTGTGGTTCCCAGGATAGCATTCAATCTTACAAGATGGACAACGTTCCGGTATCAAGGTCTCAGATACATCCGCCTTAATCGACTATTCAAATTAAACGAGAGTTGGCCAATAGGTGAAACGGAAAATAATTTTCCAATATACGAAGAGACGCCCGAATTTGGCCCAACACGAGCTAGCCAAGATCAATTGTACAAGTTATTTGCACCCTCGGGGTCTGAAAAGAGGTATTGGAACAATGTTAGACAATACGAAAGAGAATGCGGATGCAATCGGAAACTATCAAGAATATCTCCCGATATTACGTTGGCAGCCTTTACCAGAACCACAACCTATCGTCGAAAGAATAACTTTGGTTCAGTACATACATGGAAGTATGTGGTAGGAAGGGAAGCACATGGCACTATGGCTGTGCCGGGGCCGATCCTTCGGATGATCTCTCCTAATGCTACGCCACAAGTTACTATACACCAGCTGTTGACGGTGTACAAGTTATCAGTGATGAATATCTTGGCACAATATGCAACAGTGACAGCAAGGTGTCAGCAGCGTTTAGAAGAAATAGCGGGATGGAGAGTCAATAAAAGCGAATTTAACGTATGTGTGCACGGAGAAGCCAACCGGATGCAATGCATAGGATGCTCATTCTATACAGATGATCTGGCAGTAAATATACTGTCCAGAGACTTTGTGGTCATGGAAATAGATAATAGCATAAGAGGATTAGGGACGGGAATGCAAGAAACCTATTCCTACAGTCAATGGCCAGCAGGAGTCAAATTACCCCAATTACATCACGACATCGTGTGGTTGAAGGCTCGAAATGAAACAGGTCCCAGGGAGAGGCCAGCAAACTTTGATGGTCATACTTGGTTCAGATTGAGGATTTACGCCCTTCGCGAACATCTAAATAATGAAACTCAACGGATAATGGGGAAGAAAAATTTTCCGACTATGTTGCAAGGCAGCATAGAATGTGAACGCAAAAAAAATAAGAAGGTTTGTCGTAATTCAATAGGAAGTTTGAATACGGCCTTGGCCTTTAAGGAAGTGTTATATGATCCATATATAAATCAATCCGTGTATGCAGATCATAGAAATGGTCGATTACAAATTGCATCCCCAAGACCTGCAGGTCAGGAATCTCCACTCAAAGCATGGCCTAAGAATCTACCTAATTGCAAACAACCCGGTAGATTAGGCAACCTTATCCTGACTGCATCATTCAAAAGCTATGGGCAAAACACAAGGAATATGGACTATTATCTAGCTCGGCTAGGAATGTTTTACGTAGAAGTAACGAAAAGGCGTTTACGCCAGTTATCTCTGCCCATATATAAAATGCGAAAAAACCTGGGGAGATTGGACAGGTCCATAACTGGTAAAGAGATGGAGTCTCTAAGTCAGGCGCTACGGTCAGCATTGACACCTCAGAAATTGAGTAGGATAAATGAAGAGTTACTAAGCTATATGTCAACACGCAAGCTCATAGAGGCGCAGCTTCATGATATCCGGATATTCCGACCTAGTGTGGCCTACAAAGCCATAATATGCGCTGGAATATTGGTGTATACGCCTTATGCCTATAATGACAATAACAAAATCAGAACTAACTCTGAGATGCCATTAAGTACCGCGGAATCAATAACGACAAGGGCTGTAAGTTATGAAGGAACCACTCGAGAAGTGTCTCCTAGTAGCGAGACTGGTATATGGTATAATTTCACTCCTGTTGTAATGAATCCAGAACCCACTGTGACTATGGGAAAAACCATAACAAATGCTGAGGAAAGCGTAAGAATGACGAATCAATACGATACTAACCGCTATAACTACGATGTAATAGAAGCTTACGAAGGATTTAGCTATGACGGATATGACAATAATACTAGTTTTCAAGACTCTGGAAATTACTACTACGATTATTATGACAAAGACGGAGAATATGATGTTTCACTAAAACGTAGGCCCACACCTGTAGCTGATACTACGGATTCCACAAATGTTGTTGAAACTACAATGGCGTTACCAATGATTGAAACTCCAACATCGACTAAAAATACTCAATATACAATCAAGTTAACAACAGATACAACAATTTCTACGCCAAGAACGCCTACATACACATCGGAGAGTATTGCGTCCACATTAACAACTACTGCAATCGCACCATATACTGGAGGGTTGACATCAAACATTATTACTACCGGAACGACCTCATCGACACCACTCTCAGCCATATTGAATACTGTGCATTCCTCACGCGAAGATAATATTAGCCCAAGATCGACTGCATCTATTACTACGTTCTTAACTGCAGTGAAAACTGCCAGTGAACAAGAAAGACGCAGGACGAGCCCCACAAATATATTCACAACTATGGAACCGTCTACAACTGTATCAATAGAGATGGACACTCAGAAAAGCATTGGTATTGCTACGACAGGAGTCACCTTTTCCGAAGGTGGGTTAACAACGCGTGTACCAATGGAAAGAAGTGTAAACGCAAGGTTACAATGGAATACCATGACTTATCAAAAATCCACAAAAAATGGTGAAAGGATAGGCTCCACACCCATGCTAATAAAGAAAACACCCCAGATTACTCAGATACCTGAGTCTTATATACAATTAAGTCATCACACAAATCAACTTATGGACTCAACACCGCAAAGAGCGCATTTCAACATGTTGTTTGATACAACACAATTAGCAACGACAGTCGAAACGCATCACTATTTCGTCACCAGCAAGTTCCGCTCTAATACAGAACCAGATAATTTGAGCAAAGAGCAAGACCTACAGGTAAGAACTAAATCGACATCAATACTTTCGTCAGGGGACTATCAGAACGAACCCACATCAGTGAGTAAAAATGATGTGATCAGAAGTTGGAAGAGTACTTCCGATAGTGCACTTTCTTCAATTACGCCCGCTATCGAAAAAGGAAAAACTACACTCAGTATACCGCCTACCTTACCCACGGCCAAATATGACAGACTGGACCGAATTACATTTGACTTCTATGGACAGTTACACAAACTACAAGAAATGGAACAAGGATATGCAGCAGGTAGAATTATTGTTGATATTAATAATAGAAAGGATTTGGAAGAATCACTTAACAATCATGCCTTGATTTTTGCGGTTAGCGTAACAGCAATGGTAGGATGTATGTATTTATGTTATGCGAAATGCGGGAGAGTAGCAGCAAAAAATTATCTTAGGAAGGTTATTCGGCGGAATAACCGAAAGACGTATATTACAGCAGTAACATTGCATGAAAAACTGAGATAGGTATTGTGAAATAATTACTGAATTATTGTAATGCTAGAAGTGAGTGTTGTTGTGGGTTGTGTTCGGTCCGTTTGCGCGGTTTAGAGTCTATGTGAAATTAGCCAAAAACCTAAATTTAATTTCGTTGAGATAACATAGTTTAAAAATCATGCTGTATTTGCCTATAGAAGCCTAAAAGTGTGCGGGATTTAAGACTGTACGAGGCAAATTCGAGGTATTAACGATGCTTATGCAACGAATATCATTGCGAAATACATAATTGCGAAATTTTCGGATGGTATTGCTAAGCCAAATCAGGATTGAGTAATGCATGAGTTTGTAAAATATGGGAGCATATGGCGTGATCTTCGTATGATGCAACCATAAACGACTGTGGGAATGTAAATGTTGCAATGGCGTATTGACGCACAGGAAAATATAAAATTTTGCAGAAACAGCAAAATACGACTTTAATTGGTGGGTCGATCACACTATTGCAAAACTCTTGCACAATAAGGCCATACAGGATGGTGGGAAAGGAAGCGCTACAGTGGAAAATTGATGCACAGGAAACATTTAACTGCAGCAAAATGGTGAAATTTGACTGTAATGGGGGGCTTAATCATGTCGTAGTACGAAGGATAGCGACAAAAATTTGCTTGATGAATGTTCGGAAGTGCGTCAACCCCTACTTTACGAGAATAGCAAATTGCTCGTGGGAATAGGGGGTGGATGCATGCACGTTAACGAACTTCCGCTCAAAACTGAATATAACTCGGAGATTGAGGCCAGAAAATTCAGTTGACTCTACACCAAACTGTAAGATGTTAGGGCAGTTGATTGCTGGTAGCAGTTGGAAAGAAAAGTTACTGGAAGGAATGACGAATTTTGAAAAATATTTTGAATAATAGCCATAAGACATTCCATATTGATTGCAATATAAGTAAATATGGAACGCAAGGACTGAGTCTCAGACTGTCCAGTTATAACTGGTCTCCGAGTGATAGTTAGTTTATATGTGTATATGTGGACTAACTATATATATATATAATATGGTTGGCTTATATATGTATATAAGTTGACACTCCACAAGTTATGGTGTGTCAAGATAACAGATCTGAATAGTACTTGGGTCATCAGGGTACAGACTGCCAATTAAATATTGTCGCGTACAAACTAAATCAGTTATGCCAAGTGTTACTAAAAGTAGATAGTCATTATTACAATGTGTAGACTAATACCTGTCATGGCACCTAGGGAAATTTCGATAATATAAAATGAAACTGATACTCACTTTTCTATAAAGGGGAGAGAGAAAATCAACGCGGTACGTATAGCCATGATATGAGACTTATATTATAATCACTCGCTTCACTGACATCCTTACTATACAAAATAAATTCTAAACACTCGTCACTAATTCAATATGAACGCTAATAACTGGTCCGTAAAATTAAAACGAGCCTTTGAAAGGGCTATGCAGCAGTGTTGGGATGACTCGAGTCTTAAGTAGTGACTTGATCTCAACGCTGCTATGCAGTAGAATTTAATGACAAAAACAACACAAGGAGCACATCGCTAAAGAGGATACGTCCTTAAAATCTATCCTTATCACGTGCTATCCTTATCACGTGACTAACAATGCAAACGATATTACATTGATTTTTAGTAAAATGTATGCGTATGTGATCAATAGGTTTGAACATTAAAATTATGAAAGAACAAGCCAATATCACGCATTTTGGAAAATGGTCTGACCCCTACTTCAAACTGATCTATTGTCAGAGGTTGACGATCCTTCGTAAAAAAACAAGCTGCACCAGTTATTACATTCATTTTGCGCTACTAAAGTATAAACGCTTGTGTTTTACGGTTGGGATGATTAGGATTGCATCGGATAGCATGACATACGGATATAAGCGTAAAATATACCACGAAATAGAAGCATAACTTGCTAAACACTCGCTTACTCACAATTTGGTCGGTGTCTAAAAAAGGTAATACTGATCTCTGCTAAAGACGTTTACAAATACATGCGGCAAATAAAAGACAAGAAGATCTGGAATTTTAAAGTTCATAGCATTAAGCCTGCTGTAGACGCGTCTCGCTACTATAGCCGTTCCTTACATATGAACAGAAAATGGCGTTTTCGCTGTATGATCTGGGCATAGGATTTCAATATTCTTTAGGCGTTGATGGCAAATTACTGAATTATAAAACTGGTCTCATAAATAGGCGAGACAGGTTCCAAGTCAAGAATTGTGAAACTAAAATAATAAAAATTTGATAGCAAAGTCTATCCGCGGCTGATTAAGACATAATCAGTAAAAATAAGCATATATTTTGTGGCAGCCCAAAAACAGTAGGACATTACAAACGATAATCTAACTCAGATATAATTTGGGCAATGTAAGTAACTGCTTCAAAAGTGGAAATTTTGATCGGCTGTAGCACAAGCACCAATCCATGGCTTATCAGGGCAGCCTCGCATGGCGTACCACGCACTGCGCAAGACTGACAATAGAAACTAGGCAATCTGAAATGCCAAAAATCTTGTATTAGGTGCCGCTATATATAAGTCTAAGGACTCTCGAGTCATTGGACTCAAGCAACTGGAAATTATCTGAATTATTTCGGTATATCAGAAGTAGGAATTGAATTTTAATTCGGAGTAAAATTAGTGAGCCAATTTCAAGTCATCAAATAATCAAATGCAGATAAAGATCGCTGTATCTAGCATATGTTTGGATTTTTCACGCAATGTTTGTGTGATCCATGAGAGCGACCAATCGTTTAATGATAGTGTGTTTTATGGGGCATCCATCTAACATAGTGTAATGAACACATTGATTGCGGACTAATGAATCAAAGCTTATAGCCAACGCTATTGTAAAACCATAATGTTTTATTCAATCCTCTATTTCGGCTTGGGAAAATAAAATGAGAACGGTGCGTCTATTTAAATGGATCATTGATTCATTGATAAGTGAACATTACATCGTCATTATTTGTGAGCCTATTTAACTCAAGGTATCTTCAAACGGGGGATGCCACTTTAGGAAATCTGAGCTATCACAAAAATGACTAGCTTAAAACTTATCTTCTAACTGCATGTGCCTTACAGAATCTAACTAGACCTTCGGGTTAGGCTGACAACTAAAATAAATGGGGGAAATATTTATTTGTGACATAGTGACTAAGCAGAATACAGTATTACATTGAGACAGCATGGTATAAATGCCTACTTGGGTGACAGCTGTCCGTCGATTCAGAGTAATCCAGGTTTGGTACAGCTCTATATATCCCATTGGAAAGACATATCCCTTGCAAATTCTGGTATCTCCCAAAAATTACGTTTATCTCAGTTGAGAAACACTAACTTCTAAGTGCCAAAAATTAACTGTATTCATAACTACAACTCGCCGCGACGACTTAAAACTTAAACATTGCGGTAAATAATTTAATAAGCAAGCGTTTGCCACAACAACGACGAATCGCACAAATAGTTTCCTGTACTGTCAAACTCATATTAAGCTACGAGCCGGATAATAGTTGAATAATAACAATTCTGCTCAAGACGCAAAGTGATTGATCCCCTTCAAAGATTTTAAGCTACTAGGACTATAATATTGGAACCGTTCTCGAAGCTTCCTTAGGTAAAGCATTGCTAATATGGACATGGTATCTAAATTGGTGTGACAAGAGCCACCCCAATTAATTGGTCCTTCTAGAATGCCTGACAGGATGGAACGCTATTTGGGGTGAGTCTAGTCATGCGCATTCTTATATATGAATAATAAAGGAATATAATAAAATCAAGGTTAGTTCAAGTCATAGTACATTCTCATTGACACAATAATGACCTGTATACTGAACATTGTCTTGTGTTTTTTTGGTAACTGGGGCTAGCACAAACGCGGATTATAAGAGCTCGGCGACTTTATATAGGAATTTAAAAGACCGCGACGAAAATGATGAGATTGAGGTTGGTATTAATATTATTGTTTCTATTTTCAAAATAACCCATCCGCACATGCTCGACAATACTATTCAGTACTTGACAATTCTGACATCAGATTTGCACTGCAAAGCGCGCAAGTTCATCTTGGGGTATAAGCTTTAAGAAGTATCAAGAACCTTATATCATAGGCCGCTGTGCACATTCTATTGTCGTTTCAAATGCATAGGCGAGACTGGATTAAAAATAAATAGTCTGAACAAAACCGATCAATTTCGATATAAAAACTAGGTTAATCCTGGCTGACTGCGGTTATTTATTTACTATGACTGATACATTGCGTATTACTAATGTAGGGTAAGAAACGGTGTTGGGATGACTCGAGTCGATTGGGAAACATGTATTGACTCGTGTCTCGAAGCAGAATTTATAAGTCAATATCAAGTCACAAAATAAACGGTGTCGAATAAATCACTGTAGCTGGCGTATACTCGAATTGTTGTGTCAGGTCATAAATAAATTAACCGCAAATGAAACGATCATGGCTGACGCTGCCGTGGTAATTATAGAGGATTATTGTAAATAACAATATCTTTCTGTTTCATTAGATGGCTCAATACTTACGTTGTGCAGTGCGTATCTTTCTATATTTTGGTCGATAATGCCTGACTGTAGTATTTAGCTTTGCAATTGCTCACGTATTTTACTTGCGCGTGACTGATACAGCATCTTGGTGCATGTATAGCTATCTGCATATTTGTAATCTAATTCAAGATAGATGCTGAAATCCAGTTGACTCAAAATTGTGATTTGACTCGCATCTTGACTTGGCTTGACTCGATTAAAGGTTTGCCATGACTCGGAATGACGCGTGACTTGAAGGGAATTGATCCCAACACTGGTGCAAAGTAGTGTTTCAAAGGCCTGTGCTCAAGCGGCATGCCTCTCAAAAATTAATTATATTTTTGAAAACCAAACAGAACGTTGGTTCATCGCCAACGAGTAAATAAGCAGGTGAAATATCTCTCTCAATCAAAGGGTATATAATATCACACTAAAACGACATAATACCATGTTGCTCGCTCGCCTATATACTACCTTTTCTTAACCATAAACCTACATTTGCGAAAGCTGGTCTTCGGCTCATTGTATTAAGGATTTGGTACATCCCTGTAAATATCGTTCGAAGGTTACACCATGTTGCATTTTTGATACATCCCATATTGCGCGGTAACTTTGTTTGAAGAGCTCGGGTCTATAATTCTAAAACTAAACTGTGCTTTTGTGTACAACTAGCTTTGACTTGGTCTAATTTAAACGTTGAATACGACGCCAAGCATGTACTGAAGCGAGGCCAAGTCACACAGAATGACTTCCTGAGTTGGCAAATTTGTAAGGTATCGCGAGTCGACTGTTATTGATCAATAACAGTTATGTACGTTGTGGCTATATGAGCTATGAAATTATGAATCCGCTTTAAATGTTGCAATCCTCGGTTTTCACAAATCGTACTGTTTTCAAATCTTTCTTACGTACTGAAGTACGAATGTTATTTTTTCATATTGCGCCTTAATATACTGGGTAATTACACACAAGCAAACTTGAGAGTAAAAATGTAGGGTTTGTGTCAGTAATAGAAGTAGTCAAACTAGTTGGGTATTATTAAAAATAAGAGTAAAATTGGTCACTTTTAAATCTACTCAAGTAGGTAAATGGATTACAAAATATTACTAAGTTTAATTTGGATAGTGATAGATGTGTCTTCAACAATAGTCATTAGTACGTATGCAACAAAGATAATTTATTTAAAAAGTAACGCACCTACAAAAATGAATGTTGCATACTATTAAAGACGGAGCATGAGTCATAGATAATTCGGCAGCCTAAACGCTTGTTTATTAGTGTTAAGCAATAGTGCGAAATTTGTAGTATTAAAGAACAAACAAAAGATATGATACCGCAGGAATAATTCATTGATTCCTGAAGGTAGCAAGATTTACATTTCAGAATTGTAGTTTGCAGAAGTAATTATTTGGGACAGATTGGGTGCGTAAAGATAGTTTATTGACAATGTATCAACAATAGTGGCCTAGTAGCCTAGAGTACAGTTACATAACAATGCACAATAGTGTAGTATGAAGCAGCGCGGGTTGGCTTTTGCGTTTTCCGAAAGGGCCAGTATGAATAAGGCTAAGAATGGTAGGCGGTGCCTTGCCAATTTGAGTGACTACAGGATAATTTGAGTTGTTGCATTTGGTAACAAAGCTATGCGAATTGAGAAATAATTTTACAATTTAAAATAAGTAAAGGCGTGATATTGGATACGTGGGTTGTCGGCGCCACCATGCGGTTGGGTTAAGCCAAGCGAGAATGTATGTAATCAAAATGGCGCAAAATCGTACTTGGAAAATGGCGCATGACAAACTACCACTTAATTTATGTCGCTTTTAGCTTTAATATCAAGTTTTGTAAATGAATGAGCGCTTAGGTTAATGTCTGAGTTAAATTGAACCAGTAAAAGTGAGAGAGATTGTGATACAAACCGTAGCCGTTTGCGCAGTGCTCATGTTGGCAATGGACCGAGAACAAGAATTATTGATGTATGAATGGCGAAGCTTATTGGTTACAGCTGAATATCTAGAATGATACAGTAACTAATTAGCCCATTAGTAAGCGCGCATCTAATCAGTATTTCCTCAATTGGCGTGCCACACAGAGGGTCACTAACCAAAACGTGGGCCCAATTTTTGGAATTCTTCGCGTTAACATTGATCAAACATGTCCATCCGAATCTGACTGTGATTCATTGAGCAAACTTGGAATGGTTAAAATTAATTTAAAAATTGATTTAATTGAATTGTGCCATATGTAGAGGCTCTATCTAGTATACCGTTGGTACATGATGATAAGGAAGCAAACCGTGTTTAGAATGCGAGTTGGTAGAGGTATGAGTGATAGTGTCATTGAAGTTGCTTTAGATATTAAAAAAAGGCCATACGATAGTTAAATATCGAGGCTATGCTCCATGTATGCATTTAAGAGAATTAGAGTTGGGGTAAGAAAGCACGAACTCAGGGATGTGGTGTTTGTTATAGCGATAACGGTACTGAGGAAGACATATGAATTGATCAATAGAGGTATAAATCTTGAAAGATAGGTGCGTTAGGTAGGCAATGTTCCGTCACGAGATCTGGTATTTAATGGCCAATTGGCGCTCAAGTTCAGGTACAATTGTTTGACAATAAAAGAACTTGTACTAGATGAAGAAACAGGACATAAAGTTGGTACAATCACCTACAATTTTAATTCACCTGATTATAATTTATAGAAAGTCTTCGCTTTGAGCGCGGTCTCATGGCGCTAATACGGATAATGTAGCAGTAAAGATGAACATCGAGATTGAGTTTAGGATAATGGATATCATGGTTATATCCTAGTATGTCATATGTCAAAAAGGGGGATGAATCAAAATAAGACGAATAGCATGATTACTGCGTACGGTGGTGCGAACTCGCTAAGAAAAATAAAAGCTTCCTGTGGCATACTTGGAAAATTTATGACACATAGACCTATTACATTTCCACAGACTTGGTATATATAGGATCAAGAAACAGCAATACATCTCTTTGCTGGTATAACTGTAGCCATGACAAGTGCTGATGCCATGGAGGCCTCTGTTCTGGATGAACAAATCTGGACAGGAAAGTGGATTGTTGTATTAAAAAATATAGATGAAATTCTCAAATCATGCCAAACATCGTCTGAAGCAGATGAAAATGAGAAAAATGAACAAGAAATGGACGAGGCCACATTGAAAAGCTATTTTGAAAGAAACCCTTCGATTTGGGGAGATAGTACCGATTCGGAATTAGATCTAACCGACTCGGATGAAAGTTTGAGTATCTCGTCGGATACTGATTTTGGATATGATGATATAGAATCCTATTTTTACTCAGATCATGAATTAGGACCTTATTCGAATTCCAAGTCTAGTGATTTGACAGACTCGAATGAGAATCTGAATACTCTATACGATACTGACTCTGGAGTTAATAGTAGCGATTCCGATCTATCCTCAGATCATGAGCAATTACGACCTCTTGATGAGGCAACTCTCAGGCGCCTTGATAGAATATTTTGGCGCCCCTGGAATAACGAGTAGAATTGGAAAACTATATGATCAAAATGTACAAATTGATGTGATCAGCAAAATCTTAAATGTGCATTAACAAAGTTGCGACTGTTACAAGATATGTTATGTTTTCTGTGCCTCATAAGTGAAACAATTATATATTGTGGACGACTGTATTTTCGTTTGAAAATAGGAATTCTTGTGTAACCATGGAATAATGACAGGTTATTCAGCAGATTTTAAGAGAGAGAGAACAATTAGGCTGGTATGTAATACAAAATAAAAGTTTGGTTTAGTCAAGGCTGGCCAACCTTTTTCAGATTAAGGGCCACTACCACGCGAAGCACGAAATGCTTTTGAAGTTCATAGGCCAATGATATTGTAACTTGACTGTGTTGCGTATTACCGTATATCGCTAGGCTGAGTTTACGCGGAGCGGGCTATGCGGCGCATGGCCATATCGATAACGAAAGCTGCGACCAACATGCGTCAATCTTTCCGTGCCTAGGTTTCATAGTCAGCGATATTACTGTGAATGCAAACGCAGGGTCACACATGTTCAACGACACTTTGTCCCGTAATCGATAGTATAATTGGGCTCAATCTAAATGAATTGGCCGTTTTTCCATGGTCACGAGAAGGGCAATAATATTAAAAACAAGGAATCGAGTGACAAAATGTTGCGTTAAGCTTGTAGAAAATTTTACTATTGATGAATCTGGCGCAAATTATTCAGCTTTATTATAGTGTATAAAAATATACCATTATGAGACTGACTGACGGATCTGCCAATACGTCAGAATAGATATTTTAGTCATCACATCTCAAGTGTTGCAGCCAAACAAATATAATTTTTGCTTGACCTTACAATCAGTGCAATCCATTCTTGATATTAGAAATTTCGGAAACTACCTCGTGGGCCACGGATTAGCCGGCCCTGAGTTAAGAAAATTAAGAATTGATAGGTTGACAAGTGGCCAGAGATGACACTTTTCTTTACCTGGTAAAGGAATAATTGACACCAAATTTGATTAATAAAGAGTTAGCAAAATTCAGTGTTTGTAATATCATTAACGATATCTTACAATAATCTCGGCTAAAAGAAACATTATTATTTTTTAAGGTGTAAAAATAACACGGTGTCGTAAATTAAAGGATGTCTGCCTCAATAACTAAAGAACAATTATGGGAGCTATCTATTGAAAATATCGAACTATGGTATGAGGAACTTCGAGGGGTGAAAAAGACAGAGAGATTACAACGATGGAATGATTTTTTCGAGGACATTAAGAATAAAACTAGACATCATGCTGAAACCTTCTTTGAAGGGATGACAGCGAGCAATGAAAAGGTCAAAGAATGGCCATGGCGAAATGACTATCGTAGGAAACACCAAAAAAATCGAATGGTTGCGAAGGTAGAACCGTATACGGTGGCAAAACCAACCACGAATAAACAAAAAAGGAATGGAGAAAGGAGAGCCAACTCCTCAATATCAATAAGTGGCCCTCTTTTGACATCTATGCTGACGACATCCTCGACAAATAGTGACTCACTACAGAATAACAACGCTGCGTCAAATGGAACTCTTGCATCTTTTGGTAGTATAATGTTTTCACAACAGTCATCCTTTCATCAGCCTCAACCTACAACATCGCATCGCGTTAATGAATAATGGAATTACAATAAAAACGTTTTAACTAAAATATTCAGTGGACTGATGTGAATATTATCGATTATATGGACTGAATGTGTGATGAATAAAAAATAGGTCATTGGCTTGTGCCTAAAGTATGGTATGATTGACGAGGGATTATCTTGTTTTAAGATTATAAATAGTGAACTAGTTAAAGAAAGAAATGTGCTACGGGCTATTGTGCAACCCTAATACGGATCACAAGGTTGTCTACGAGTGGGCAATGCAGTTCGATCTTACGCAAAGGCAGCAGATGGTAATGGAAACCATAAAAACTGCGCCGGTTCGGGATCGTTTGATGAGTCTCTTGTTCGGCACTTGTGAGCGGGACAATCCAAGGGTACAATATTGGCAACAATGTATGTACACCAAGGAGGACTGGACAAAACTAAGAAAGCCTTTTCACCCGGTTGGGAGCGGTGAATGTAAACAATGTTACCTTATGAGGCACGTAAGACCGTATTTCAAGAATACCGGGCAGATTTTGGAACTTATGACATTATGCCATGACTATTTAAAAGAAGCTTGTTGTATGCACAAAGGACTAGATCAAAACACCGAAAGAGATAAAGGACATATAGTGCTTTATGTGTTATATCCAGAAGCGATAATAACCGCCATAGCTCTTCTGTTGCAACAATATCGGGGGGCAAAAAACATGCGAACATTTTGTTTTACGAGATGTCGGATGGACGCAGAATTTGAGTTCCTATTTGGGGGAAATCTTGAACAATGGAGGTTTACATACGGGTCCACGAGCACGTTTGGTTATGTGGGAGGCGTTTTTATTCTACCGATTGATCAAATGTCGGAATCAACCTTTGAAAACCCGTTAAAAAAAGAGGGAGACAAACAAATAGTCAAAAATACCAATTCGGAAACTACATTGATGTTTGATATTAAGTCTTCAACCAGTAGAGATAGTAGGTTTCCGAACAGACTAGAGGCTCCAACCCGAATGGTAGCTTTACGGAGACCTAGTGTAGACGGAACCCATGCTGCTTCTAGTGGTAATATGGGCTGATTCTAAAATGAGCTACTAATAGTTTGATCTAAAAATTGTCTTCAGAAATACGGTAGAGACGTAATATTTGTTGTGGGATAGGTTGATCTGGACTTTTAGGGCTAGCCTATTAGACAAGCCATGATAACTGAAATATTTAGGGCTGACTGGTGGTGGTTTAGGACATCTTATAAATTCGGCACCGCTACCAAATGTCAAACTTAACGGAAAAAGTATAGAAGCCGGTTATGGTGAAACTTGAGATTAGCAAGAGTGGAAACTATATACCTGTATTTTATGATATATATATACTCAGTTATTAATACAGTTTCCCTTTTTATTAAAAGATTTCGATACATTGATCAATCGCTGGGATTGTTCCCGCTACCACCTCCCCTAAAATTACATCCCGGGGATTATGAGAACTTGAGTACTTGAATGCAAGATCGACCTATCTTTATTACAAAAACTTTTTTAAATTCGAGAAGAACTTGTTATTGTAAATTATGAAGAACTGTACGGTATCTATTTCCCATAATATTGAATGTTATGTACGTGTTTTCGGCTGCAATTTTTGTGTTGAAATTTAATCTGTAATGGCCCCAGACCACCTATCCTATCACAAATCACCTCGTGTTCATACTTAACTGTTATGCTAATCGAATTATACTTTATAAGGGCTGACGTGAGCTTAATTTTTTTTCGTTTTACCCACAATTGTCGCTCTGCCAAGATCTCTTTGTATGAGCCCCACACCAATTTGCTGCTATTTGAGTTATTGTTGTTACTACAATATTTTTCTGATTATGTAAATTCTTTATTGCACTGTACATAACACGCGACTTAACCTCTAGTCTTAGATCCAATACTTGATTATGTGATAGTTTGTAAACTAACATTTTGCAAATTACTCAACATTCCTGTCTCATGGCACCCTTCTTCGGATAGTCTCCATGAGACGTAGTTGTGTATTAAGTGTTACGGACAACTCTGTATAAATGACCCTTGAATTGAGTAGTTTGTCATTCAGAGATAATCGTATCTAATTATATTTTTTATGGAAGGGAAGGCAGGGATGATGAGTAATATTACCTTTTAATAATGTTTCAATTGATATGTTGTATACCTTTCCCCACTAAAAAAATCTTCAAAATTTTAAAATGTCGGAATATGTTTATAGATCATAAAAATTGATAAAAATTATTACCAAAACCGAATGAGAAAAACCATATACGATATAAAATCTTAATGAGAAAAAAAAATTATATAAATAAAAACCAGAAAATAGAAAATTACAAAATAATTAAATCCCTTGTGGGGGGGGAGAGATTTATTGCCCAATAAGTATTGGGTGATTAATGGATTGATAAATGTCTTAACGAGTATGGAGTATACTTTATAAGTTATGAATGAAAAGTAAAAGTATGAAGCCTGGAAATTGTCATATCCTGAAAATGATAAATTGTGCGTAATGAAGATTTGTTTAAAAAGAAGGTGGATATGTCGATACAGGAATGAAAAGAAAATGTTAGATTTTGATTATATTGAAGGATACAATCCATCGAATTGGTGTCTTTTGTACGATGTATATGATGAATTGGATCTATTGAATCTGAAAGAATACGACAGCAATTATGAGAGATACCAGTTAAAAGAAAGAGTATGGGAATTGCTTACGGACCGAGTTGATTGGGTTAAACAAACAGACAATGGCCTAGAAGAGGCAGCCCTAGATGAAGAAATAACCCCAGAAATTTTTGAAATATTCAATCATGTGGCAGGAGAGATATTTGAAATAACAGCGAAGGAATACATCTCTTTGGGAAGAAGAGTCATGTTGTATGAATTGATTAGAGGACTTGTGATGAAACTTACAAACATTAATATAACAAAGGATGTGTACCAAGAAATACATCCTTACCCTTACGAAGAGGAAAGTGTGGACATTGACTCTATAATACCAGAACAATCATGAGTATTGACAATGAATGTAAATAAGATTTTGACTGATACAAGACACCTTTTCCGAAGGTATAAAATAACAAAGTGGGTTATCTAATTCATGAGTAAAATGAACCGAGTAGAACTACTAGTATTATGGCTGGGCATGTGTTATGCTATTTATCCGGAAACAATCGAACAAAGGAAGTGTACAACCAATGAAAGACGAACCATGTTATACCCGGAATGCATGCAAGGAAGCAATTTGGTACTTTGGTGTGACCATTCGAGTCATACAAGAATTCCGGATCCCGACAAGATATACCTGGCAAAATCTTGTCGGAACACAGTAAAGATATTCATCAACGACAGCTGCCTGCGGGAAATAACCAAAGGACAATTGGAAAAATATAAAGACGTAGAGGTGTTACATTGTGGTTGGAATAAAATCCAAACAATACCAGGAGGTGTCTTCTGCAAAAATGAAAAGCTTAGGGAGATAAACTTGATGCGAAACTATATCACACGAATTGACAAGGAAAGCTTTTCAGGCTTACACCAACTGGAAAGTTTGTACTTAAGCAGTAATTTGCTGGCAGAAATAGAAGGATCGAAATTTGCAAGCCTGGAAAATCTAAAAAGACTATATTTGGACAATAATGTCATAAAGAGACTAAAGAACGGAACATTCATTCATTTGCGCCGTTTAAGAATACTAGACTTATCAAGAAACGCAATAAGCGCTATAGAAGAAGGGGCGTTCAAAGGACTGAGGAAACTGGAAACTTTAAACTTGGATGAAAATAAACTGGTGGAATTTGATATGACAATACTTGAATCTTTGTGTAATCTAGAGAGATTAACGTTGTATTATAATAACTTGCAATATTTTTCTCTGTCCTCCAACACATCGTTCAAAAATCTACATACTATTGATCTTAGTTATAATCATGTTCAATTTCTGAGTGATTCTCTATTGAGAAAATTACCAGATTTGGAGGTTTTAAAGTTAAAAAGATATAATAATGGAACGTCTACCAAAAGACCATATGTCCGTAAACAATCAAGATTAGATTATGATGTAATGAAAAGTCTTTCCAATCATGTGACTATACATTCAAAATGTACATTTGCCGTTAGTGTTTGGTTAGTCACTATTAAACTGATGTAAAAAGTTGATATAGATTGAAATTCGGTGTAGTATTCTAAATATGGCCTTATGTAAATGACCTTATATATTCTGTATTAAGGATTTACTAAAAAAAATATCAAAATGTGTTTGGGATTGCGTTGTGATCTGGAAATACAACATTCGACATGGATACCCAAAAAAGAAACACTAATAGATAAAGGATTAAAGTCGCTGAAGTTTCTGTTGACAACGTATACATTAACGGATCACTTATGTGACATAATGTACGACGAATTAAATCCACGGCTACAATATTGGAAACAAAAGTATGGTCTTACTACGTGTAACAATGATTGGCCTGGGAAACATCTGACTGAAGATGAGTGGGAAGAAATTTATACAGGAAGCATTCACCCTGAAAAACCTATACAAATGGCTTTTGCAGAAATCTGCATAAATTGGGTAACAATTTTAAAAAGAGTAAATCCGGAAATGAGGGAATTTCTAAAAAAGGGAGATTCTGAAAGAGATCTCATAATGTGGATAATCTTTCCGGAAGTTCAGATCTACGCATGGGCAAAGACGCAGGGAATATCATTAAAAGAAGCCGATTGTCAATTTATGACTTTGAAAGTGCCTGCATGAAATTTGACTCTCCAATGTTTATATATACAGAAACTACTTTTGAAAAGACAATTAAGTTTTAAATAAATATGAAGACTAAAGAACCCAGAAAAAGAAGAAATCTATTCAATCTTGCTCAACGTGGTATAATATCAAGTGAACGAAAATGTATAAAGTTTCTGCGATCACGGCAACTCCTTGTTCAAAAGGCAACATGTTTTAAATGTGGACAACAGATGAATGAAGAAAAATGCAAAAGAACTATGGATGGATATAGATGGAGGTGTCCGGTTTCAAAGTGCCGGACTACCACGTCCATAAGGAAAAGATCGCTATTTGAAGGAAGCAAAATAAGGCTCACCCAACTTGTAATGATGATTTATCTTTGGACCATAGATGTATCTCAACGACAAATAGCTTTTGAAGCACACGTCAGCAAGAGAACAATGGTGAATTGGACCAAGAAACTTCGTAAGATATGCTCTGGGGAAATGGAAAGAAGAGGTACCCTAATAGGGGGAATATCACAAGGTAAATCACATGTAATTCAAATTGATGAGACGTTTGTGGCTAAAAGAAAATTTAATCGTGGAAGGATAATACGCCAACGCTGGGTTTTGGCTGAAATAGATATGGAAACGCGAGAAATGTTTGCAGAATTGGTACCTGAAGAAGGGCGAAAAACCTCGGTATTATCAGAAATAATTATGAGACACGTAAAAGAGGGATCTACTATATGGACTGATTCATTTGCCAGTTACCGCAAGTTGGAAAGTCTGGGGATGAATTATAAACATTCAACAGTTAATCATGATCGCGAATTTGTTACTACAGAAGGTATTAATACACAACTGATCGAGGTGTCTTGGAATTTTTTCAAAGCTGCTATTAGAAGACTGAATGGGGTATCAAGATCACTTATTCCCCATTACTTACAGGAGTGGCTTTGGAAAAGAAGAGTGGCTTTGGAAGAAAGATTTCAGCGATTTCTGGAGATAATTGTCCTTGATTCCAATTTCCGGATATTGGAGCATTGAAAACAATATTTGTCCTTATGAGTAATATCATCTGATATGAGTAATTTGAATTTTCATGGAAGCAATAGAGGCATGTATTATGATCTACACGCTTAGAAAACCTATGAAAGGTTTCTATTAAATTAGATATATGAGTCAAAAATAATAATATAAGCGTATTATATTATTGTTGTATCATAAGTAAGGAAATGTATTACATAGATGTCATATGATATATCTAATACCGAAATTTAATGTAATGAAGTCTGGAATTGAAATCTTTCCATTGTTATTGCACATTGTTATATTAACAGGAATGAAATGTATCTATCTGAAGTACAAGACCATAATACTGCTATTTTTTGTAAATTGATGAATCAATTAGACAAAATTGATGTACAGAAAAATACTGGCTGTCTAAAATTGCTGATGGATATGGTGAAGACCTTTTTTGAACAAGAACATAATTGGTACAAAAGACAACTTCCATGTGGCGACAGGAAAACCCATGGCGGGACGACGGAGAACGAAACTTCTAGTAATACGGACTCTGACGACTCCCAAGATTCTGCCATTGTGAAAAATTCATCACGACGACGACGACTCATAGTATGGAATAAACAGACAATACGACCCGATGAAAATACATGGACTATAATTACGGAAACCTTGATGGGAGTTGTCCGAAGAATACCTCCCCTATGTATGAGGCGAGTAATATATGAAGTGATACGAGGAGTAGTAATGGGCTATACAAGGTTGTTGGTATGTGCAAATAGTCTTGCTTATGTTACAGATGCGAATTGCAAATGGATTTGGCACAGCCAAACCAATCTAGGAGTAAAAGGTTATATGTTGTTGGATTCTGATAACTCTGTTATGGATGCATATATATACATATACTCGAAGAAAGTAGATAAGAAAGCCCAGTCAATGAATCAATATCTGGAAAATTCCTATATTTTGGACTAACATCTCCATTAACTGTTATCACATGTTAACGATTAAATGATGACTTCACACCTAATCCATGGAATTTATCGAACCAATGCTAATTTTGAACCTTGAGAAATTCGATATAATGATTTTTTTTACAGAATGTTTATGTATTATTACTAGAATGTTGAATTAGTATGGTTATATTTAGACATTTTGATCTGTAATATTGAACGCCTGTTCTATCCAAAGCAATTACACCGAGAAGCGACCGAATTGAAACTATGGGCATTCTGATGAAAAGAGATCGTGATCCTCCTGGACATAACTGCATTTATATTCCACCTGGAGATCACCGGGTTGAACATTACAGACTTGCAACGTTTAAACATTTTCCGAAAGAAACTCCTGTGATACCAAGTTATCTAGCCGCTGCTGGTTTCTATTGGACAGGATTTCAAGATAGAGTAAGATGTTACTGCTGTGGCGTATCTGTGGAAAAATGGGTCACTGGAGATGATGCTTTTGATGATAAGTGGCATAAATCTACTTGTGACATGGTGACAGGACAACATGGTTATAACTTGCCTATTTCAAATTACTCAAGGAGGCTCCTTTTTGAACAAATTAACCTTACTACAAGAAATCAGCAAACTAATCGGAATGTGCAAAGACCGACTATCAAAGAGGAAAAATGTCCATTACCTCAAACCGTGTTTGCGAACATTTGTGACCAAGAACATGAGAATTCATTGCGATCATCAAATTTAAGAAGTGAACTAGAGAGAAGAAGAACCTTTGACAAATGGCCTTCCTATCCCACTCCATACTTGGTAGGGGAATTGGCAAAACAGGGATTTTTCTATCTGGGAAACCTTGACAGAGCGCAATGTTTTTCATGCTCAGGAGTACTGAGAAACTGGGCACCCACTGATAATGTCTTTGAACAACATAAAAGACATTTTACAAAATGTAAAATGGCAAATAACGAGTATGCGGGAAACATGTCCTTGACAGATTCCGAGAGAAATCAGGCAGATAATGAACTTAAAATAAAAATTGAAAGGTTAACTGCTAATAGGGGAGAACCTCCGGATCCATCGCCAGAAGAACAACTCCAGTTGGTGGAAAGATTCCCTTGACTTTACCCGATGAATTTGCATATGATATCATTGCAACAAAGAATATCTTCGTTTAATGAAAAATGGCCTAGGATCCTCGCAACAGCGGAACAATTGGCTAAAGCGGGTATGTATTATCTTGGGGATTCGGACAGAGTGAAATGTTTTTATTGCAATGGAGGATTACAAAATTGGAACTACAATGATGAGCCGTGGACAGAGCATGCAAAGTGGTTTCCTGGTTGCGAATATGTTTTACAAATGAAAGGTATTGATTTCGTTCTACAACTAAAAGATGAACATCCCAATCTCAATCGACCATCGATAAGGAATGCAATATGTCTTGATGCACCACGAGAGGAGATACGAAGGAACCATAATCGATCAAGGTTATCAGGACAATACATAAACAGGATGCAACTGGAAGACATGGGATTCACGAGAGACCAAATAGAAGGGACTATAAATAGACAGACTAATAATCATTTCTCTACTGATGACATAATTCAGGACTTACTGGAGACAGTAAATACAATTACCGCCAGTCCAACGAAAACAACACAACAACAAGGCAATAGCATATCTGAAAATAATCACGAATTGAACAACGACAAAGAAACGAGAGAAGCAGCCGTTGCAGAAACAATGTCGGTGGAGGAGATCGTGCAAAGTTTGAAAGAAATACAAGAGGTAGAGCTTTGCAAAAATTGCAAGAGGAACAAAAGTGAAGTTACCTTTGTGCCTTGTGGACATTTATGTAGCTGTGAAAAATGTGCAGCAGGGTACAGAAGATGCAACATTTGTGGTGAAACAATTCTTGAAAAGATAAAGGTGTATAGAGCTTGATGGAGCAGGCAGGACTATTAATTTGTGGCATGAATGTACTGGATGCATATGTATAATGTATGATGTTACTAGTTACCTTTGTGTATATGGATCAATTATTCGTAAAATTGAACATATGATTTTAATGTGCTTTATTTTGAATTAAGATGAATAGTGTATTGAAAAATTGGGAAATTACGCTAGCTAAGCAACAAATTAATGAATACTATGATGAGTTCGAACAGGAATATCACCACAAAAATTTTGATATGTGGAAAAATACCCCGAAGGGAAAATTCAAACAATTGATAAAGAAATACCTTCGACAATGTTTTGGAAATGTTACCGATAAACTTTTGGATAAGGTTTATAACGCCCATAGTGATATTGCTCGCGTTTTTGTTACGAAAGACTTTGATCTGGCTCAATACACATGGTTTGGGCTTGTCCTTAAACTACACCCAGCTCATAAATATTTACCAGAAGAATTTTTGGATGAACGGTTACCCCAAATGGAATTACAAGATAATGCTACACTGCTTTTAAATATTCGAGAATTTGAAACTGTTGCTATTCCAATTTTAGAAGACGCTTTTTCCAAAATTGTTATACTACATGATTAAGAAGAATGTCTCGAAGAACCATAAGTAAACAGGAATTATTGCAAATGGGACATGAATCTGCAGTGTGCGACTTGAAATATTATTTTGACATGTTCTGTAAATACTATGAAGAAGATGTGGAAATTTCCGACAGATGGCAAAGATGGGCTATGACAAGACCCAACGATATTGTTGGAATGCTGACGCTGTACATTGACAAAGTTTACGGGAGTGCCTTATCTCCGCAAGGCAAGGCTATGGGGTATCATGCTGCTATCAAAGAACATAATCGGATTGCAATTATTACATTGGGAAACTATAAAGAAGCCAAATTTCTTTGGTACCAACATATTGTTCGTATGCATCCCAGGAAGGATAACTTTTCAGCACAATGGATAAAAGAATGTTTGTAAAATGATTAACTGATCTGCCTCGAATTTTCCTCTACATAAAATAGATGTATAAAATATCTTGTTATTTCAAGAACCAAATATTATGTATAATACAACATCTAGAATTAAAAACGGTAATTTATGAAATTAGGTGGGCTTGTTAATCAAGATTTGATGAATGTTTAATGATGTTTGGTTTTTCATGTATAGGGTGTTAAGAAATTGTTTGATCTTTAATTGTGACATGTTGGAAGTCAATTATGAAAAGTATGAGTATGTGCCCAAAGACCCACAGAAGAGAGAATTGAATCGGAAAAAGTTTAGACCGTGTCCATACCATACGATACCTGACAGCAGAGTTGCTTGGCTAAGGATGGGGATTGTACATGAACGAATAAAAGAAAGAATGGAAAACTTTCCGACTCTGACAGCCAATGACATGGAATACGTATTGAAAGATTTTTTTGTCTGGTTATACCGGGACCATGAGGTGGAGGAACAGTTGAAATGCGCCAAAAGAGTACTGGAGCACATTGTGGAAGAAAACTTTGGAGAAAGCCCTGCATACTATTTGTATGTATTTCTACGATATGTGTTGGCCATAGCTAATGTTGATGAAGATTGGAACATTACCAGCAGAACTATAGCTGGTTTTTCACGGGCTATGTATACTATGGATAAACGACTGAATTGGTAATATATTTCTTTCTTTTTATGTGTATCAAGTTTTGTTGGATAATATTAACCTACACCGAATGGCAAAACATAGATTACATGTTGAACGACGGAAGATCGATCAAGAAATTCAAACAAATCCTGTAATTTTGCAAGCAGGGCCATTGGACGAGTCAGATATCTATGTTTGGCAAGCACTTTTGCGCGGACCCTCAAAAACACCATATGAAAAAGGGACATTTCTCCTTAGAATTGAATTTCCAACGGAATATCCATTCAAGCCTCCGAAGATCAAATTTGAAACCAGAATTTTCCATCCGAATATAAGTCGCAGGGGTACCATATGTATTGACATTCTCGCAAATGAATGGTCACCTGCTCTAACGGTGGGAAAAATATTGGTATCGATTTCGTCATTATTGGCTTCCCCTAACCCAGAAGATCCAATGGATGTTGAAAGCGCCAGACTGTATCGGGATGACTATGATAGTTACCAGGAGACGGCACGAAAATGGACTGATATGTATGCTAAGTAAATTGTTATGTATCTATTATACTGGTCACAATTATTGAATATTCTAGAAGTGTTGTTATACTTATACGGGTGTAGAAAATGTTATTAGGGAAAGTTTCCGGTCCGATAATCAATATAAAATTCTCTATGTTAAGAAAATATGGGGGATAAAATTGCTAGAGTAAAACATGAACTTGACGTTTTCTTTGATTCATTTGAAAAGAAATATGAACACAAAGACTTTGGCAAGTGGGCTGCAACAACGCGGGATGAACTGGAAACATTTATGACACCTTACTTGAGGATTTGCAACCTGAGAGTATCCGATAAACTGTTTGATGCGCTATATAAAAAGCATTTAGCCATCTCCCGCATGATATTATTGGAAAATTATGAACATGCTAAGTTTTGTTGGTTTGTCTTCTGTGTTGGATTACATCCTGCCTCGGATGTCATACCTGAAGGATGGGTGTTGGAAAGAATGCCCTGTTCTGAAAGAACCGGATTTTGTATTTGTACCACGGATAAACTTTTCAATGATACTTTTCCCTCTGATGTGAGAGCTGCTATACTTATACATAAAATGAAATGTAATGTCTGTAATAATTATGAACAATGAATGCATGGACTGTATATTGTATTTTTTTCGCTAGGTTAAAAGGTCTATTAATCATGAATGACGTATATGCCAACTTAATGGAGTTTTGCATGAAGTGAACTCATTTTCGTCTATATGGCCAAATGGACCCTTATTAGGATTATTAATTTTTTCAGAGAATTGAGTATGAGTAACGTGATAGTAAATGATAATGGTGATGTTGATGTCACCAGAATAGTGGGCTCCAATGTGGCGGAACAAGATTTGATCTTTTATTTTTGGCTATTCAAAGAACGATATGAAGCGAGAATACTCCCCTCTCATAGATGGTACGAGTGGTCAAAGACTCCACCCAAATATATCAAACTTGGATTGAAATGTTTTTGCCAACGAGTTAACGAAACCCTTTCCAATGAAAAGCCCTTTGTTATTGACTACCCAGGAATATTAGAAAACCACAAAATGATAAAAGAAATGGCCTCTGGAAATTATGAAAGGGCTAAACTTTTGTGGTTCAACTATATGGCTCGAATGCATCCTATGGAAAATTTAACCACGGATGAATGGGTGAAGGAACAAGCCGAATCTACGGAACCCTTTTACCCTGAGGATACTATAAATGTTCTAGTTCTATGAGAATTATTAAGCCATGAAAGCTATTGGTTTCATGCATGTGTATAAAGCGTTATAACTGATCTACACTATGTATTAACGATCTGGACCCCTTGTGTTGTACAGTGTGCACAAGGTATATAAATCTAAGGTTTCACGATTCACGGTTTATTTGATGTTTATCTCGTCGCGACTGCTGCTTTGTGATATTGTGATATAGTTTGTGGAGGCGTTATAGACTGCTACGCCCTATATTTTAAGCAGGACCCTAGGGACTTAAAAATCCCTAGTTTTCAGGGAAACAAAATCCAGAATTTTACGGTGCGAACCCTTATTTTAGGCTAAAAGAAAAGAAAATCACGATTCTGTCACGTTCACATTTATACGCAATGTCTCGACTGCCTTTACTGGCTATTGTTACTTTAACGCTTGAACAAATTAAGTGACCGCTTGTTCTTGTGTGTATATAATGTGCTGTATATGGCTGCACTATAAGCCAGACCCTAGAGACCATCATCACCCTCTAGTTTAACCAAAACAAAATCCTAGATGCTTTAGGTGCGAATGGTTATTGATAAAAATAATGAAAAACAATATAAAAACTTACAAAATCTTGGACAACTATACCATTAAAATTACTGAGTAACGAACACTAAAACATGTTTGAACAATCCACAATGCCTATATTAAGTGGCATCTTAGTTAAGGGTAGTATCATGCGGTCTGATTAAGAGGATCATAGTGATGATAATTGCACTGAAGACATGACGTCCTTAATGTTGATATGTTTATTGAAATATTTGGAAACATTATAATCACGAGTATACTGATGATTATTATGATGAATATGCCGTTTAATAATTGAAATGCATTATAAAATTTACGGTAGGAAAGACCGATGCTATCATATGCATAAACTTACCTTGGAGAATTTTTATCTAATTAGTTGATTATTGCAATTCGCTGATTGGAGTATTTGGTTGTATTAAGCTTCTAGATTATCAGTAGATAAAGGTAGATTAAAATTCTGGACCCCAGGGTCATTGTCAACTTGAGAAGAAACAATCCTACAACTGTTGTTGCTCCAATCACCATTTAAAGACGTCGTCAGGATACTAAAGCAAAAGAAAGGCAACGCTTTACTAGGAAGTAACCCGAACAAGTGTGGACTACTCGCATAACAATCGTTGTGGAGCTGTACTATAAAAAAAATTGGTGGCCAGTACGGGGAAAACTTCCGGTGCTCAGACGTTGACCAATCAATGCTTTCTAAGACGACTATCGTAAAACTTGTACTTGTCGTATCCTTGCTTTTATCGTCTGTATCTCTCCTGATCATATTGGCTGCAATTTATCTGCACGTATCGCCTGGAGCGCTTTCTAATCTGTTGAACGTATTTTTGGGATCTAATAGCAGCGAATCCACTGCTTACGTCCAACCCACGAATACGCCGCAGGGATCTACAGTAGATTTTAACGTGTCTTCACCTGATCTACCACCTTCTGTCAACAGTACTTTCTCCGGTCAATAGGAAGGGCTATGCGAAGGATGTTGAAAGCATTCAAAAGGAAAAAGCCGTCAGAAGCGACGGATGAACTCAAACAAGGTATTACCTTGCTTAAAGCGACACAAAAACGCCATGAAGATGTACGGCGACAGGAGAGACAACTTGCGAAGGAAGTGGCGGAGCAAACAGAGCTATTGAAAGAAGTAAAGACAGCTCTACCGGAAACCATGAAAGGGCTAGAGAAGGCAAAGAAAGAGGTTCGAAAAGCTCAAGCGGACCTCAAAGCTGTTTGCGATGCCACAACAAAAGTTAGCGGGAAGGTCTCCACCGACGTGCTGAATGACATCCTTACGTCAGAATTTGAGCTCGGAAAGTCGCATGCACAGGCTACTCGAGATAGCATCCAATCTCACGTTTTAACAGTAGCTCCAACTGCACCAGAATATGACCCTCCGGCTTACGTCCCTCTCACTGAACAGTCGTCTGGTAACATAAAACAAGGACCAACGATGACGGTTCGCAAGGGTCTGGATTGTCATACTGTAACGGCCGTCTATCCTAAGCTACCACGTTCTGATTCAACCTCGTTGCCAGACTCTCGAATAGGGACGACGCCATGCTTCCCTGTGGGCAGTGGGGCACGCGCCAAACAAACAGATGGAAAACCAGCAACGGTGGGAACAAGGACGGAACCTGCAAAAAGTTCCTTGAGTAAAAATAGGGGATTTCAAGGATGGCAAGAACGGCGCAATTCGGAGACAGAATCCCGTATAAATGCAGACGGCGCTTCCCAACGGGTAGCCTTCCATATTCCAGGCGAGGAACAATCTGACGCAGAAGACAGTGAAGTCGACTTCAATACTCGGCTGAAACGTATTTCCAAGGAAATCAGAGATAATATAAGGTACTTACGAGGGGGTGCAAGCTCTCAGGAGTCCTCGGAAGAATCTCTCGATGAGGAACTTTCCGATATACCTCGTTATACTGATACACCTCGCGCTACCTCCACTCCAAAAGAGTATGGGGGGAGGACTAGGCGACAACAGCAACAACAACAGCCGCACCAATCTCCCGGTGTTTCGGCCCCAGTGCTCAACGTGTCTGCTAAAATCCAATCAGAAAAAGAAATGCTCCAGCTTATGATGGACCCTGGAGACATGCCGCTGCTGAAATGGATGGAGAATTCGATGCGACGAATACGCCACGGTCCCGGAAATACGGACGTGGATGTTATTTTGGCTAATGCGCTCCAGAAGAAGTTGAGGGCTGCTGGCAGACACAAGCAGGCTACCCAATTGGGAAATTTTTTTAATACCAATTCGGGGGAAGCAGAATGGGAGTCGGTTATGCGATCTCTTTCGTTATCTAATCCCCAGGGTTTGGTAAATGATGAAAAGATCATTGGGGATTTCCGCAGAAATTATCGGTGGGAGGATGAACCCCTACCTCTGCTGAATAGCGCTTTGAAGCAACTGGAAATAGACATGGATAGTAAAATTAAGAAAAATCCGGACGGATTGCGTCTTTTCCGAAATCTACGACAGCAACTACCAGAAGCGCTTAGATTGATGTTTCGAGGATGGGAAGAGGATAAAAGATGGCGGCATGTTGCGGAGGAACTACAACTTGTGTGGAACTCCGAGTTTTTGGACGAACAAGAAACTCGCCCCAGGTATCAGGAAACAAAGGAAGTGCATGATACAAAACCATCCCTGCCGCCTGTACACATTTATAATGTTCAACCTGCAGGGCAAATAATGCAGAGTTATCCCACCTATGGTAACGAGGACAGTCAGCTCAATACCCCTCCTCCACCTGGTGAAACCCCACCGCCGGTGGTACAATCACCTTCGCCCCTGCAACCACTGAATAATTTTTGGGGGGCAACACCTCCTGGATCAGTGGGGGGGATCTCACCACGTCAGCTTGCCAATGCAGGCCAGGTACCGTTACAACGTCGGAATCCTCAACGTAAAGCGCGCGACAATCGATTCCCCACCCGCATCATGAATGGTAATGGACTTGGTAGGCGAGGACAAGGCCCGAGGGCTGGGCCAGTACAACAACAGAATGGGCGTACTGCATCATCGAGACCTAACGGACAGCCAACGAGAATAACAAGATCTTCACGTGCTAGTCCAGGACCGGGAACCTCAAACCGAAGTCCGCGAGTGGCGAATACGCAGGATTCCGGGATGGGAGCAGATAGCTCACAAATTACGCCGTCCAGCATCCAGGAAGCCCGCAACATTGCGGATAGTCAAGGTGAGCGGTACAATTTTCTTGGAAATCCAAATATTTTCGCTCCTCTAGGCTTGTACCTAAATCCCCCTCAGGGACAATCCCTGTCCGTCTGTTATTACTGTAAGGCACCGGGACATCAATCCCGTAATTGTGTGGCTAAATTCATACTGTGGCTAAACGACAAGGTTCTTGCCAGAGATGAGGAATTAGGATGGGTAATTCGTGGTCGAGCACGACCTGTACCCCCTCATGTTAAAGAGTCTGCCGAACGAAACTGGAAACCGTTCCTTGCAAGAAATAACATACTTACAATTGAAGGTCTTGATCGATATCTTGCTGCTCAAGGTTCACCCTCGTTTACTCAAAGAACCGCTCTGTGCGAAGCCTACTATGATACCAGGCCAAAAAATCGTGATAGAACCCACTGGCATGATAGGGATCAATGGGGTCCTCATGGACCACCTGCACGTCCATCTGGGGGAAATACCCAAGTGGCCTGGACGAAACCTCAATATCATGATCGCCCGCGTCGATATGATGCTTCATATTGGACGGACGAGGAACTGAATCAAGGTATACGACTATCAAAAAACGCCTTGGGGTGCTGATTGATCCGGTGAATCAGCTCCCAGACAATTTAATAATTCAACATACAAAAACTGTACATAACTCATCTTTACCCTTATTTACATTTCTTGATATGCCGGATGACCCTCTACAGCCCGACTTTACGGAATTGTTTGGAGGCCAATTGTTGTATTTGATTGATACAGCAACTGGTACAAAATTCCTAGCTGACACGGGGAGCATCCCCAATTTGATAATGAAAAAGGTCGTTATAAATAAATATCCACGAAGCTGGGAAAAACGTCAACCAATAGACATGGAATTGACTGAAATAGGTGGCTCGTCCCAAGTGGACTCCTTTGTAGTGATTGATTTTAATGGACTGTCCGTTCCATTTGTGACCGGATCAGGAGTTCCCCTTAATATCATAGGGCTGAAATGGATTGAGGAAGTCCAACAATTACCAGGCATAACTACGGAATTCAAAACCCCGTCTAACGCAAATGAGGAGTTGTCTTTATCATCATTACTTGAAGAGAGTCATGGTGATCAAGGAAACGGAACCAAAGTTGGAAGCAGTATTAGCTACACTGTAACCGACGATGGATTGATGGATGCTGCAAACCAATTTAGCGTGGAGCGGAAAATGGCCGCTGGCGCGAGTACCGAGATGGATTTAACCACTGGTGCGAGCGACGAGTTGAAAATAGCAACTAACGTCATATCTAACCCATGGGAAACTATTGGTGTTGAGACAGGAATGCCTGCTGACACCGTTAACGAAGACGTCGAGTGTGGAATCCCCGCTGGCGTAAAGATGGACCTGCATGAGAAAACTGGTCCCGAAAACTCTCGTGGATGCACTTGTCCGGATAATGTTAGAAATCCGGCCCATAGATGCATGACGACAGCCACAGTAATAAATACTTTCCCAAAAGGTTCAAACGAAGCAGCAATTGCCGGTCAACCGGATATTCGTCCGGACATGTCCGACAAGGAGTCTGGGGATTTTAAGATGCACGTCTCCCCAGAAAAAGGGTCCCCGGCGGAAAAGGAGTCCGTCGGCGTGACGGTAGGTGCGGGCACGCGCCGAGATCAGGGGCCTACATCGAAGGACCTCGCCCTCTCTCCACCAACACCGATAACCCGGTCATCACGAATCTCAAACCAGCCTATGGCTGGGCCAGTTACTACATATGTTTTACAGAAAGACACTCATCCACGTGTTAAGACTGAGCTCGAAAATCTCTGCGCACAATCGGTAGCGCTGGCTAAACTCCCATACAAGCCTCCTGATCTAACGACTCCAGAAAATACCATTATCACTGATGATGTCTGGAAAGCCATCTACGCACCTTTTGCGTCCGAACTCGAGGACCTACGGGGCCACCTTGGCGCTCTACAAACCATGAAATACAAATGCGACATTGAGCTGAAGGATCCTTCGACGAAACCATTTGTGTCTGGTCCCTATAATCTGAAGGGGGAGGGCCAGGCGAAGGCATTGAAAGAAGCGGTAGACAACTTCCTGGATTTGGGCGTCATTGAACGAGGTTTTGCCGAATGGAAGTTGGCTATATTTGTGGTCCCTCAGAAAATGAATGAGAGACAAAAACAGGAGGATGGATGGAAGCAAGCCTGGAGAGTAGTACAGAATCTCCAACCCCTTAATGCGGCCATAAAATCAATAGAAGTACCTCCACCTCTTGTACCGGACGTAAAGCAGCTCGCCCAAGGCAGAGAAGTGCTTTCTCTCCTTGATTTGAAGAAGGCCTACTTCCACATGGATGTAACGGAAAGATCTAAACAATATGTGGGTATAGCCATCAAAGGGATGCATGTGAGATGGCGTAAAATGCCGATGGGGCTTAAAACCGCGGTTGCTCTTTGGAGCGCGAATATGCAGGAATGCGTGGTGAAACCAATTACGGAAAACTATCGTAAATACATGAAGCAAAATGGTCGGTCGGATGAGGAGAACGCGACGCCCATGGAGGCCTACATAGACGACATTTTTCTTAGCACAAAAACGGTAGAGGACCATTTGCTACTGCTACGAATGGTATTTGAACAACTTGCCAAGATGAAGCTAACGGTTAGCATCAATAAATGTTTCATTGGAAAACGAAGGGTGAACCTTTTGGGGGCAACCTTGACGGGGAAAGAAATTGAGGTTCAGCCCGAAAGAATAAGGGCTTTACGCGAACTCTCACCACCCCACAATGTATACGAGTTAAGGGGGTGGATTGGCGCACTTCGCTATATCTCGGAGCATATACCTGAGTTAAGTTTGAAGCTGGCCAAATTCGATGCGCTAACAGGCAAGGTCCCCGCGACTCAAGGACGGGTGACGCCTGTGCTGTGGACCAACGAATTACTGCAGGATTTCAAAACGGCACAAGCAGCCCTCGATGATGCTAAGGTTCTGTACCATCTGGATCCAAATCTTCCCATTTTTGTGGAAACGGATGCTTCAGATATTGGGTTTGGATCAATCATTTTTCAGACGGAAAAGGGTGCAATCCGCCTTTCGAAAAGGTTTACCCAATTGCCTACTACAGTCAAAAGTGGGCGACTCCAACGGCAAAGGCTTATGATCCATGTACAAAGGAATTGAAAGCCTTAAAGGATTCGGTGGAAAAATGGCAATCAATGTTGAGAGCCTTACCCTTTACAATAATCACTGATAATACTGGGGTTTTTGGGCTCCTCAAAAGAATGACGGACAAAGCGAAAAATCCAAGCCCAAAACCCCTAATTCAGAGGTGGCTAAATCATCTAGCAGGATTCCAAATAAAAGAGGTAATTCATTTAAGTACGATGCAGGTATTTACGTCAGATGGATTGTCTCGATCTTATTGGATGGAAATGGCTGCGGGAGAAGATGATCCACATGTTTGGGCGACGATTCCCAAGAAAAAGAGCGTTTCGTACCGACAGAAAAGACCCCGACCGGAAAAAATACAGCAGATGCTGATGTATCACTGTCGACATGAACTTTGCGACAACTCGGTGAACGGGTTCCATCCCTGGGATGATATTTGTGGCGTCTTCCAGAAGAAAACTGGGGGACAAATTGAAATGGACGAAGTACAGAGTGTCATGCAAAGGTGCGACAGAGCAATAACCTCGAAATATGGTCTGGCGGCCGCCCATGGACATACAAAAGGGACGCCCCCTCCATACTGTAAATATGAAGGTAACGAGGTGTTGTACCACATGACGACCGAAAACAATGCAAGACAGATAATGTCCGCGGGCATTGAACGGATGAACAGGAGATTCATTCATTTGAGCAAAACGCTAACGAAGAAAAGCAAAAGGCGGAATGTGGTAATTTGCCTGAAAGCAGCAGATCTAAGGAATAAGGGACTCGTATTGCTGCAATCAAATGTACAAGAAGTGGTGTTGTGCGAAGGCCCTATCCCACCCACAGTCATACAAGAGACTTAGAGCTGTTTTTGGCAGAGTGTACATATGTGATATGATGAGGGAAAACGGACAAAACTGAAACCTCGTAATTAGAAAAAATGCTGAGTCAGCATTTTTTAGCTCGTGTGGAAAAACGAGAGAATAAAAAGAAAAAAAGGTTTAAGTAATAGAAGAAGGCAATTGAATTAATGGATCATGGGGAATCATGATGAATGACGTCAAGTAGACACACGAGTAAAGCGGGCATATACTGCACTAGTTCCTATTTTCCTGTTCAATATATATGTAACGTTTTATATCAAGGTAAAATATAGCCCAATATGATATAACTGAAGGCGGGACGACTGTTTTTTAGCAATCTGTATTTGCAGTGTATGTATGTGATTGAGATTGATGTATGTAATTGCCCTGCTGATTATCAAGAATCATCATCCAACAATAATGTTATTTTTTTACAGCACACGTTCCAGATCCCTTGGAACAAATCCAAGAGACTTTGACAAGAATGCAGCCGATGATGCTGGAAATACTGCAGAGCATAAGAAGCAAAAGAACCAACAAACATAAATCGCAATTAATTGCAGAAGATATTATCCCAGCGCCAGTAGCCAGTAAAGAGGATTTAAAGCAGTTTGATAAAAGATTGCTGGACAACAAGGAATTTGCAAGCGATGCGGTATTATCAACTACGTTCATTCTTTCCTTATCAAGTTTCTGATGGTATTGCCTAGAGCAGTGGTTCCCAGCCTTTTTCGGTGCCAGGGCCAAAGTTAGAATTTCATAGTACGTTTGGAGTCAGACTTGGACAACTAGGTAATTCTAAATTTGAGCGAAATGCCAGTAATCTAATTCTAATCTAATTTGTGAAATGTGTCTATGCTCTAATCTAATTTGTGAAATGCTCCTCTGCTATAATTATAATCTAATTTATTGTTTTCCTGAAAATGCCTCATCCGCGGCATTTTGCAACGAGTTAACAAGAATATCCATCTCGCGCAGGGAAATCTATAGTGCCACTGCCAGGACGACATCGGATTACTTACAGTACACTGTACGTACGTTCATAGTAGTAATTTTGACGAATAATCACCATGCGTTGGTACAACGACGAAGCCGTTTCTGCTAGTGCGGAATAGTGTTGTTGGGCACAGGCGAATAGCTTATTTTGAAAAAAAAATAATAATTTGAAACTGAAATCAATTTCAGCATTCAACCGTCAGCCACGTGTTGCACATCTATCCGTAGATTAGTTATCAATACCTATATCTATAGCTACTGTTCAGTCAACTGGAAAGTTACGGCACATTGCATTGAAATAGCAGTGACGTAACGTTAGCAGTCTTCTCACAACCTTTCTGCAATCCTAGTTAAAACTCCAGACTCAAAGCAAGAGGTTCGGATGCATGATAATGCATTTTTGTTTTACTTCTAATCCAATTTCTGGTTTCCCTGTAAAGGCTACTGTATTGTGTGAAACGAGCGAAGCTTGCTGTACGGTACAGACATTTGCTATTCTCATGTCCATAATAAGAATGGACCATGATTTGGAACTTGATGCGATGTCCAAGTTCTCACGAATTTAGTCATTTTAATCTAATTTGTATACAAACTGTAGCTATAATTCTAATTTAAATCTAATTCCAATCTAATCAGGAAAAGCTAAAACATTTGTAGTTGTCCAAGTCTTTTTGTGGAGTCCTTGCCGGGTATGATCGTTGCACTTGAATAATTCTGTTTGTATATTATGATTTCAGGTAGCTGGATTCTGCTCAGTTGGAGGCGACACAATTGGCCAATCTGTCAGATCCATCATGAAAAAGGTCGCTACTGCCCGTGTGTGGAGCAGTTACAGCCGTGTTGGAAAGTGTGGGAAGGAGGCTTTTAACGAGCTCGCGTTGTACAAGATCATATATAGTGAGCAACATTTATGTTGACCTTCGAACTTATCTATATGTGTTCAGTAGCCTACCTTACAACCCATGTAAATGTTGAGCTAGCTCAGTGGTTCTCAAACTTTTTTGCCACGCTACCTTGACAATAGCTAAAATTTTCGCCACCACCCCCTTTATCCTCATATCAAAAATGTTAAAACGAGCAGCCAGAATATTAGCGACCCCAACACATTGTTTGGCAGCATGCAGGGTGTTCTCGCTACACTACGTTACCAGCCTGAACTATATCGCGTCTACAGCAGGACTGCCGTGTGTGCGAATGTTATGTTATATTGGCATGAGACTGACATAGGGAAACTCATTTGAAGGCCAAGAAACATCGAATATCTCTATGGGCATCGTGCCTGCCCTGTGATGCTTTCACACCTCTCAGTTTGAGAACCGCTGAGGATTTACACTAAATATTAATATTTATTGATTTGTAAATAGTATCAGTAATGTTTGTGATATCGCTTTTTAAGGAGCTTGTAAAAGGATCCATGGTGGGGCTCTGACCGAAAAATCTTACATTCATGTTGTCATGGAGGCGCTGCGCCACTTCCCTCATCAGAAAGGCGGATGTCAATGGAAGGTATGATTTCAATATGTATACTTGACGTGGTCCATGGACTTCAGAGATATTACAGTTCTTAGGCTTGACTGGTATTCACTCAAATACGGCATGCCCGCCTGCTTTGAGTGGCCCGCGAGGCAATTCTCGAAATTAGTTATAATATCAACAACAAATAAATTACCCAGGTAATTTATCGTTAACTTGCAAGACCAACCGAAAATTTGATTAGCCTCACCTCGGACTTTGAGCTGTTGATGACTAAAATATCAGTTCCGACGTGTTGGCGTAGCCAGGAGCCATTTTCGTAGATCTTTGTATATGACCATAAAGTAGAAGATCTCGTAAGAGATTTATTTGTCTTGATATTTTTTAGCGCTGCGCTCGATTTATTGCCTATCGATCTCTTGCTTTTAGTATTGGTGTCTCCTCCTGAAACGTCTTATTTACGGAATTGATGTTAGCTATATTGGCAACTATGCGAGAACGTGTCGTCCGACATACGACTTCGCGTCTGCACTCGCGAAAAGATCGTTGGCGATGAAACCTTTGCACAAAGTGATAGACGCACTTTCACTGAACTCTTCGATATTGATATGTCCAAGCGTTGATTAATCATGTCCAGGCCAAATGAGCCCAGCGGTTTACAGCGACGACCCACAATATATGCAACTCACATTATTTTATTGACGTAATTCTTTCATTAACTTCAATAAAATTTTCGCGCTTTGCGCGAATACGACATGTTTTCATGACATAATTGTTAACCATTTTGATGTGTGGTAATACGAGTCCTTTTTGACCGTTACCTATAATCCGGTTCGCTCCCATTGAACGACTAAAAAAGCACATCAACATTCAAGTGGCCCGCGCTATGGTTCGGAAATCTCATGTGGCCCTTTTGCCGAAAAGGCTGGCCACCCCTGATGCACGGTATCAAAAAATTCTTGTCAATCATTATTCAACCGATTAACCAATTCAGTGTCATGGTTCAATTAATCAAATGCGATACGATGTAATGTTATTCAACAGAATGTTATGTAATTGAACATTGCAAGTCTATTATGGTTTGTGCTGGGGTGACCAACCTTTTTCAATTTTTTCAAAGTTAATGAAAGAATTCGGGCGATAAAATAATGTTAGTTGCATATATTGTGGGTCGTCGCTGTAAACCGCTGGGCTCATTTGGCCTGGACATGATTAATCAACTCTTGGACATATCAATATCAAAGAGTTCAGTGAAAGCGCGTCTATCACTTTGTGCAAAGGTTTCATCGCCGACGATCTTTTCGCGAGTGCAGACGCGAAGTCGCATGTCGGACGACATGTTCTCGCATAATTGCCAATATAGCTAATTTCAATTCCGTAAATTAGACGTTTCAGGAGGAGGCACCAATACTAAAAGCAAAAAATCGATTGGCAATAAATCGAGCGCAGCGCTAAAAAACATCAAGACAAATAAATCTCTTACGAGATATTCTACTTTATGGTAATAAGTCCGCGGTGAGGCTAATCAAATTTTCGGTTGGTCTTGCAAGTTAACGCTAAATTACCTGGGTAATTTATTTGCTGTTGATATTATAACTAATTTCGAGAACTGCCTCGCGGGCCACTGAAAACCTTCTCGCAAGCCAGATTTTTCCGGCCCTGGGTTAGTGCCGGATTCACAGTGTACCCAGTCCTTGGGCAGAGATAGTAAAGTTAGGTGATCTACCAAGTCAATCATCGCATTCCTCAGGATTAAAAAAACGGTTGATTTAGCAAACCTGAGCAAACTACAGATAACTAGTTATCTATAAACCGACTGTACAGTGTAGAATGCCTACATTCGTAGTCGCTAATATATCCAATAATGACCGTAAAAATCGTCTTCTAACAGTCATGGGTGATATGACTTCACTCACCAATCAACCAATTATGCACACACAATTGCAGAGCGATGTATCTATATTCTGTTAACACTTTTGTCGCCATATAACAGGCCAGCCCACCCGTGACCCGCGAGAAGGTTTTGAGTGGCCCACGAAATTCTTGAAATTAGTTATATTTCCTAAAAATTATTACCAATGTAATTTATTGTGAATTCGCCGACCAACAATTGCATTTGCTTGAGCGAGAAATTTGGGATGTCAATGACTAAAATATCATTGCTGATGTACTAACGAAGCCAGGATTTTTTGTGCGCAGAGACCGTGTGAGCACCACACATTTGCGGTAGGGGACATTACTTGGAAGCGCCTTAGCCGAAAGTGTAGATCAGTGGTTCCCAACCTTTTTCGACTCATCACCCCCTTTTCAAGCTCAACGCCGATCATCGCCCCCCAGATTTTGTGAACCGAAAAATCGGTACACAATCTGTGATCAACGGCGGGTTGACTAATAAAAGGGTCAACTTTTCGCCTCGATGTCAAATTTTACACGTTTGCAACTGAATTTTCGTGGGTTGAAGGTCATTTCTCCGACTTGACTCCAAAATAGCCGTTTTAACCGTCATCGCCCCCTTCGCTATTTTCGCCCCCCCTAGACCACCAAATCGCCCCCTGGGGGGCAATATCGCCCATGGGGGGAACCACTGGTGTAGATGTTTATACGTCCAGGTGCTGAATACTCCTGTCCTTGCCAAATAATCCCAACGTTATATAGAGGCTACCACAATATATGCAAGCAGCACTGCTTTTCGCCGAATTAATTAACTTTGATGAATTTTTGCGCTTAGCTTGGTCAAGACATAAATGCACATTGCACATTGACTTTTCATGACATTATTGTTACTGATTTAGATGCGTAGTACCAGTGTTGGGATCACGTCATTACCTTCGAGTCGTTGCAGATTTGGACTCGAGTCAAGTCAATCGGTTTTCGGAGTATGAGTGATTAAGATGCAAAGTCATTCCATTTTGCTGGGTAAAAGACGGATTAATCGGTCATTTATCTTCAATCAAATAATATAAAGTTAAATATAAATGCAAAAGGCGTTTTATCACTCACACGTAGAACTGCTAATAGCATATGTGAGTAACTTTATAGCTACACGCTACGTTCTATTATCAGCCAAAATAGAGGATCGAATACGAAGCCTCGAGAAGTTGCAATAAATTGATAAGGTACAATATACTACCCTTCCTTGAGAATAGGGACGCATAGACTATATTCGTTCGATTTAAATTATACAAGAGAGTTGGTAAAAGATAGCACCGCGCAATTTAACCACTGTGCTGTCTGAGAAACAAAGATACCTTGCTAACAGAATAAACTACTACGGCGACGACAACGCAAGCATAAGCTGTGACCGTTTCGTTTGCGGTCAATTAAATTATGATGTAACAACAGGATCAGTGAAAGGTGCGATCAGTGAATGGCTGTTTGCTCTCACAAGTGATACCGGCATATCGCAAAAAATCCGAACGTACATAAGATATAGGGTGATTTAATTGACACCGTTTACTTGATTACTTGAAATTGACTCGTGAATTTTACTCCGAAACACGAGTCAATCCACATATCTGGAGCGCCGAGTCGAGTCAAGTCATTTTTGCAAAGTGACTCGAGTCATCCCAACACTGCGTAGTACTAAGAGCTATCTAAACAGGATCGAGCATGTCTTTAACATTCAATGTTGTTGTTTGTCTGTAGGGTTCTATGGGGAAAAAGGCAGAAAGCAGCGTCTTATCCTCGTCATCAGAAGATGAAGAAGACACATAATCAGTTGGCTTGATTATTTTTTCATTCGTTTCTTTGACATCGTTTCGTTCTAAATTATTTTCTTTGACTTTCGTTGACACTGTTTTCTGTATGAATTATAAGTTCATCAAAGGCAATGTGTACTGTGATACGTGTATGTGTCCGCAGCCACCCTCAGGTATGCCTAAATATGGGAATACAGGGATGTTAGTATCTCAGGATGTTTTTCTGACCATCGATTGTACGTTCCTAAGCATTGTAGATACGTTTTTTTAACCTCAATGGGCTGTTTCGTGTTTGCTGGGATGTCACAACTATCGTAAATTATTTCAGCAATATATATATGTAGTTTGTTTTGTACTATCATAGCATTCTGAAAAACGAACTCTTTGTGAGTTTGTTGCAAAGTCGCAGGTTGACTCGATCATGGCAATGTTGTGTTTGAAACCACTGCGTTAGGCTGTACCTACCAAGGGAGCATGGGTCAAAACTGGGTATATCTTCAATCTCCATCAGTATTCTTGCTGATGTTCCGTTTACGACACTGTGGTGGCGTGATTTAAAAGTTCTTCTAATTCTATCTTGCAGCATCTCTTCATCTGGCACCCTCTATTTCCACTCTGACTTATTTTCTTTTGGTGCTTGTCGACGCTAAGTTCGTCTTCGGAAGGGTAGATGTGTTGACTTTGCAAACAGCTTTCTCTGCACAAGTATAGAAGAGTCACGATAATACTTGGCTTAGCCATGGAAATATCTCTTCAGCACAAAAAAATGAACGTGCTTGTAAGAAATCGATTGCAAGGTTGAAATTAAAGGGGCACCACTCTAAACATGATGTGGTCTCTCAAGAAATTATCTATAAAAAACTCCAATTATGATAAATCCAATTACCCTATATATAATCATTTTACTGCATTTTGATTTAATACAGTGTTCAGTATAACAAGTAGATTTACTTTCATAGCCGTTTTTTTATCGGGACCATACAGTGAAATGTGACGTTAGTCAAAATAACCCCATGGGATATCACCAAAACCAGAGACAATTTGATAAAACCAAGGTCATATTTGGAATCAGTGTCCTTCGGAACCCCGAAACAACTCTTCCAATATGCGTTATGAGTGTAATCCTAGTATAGTAGCCTACCAATTTATTTGTGGTAATATTTACTTACTTTCATCTTCTGTCAAGATTAGTCATATTACTCCTTTATCTTGAATTGCCGAGAGATCATACGAGGCAAATGCCTCGTCGTAATATAGAAGTTGAATATACTGTCCCCGATATTACTCCGAAATACAGTTCTCAGAGTTTCAGCTATCTCAGATCTGTGATCCACTGTAATCACTCGTTCATGATCTCCAGCAGGCTCATTTTCAATGTCACAAATATCACAGGAGTAATATTACATACAACTGCAGTATGTATATCTGTAAAAATACAAATTTACATCAGTTCCCTATGTTTCTAGGGTTTTCAAATCTTGAATCAAAGGCTCGAGTATAGCATGATATCCCATATTTTTTAAAACTGAAGTTTTTTCAATCACCTCAGGATTACTATTCCTCCAGTTGGATAAATACTTCAATTTAACATTGCCCAGTACGGTACAAAATTAAAGCAAGGGAACTTGTGTAACGTCTAGAACTACTAACGCATTACCAACTCCCACATGATCTACAACTACATACAAATGGATACGCAGTAAACTTTGATCACTATTTGCAGCCGTTAGGCAGTTCTCGCTATATACCGGTATCTGACTGAATACCGCTAAGTTGCTTCCGGTTCGCCTATACCCAGTGACGCATTATAGATTCGGCGGATATATTACAACGAAGGCAGGCATAATAAATACATCAATACTTACCATCCAATCCACGGTTAATACAGCAACAAGCCATAAACTTTGCAACTTTGACAAAGACAACCCATGAAATGACCAACTCTACCAAATTCCTCTTTTTCCCAATCCTTTTGAATTGAACGCTACAGTTTACGCATGACTGGTCTTGTAACCAGATAATCCGGAGTCATTATGGCTCCGTAACCGAACGGCTATGTTTGCGTGCGATGATGTAGCTATTTTCGAATCACTTTGTTTGTGTATTGCAATATATCCTGGGAGGATGTAACGATGTTTACTTGTCACTCAGCTGTAATAGCGATATAGTGAAATGGTAAAGCGTCCTGCTTCTTGATCGGTTGGTCGTATGATCAATTCCCGGCCATGTCAGACCAAACACTAAAAATCTGGTATCCGTGGCTATCCGGCTCAACGTTCAGCATTCAGGGATAGCATGGTTATCGCATCTCAATTGTCAAACCATCTCAATGGTGCAAACGAGAATAAGTCTGATAACTCTCTCCCCCTCTCTTTCTTCCCTATCTCTCTCCTCCCCTCTCCCTCCCCCTCTCTCTCTCGCTTCCCTTTCTCTATGCTCCCTTTCCCTTCTTTCTCCCCCTCTCTTCTTTCTGCTCTATTCTCCATCTCTCCCCCTCTCTCTCTCCCCTATCTCTCTCCTCCCCTCCCCCTCTTCCCTCTCTCTCCCTCTCCGTTCTCTATGCTCTCTTTCCCATCTTTCTCCCCCCCCTCTCTTCTTTCTGCTCTATTCTCTATCTCTCCCTCCTCTCTCTCTCTCCCTCCTCTCTGTCTCTCTCTCTCTCCCTCTCTCTCAGTGACGACGATGATGATAATTATGATGATATCATCGAAGCTCAACGTGATACTCTCCCTTGATAACCATAGACATGGATGCCTTATCATGTCTCAACATGGAAGTTTTTGTCATGTGAACATGAGATTTTAAAACCATGTCGGTATTTTCATGGAATCAACATGAGACGGAGCGAGTCATGTCATTTCCATGATAAAATCCATGTTCATTTTTTACAATGTATGGCCTGCGAAAATACGTATGAACAAAGCTCCAACGCATTGAAAGTGCTAAATACTAATCACGGCTCGAGGCTACCGGACCACCATCCAGTAGTCTAGCACAGTGGTCCTCAAACTCGACCCCCTGGCTACGCCCTGCAATTATTTACGGTGCGTTATTTATAAGCATCTAGGAGGAAGTACCAATTCAGAATTTCTGAGCTCTCGCGGCGATTTCCTCAAGAACCTTTAAAGACAGACATCGCAAGTGACCACATGTCAACTCCATCCTATTCTACTCCAACATCAACTAATAACTCCCATTACCAACGTTTAAATAATGAGAAGCACTTGCTTATGACATCACAAAAAATGTAATTTACGAGCTCCGTACGGCTGCTATGAACAATGGACATTGTACGATATTGCACACCTGCTCAACACGTTCCGAAGCATAAACTCGCCTATTTATTGTGATAGCTAGTCATTGGTCCATTTTTATTGCGGATCTGGTACACCCCGCTACACCCCATCTGAGTGGTACACCCTTTTATAATTTTGGTACACCTTGGGGAGTACGGTAGAAGATCCCTGAATTAAATGACACAATTTTTTCACTGGGGACAATAAAAGATTTACTTTGTGGTGCGTTCATTGACCGGGGACATTGTTGAATGAACTGAATTTCTTACTTCCAGATTTAAGAATGAATTCCACTTTTTCGTCATGTTATTATTTTATTGAATATTTCATTTTATAAACCTTAGATATATTATAGCCATGTGTGTGTCTATTTAATATACGCAATGACAACCATTGTAGAATACTTCAGCGACTTTAATCTCTGAAAATCCATTCGTTTTGCAAATTGGCTCTATTTTTTCAGATGTCAGCGAATTTAGCTGATTTTGGTACGTTCAAAGTTTGAAGGTCGCTGGCATTTCATCTTGAGAAAAAAACTATACGCTAAAAACCTAAAATCACGAGAATGAGCAAAATCGCGAGTCACAATATGATTACTAAATGAAGAAATGCTGAGGAGGAGTGACAAAATGAATGCGTGTACATCTGATTCTTTTCCGAATCTACAGAAGGACTATTTTAAAGAACAAAATTAACATCGACACACAAATAAACATTTTCCTAAAATTCTCAACTGTCCCTTTGAAATACCATAAGGTTGATTGTGACTGCTCGGAATCCTTTGTTTGTTATGGCCTCTGTGACAGTGCCAAATCGCTGACTTGCACTGTTAGAATTAAACGAAGTTTGTTTAAACGTCTGTGTGGTTTTATCATATAACATGTCCGAAACAAGTTGTGGACTACTATTAAACAATTGCGTATAACACTTGCACCATTTTAATGTACGCTCAAAGTAGACCGTGAACTCTCTATAACGACAACATGCAGAATTATACTATTCAAACTTCTTAATCAATTTGTAACTTGACATTTTATTTTTCTAATTAATGAAGAAATCACCCAGCTCCTCGTATTTTAGAGTTGAGCTAAAAAAATCTTCATATATTTGGGGGATCGGCAGGTTGTTGTTGTTTGTGGTATTCATGGTGTTTGTCGACTACAATGGTCATTTACACCAGACCGATATGCCGACTTGTAGAACGGCTCACTTCTAAGTTTACGCGGGTTATATAGCGAGGAGGATCCTAGATAAACCTCCAACATATATTTGGTGAGTTGGCAGGTAACTTGCCACGGACCGATACCGGTCCGCGAACAGGCGGTTGAAAACCACTTCTTTAAAACGAAAGGTTACTGCACCCTGTCATACAGCGTACAATTGTATCTTATTGCCACTACTTTGTTCGATAATATTTTTTGACGTTTCGTACCATATTTTATACAGTCACTTTGGAAATGGTATTTATTGTTCATTCTTTTCATCTATGGCGCAAAATCCCGTAAGTTGTCGTTGTTGCTGTTGTTGTTGTATTGAATTATGGTGCTCGGCAGCAATGGCCTTGTTCACCAGGTCGATTCCTTTTGCATTTTTTAATTAAAAAAAATTGAATACTGGGGTGATCATGGCGGGATGTGATCCGAAGGTTGTAGTAGACTACTTTACTTTGTATGCGAACTACGCGATTGGCCATTCGGCAGCGATGAAGTATTGTTTTATTACTTTAACGTGCTACTATCTTATCTGATGTGGTATTCGGGGAAGTGACAGGAAAACAAAATTGAATTAAAACAATATTTTCATTCTCATTAATTGGTTACAGTGGTAGTTTTTGGGTGGTATTCGTAAATATGACTGAAATAGATAGACTGCTTGCTTTGTTGGCAAATGTATAGGCCTAATGTCAGAACGTTAAAATATCAAGACTAGGATAAAATCAATCGAAGGAAGTACTACTCTTATCTTGACCTATCTCAAAATGGAACAAGTAACATTAACTTTCGAAAAAGTACTAGTATGGAGATACGTCTGGAAATCGAATGCTTCAACTTTCAATGGGTGTATTTGAAGGCGCGGTTTGATATTTTAGGTGGAGATAAGAAACATCAGTTATATGTTTACCACGGATTTGCTGGATGTAACAGTGATTGCTGCGAAATTTTTTGGAAGGATCTACTATGGGTAAGATGTTGTCTGAAACGTTATCAGGTTCTTCTGTTCAAATGCGTCCAACGTAGGATTGCCCTCGCGTTTCGTATTCATTAGAAAATATCGTCGGATTCACAAATAATTGGTATTATCAATATTCTTAGAGCAATAGTGGTGCTTATCGCCAGAAATGACTCAATACAGTTATGCGCCTATTTTCTGCTCTTCAGCCTCATCTTATACGTCCGTCCGTCTTCATCCTTGCTTTGCTAGCTAATTCAAGCTTAGTTTCGTCTCTGATTTTTGAAGGCACTACACGCGCAGTGGAGTTTGATAGTCAAAACCTATGTTCGAGCGTAATGGATTACTGTCATTAGCATATAATCCCTACGCCATTTGTCTCGCCACAATTATCGATTCAATCATATTTGTCAGGCACTTGCGGGGTCAACAATCTGGTTAATCGTTCTGTGTCTCGACGGCGATTACATCGCATGCGCGAGTACTAGCACTCCGTACGGGGATTTCAACTGCTCCAATTCCTGTTCTCAGAGCTTCGTAAGTGGGACTGTATTGACTCAAATGTCTGAATCTCATTACGACGGTAATCGTTTACACCAGTGGTTCTTAACCTTGCCTCCAGCGCCCTCTTAGGGGGCTCTGGCGATTCTGAAGGGGGCGGAAACGATCAGGGGCGATATTGGGGGCGCTGGGCTCAGGGGGCGATATGGGGGGCGCTGAAGAAAAATGGCTTCGCAGTAGATGATGTAGTAGTAGGACATATCCTTAATGAGTATTCAGAGCAAATATGCATTCCACAAAACATGTCAAATCTTGAAATTTTTGGTCGCGCTACGCTGCGACGTTTGCTACAAATGTTTTCATAAATGTACTGGGTTGTTATAATTCGTGTAAAACAGAGTGCGCGTACTTTTCGATAGCCAATTTCCAGTTAAAACACTACCGTCACGCTTGCTAAGGTTATTTTCAACGAGGTGTTTCGAACTAGGTATTATATCCCGCACAGCGTGTGGAAATCGAAGAAGGAGGCACTGTATATCACTTTTGAGAGTGAGAGCCCCTTGTACATAAATATGCTTTGTGCACGAAAGGAATAACTAAATATACTTGTACTTGAGAGCTACAAAATTAAGTCGTCAGTGTCTTTCTCCATCGTATCATAAAGGATGATACTATCTAGTGTTGTGGTCCACAACCTCACATGAACGTTATATAATATGAGTTGCTTTGTTTGGAACACATTCATGTTAAAATTATTAACTGGGCTCAGTACTAAATTCAATGTTAGCAGATATATGCATCCCATTCGCAGTTTACTTACTTAATCACACAAAACGCTAAAACAAAATCCAATACCGTTAATTTCTCCCGTATTTTTAATCGCAGATCTGAATTCTGGATGTGTACATCTGGTTCGAACCACAGGGTATGGGACTGTATATCCGATTGTTGTTATAACCACCTTGGTTTGATCCTGAATATACCACATACAATTATTATGTGGTTTATTATAGTCGAGTGGTCCTGGAGCGCGATGGAAGCGCGCAATATTTCCAATACTAACGTCCCGAAAAGACTTTGACCTCTTACCAGGACCGAAACTGCTGCAACCCACACCACCAATCGAGGGGGTGAGCTCGAAGGATGCCCTAAATTATTTCGGTGAATGAACATAAATTACACATTATGTTTTGACGACAAAAAAAATACGCATAATTATAGAAAATAGAAATAGGCATTTCGGCGTCGGACATTACCACGCCACGATGAACGAAGACATATGAAGTTCCGGCTAATATGGGACTCCGAGAAGTGTGCCAAAATGATCGTCAGCGAGAAAATCTTAGCCGAAGAAGATTGCCCTTACGTTGACCGTAAATGTCGATGTACATAAGTCTAATGGTCCATAGGTGCTTAAATCGCTCTTGCCGAATTATCATGTCGTCGCAATCTGCACCCGACAGGACAAATAACATCTATCAGAGAAAAATTATTTGCTAGAGAAGAAATACCAATTTTGAACCGTCTGCTTACTCTAGTTAAATACGTTTCAATATCTTTTGACTATATAGCGGACAAGAGGTAACAAAATAACAATATGTAATGAAATAATTTGTACCAACGGGCACGCCCGAATATGTTTAATTATTAAACACCTGGCCTTCATTTTCCAAGACAACAACCAAGTCAGCGCTACTGGTAAATGTGATTACGTGGGCTGAGAAGATAAAACGTTTATAGTGACATATATATGCAATTACCACCTATCCATTGATGTATTATAGAAAATTTTGGGGCCTAGGGCGACCAGGCCTCACAAACTTTGCTGACTATCGAAATCACGCGACGGGGTTCTTTGGGGCGATGCTCCAAGAAGTTTGGTTTATACCGCTATGGGTGCCAAAGACAATCGTTTTTTTAGGGGTACTGGCGAAGTGCTGTTACGACACTCCCTCTTACCCAATGTCTTTATTACAGTCCTTACAATATGGGGTGGGGTGGGGTCGCTAGAGCACGATAATTTTGGAAAGGGGCGCTGGAGGAAAAAAGGTTAAGAACCACTGGTTCACACTTTACATCTGTGGTTGTCAGCCTTTTTCGTACCGCGTACCACCTTGACGCTCTATTTGATTTTACTGTGTACCAAAAAATTAACGCAAAACTCAAATCTAACCCAAATGTATATAGGATTGTTAATATAAGCGGACTAGCAAATTATTGATTCCCGACATTTCAGGACAAATGCATCCCACGAGCTAACACACACCATCAAGGCGAAATTTAATGTGTGGGTACAATTGTTTCTTCTTCGCAAGCCGATCAAGGCGGGGTGTAACTGAGTCGAATGACGCATAAAGTATTTCTGACATAGAAAAAACATATTGATGAGTTGTGAAAACTATAATTTTACTTACCGTTGCTGAGTTCGTATTAAGTTGAAATACGTTCATTTAGCTACCGCCAGATTTGAATTACCCGAAAACCGTGGCCCAAAAGGCCATAAATGGCGATAAGCACCGCTCGGATTTTCAGTAATAATAATATTACTTAAATAGAGATGCATTCACTGTGAGTGAACTAAATGATTTCACGAATACCATCGCTTGAGAACCACACACTACATTGTTGCATGAAAGCTGTGTTGAATTTAACCAAATGCTCTCCAGCGATATGAATCTAACATAGAGGCAATGGGGTGTGGAGAGATTGACATATGATATTGAAACAATATGTAAAGTTAGAAATACTTTCGCTTGCATAGGTCGATTTTCAGACTACAAGTAATATATACTGCCAATAGACGTTAGGAACGACGAACTTCCAAACTGCTCGTGAAATTTGCAGCACTTGTCCTGCTACCTTATCAGCATATCAGACCGCCACTTGCGTTTGGAACAAATTCATGTCTACCACCCAGTCAATAAAATGGGAAGCGATCGCCCGGCGTATCATGCGCATTCGATGTTAAAATGATGCTTCAAAAAAAAAACAATTTTCGCAATTCAGCTGCAGACTCATTATACCCCTTTTGTTGCAGTGCATTAACCCGCTCGCTACTGAAGCTTACAATCGCTAGTATAACTGCATCGCTACCTGAATCATTGTTGCTTTCTGGCGAATAAATTAACTTTATGTTGGAAGACATCACAATTTGACAATATGTTTCCATTATCGTGTCAGTTATAATAAAATCCATCTCGAGCATAAATTCAAAATACCGGTCAAATACAGACAGACGGTCATATAAAAGGCAAAAAACAACATATTGATTTCAGTCGAGATACAGAGAGATCTTCTTTCCGGGACAAATTTGATACAACTATTCCTGCTCTTGAATTGAAACACAAACACGATCTTCTTTATCAAAGAAGTATGTGCCTTGGCGGAAAAATAGGATCAAGGCAACGCAAAGCTACCATCAGCAGCCAACTCACTGTGTGGCACGCTAGCTTCATTCAGAGCCAAATTGTGAATGATTTCTTCCAAATTCACGCCATAGCGTGGTCTCTGATATCTCGGTAATTCCACTGCCCTCATATTCGTGCCATGTACTGTCAGCCAGATATTATTAGTAACGAAGTGGTAATCGGCTGATCATGGACATTGTCGCTGCAGGTTGAACCAATTTTATGAACTGTTGCCTTCGCGAACGCTGGATTCTTTTCGATTCACCATCAGACTTATACGGATATTTGGGCATATCGAAATCACTTCATGGCTTCAGTCTCCATCGTAAAATGAAGGCTAAATATAGCAACAAAATAATTCGACATGATATAGTATTTGGCTGAACAATTGAAATGCCAACCGTTATAACGAACATCAATGATTGTAAATTCAGTCACAGATATTGCATACAGACACAATTAGATGGTTTGAGCATATCCCAGGTTTCGTTAATATACATAGCCTACATCAAGGGTCGGCAACCTACGGCCCGCGGGCCGGATCCGGCCCGCCAAGCAAAATCGTCCGGCCCGCGACATAATAATTAGTTATCACAAGAATACGGCCCGCCGTTTCATATTGAGTTTCAATCTGCAGTGCAGCACTGCATGAAAAAATGCATTGCAACGATATAATAGTAGCCTACATCGTATTAGTCTATTGTTACGCCATAAAACGAAGGTGGTTGAAGTAGGAGATGTAGATAGACTAGACTGGATCAGTGCTTATCAATCGGGTGTATCTCGCAACCGAAGGTGTTCCATACTTTTTTAAAGGGTTTACCACTCTAATGGGGTGTGACAGTAAAGGTGTCCTTCCTTTGCTTCAAAAACGCTTGGAACATCTGAGACGCAATGACGGAATCTCAAACTGTTCAATTAGAGATAACTAGCCTCCGTATGTTAGTTAGCCTATCTATGGTTTAATTTTCCAGAAGGCATTGTGTTTGTGTGCCAAGACAACAAACCTGATTAGTGTTTTGGCCACAATGGTGAAAACTGTTAATATGATTTTAGTCTCTTTAACTGAATCAGTTACGCCAGATATTACTAGATGCAGAGAATCAATATGGCGATGTCATGTAGGTCTATATCTGCCATGTTCGTGCATTAAGTCGAGCAGCTATGCTTACACGACTGTATGAACTGAGAAATGAAATAGCAACTTTCCTCAAAAACACAAATATCGCCGACTCCTAATCTTGTAATCGAAAATGGGTATCTCATCTTGCTTTCCTGGTTCATTTAACGTACGTCACATCTGAACAAATTGAATTTGCAGCTTCAGGGGGAAAACAACTAAATACATGAGATGTTGAGGCGCATTCAAAGCAAATCTGTGACTCTGGAAATGTCAACAGTACAAAGAAAATTATGCTCACTTTCCTATACTGGAGGATAGAAAACCTAGTACCAACACTACATTTGTAACTGTGATACTACTGAATATTCGCCCGCTTTTCCGACATTCCTTCTCTACAAAATGACTTCTGACTATTCAGTACTCCGTTTAATGTGGACATCAATACCATTACCTGAAAATTTCAAATGGGCCTTTCTGAAATGCGATGCAGTTTAATTGAATGACTACTTTCCTACAAAGAGCATATCGCTGCATGACTTTGACAAAGAGTACGTTCATGAAATTGGTCTTTATCCCAGCTTGACCAACAATGCAAAAGAAATTGCATCGATTTTTGGAAGCACGTACGCACGTGAACAATAGTTTTGAACAATGAAATTCATGAAGAGCAAGCTAAGATCACGTATTTCGGACGTCCATTTTGAATATAGTCTGATTCCTGTTTCATCTAACTTGTTACCAGAAGTTGAAAACCGTTCACAAAGCAAGCTGCGTCAATTGTCACATTTATTCTGTGTTCTTGAAGTGTAAATACATGTGTCTTCTGATAGGTATGATTGAGATTGCAGCAATGTAGGATAATATACCGAAGTGAGCGTAAAATATAGTACTAAGAAAAATTCCGGCCCGCCAAAAAGTTGTACACCTGAAATTTGGCCCGCGACTAGCAAAAGGTTGCCGACCCCTGGCCTACATTAATGAATGTACTAACAAATGATGTCAAAGTCATAACCGCAACACTTCAAGACTTCGTGAGGGGTAACGACACTCTTCCGCGGTTTAACATTAAAATATCAACGGACCGGTAGTACGCATTACGTTTAGAGCATTAATTATGCTTGACAAGTATCACGCTGTTGACTACTGTCGCCAACCTGAAATTTCAGGCCACGGAAAAGTCAAAGTCAGCATTTATATCCAGTCCTATTTTAGAAGCCTAACGTAAACAAGAAATTAATGCTACCCAACTGCTATTCAAAACAACATTTGACTACCAATACTCATCTAAGCAAGCATGTAAAAAGTTTCAATAACAGCCCGAACTATCTCTTGCTCAACTTGTCTCAACGACGAACTTCATTCATATTCCCTTCCAAAGCTACAGTCTCGAAAATACAATTACCCGGTTCGGACGGCATATAATTCAAACTTTAAGTGCGAAGCGGTTATCAACATCCCATGACTTATGACATCACAATCACTCCACCCTCAAGTGCTCACGGACCTGGCAAAACTAGGCAGAAGAAACGTCATGGTGAAGCCGCGTGATAATCATGCGCAGTTTGATTGGTTAATTACCGCTGACACCAATCTGGCCGGCCGACCGATGAAAAGAAGAATAATTATTATCGATCTTTTAACCCTTTTGAAATCTGGGGCCTCTGGTGGCTTCGGTCAACTTCATCTGGTCATATCTTGGCTCGTATACGTCCTAGAGGCCTCATATTGGACTGTACGAAAAGCTAGCAATCTTCTGATTTATATGATACCTAATTCGAAGGTATAAGACATGTCAATTTTCGCGTACCGACGATCTTACATGAGGTGTTCGGCGGAAAATACGCATGCATAAAAAAGTGGTTATCACGCAAAATTTCCAGATATTTTCCGAGTGGAGAATATAGTCAGCAATTCTGCCAGAACATCGGAAGTGGACTTGTACGGTATTCTGTGTAATTTTTCACCGTTTCAAACATCAAACCTTGTTGTGGGATGTTTTCTGAGGGGGTTTGGTAATTGTGGTCACGCTTCGGTGATTTTCAAGAACATATTCAACTTCAAGTCCAAGTTTGTGACGGAATATGAGGCATAAACTGGTTTACTATGGATGCAAATGGTTGGGTATGACAAGAGAAAGTATTCTGCGTTGTTTCAGGCAATAAACTGGACGTTAGGGGTCCGATTTGGTATTTATCTTGAACTTGACCATTATGACCACTCACTGACCACGCCCATATGTAAATTTTTCATGTATTTTGGGTTTTCCGATATCTGGAGAGCCGTTCGGTTAACGGCCATGGTTGACGGCTTGTTCGAAACCTGGCAACGGCGGCTACGCACTGAATCATCATTTTTAACTCTCTGACGCCATCCTGGGGGAATGCATTGGAAAATGAGATAGAGAGAGAGATTTTTTAGAGAAAAGTTTTGTTTATTTAGTCCTATAAAAAAAACTAGACATGTCATGGGGTGCCGATCGATGGCGGAAACGGTAGAGGGCTATACTCCGCCCACTTTTAAACTGGAACAGACCAGATTCGAGTCTCGGTGAGGTCACGGTATGAATTTGAAAAGTGATGGTCAGTTTCGCGAAAACATCAAAGGTGCCGCCTCACTATAGTGTCAAAACGGACGCCTTCACTTCTCTCCTGTACTATCTTTGCCTGGTTCGGTATTGAATATACACACTTTTGTTGACTGGGATGCGCCTTCGAATCACTCCGTGTACGTTGATAAAATTGCATTGCGGTATGTATAAATCACTCTTCCATGTATACCGAAATTGTCGTAGTGCTTCCAGAATCTCGACTAGATTGAATATTACCGCCTTCCAGACTTGGGCCACCAGAAAATCAGCCCTACACTATTAGATTAGAATTTTAATTCTAGCTTCACCGTTTTTGCAAATTATAGTAGAATTAGAAGTATAGCTACTAAGTTTATTTCCAAGTTGGATTAGAATTAGAATTAAAACTGTACAATTTTTCCAAATGAAAACAAAAACTACAATTACTGAGCTCGCAAAAACTTGGACATTGAATCAAGTTCAGCTTACATTAAATCATAGTTTATTCTGATAAGTATGAAAATAGCAAATATTAGTACAGCAAGCTTGGCTCATTTCGCAATATACAGTTCTTCTGTAGCATTTACAGGTAAATCAGAAATTAGATTAGAAGTAAAATTATAGCACAAAAACATTTCACAAATAGACTAGAAATACCCTACCGGCACTCCGCTCTGACCATAGTCAAATTTGAGAACTGGAATCATCGTCAGGTGCGCCCCTTTCCCCTTTATTACTGTCATAATGCTACTTAAGCATAAGCAAGCAACTTCGTACTTTAACATTGAGCATTGAATAGCTTACAGTTGGGCGCCGTGATTGTTATTAGAATAAAAGACCTTGATTTATCTCAATCTGGCCCTATATAGGACTAAGTACTGGCATAATGTGTCCTAGCACACGTATGATGCTTTTTATCAACTCGAACATGGAGGGGTATGAGATTCGGCAATACATGTGTCAGTACTCACTAGTTGCATTTTACGGACGGTATGCGTGATCAGTATTTCGTTTTCAGCGCCATACTCCAGTCAATACAACTACATTAAAAACTGGTCTCGCGGTGCTGCTGGTATTGTCGTCTTTATCGGTTTGTGTATTCTGATGACGTGGACAGTGTGCTGTTGCTGGTAACTTTCGCACGCATAAATGTAAAATGAATTTAAAGAGATATATAACCAATCCACGTGGCCGCAGTATAAAATGAATTAAGTTCGATTCCTTTTATGCGGTGCAAGTGTCATACATGCCTGCCAGTGATGAGCGGAGTCTGCTTTTCCAGACTCCGAGTCCCTCCGACAACTTTGGTCTGTGAGGCAAAGTCCCTCCGACTCCGGGCAGCTCAATCCCAGACTCCGAGATAACCCGAAGAATCTTGTCCAGTCTCCGAAACATCCATAACGGTAGAGGTAGCTATTCAAAACCTTGTCGAAGAATCCCAATGATAGCAACTCTTGATAGCAACTCTTAGTTCATCTGACAGCTTCTGCTTCAAAGATGAAGCCTCCTCATCCAACTTAGGTTTCACCGTAAATCTGGATGGCAAAACGTCGTCTGCACTCACTTTGTCATGCATTGCCCCAATTTCGATCAAGGCATCAGCCATCTGCTTGAGGTCCTTCTCCTCAACAGAGCTCAGTGGTCTGATATCATGGGAAACAAAGGAGACAACACCACGCCACTTCTCCTTTGATTTCTCGCTTACTTTTTTGTTGGAAGAAAGAAAGGAACTTATCTTCAACTGCGATCCATTCTTCTTACACGCTTCTACATGTCTTCAAAGATGCGACGTACCACTTGTCAACTTTTGTAAACATTGCAATTTTGATATCTCGCAAACCCAGAAGAAGAATCGAAGAATCCCAATGATAGCAACTCTTAGTTCCTCTGACAGCTTCTGCTTCAAAGATGAAGCCTCCTCATCCAACTTAGGTTTCACTGTAAATCTGAATGGCAAAACGTCGTCTGCACTCACTTTGCCATGCATTGCCCCAATTTCGATCAAGGCATCAGCCATCTGCTTGAGGTCCTTCCCCTCAACAGAGCTCAGTGGTCTGATATCATGGGATACAAAGGAGACAACACCACGCCACTTCTCCTTTGATTTCTCGCTTACTTTTTTGTTGGAAGAAAGAAAGGAACTTATCTTCAACTGCGATCCATTCTTCTTACACGCTTCGACATGTCTTCGAAGATGCGACGTACCACTTGTCAACTTTTGTAAACATTGCAATTTTGATATCTCGCAAACCCAGTATACTGGCCATTATTATCATGCATCAGAGTGAAATCCTTCCACACGTCACTCTTTTTCTGCCTCTTTGTGGGTAACCCACTTGACCACGACGGAGGAAAACCAGTCAGTCCGAACTAACTACCACTTACATCGACGATCACATCACAGGTTTCAGTAAATTAAGTTCCGCATCGCCATGAAACAGTTGATGGAGCTGCACTAAACAGACTTGATGCATCACTGACGCACCGATCACCGCTCCTTGGAGTTGACTAAATGACTATGACTTCCAATTTTAAAGCTGCTACATGATATCTGGAATTTGGAGTTTGAGACAGACCAGCAGCAGAAACTTGTTTGCGGTGCTGATTTTTCTTATCACATCAAAGTCATTTCTCAATAAAAACAAACATTACATGACGCAAATTCAGAAGAGTTCTGGATGACTGGTTACGTCTGTCAATATTGAAGGAAGCGTAGTTGATGCTAGTTGCGAGCAGAGCAAAGCAGACAGTTGTAGTTATTTAGTGTGGCTGTTCAGAAATTCGGAATATTTTGTTTTTACTGGGTAAGATCAGCTTACCTTAGTGATTTATGTATTGTTGAAATATTTGAAGCGGGCTTAGATGCTGGTATGCCCCTGTAAGCGGATCTTACTAGCGAAAATTCGTCGCAACGTCATTCAATCATTATGACACATTGTATAAGTTATTATTGTTTCAATCCAGAAACTTGCTTGTTGTACGTATATTTCTATATAATATTGATGTAACACTTATTATCGATATCTCTCACTGCAGAGTAGTAAAGTAGCAAAGTACGATGAAAGTTGCGAAAAGTTCTCACAAAAGTGGTATCGCATATTATCTCGTTTCAACTGATACCAACGTTGCGAATACATTTTCACAAAATGGACCTATTACTACGTTGAATGTCATCAGGATAATGGGATATATTCCGTTATGATCATGAACTTGCTGGAAGAATCAGGGTAGCTAAAGAATGTACCATTGGGAAGCCGAAGCCCCGTTGTATGTTGCTGATTGTAAATGTTTCGCACAATTAATCGGGTAGCATGAAAATCAGTCACGAAACAAATACGCAAGGAGGAATGTGACTATAGAAGACTGCAATGACAGCAACATTGAAGATTCTGGAGATCTTATCTCATGATATGGTGACATTCAGCTGTGGATTCAAAGACTGCATCTCAAGGCAGGGAGCAAATGATGCACTGCGGATGATATTGGGCGCCTTTAATTTTGTGAACTACAGACACTGCTCAACGAAAATGCCTTGCTAGATCACTATGTTACTCTCCAGTCCCCAATTACAGTGCAGATGGCTGATTGCTATGCACTGGGCAATCATTTTTGCATGTTACCCGTCATATTACAACTTTACAAGACGTGTCAACTGTCTGTGTTTTGGTTTGTAATCAATAGTGTCTTCTGGTCAGAGCTATCGAAAGATACCGGGGGCAAAACTTACAACACTCCGGTAAACTCCAGAAAAATATCTGTAGTAAACTCCGGGTCCACTCCGAGTATCACAAAATTGGCAAAACTCCGCTCCGGATACACTCCGACTCCGCTCCGATGCTCATCACTGATGCCTGCGTAAGCTCCTTGTTATAGTGTCTATAGTGTCTTCGGCTTACTGCAACAATTGTCGCATCCCCTTTCACGACATCGAAATGTCTCTAACGCGGCCTCCCTATATTCCGTTTACTTCGGATCGACATTCTAAGCCTGTTCTAGCTGATATACTCGCTATCCCTTCTACCATTCCATACGATAGCCTACCATATTCAGGTGACTTATCTGCCATGTATGTCTTCAGTCTCTAAAACAGGAGCGAGTGTTGGGAACCAGTCACCACCTTCGAGTCACAACTACTCTCGAGTCATTGCACATTTTACTCGAGTAAAGTAAAGTCAATCGATTTTTATAGGTAACTCGAGTCAAGTTAAGTCACTCGAATGCAAGAAACAGCAATTTTTGTCGATACGACTACATGATGACTTGAAATTGGCTCATAAATGTTGCTGCGGGTCACGAGTCGATACATATTTCGAAGACGTTGAGTTAATTCAAGTCATTGTTGCAAAGGTACTCGAGTCAAATCAAGTCTTGCAAGACACGAGTCAAGTCATGACTCAAGTCATCCCAACACTGACATGAGAGGATACAATATGACTATAGATACGCCGGCCTAGCTTATTGGTGATGGGACAATGAAAATAAAACAGGTAGAACCAGTAATAACCTGACCACTTCTGCAGATTTTAGGGATCAAAATACGTATTCGCGATCTTATTCAATATCCCTAAACCTGCAGGTGTAATGCACATAACAAAACCGGCGGTCGTACCTATATCCAGGGGAGATCCCGTCCAAGACCCAGACGTGCCGAACCATCCATTTTTGATTGTAGTCGGTAAGTTTGCAACAGATCAATCTAGTTCTAGTTGCACATTTGTGTTTTGGGTTCTAAATGACTGGCACGCATACCATTAATGAGAATACTGACCCTAGCTTTACGCGGAGATGGTCTTTCAGCTAGTAATGATCTCGCTAGCCCCAGTATCGATTCCTCAGTCGCTGAAATGTGTTTCCAGGTATTGTGCACATGCAGCTCAGAGTTCAAATTAAAATGAAATTTACGACAATGATTTTTTGTTGTATTTGCATTCCTTTTAATAGAATATTACTTCTTTTGTGGTCACTATGACCATTGCCTGTTAGGTAGCACAGTGCAGTACTGACGTAGAGTTTTAAAACGTGGTTGCCTAGCCTATATCGATATTGAATTCATGCGGCCCACGGCCGCTACGAAATTCGAAAAGTGGCCCGAGACCCGTTTTGAGTTGGCGACCCCTGGTCTATACTAACCACTCTCAATTCTATTCATTTTAGCCCCGGGGGTGTGTACACTTTGCCAAAAGAATTTGTGGTCACTTCAGAAAGAACCGCAATATTTTCCACCGACAGCTTCTGCGTTGCATTAAGTTATCTGTTTGCCGCATACTACGTCTTCAACATGGAATACCCACTACAACTCATAGCTACTCTGGAGTTCATACAGAGGTAAGCGAGAGTGAAACTATTGCTGTGTGATTATCTCTTACTACTATCTCTCTCTCTCTCTCTGATAGTTTCCCTAAACGCATGAGCGATCTCGTCTTCTTGTTGTTGTGATTGTGCGACGTGCGTGCATGTATGTATTGGCACCCACGTCTTGTGAGTTGTTGGAGCAATAGGGATTAGGCTAGTCGATGCAACTGTTATTTTGTATTTCAGTTTGATCATTTATTACGGTATTTAACCTATGAATAAATGCAAAGTTGCACATGATCAAACTTAATACGGATTAAAAATGCCGAAGCTTTCTTGCCCAATCCAAGACTGCGAGTATGAGACAGAAACCGAAGACGTGGCCGGCGCCGCCGCACAGCTAGCGATCCACGGTCTAATCCACACAGCAGGTCGTCCTGTCTCGCGTTCGAGACCCCCTGCCATGGAACGACCCGTCATTTCGCGTGGCTCCACTGCCGAGGAATGGCAAATCTTCCTCAGAAAATGGGACGATTTTAAAAAAGGGACCGAGATGCCCGACGATCTAATCAAGAGCCACCTTTGGCAATGCTGTGAGATAACTTTATCGAACGACCTCTTCAAACAAGTCGGTGACTTCAATCAGGTCAGTGAAGGTGATATGCTGAAAGCTATCGAATCTCTAGCAGTTGTCAAAATCGCCACAAGCATGCGCACCGTTGCTCTATTTTCGGCCCAGCAGGATCAAGGGCAATCCTTTAGTGCATTTCTGGCCGCAGTTAAATCGTCTGCAAGAATTTGCTCATTCCAAATGACTTGTACCAAGCATGACTGCACCCAAGTCAACGACTTTTCTGATAGAATTGTTAAGCATATTGTCATCGCTGGCCTGGCTGATGATGAGATTCGGCGGCAAGTCCTTGGTGTTGCGAATATCGATGCAAAATCGCTAGACGAAACCGTCCAGATTATTGAAAACAAGGAACTGGCGCTCCGTGCCACCTCCTCCCAGTTGAGAAATCAGCATGACTCTAGTGTCGCAGCCAGCAAGTCAACTGGCACGCCTTCGCCCGATCTCTCCCAAGTCGTCAAATGTAGCAAATGTGGCAGTGTCATGAAGAAGTATAAATTCTTGCATGGGAAGTTTGGTAAGCCGAGGTCGCGCGAGTTTAAACAATGTCTAGCCTGCTGGCGAAAAAGCAAACAATCGGAGACGCCGTCTCCTAGTACTGGCACTGCTTCTGGTATCGATATCGCTTCAGTATCGAACCGTACCAATAACACTGTCGAGTCTCATGCTTCGGAAGTCATATTGGACCACCACATATTCGATGGCACATACGGCTGGTTGCTGAAAGACTGCAAGGCACAACCGACCATTGATCTTTTGGTCTCCACCCGGCAAGCCGATTATGCTCAGTTCAATATCCAGCGTCCCAAAATATCGCCCAAGAAGATAAAGGCGATATCGGACACTGGTGCACAATCATCCTTGATGGGATTGAAACTGTTTCGAGCATGCGGCTTCCAAGACCAGCATCTCATCCCGGTGAAGAAACGCATGGTTGCAGCTAATGATGAGTGTATCCACATCTTGGGCGCTGTGTTTCTGCGACTTTCGGGTGCAGCAGTGTCTGGCGATGTCATAGAAACCGCTGAGATGGTATACATTACGGATTCTACGAAACTCTTCTACCTTAGTCGAGATGCCATGCAGAAGTTGGGCATCACTGGGCCTGATTTTCCTCAAATTGGGGCAGCGGCACTCCACGCGACACGAGAGTCAACCCTTGAGGGTAACCCGCATCAAACATGTAGCTGCCCACGGAGGTCCACGCCTCCTCCACGCCCCCAGCAGCTGCCATTCCAGCCTTGTGCGGAGAATGTTGATAAAATGAAGCAGTGGTTAATTGAGAGGTATGCATCATCCACATTCAACAAGTGCAAACACAGCCCACTACCAACCATGACTGGGCCGCCTATTTCCATTCATATCGATCCGTCAGCGACACCGACTGCAGTCCACACACCGGCCCCCATTCCACTTCATTGGAAAGAGGAAATTGAGAAGCAGTTGGAGGCGGACGTAAAATTAGGGGTGATTGAAAAAGTGGAGCCGAACACGCCAACGACCTGGTGTCATAGGGCCATATGGGTCCGCAAGGCAGATGGCAGCCCGAGGAGAGTTGTTGACTTCCAATCGCTGAACCGCTTCTGCTCTCGAGAAACACACCATGTTGTGCCTCCTTTCAAACAAGCACGCTCGATACCTCCAAACACTTACAGGTCTGTCACAGATGCCTGGACCGTGATTCGAAAACCAACAATTTGACACTTGCACGCGATCGCTATATGTTTTGACACTTCGGAACAGTCGTTGACTTTGCGTGATACAAATCATGAAAATTTTAATCAGTGTGTCAATTTGTCAACTTGAAATGAAACTTACTACACAGCTCAAGTTGATTCGTATCTGAATGTGTTAATTCGGTACAATTCTAATTATTTTGAGTAATCTTTTTAACGCGATCTTTTGATTCGGCCGTAACCTGAATATTACTGACGCCAACATTCAGCCGCGTCGGATTATTCACACATTCCGCGCCGTCGTTTTCACAGCTATAGAATCAATACCAACTATAACTCTACAAGAATCAAGAATCACAAGTATGTGCATTATACAGTTATTGTCTTTATCAACATGAAATCAAACGCTTAACAAAAACACACAACTCATCATTTGCCAACTCTAGCATCACCAAAAAATTCAGGTATTGTGGATTGAAAATCCTTGAGTCCTTATTATCAAAAATGTTATAGTGCGGTGTCGGAATCCATTCGCAGGATGTACTAAAGGTAAATTCAGATAATCCAAAATGAAATATCTCGACTTTGACATAGTCTGAATTGAAATAGGATTGACATCAGACATGGGGTGATTACTTTATGAATGTAATCGATTGCGATTACGATTACTTCGGAATCACGCGATTACGATTACGATTACGATTACAGCAAATTCAGGAAGTAGTCGATTACGATTACGATTACATTGAAAAAGTAATCACGATTACTCACGATTACATTTGTTTTGCTTAGGACTATAATCTTAAATGATATATGGGAAGAAAATACAAGGATTGCGATGAAAAGGCTTAATGAGATATCAACTTTCTTCATCATGCGTCATTTGCTTATTACGGCATAATATATCGATTGCCCAACTTTATAGTGGATGATTTATCGCATCCAACGATTTGCATTATTGCCAGGTCTTTACCTGCCGCGCCCCAAATTCCTTAATAGAGTGGGGAGCGTGCTTGAAGGGGACCCAAAACTATTTTGTAAACAAACATATATTATAGAGCATTTTCGAGAATTTAATTAATTCCTGTAAATGTTTTTCGAGCTTTGCGATTCAAATATATCTAGAACAGGGGTCACCAACGCGGACCAAATGAGTCGCCCGCGGCTTTTGCGGTGGGCGAGGTGGGCGGTCGCCAGGGGGGCTGGCCGAAGGGCTCCCCTATTTGGATTATGCGCTTTTTCAAGGATAATAACGAATAAACATGGAAATCCGTGTAAGGCAAGAATAGGATTCCGTACAGATGTGTCAATCATCATGAAATCTCTGCATTTTGGTCGAAAAGTACCATATCCCGATAATCATCACGTCTCTGCATGCGGTAGAATTACTTAGTTTTAATGTCGTGTATCTGTGCACACATGAAAAAATAGACATGGCCGAATCCAGCACCTGGCCGAACCTTGATAGATAGATAATAATAACAGATGCGAAAGAGGGGTCTGGGGGGCGAAGCCCCCCATAAGTTACGGATAGATACTTATAGGGGGCCCCCGGTAAGTCTCGTCCAGCCCCCCCCCCCTCCGTTCGTATGGCCACCACTGCGCTGTAGCAAATGTCCAAATGAGAGATTTGGTAGTTGAAGCTCGTTTCATATGAGCAGCAGTTGAACATGGGTCGGCCGACGCCAAGGAACATACGAACGCAGTCGCTCGGGGCATTGCTTGCCTTCGCCCACGCGGCGGCTCAACGGGAATCTATATAGTTAATATTCCAGAGTCTAGACGCGGAGATCGGCGCTTCTGCGCGCACTGCAGCAACGCAACTGAGCTTGGAGGAGCTGGTGTGAGTCCCTTCGAGTGAGCGTTTTTTTTCTTGGTAAGGGGCGGAAACCCGGCCCAGTGCTCTGATTGTCTTACTCTCAGTCAGTGGTTCCCAACCTTTTTCGACTCATCGCCCCCTTTTGAAGCTCCGCACCGATCATCGCCCCCCAAATATTGGGAACCGAAAAACAGCACTTCGTCAGCCCCCCCCCCAAAAAAGAAACGTTGGTATTTGGCCCCAGACCCCTGACCCCCCTCAGCCAGTGGGCTTTTTGTCGCTACATATCAGCTATACCCTATTCCCTGTACTGTTTGGTGAGTCACCGTATTTCGCCAAAACGCGTGAAGCGCGACAAATTTATATAATTCATGTTTGAATCGGTAAATATGGTGGATGTGGTATGTTGGAAAAGGTAGGGCCCCTAAATAATAATTAAACATCTTCGGGCGGAATCATTGTTATATTGACTTCTTTACATGATGCTATTTCATGACCTCCTATATCTGCTATGTCAGAAGATATGCAAACCGTCAAAACGTACCAAACTAAACGACGCACAGGATTTCATATTGGTATTTCTTTACTGGCAAGTAATTTTTTCCTTGCGGGATGGCATTTGTCCTGTAGCGTTAAGGTCGCCAGGACAGGAACAATCGACGCCAGCCATTGAGGCGCCTATGGACAATTAAACATATGTGTATTGTATATATATCGAAGTTTTCGGTCAGCACAATGGCATTCCTTTTCGGCCAAGGTCTTCTCGCTTCTGATCGTTCTGGCACACTTCTCGGAGTCGCATGTTACATGGCCTCTAACTTCATACGTCTTGGTGCGTCGCGGCGCAGCAATGACCGACGCCGAAGTCTCCCATTTTAAATCATACGTATTTTTGTTATGTGACGGGGCCCCCAGCATCAAAATAAATGAAAATATTAAATCGCGCGCAGCGCTAAAAATTTCTGAGAAAGTCGCATGAATTTCTAAAAAATTACTCTATCATTCATGTTAATTCACCAAATAATTTTGGGCTTCCTTCGATTTCGGGCTCCCCACCCCAATTGGGGGTTCGGGATGCAATAGTTACGGTCCCGACTCCAATATAGCCGTTTTAAAGCACCATCACCCCTATCGCTCCCTTCGTTGTTTTCGCCCCCTATCGCCCCCTTCGTCCGTTTTCGCCCCCCTATAGCCCCCTTCGTCCGTTTTCGCCCCCCCTAAACCGTCAAATCGCCCCCTGGGGGGCGATATCGCCCACGTTGGGAACCACTGCTCTAAGTGAAGAAATCCAACTGAACATGGATAAACGACGGGAGTACGAGGTAACCCGTCGGTCGTCACAATAATCAGTACACACTACACAAGAAGTAGCTTTTTGTTTCAAAACAGTTGGTGACCCCTGCTCCAGTACATAGCTGGGTTTGAAATGCATACCTCTTCCCCTCAAGAAAAAACATACATAGGCTATATTTTATGGGAACAGGCATTTCGCAGCCGGTCATTACCGCGCCACGATCCCACAACACACCAAAACGCATATGCAGTTTCGGCCAACACGCAACTCCACGGGATGTGATACCAAAGAAATACCCTGGCCGAAACTTAGGGTATTCGTCCATTGTCAATAGCCGCGCTGAGTGGGCGGGACTAATAACTCCTGTCCTTCCAATCAGGGCCGTAACAGCACTTCGTCAGGCCCCCCCCCAAAACGTTGGTCTAGGGCCCCCCATACGGTGATAAACCGAACTTCTGGGGGGCTTCGCCCCCCAGACCCCCCTCTGGCAATCCGATCTTTGCCGCTACTTGTCATCTACGTTGGCTGTCCGTTTAGGGAGTCAGATATTCCCGCCTGGACGCGCGAAGCGCGAAAAATTTATATAATTCATGATTGAACCGGTCAATATTATCGGGCGTACACCCGTTGGTAGGAATGAAACAGCACTTCGTCAGCCCGCTCAAAAAAATTGGGTCTTTGGCTCCGATAGGGTGATAACCCGCCCCCTCCCCCATCACATTGTTCGCTTTTGTCACGAAATTAGTCGTACTGTCTAGTGAGCCAGCGCCAAGCGCGAAAATTTTCGATAATTCATGATTAGGACTGGGCAAAATCGAGTACCGGAGTGATTCGATTTTGAATCACGTAATATGCTTCGAGTCGAGTCCAGTAATCTAGTATCACCCATTATGACGCCATGACTTAATATAATACGTCAAAGTTCAAATATCTAACTCTTATGTCACCACAAATAATTTAATGCCTGTTATCCGTCTCATAAATGATACTTTGGTATTTTTTTTCGACCATACCGACTTCATTTCACTTGGTGATGATGTTGTGGGATAATCATGACTTCGGAAATGTGCTACATCCAGTAACCTTCGTAGCTTTGTACCATATGTTTCGTATGCTACGATACAGCCAATCAAGGTTCCAAGGCTTCTACAGTGAAAATTGGTATCGAAACTATAATTCTCGTTGATAAATTAACATTCAGTGGCGAGAAGAGTACAATTTCAGTACTCAAAAAAATCGTCCTTTACTACTCGACTCGAATCATTAAAATTAATACTCGATTCTGATTCGAGTACTCGAATCATTGTGCCCAGCCCTGTTCATGATAAAAGCGGCCAATAAGATCGGGAATTGCATATATATTGCTATCAATTTCTTGTCCTCTCTGCTCACGTTATCAGATTTACCGGAAACTGTAGCGCCCGTAAATAATAATTAAACATCTTCGGGCGGGCGGACCCGTTGGTATGACTTCGTTACATGATGTGACGTGACCTCCTGTCTGCTATATCAAAAAATATAGAATAGCCCAAACGTACTAAACTAAAAGACGCAGACGATTTCAAATTGGTATTTCTTCACTGGCATATAATTCTTCCCTGCGGGATGGTATTTGTCTTCTGAGGTTCAGATTGCCAAGACAGGAACATTTGGCGCCAGTCATTTAGGCGCCTATTGACAATTAAACCTATATGTATTTTGTATATATAACGAAGTTTTCGGACAGCGTAAGGGCAGTCCTTTTCGGCCAAAGTTTTCGCGCTGCCGATCGTTCTGGCACACTTCTTGGAGTCGCATGTAATATGTCCTAAATCGTTATATGTCTTGGTGCGTCGTGGCGCTGTAATGACCAACGCCGATATGTCTATTTCTATAAATCTTGCGTGTTTTTTCTTGGAGGAAGAGTACAAATATTGAAGATGTTTGGCAGGTTGACATCGCGCGCAGCGCGAAAAAAATTTGAAAAAGTTGCATAAATTTTAAAAAAATACTCTTTAATTTATGCTAATTCACGAAATAATTTTGGGCCCCCTTCGAGCTCGGGCCCCCCCCAATTGGGGGGTTTGGGGTGCGGCAGTTACGGTGCTGCTTCCAATCTGGGCCCACAATGCAAATGTCACCCGGCGCATCCACAAAAGAATAAAGCCATGACAATTTGTGTGTGCTTCTCACAAAAGATATTCTTTTAGTCTGCTACGTTTGGGCGAGTACAATATCTTGTGATTATACAACGGACTGGAGGTCGCGAATTAACAACATGCAGTAATTATAACAACATACCAGATGCTATGAATATGAATTACGTGCCCCAGCTTTACAGGTAAATCTGACACTCGGGGCTCAGAGAGGTTATAAATGAATAGTAATATAATGCAATTACCAATATTATTGACGAAATTCACTTTTGAAAATTGACCAACGGTTGGACTGGGGAATTGCTGTTTTGGCTCAATTGCTGATTCTAGCTACAACCCACGCTAACATGTCAGGCTATATAAGCGGATGGTTATGGCGGCAGGTCCAAATGCTAAGTAACGAACTGTGAAATAACGATTGACGCCCGTTTCAAGTAGTTATATGAGAATAAGATATGGTTAACATAAAAATTCTGCCTTCAACTTAATACATATACAGTGAGCTGCTGTTACGAGAAACGGCTAAGCACGGCTCGGTTATGATATATATCAGCAGCTGTTTATTTGTAATGCTTCGTTGTGGAAACTGCAATGTCTTATTCGACGAGTACAAAATTCCGAATCTTCGTCAGGTGCACGTGCGTACGTAGGCCTCCTGCTCGCCAAGCAGCAATGGTAAACTGCGTTTAACTAAGCACAACCAAACATTAATACATAAGTTACTATTCGAAACTATAGGCAGAGTGGCGATCAATATCCTGCTGCGAGGTAGCGGCTTCTGTAGTGTATTGATAACCTGATATACACCACGGGAGGTGTTCTTACAATCACACTACAATGCCCATCGCATGTCTGTTTACTATGTGTGGATACTTGTTACGCAATGACGAGCGGAGCTAATACTTCTGACGTAATAATGAGTCAGTGGCGTTTGAAAACAGACGTTTGTGCTAACGCTAACGTAGTATATTATCTCATTCTTGTTCACGAATATTCAGTTTATGTCATAGTCCTTGTACAAACAGAAAGTAATCGTTCTTTCACAAACAAATCGATTAGATATGGGAAATAGTCGATTACGATTACGATTACTTCGGATTTTTTTCGAATGTAATCGATTGCAATTACGATTACTTCAAAATGCTGTAATCGTCGTAATCGATTACGATTACTGATCGCGATTACCCCATGTCTGATTGACATACATGACTACTAACATCTTTCCAAGTGCCATTTCGAAATTATACGCACATTGATTTGAAACATGTAATGAAACATTACAACTCTATTCGCGATCTGACTTTCCGTTTGCCAAAGAGACATTTTACCATACTCAAAAGAATTATTCGCAACATTAACCGGTGTTACAAATCTAGTTTTCACTTACTTGATCATATCACTACAACTCACAAACTTGAATTAATTCATCTGGCTGTATTCATATGACCGATAATTTTTATTCAACTGTAAAGGTCGTTGCTATTCTGTAAGACAAAGTATTTACTAATCGGTACATATACGACTTGGCATAAACCTATTACATTTTGAGTATACGAGATTTGAATGTCTGAACAATAACTGAGAATTAAATTATCACAAGTGAATCCGTATATTACAGCGTAAAAGATATTGGAATGTCAGCAACTCTGTACGGTCATAGTTACTACCACATTACCTAATTTACCCGGCCAACTCGTCATGATCATCCCTGAAATCAACACAACATGACCACTGACTTGAGTTAACCCAAAACATTATAAAGTTTTAAATCCACTTGTAGCTTACGTATTATTTGAATGCGGGTTATGTTTTATTGCAATCGAGTTAACGGAAATAGTATTAAGGCTCGACATTTTAACATTTTACCATACTCAGTCAATCAGGAAAACCTTGTCAAGTAAATCCGTTTGTAACTTACCCGACCAACTCAAACAGTATCAGTATGAAAAACAGCCAAGCATACACGAGTCCATACAATCACTAAATCCTAAAATCCATAACAAGTTCGGATTTACTCATATCCCTACGACGCATCTTTTTTATTCAACTTTACAAGTCGTTTCTATTCTGTAAGATAGAGGAATTACTACGCGGTATATTCTACAAGACAAAGTAATTATTACTCGATATATTTTGTAAGACAAAAGTAATTACCACTCGGTGCAGGTGACTTGAGATTAACATAATATGTTTGAGTATACGAGATTTGAAAGTCTGATCAACGTATAGTTGCGACTTCATTTCTTACAATCGAACGCTGGTGTTATATCTAACGTTACCATTCTGTAAACATAAGGATTGATACATTGATGCGCCATATGTAATAGTTGATCATGGCTTGATTATTAAATTATTCGTGTTAATTAGACCCGGTGTTGTGGTAAAGGTTATTATGACAACAACAATCTTTTCAGTACCGTTGTTATTAACATATCGAGTTGTAAAACTATGCGTGTCTGAAATGTTCATGATTGAAAAATTATTCCACCTTGGTACATATCACTCTGCGTATCGCGGATATCAGAAAATATTTTACAAATGTAATTGTTTCCAGTAACCAAGACTAAATATGAAACAACAATTTCGTTTGCTGATTAACAGCCGTGCAATACTTTATTGTCAGAATCTTTGACAGTGAATTGAAACATACTCACCTTACACAGTACGAGTAAATCACTTTGGACTTGGGCGCGACCTTTAATCCGTGTTAAACTCTGTTCACACTCTCTGTCGAATGCGTGAAATGTAAAACATTACGAGGTTACACTATAAGACTTTGATCAGCAGAGAAGCAATTTTGAATATCTTCACTGGTGCACCTTATTCTACTACACTTTGGTAATATACAAAAACTCATAGCAGTATGAAAATCGCAATAGGTGCTACACTGAAATTTACAAAATGTGTTTGCATTGTTGCTCAAAGTAGTGATCATGAATTATCATTTGAATCTTCTAAAGTAATTGTAATCGTAAAACCAAACTTGCGAAAGTCATTACCATAACAAAAGAATATTGTAGGTTGCTTGCTAAATGTATGCCGGAAATATTTGTAGAACGCTCACGACCAAAGAAATCGGAAATTGTCATTCATCAAAGTAAATGTCGTCACAATACTCTGCCACTAAAAGACCATACTTGTATGTGATTGAATCCCTAACAATTAACTATTTTTCAAACGAGTAAAATTTATTACTTGAGTTTCGCCGCTTACTATATGTATATGTAAACTCAACCGTCTTTTAACATCACAAAGACATTGATAAAAAGTAGGCAATCAAACGCTACAAGTTTAACTTTTGTAGGTTGTGTATGATTACCCCACGCACCTGTGGTTATATCACTCTAATGATATGCGTTACATACTGTACCGTTCGCTGTATCGAGAGCACCAATGGTAGTTGAGTGAATAACCAAGATGGACAAATATACCCGTTTGTTTGTCTGTATTTTACATTGGATCTCCAAGCCTTCCGTCGTCTATGCCACCGATTGAGTACACAAAATCGATTTTATTGACCTCGCGATGCAATAACGAAGTCCTGGAGGGTATGATGATGTTGTCTATGGGTCATACCGATGTGTGCATAAACACCCAACATTTGTACACCGACCCATTGTATGTAATGTCATCCACTACATTTACGCGGATACTTGGTAGGGTTGAACAATCGTAAAGTATATTCGATATGTATTGTCATTTTTAACGAAAAAATCAAGGGTTATGAATCTACATTTGGTCATTGGTTCTGCTTTATCGCTTTGCGTTGAATATCCGGAACTGACCTGTATTGGGTCTGTAATTCCATACTGAATGGGGCGATATGCATTGACCAAATCGATTACCGCTACATATCCCTGTACCTATAATCTGTATAGTGTGAGCAAGAAAATTAATCACAAGTAACCTAGAATCGTTAGCTCGATGGGTAGCATGCGTTCCTACATTTTCCACGGATTGTTATCCGTGTATCAATCAGTTAACAAAGTCGAGGGGATTACAACTTTAGACGGATTGATTCTGGAAAATCTAAAGCACGAACCCGGACATCGCAGTCATATCGAAATTGCGCATTGTTATTGTGTGTGTGTGTGTGTGACTAACCGTCGAATTTGATGGGATGCACCATAACAAGTGAATATGTGATTACACAAATGTATCGGGGTCGTTGTTGGTGTATATTTTGCCACTATCCACTGTAAACAATATACAAAAATATCAAATTGTCGGGATTGGTTGTCTGATTTCTAAACGAAAATGGTATTGTTACTCAGGGAAAAAATAGATTTCCAAGTGAAACGGTATCGTTGCTCAGAGAAAAAATATATTTCTAAACGAAAGGGGTTTGTTACTCAGTGAAAAAATATATTTATAAACGAAAGTGAAAAAATTTATTTATAAACGAAAATGGTTTTGTTACCCTAGGAAAAAATATATTTCCAAGTGAAAAGGGTTTGTTACCCAGGGAAAAAATTTATTTCCAAACGAAAATGGTTTTGTTACTCTAGGAAAGGATAGAACCCAAAGTGAAAATGTATTGTTACTCTGGGTAAACGATGGATCTCCAAAGGAAAGTGATGTTTTTACTCAGGTAAACGACGGACCGCCAAATGAAAATGGTTTGTTGCTCAGGGAAAAAATATATTTCCAAGTGAAAATGGTTTGTTGCTGAGGGAAAAATATATTTCCAAGTGAAAATAGTGTCTTACTCTAGGTAAACGTCAGATCTCCAAAGGAAAATGGTAATATTACACAGGTAAACGTCAGTTGTCCAAACGGAAATGATATTTTTACTCGGGTAGGTATCGTATGTTCAGTGTCATTGATGTTGTTAAACGTTTTCGCTCGACGTCGGTATCTCGTTAGCGTAATATTACGAGCATGAAAATGATTTACACATCTTGTGCAGAGTATCAGAGTGTCGGGACAGTAAAGATATTTTTCGCGTGACGAACCAAGATCGTTGTTTAAATGTTAATGCATTTCGATTACCGAGTTGCTGTACAATAAAGATGGCTCTACATTAGACCGTGCTGTGTACTTCGATTAAAACCACAAGACCGCATGTAAATCTATTCACACAACTCGATGATGTTGATATAGTGTTACTAAAATTAATTATTAACTATTTACACAAAATAAAAATAAGAATTCATGTCGTAGTAAGTTTCTTGAACTCGTGCTTGATGAAAACGAATGGTGACTAGTATGCTTTTGTGTTTGAGTGTAAAATAATTATTTAGAGTAGTGACATTTTGTGACCAACGAATGCAAATCGATCATGATATTACAATATACGCTTTCGTCAACATAACGACTTGGCGCAGGAGAAACACTTTCACGTTTTTTCAATAACTGGATTCTCGAGACTTGTTACTTGCATGATGTACCGTTGGTGTGCAAACTATAACGACCATTTCGTATGATAGTATGTTTTAGTTGTATTGTTGTGAGGACAACCATGTGATGACTCCGCACTTTTCGTTAGCAAAGTAGATTGATTTGTGTGTAAGATGTAAGCACCGTAACTAGAAAACATATGTACTCTGTTGTTGTAGTTGCTGATTTATTGCTATGACATTGACATATCCTACAGGATTGGTTGGTTGGTTTTTCTTACGAAAAATGACGCGACCTCGGTGTCGTAAATTGTGTTAACTAAACTCGGATAGATACTGCAATTGTGCTGGACTTACACATGGTATTCGCATACTGTACACATACAAACTTTTGTGTAAACAACTCGGATGTTTCTGGGAATATCGAGTATTTTCGTGTAACATGAATATATTTCATATACCTTTGGTAAGAAATGAGTTGCGTGGGGTAATCATACACAACCTACAAAAGTTAAACTTGTAGCGTTTGATTGCCTACTTTTTATCAATGTCTTTGTGATGTTAAAAGACGGTTGAGTTTACATATACATATAGTAAGCGGCGAAACTCAAGTAATAAATTTTACTCGTTTGAAAAATAGTTAATTGTTAGGGATTCAATCACATACAAGTATGGTCTTTTAGTGGCAGAGTATTGTGACGACATTTACTTTGATGAATGACAATTTCCGATTTCTTTGGTCGTGAGCGTTCTACAAATATTTCCGGCATACATTTAGCAAGCAACCTACAATATTCTTTTGTTATGGTAATGACTTTCGCAAGTTTGGTTTTACGATTACAATTACTTTAGAAGATTCAAATGATAATTCATGATCACTACTTTGAGCAACAATACAAACACATTTTGTAAATTTCAGTGTAGCACCTATTGCGATTTTCATACTGCTATGAGTTTTTGTATATTACCCAAGTGTAGTAGAATAAGGTGCACCAGTGAAGATATTCAAAATTGCTTCTCTGCTGATCAAAGTCTTATAGTGTAACCTCGTAATGTTTTACATTTCACGCATTCGACGGAGAGTGTGAACAGAGTTTAACACAGATTAAAGGTCGCGCCCAAGTCCAAAGTGATTTACTCGTACTGTGTAAGGTGAGTATGTTTCAATTCACTGTCAAAGATTCTGACAATAAAGTATTGCACGGCTGTTAATCAGCAAACGAAATTGTTGTTTCATATTTAGTCTTGGTTACTGGAAACAATTACTTTTGTAAAATATTTTCTGATATCCGCGATACGCAGAGTGATATGTACCAAGGTGGAATAATTTTTCAAACATGAACATTTCAGACACGCATAGTTTTACAACTCGATATGTTAATAACAACGGTACTGAAAAGATTGTTGTTGTCATAATAACCTTTACCACAACACCGGGTCTAATTAACACGAATAATTTAATAATCAAGTCATGATCAACTATTACATATGGCGCATCAATGTATCAATCCTTATGTTTACAGAATGGTAACGTTAGATATAACACCAGCGTTCGATTGTAAGAAATGAAGTCGCAACTATACGTTGATCAGACTTTCAAATCTCGTATACTCAAACATATTATGTTAATCTCAAGTCACCTGCACCGAGTGGTAATTACTTTTGTCTTACAAAATATATCGAGTAATAATTACTTTGTCTTGTAGAATATACCGCGTAGTAATTCCTCTATCTTACAGAATAGAAACGACTTGTAAAGTTGAATAAAAAAGATGCGTCGTAGGGATATGAGTAAATCCGAACTTGTTATGGATTTTAGGATTTAGTGATTGTATGGACTCGTGTATGCTTGGCTGTTTTTCATACTGATACTGTTTGAGTTGGTCGGGTAAGTTACAAACGGATTTACTTGACAAGGTTTTCCTGATTGACTGAGTATGGTAAAACGTTAAAATGTCGAGCCTTAATACTATTTCCGTTAACTCGATTGCAATAAAACATAACACGCATTCAAATAATACGTAAGCTACAAATGGATTTAAAACTTTATGATGTTTTGGGTTAACTCAAGTCAGTGGTCATGTTGTGTTGATTTCAGGGATGATCATGACGAGTTGGCCGGGTAAATTAGGTAATGTGGTAGTAACTATGACCGTACAGAGTTGCTGACATTCCAATATCTTTTACGCTGTAATATACGGATTCACTTGTGATAATTTAATTCTCAGTTATTGTTCAGACATTCAAATCTCGTATACTCAAAATGTAATAGGTTTATGCCAAGTCGTATATGTACCGATTAGTAAATACTTTGTCTTACAGAATAGCAACGACCTTTACAGTTGAATAAAAATTATCGGTCATATGAATACAGCCAGATGAATTAATTCAAGTTTGTGAGTTGTAGTGATATGATCAAGTAAGTGAAAACTAGATTTGTAACACCGGTTAATGTTGCGAATAATTCTTTTGAGTATGGTAAAATGTCTCTTTGGCAAACGGAAAGCCAGATCGCGAATAGAGTTGTAATGTTTCATTACATGTTTCAAATCAATGTGCGTATAATTTCGAAATGGCACTTGGAAAGATGGTAGTAGTCATGTATGTCAATCCTATTTCAATTCAGACTATGTCAAAGTCGAGATATTTCATTTTGGATTATCTGAATTTACCTTTAGTACATCCTGCGAATGGATTCCGACACCGCACTATAACATTTTTGATAATAAAGACTCAAGGATTTTCAATCCACAATACCTGAATTTTTTGGTGATGCTGGAGTTGGCAAATGATGAGTTGTGTGTTTTTGTTAAGCGTTTGATTTCATGTTGATAAAGACAATAACTGTATAATGCACATACTTGTGATTCTTGATTCTTGTAGAGTTATAGTTGGTATTGATTTTATAGCTGTGAAAACGACGGCGCGGAATGTGTGAATAATCCGACGCGGCTGAATGTTGGCGTCAGTAATATTCAGGTTACGGCCGAATCAAAAGATCGCGTTAAAAAGATAACTCAAAATAATTAGAATTGTACCGAATTAACACATTCAGATACGAATCAACTTGAGCTGTGTAGTAAGTTTCATTTCAAGTTGACAAATTGACACACTGATTAAAATTTTCATGATTTGTATCACGCAAAGTCAACGACTGTTCCGAAGTGTCAAAACATATAGCGATCGCGTGCAAGTGTCAAATTGTTGGTTTTCGAATCACGGTCTGCGCTGGTACTGTTATTCATTACTTATTACTTGATAGTAACAACCATCGACATATTACACTGTAGCGATTGGGATGTATGTAATGACAAGACGCGAGAAATGGCTATGTCTTTGGTGTTATCTTGTGAACGATCGTGGGATTTGTAACCTATTTTACACGTTTTTGAAGTGTTGGTTTGTGAACGCGGCTATTGTTGATATTCGAATCACCGTCTGCGCCGGCTCTGTGACAAACTAATTACCAAAATATTACATTGTCAACGATCGGCATGTGTGTAACAGCGAGTCGCGAGCGATGGTTATGTCTTAGGTATTATCTTGTGAGCGATCGCGTTGATATTCGAATCGCCGTCTACGACGGCTCTGCGGTAAACTAATTACCAAAATATTACCTTGGAAGTGATTCCTAGATTTAGCAAACTATTTCGCACTGACTGGATTAGTGTAATAATCGATAGTAGCACACAGCTGTATGGGAAACAATTCAGCGCGCAGGTCATTCGAAATATAGGTCGCACCCGCTGCGTAATCCTCTTGCAAACAGGCCGCGTTTCCGTCTGCGCGGTTATTGTTGGTGACTCGTACATATTCAACACCACGCGAGAAATGCCTGAAAGTGCGAATCACGACCGCACCCATAAGAACACATGGCGAGTCACCACAGATCCCGTAAGAATACACGACAGGCGAATCACCGCCACCGCCTATAGCAAAAAAGGCGAATCACGACCACGAGTTTTCCATACGAGTCACCACCGCAGCCTATACCCGAAAGGGTGAATCACGACCAAGAGTTTTCAATACGAGTCCCCGCCGCAGCCTATACCCACAACGTTAGCATGCGACCGATTACTATACTGAAAAGGTTTACCGTGCCACCACAAGACATAAGAGCCGCTTGCGACCCCCGCCATAAGACGCAATAGCCGCTCGCCACCGCGCCCATAAGACATAAGAGCCGCTCACCACCCCCGCCATAAGACGCAATAGCCGCTCGCCACCGCGCCCATAAGACATAAGAGCCGCTCGCCACCACGAGTTTTCAGGCACCTCACCACCGCACCCATAAGAGCCGCTTGCCACCTCCGTCGTAAGAAATAAGAGCCGCTCGCCACCCCCGCCATAAGAAATAAGAGCCGCTCGCCACCCCCGCCATAAGACGCAATAGCCGCTCGCCACCGCACCCATAAGAACACATGGCGAGTCACCACAGATCCCGTAAGAATACATGACAGGCACATCATCGCCGCGGCCTATATCCACAACGTTAGTTCACTACGACACAAGAATCCGTGGGCACATCATCGCCACAGCATATATCTGAAAGTGTACCATCATCACCACATAGGCACATCATCACCACATGGGGGTCTGAAAGGGTACCATCACCACCCCGGGTTTTCAGGCACATCATCACCGCAGCCTATACCAGAAAGGGTACCATCATCACCGCATCCATAAGAACACATGGCACATCACCACCGCAAGGGGGGTCAAAAAGGGTACCATCACCACCCCGGGTTTTCAGGCACATCATCACCGCAGCCTATATCTGAAAGGGTACCATCATCACCGCACCCATAAGAACGCATGGCACATCACCACCACAAGGGGGGTCTAAAAGGGTACCATCACCACCCCGGGTTTTCAGGCACATCATCACCGCAGCCTATACCAGAAAGGGTACCATCATCACCGCATCCATAAGAACACATGGCACATCACCACCACAAGGGGGGTCAAAAAGGGTACCATCACCACCCCGGGTTTTCAGGCACATCACTGCCGCGCCCATAAGAGCCCCTGCCACCGGTTGTGCGATCTACTATACTACTAACGATAAGTGAATAGTACTTCAATTTCTTGCAGGCCAACAGTCGGTCACTGACTGTCGAACTATGCTATACTATATACAGGGCCTCCGACGGAGTTTCCGGTTGAATTCTGGTGGCTTTGTCCTCGTATATACAAACGGCACGACGTGATATGCATATTTAAGATCAATTTGTTTATTAGATGTTGCGGTGACGATCCTGTGTTATTGTTAACGACATCAGCCCTACGGTAAGCTGTTAACGTAGCTCTTGGTTCGATATTACACTGCATTTTCTACCGTAAGGAAATGTTTAGAATCTTTGGAGTATGTAAAACTGCAACACCCAGAGTGCTATTTGGTTTGCTCAAAGGGTCCGCGAAATCATGGCGTATTGCAATATTATGGAAAGTTACATTTACATTGAGGGTACATGTTACAATTTGAAACCATTAGTTGCGGATTTTGTGCTTTTAAAATCAAGTGACTTTGCGATTCGTGATTGCAGAGACATTGACTTACTGGCGCCACTGCGTCACGACTTAAAATCATTCGAGATAGGATGCACCGGGCCAGTGTTGCCAATTTAGCGATTTTCGCGCTAGATCTAGCGATTTTTCATCCGGTTTGGCGCCAAAAAATATGGATCTAGCGCCTAGCGCTAAATCTAGCGATTCTTGAAAAAGTATTTACCGATTATTTAGCGATTTTTCACCGAAAACAACCAATATATATCATTCTGGCCGACGACTGCATTGGCTATACCGGTCACCAGAGTGCGGCCTCCGATGATATATAATTATAGATTACTAAGCTACGGATAGATAGTAGATACGCAACTCCAGGCGGTTACGCATGGGCAAACAGTATCTTCTTGCTGAGTAATCTCAAAGTAGCATAATTTGCAGTGCTAGATCTGGCGACAAGAGCGCTGAAATTTAATATAATTGGCCATGATCGAAAGATAGTGAGTAGTATATACGATCGCTGGCACATTGGTGATTTTTGCATGGGGTTCTCATGGGTGCGGTGGTGAGGGGCCTGAAAACTCGTGGTGGTGATGGCACCCTTTTAGACCCCCTCTCGGCGGTGAGGTGCCATGTGTTCTTATGGATGCGGTGATGATGGTACCCTTTCGGGTATAGGTTGCGGCGGTGAGGCGCCTGAAAACTCGTGGTGGCGATGGTACCCTTTTTGACCCCCCTTGTGGTGGTGAGGTGCTATGTGTTCTTATGGATGCGGTGATGATGGTACCCTTTCAGATATAGGCTGTGGTGATGATGTGCCGATGTGGTGATGATGGTACCCTTTCAGATATATGCTGTGGCGATGATGTGCCCGCAGATTCTTGTGTCGTAGTGAACTAATGTTGTTGGTATAGGCTGCACGGTCATGAGGTGATGTTGATTACGAAGTATATTGATCACGTGATTGATCCTTAGTTAATGTGTATATTCAAAATTATTATGTATGACGGATTCGGGTTTATCCCAACGTTTACGGTGAGTGCGACTTTAAAACGTTGAGTGCGACTTTAATATATCGTTATTCTTACGGACGCGGCGGTGATTCGTACTTTCGGTTATAGACTGCAGGTGGAATGTCGTACTCTCAACAAAAAAGGCGTGAAAATAGTTTGCAAAATCTAGGAATTACTCGCATGATAATGTTTGGGTAATTAGTTTACCACAGAGCCGGCGTAGACGGCGATTCGAATATCAACAATAACAACGGTCACAAATTAACACTTCAAATAGGTGTGAAATAGTTATGTCTCGGACATAACCATCTTTAGCGACTTGGTGTTACAGGCATATCGATCACTAACGCGGTGAAATTTTCGTAAGCAGTTTGGCACAGAACTTGATTTCACTCGTAAGATTTAATAAGTAACGAATAACAGACCGCCAGTGTCGGTAACTTGAATAGCGACAAATTGTCACTTATTTCCGCTCTAACCCTAATCCTTCGTGAAGTGAACGCTTATTCAAAAGGGTGTGATATAATTTTAAAATCCAACGACCACTCACCGGATAATGCTTCAGACATAGCAATTCCTCATGCCCGCTCACAAGGTAATATTTCGGTAATTAGTTTGTCACAGAACCGTCGCAGACGGTGATTCGAAAACCAACAATTTGTCACTTGCCCGCGATCGCTATATGTTTCACGCCTCCGGAATAGTGGCTGACTTTAGTTGCGTGATAAGATCCATGAAAATATTCAAGCAATGCGTTAGTTTGTCAACTTGAAATGAAACTCACTACACAAATCAAGTTGAATCGTATTTGAATGTATTGATTCGACCCAACTCAAATCCTTTGACAAATCCTATTAACGCGATCTGTTGAATCGAACGTAACCTGAATATTACTGACGCCAACATTCGCCCGCATCGGATTATTCACACATTCCGCACCGCTGTTTTCACACCTATAGCATCAATACCAACTAGCTCAATGAGAATCAGGAATAACAAGTATACAATAATTGTATTTAATACTGAGAAATCAAAAGCTTAACAAAAACACGCAACTAATCATTTGCCAACTCTAGCATTACCAAAAAAATTCAGGCATTGTTGATTGAAAATCCTTGAGTCCATATCAAAAATGTTCTAGTGCGGTGTCGGAATCCATTCGCGGGATGTACTAAAGGTAAATTCAGATAATCCAAAATGAAATATTTGGACTTTGACATAGTCTGAATTGAAATAAATTGACAAACATGACTACCAACTTTCAATCCAGTCATATTTAGAATTAGATTTGAAACAAGTAATGAAACCTTACAACTCTATTCACGACTGAGTTTTCCGTTTGTCAAATAGAGTTTCAGTAATTACTATCGCGATATTTTAATGTGTTACTACACACAACCGAGTCAGTCAATGAAATACCGCCTGTTGTAAATATTTCGAACTTGACAACCACTTGTGCATACCACGATCTAGTTGCGACGCGATGAGTTAAATCGGAATATTTCAATCTATTTGTCGAAACCTTGAACAAGCTGTCTGGTTATTTTTTTTTGTTGCAATTGAGTTAACGGAAATAGTATTACGTCTCGACATTTTAACATCTTACCATACTCCAAAGAGTCAACAAGGAAAAACCTTGTCACGTAAATCCGATTGTAACTCACCCAATCAACTCAACAGTATCCGTATGGAAAGTACTCAAGATTACGCAAGTACATACAATCGCTACAATCTAAAATCCATAGCAAGTTCGGTTGTAGTCATATACCGCCAACTCGTCTTTTTTGTTCAACTGTGAAAGTAATTACTACTCGGTATACCGTGTAACATAAAGTAATTACTACTCGGTGCACGCAACTTGAGATTGGCATATGTTGAGAATATACGACATTTGAAAGTCTGACCAACGTAGTTAAGAATTTATTTCTCACGATCAAACGCAGGCGTTATATTGAAAATTATCATGATGTAAACAAGGATTGACACAGTGATTTGACATATGTAATAGTTGATCAAGACTTGATTATTAAATTATCCACGGTAATTAAACCCGATGCTGTGGTAAAGGTTATTATGACAGCAACAAACTTTTCAGTACCATTGTTATTAACATATTGAGTTGTAAAACTATGCGTGTCTGAAATGTTCTTGATTGGAAAATTATTCCACCTTGGTACAAATTACTCTGCGTATCGCGGATATCAGAAAATATTTTACAAACGTAATTGTTTCCAGTAACCAAGACTAAAGATGAAACAACAATTTCGTTTGCTGATTAAAAACCGGCACAATACTTCATTGTCGGAATCTGCGACGAAGAACTGAAACACATACCCGCATTACCCCGGTGTCAAGATGTGTGAATTGGCATACCGCCGCTTGATTAATGCTTAATCCGTTCGCACCATTTCTCACACACTTTGATCATTACAAAAACAAACTGGAATATGTTTGCTAGACACCTCCTATTCAACTAGGCTTGAGTAATACAGAAAACTCTTAACACTAATAAAATCGAAACATATGCTTCCGAATACTACAAAATGTGGTTGCATTGATGTTCAATGTTTATAGTAGTGATCATAAATTATCATTTGAATCTTCTAAAATTGTAATCATAAAACCAAACCACAGGAAGTCATCAAAAGCATATTGCAGAATGTTTGCTCAATACATCCTAGATTGGTAAACAGGAATTATTTGTAGAACGCACACCATCAAAGAAAAACACGCAACCGCTAACACGATTCCTAGTTGAGATTGAACTCCTAGTCATTTTCTACGCGTGCACAACTATAGGGTCGTTTTTCTGGTCACAAGACCTAAAATCTTTGAGTTGTCAAAACGACACACATATTTGTGAATATCACTTACTTGATTAAAGCTAATGCATCGACGGTAACAACCGACACAGGTCATTACTATTTATTTCATAATCATTTCAACAAAATTACACACACTGTACATTGTTGCTTTTTGCGTGACACAAGAATAAATCAGATCACAGCGAACTTAACGTGTATTTTACTGACTCGTCGCATTATGGATTTTGACCAATATCGTTTCAACGGCGTGCATCGTTTTGTCGAATACAAAATATGCTAGTATAGCAAACGTTTTAGCGTAACAGAAAACTATTTTCACTTTCTTGACTTTTGAAAACGATACACGCGCATTTTGTTTGTGTCAACTATAGTTACTTGTATGATACGACTGATAATCCCCTCGACTCGTACAAAAGTATGAAAGATATTTACATCACACAAAGTACTCGACCTTACTCGATATTTTTTGGTACTACGAAACTGAAGAATGATTACCTACGCTTTCAAAGTAAAGAATGCTTAGTCAGACTTTACAAACTGTTTTGACATGAATGATCCAACGTAGCTTATTATTCACATAGCTCGATACACTACTATTACTTAAAGAAATATCAGAGTTGTTTACACAAAAGTTTGTATAGCCCTATGTACAATATGTGAATACCATGCGTGAGTCCTGCACAACCACGGTATCTATCCTAGTTTAGTCAACACACATCTATTACACCGGGTCACGTAAACTTTCGTAGAAGATAAGCATAGTCACTACTCGAGGGTTCTGGCAATGTCATAGCAATAAACCAGTTACTCCAACAACAGAGTAGAGTACATATGTTTTCTAGTCACCGTCCCTAAATCTTACACACAAAACAACCAACTTTGCAAACGAAAAGTGCGGAGTCATCACATGATTGCCGTCACAACAAAACCACTGGTAGATGGATCCGTAATAAAAATGTTCCTAACCCTTAGCACACCAGTGATAAATCGTGCAATGGATATGTTTTGTCGAGTTGTTGTTGAGCGTCAAGTCTTCGTGTTGAACCGTACATTTGAACAGCACAACCACGATTCAATTGTAACCACGAATCTATTTTCATTTTGACACAAACTGTCGCGTACAGAAAATAAATTTTCATTCCTCAACACATACTTGTAACCAATCACTTTCATCAAACACACAACTCAATAAAATTGTTTACTTTCTACAACATCAAAACCCCCATTTAGTTGTACATGTAGTTGAGAGATATTTTCAATAATCCATATCACAATCTTCGACTTCTGTGTACGGTGTTAGTGTGTGAGTCATACTGAGAGACTTTTATCAAAATTGGTTCGAATTGACTAAATACAACGAGGGTTGAAATACTTCGAGTCGATTCATAAGTGGTCTCCGTTGCGGTTTTAATCGAAGCATACAGAATGGTCTCACTGTAGGCTCTTCTATCGTGTTCAGCAACTGAGTGGTCGAAATGCACGCATTAACATTTAAACAGCGATCTTGTTTCGTCACGCGAAAAATATGTTCACTATCGCGATACTCAGCACAGGGCGTGCAAATCCTTTTCACATTCGTAATAGTATACCAACGGCTACCGGCGACAACGTTTAACAATACCAACGACACTAAACATACGATACCTACCCAAGTAAAATTTCCATTTTCACCTGGAGGTTAACCGTTACCTGAGTAAAAATACCATTGTCCTTTGGAGATTTATCGTTTACTCGGAGTAACAATACATTTTCACTTGGGGGTCTATCGTTTCCCAGAGTAACAAACCCCTTTTCCTTTGGAAATCTATTTTGTCCCTGGGTAACAAACCCCTTTCCTTTGGAAATCTATTTTTTCCCTGGGTAACAAACCTTTTTCACTTGGAAATATATTTTTTTCCTGAACAACAAACCTTTTTCACTTGGAAATATATTTTTTCCCGGAACAACAAACCTTTTTCACTTGGAAATATATTTTTTACCTGAGCAACAAACCTTTTTCACTTGGAAATATATTTTTTCCCTGAGCAACAAACCATTTTCACTTGGAAATATATTTTTTCCCTGAGCAACAAACCATTTTCACTTGGTGGGTCGTCGTTTACCTGAGTAAAAATATCATTTTCCTTTGGAGATCTGGCGTTTACCCAGTGTAACATTACATTTTCTCTTGGCCATCTAGCTTTTCCTAGAGTAACAAAACCATTTTCATTTTGAAATCTGACAAACACACCTGACAATTTGGTATTTGTTGTATTGACGATAGTTTGAAATAGATTACAACGAACAGTGACGGAAATATACACGGACTACCGGTTTCAGAGTATACCCCCATCAGTCGTATCACATCAATATCATCGGTTAACCACATACAGTATGCTCTTGTACACCGAAATGCATGTTTTGGAAAATTGGACAATAGGCTTCGATAGTTCTGTGATGTCCGGGTTCGTGCTTTGGATTTTCCAGAGTCAAAATGTCTGAATAAAACACGTCCTCGACGATGGTTGGTATGTGGATAACGGTGTTCGGAAAACGGTTGGATTTATGTCACCAATCGCGATAACAATTCCAGGTCGAGTTTTCCCCTGCATGTTTACTATATTGTGTCTTTATTGGTCAATGTATGTCTCGACATTCAGTTTGAAATCGGAAACCCTGATAAGTATGTAACCAGATCCGGATATCAACTCTGAATCGATAAACCAATGAACAATATTCAAACTAAACATGTTACACCCTGTGTTCCCACGAAAAAATACCATCCAGACATACGTCGCGCTTGTTTGCCCACACCAGTATACGCGTAAATGGAGGTGTGTGACATTGCATGCAATGTGTTGGTATACAAACATCGGGGAGTAAGCCTTCGATCCACAGACATTGTCATAGCCGGTAATTTTGATGCAGATCGAATGTCATCAAGCACACCCGATAACAATGTCATACCAATAAGCCACATTGCAATGACTCTGAGTCAATCTGAAGCAGGACATACAGACACACAAACATGGAACCGTAACATGGGTTATTCGCACGACAGTGAAAGTGAACTGTACAGTACATACCAATATTGTGATCACAGTCAAATATGCGAACCGTGCACAATCATATACCCAGGTTTTTGTTGGATATGTACGAAACCGATAAATCGATACATTTCTTTTCCTTGGAGTCATTGCAATGTGGCTTATTGGTATGACATTGTTATCGGGTGTGATGACATTCGATCTACATCAAAACTACCGGCTATGATAATGTCAGTGGATCGAAGGCTTACTCCCCGATGTTTGTATACCAACACATTGCATGCAATGTCACACACCTCCATTTACGCGTATACTGTTGTGGGCAAACAAGCGCGACGTATGTCTGGATGGTATTTTTTCGTGGAAACACAGGGTGTAACATGTTTACTTTGAATATTGTTCATTGGTTTATCGATTCAGAGTTGATATCCGGATCCGGTTACGTACTTTCTCAGGGTTTCCGATTTCAAACTGAATGTCGAGACATACACTGACCAATAAAGACACAATATAGTAAACATACAGGGGGGAAACTCGACCTGGAGTTGTTATCGCGATGGGTAACATAAATCCAACCGTTTTCCGCATACCAACCATCGTCGAGGAGGTGTTTTATTCAGACATTTTGACTCTGGAAAATCCAAAGCACGAACCCGGACATCACAGAACTATCGAAGCCTATTGTCCAATTTTCCGAAACATACATTTCTGTGTACAAGAGTATATTGTATGTGGTTAACCGATGATATTGATGTGATATGACTGATGGAGGTATACTCTGTAACCGGTAGTCCGTGTATATTTCCGTCACTGTTCGTTGTAATCTATTTCAAACTATCGTCAATACAACAAATACCAAATTGTCAGGTGTGTTTGTCAGATTTCAAAATGAAAATGGTTTTGTTACTCTAGGAAAAGCTAGATGACCAAGAGAAAATTTATTGTTACACTAGGTAAACGCCGGATCTCCAAAGGAAAATGATATTTTTACTAAGGTAAACGACGACCCGCCAAGTGAAAATGGTTTGTTGCTCGGGGAAAAAATATATTTCCAAGTGAAAAAAGGTTTGTTACCCAGAGAAAAAATATATTTCCAAGTGAAAAAGGTTTGTTACCAAGAGAAAAAATATATTTCCAAGTGAAAAAGGTTTGTTACCAAGAGAAAAAATATATTTCCAAGTGAAAAAGGTTTATTACCAAGAGAAAAAATATATTTCCAAGTGAAAAAGGTTTGTTACCAAGAGAAAAAATATATTTCCAAGTGAAAAAGGTTTGTTACCAAGAGAAAAAATATATTTCCAAGTGAAAAAGGTTTGTTACCCAGAGAAAAAATATATTTCCAAGTGAAAAAGGTTTGTTACCAAGAGAAAAAATATATTTCCAAGTGAAAAGGGGATTGTTACACTGGGTAAACGATAAATCTCCAAAGGACAATGGTATTTTAGTTAGGTGACGGTGGACCTCCAAGTGAAAATGATAATTTTACACAGGTAAACGTCAGTTGTCCAAACCAGAATGATATTTTTACTTGGGTAGGTATCTTGTGTTCAACGCTGGTAGTGTGATTGGTCTTGTTAAACGTAGTTACCGAGTTGTACAATTATGAAGGGGCGGAAAATGAAATTGCTATTATGATCGTCAGAAGATTGCTGTATGTAGATTTGACAGTAACCCTATCATTCGCATATGACAAACACAATCATGGTCATTAACTAACTTGCTCGGTCTAGATCAATGCAAAAGAGATGATTCGTTTTTGAAACCGTAGCGAAGACCACATGTAAATCTATGTGATAGACTTCTATCTCCTTACAGTCAGTCGTGTCGTGTCCATTTTAATACGGACCCACGTGTATGACATGCACACACTAACGCCGTAAACAGAAGTCGATGATTTTGATTATTAAAAATATTTCTTGACTACACCGGAATGTCTATGTTGTAGAAAGTAAATGCTATTATGGTGTTGTATGTTTAATGAAAGCGATTGGTTACAAGTATGTTTTGGGAAATTAAATTTATTTTTCTGTATGTGACAGTTTGCGAGGAAATGAAAATAGATTCGTGGTTTTAATTTGATTGTGACTGTGTTGTTTTAATGTACGTTTCAACAGGTAGACTTGACACTGAACAACAATTCGACCCACAAAACATATTCGTTGTATGATTTGTTACTGGTGTGTAAAGGGTTAGGAATATTTTGAATGATAATATCTACTAGCTGTTTTGTTGTGAGAGCGATCATGTGATGACTCAGCACTTTTCGTTAGCAAAGTAGATTGATCTATGTGAAAGATGTAAGGACCGTGACTAGAAAACATATGTACTTTGCTGTTGGGGAACTGCTATGGCATTGACATAACCCTCTAGGAGTGAGTATGCTTTTCTTTCACGAAAGTTTACGTGACTCCGTTGTAATAAATTTGTGTTAACTAAACTCGGATGGATACCGCAATTGTGCTGGACTTACACATGGTATTCGCATACTGTGCACATATACAAACTTTTGTGTAAACAACTCTGATGTTTCTGTTAGTACTAGTTCTGTGTTGAACTATTTGATTATTAAGATACATGAACACCCATTCAGACAATAAAGTTCTTGTGATATCGAAACAGTTTGTAGAGTCTAACCAACCATTCTTTAGTTTCGTAATGCGAGAATATCAAGTAAAGTTAATTACTTAGTGTGATGTTAATATCCTTCGTACTTTTGTACGAGTTGTGGAGTAACATACAAAGTAACTAATTGACACAAACAAAATGGTGATATTGTGAAGATGATGCCGCAACAACACAACAAGTAATATTTTGTATCGGGTGTTTGTACTTTAGGAATAGCGGAGTGTGCGATATTTTGGATATGTGTGCACGGTTGTTAACTACGGTTGTTCTTGGGTCTTGCGTTGAGTAAATCATAACTATGTCTAGAATTCAAACACATCCAAGTAAGTTCTTTAGCGACTATGATTACATCTACTTTGACGAGAGGAAATGGAAAAATTCAAATGGATACTACTGACGAACAAAAAGTGCAAAATGGTTTTATCAGATTTAGGTGTAGGATATCTTTTCGATTTCTTTACCAGAGTGTGTTTTACAAATATCTCTAGTACACCAAAGTATAGGGTACATTTAGCAAACGTCGTACAAATTGTTTATGCGACGGCAACGACTTTGGGTTACTTGGTTTCGATCCTTTTGTAAAAGATTGTCGGACAATGGTGTTATACTCCTCTGTAATGATCGAGGTACGTGATCAAGTTTCCAATCAATTAATAATCGGACATACGACATTGGTTTAACGAATCATAATATTTCCAAAATGCTTGCCGGTATCATAAGACACAAATCGAAATTCATATCAATCAAGACCTTTGCATGCTCTGCGTTTTGTGATGGCGTTTATTTCGCCTGATAGAAATGAACTTGTATCAATAGTAGCACGAAACACACTTATCATTTTCGGTGTTATTGTTCACCCACTTCGACTGGTACTCGATGCCAAAAGTGATGTTTTCTAATAACCTTTACCACAACATCGGGTCTAATTATCGTGAATAATTTAATAATCAAGTCGTGGTCGAGCATTACAAAATCTCATATATCAAATCAATGTGTCAATCCTTATGTTTACAGTATGATACCTTTCAATGTAAAACCGGCGTTTGATTGTAAGAAATGAATTCTCAACTACGTTGGTCAGGCATTCAAATCCGGTATACTCAAATGTAATATGTTAATCTCAAACCACACACCGAGTAGTATTTACTTTGGTTTATAAAATATATCAAGTAGTAATTACTTTGTCTTGCAAAATAGTAACGACTTTTACAGTTGAAAAACAAAAGACGCGTCGTAGGGATATGAATACAACCGAGCTTGTTATGGATTTTGGATTGTAGTGATTACTGGCGTAGTCTTGTCTACTTTTCATAAGGATACTTTTTGCTTTGTTGGGTAAGTTACAAACGGATTGACTTGACAAGGTTTTTTTTTGTATTTTACTCTTTTGTTTATGGGAAGATGTTAAAATGTTGAGACGTAATACTATTGCCGTTCACTCGATTACAACAAAAAATAACCTGATAGTTTGTTCAAGGTTTCGACAAATAGATTGAAATATTCCGATTTAACTCATCGCGTCGCAAGTCGATCGCGGTATGCACAAGTGGTTGTCAAGTTAGAAATATTTACAACAGGTGCTATTTCATTGATTGATTCTATTGTGTGTAGTAACACATTAAAATATCGCGATAGTATTTACTGAAACTCTATTTGATAAACGGAAAACTCAGTCGTGAATAGAGTTGTAAGTTTCAAGGATTGTTTCAAAGTATGATCTTGAAATGTGACTGGATCAAAGTTGGTAGTCATGTTTGTCAAAGTCCAAATATTTCATTTTGGATTATCTGGATTTAACTTTAGTACACCACGCGAATGGATTCCGATGCGGTACTATAACATTTTTGATAATAATGACTCAAGGATTTTCAATCAACAATACTGGAATTTTTTGGTAATGCTAGAGTTGCCAAATGATTAGTTGCGTGTTTTTGTTAAGTGTTTGATTTCAAGTTAATAAAGACAATAACTGTGTAATGCACATACTTGTGATTCTTGATTCTTGTAGAGTTATAGTTGGTATTGATTCTATAAGTGTGAAAACAGTGGCGCGGAATGTGCGAATAATTCGATGCGGCTGAAAGTCGGCGTCAGTAATATTCGGGTTACGTTCGGTTCAACAAAAACGCGTTAAGGGATTTGTCAAAGGATTAGAGTTGTACCGATTTAAAACATTCAGATACGAATCGACTTGATTTGTGTAGTGAGTTTCATTTCAAGTTGACAAATTGACGCATTGATTGAATATTCTCATGATTTGTATCACGCAACTAAAGTCAACCACTCTTCTGAAGTGTCAAAACATATAGCGATCGCGGGCAAGTGACAAATTGTTGGTTTTGAATCACCGTCTGCGACGGTTCTGTGACAAACTAATTACCGAAATATTACCTTGTGAGCGGGCATGAGGGATTGCTATGTCTGCGGCATTATCCGGTGAGTGGTCGTTGGATTTTAAAATTATATCACACCCTTTTGAATAAGCGTTCACTTCACAAAGGATTAGGGTTAGAGCGGAAATAAGTGACAATTTGTCGCTATTCAAGTTACCGACACTGGCGGTCTGTTATTCGTTACTTATTAAATCTTACGAGTGAAATCAAGTTCTGCGACAAACTGATTACTAAAATTTCACCGCGTGAGCGAGCCAACACGAGTTTCCAATACGACATGCGAGAGATACCTATACTTGAAAGTACGACGTGCGAGCGCACCCATAAGAACGCATGGCGAATCACCACCACAGCCTATACGCGAAAGTACGACATGCGAAAGTACGACGTGCGAGAGATGCCTCTACCTAAAAGTACGATTCACGACCGCACCCATAAGAAACATTGGCACATCACCAGAGATCCCGTAAGAATACATGACAGACACATTATCGTCGTTAGCATGTCACCGCACGTATACCTAAAAACATTAGCATGCAACCGATCCCTATGCTGAAAAGGGTTACCGTGCGACCACAATAGCCGCTTGCCACCCCCGCCATAAGACAAAACAGCCGCTTGCCACCCCGGGTTTCTCAGCCGCTTGCGACCCCCGCCATAAGAAATAAGAGCCGCTCGCCACCCCCGCCATAAGACGAAATAGCCGCATGCCACCCCCGCCATAAGACAAAACAGCCGCTTGCCACCCCGGGTTTCTCAGCCGCTTGCGACCCCCGCCATAAGAAATAAGAGCCGCATGCCACCCCCGCCATAAGACACAATAGCCGCATGCCACCCCCGCCATAAGAAATAAGAGCCGCATGCCACCCCCGGTTTTCCAGCCGCATGCCACCCCGCCCGTAAGAACCCCTGCCACCTCACGACCGATCCTATATACTACTGCAGTATCACATATTATTATCAAATATTTATCCTTTCTCAGCCCACGTGAACATATTTATCGGTAGGGTTCATGGAGTGAGTGCTTTCGAAAATTTATGACAAGTTATAAATGATAATAATGCATCTTCGGGTGGGCCAATTGTTATTAGTCATTTTGTTGCATGCTGTTATTTCTTGACCTCCATAAGGATTGTCGATTGTATCCGTTATGGAAATAGTGGAAATATATTGAAATCGCCCAAATGTACCATCAACAATTTTCTTGCGCGAGGAGCACACGATTCCTATTCCGGTTCAGATTGGAAAGGGTGCTACTATATTAAAATCGAAAAATTAAGTTATGTTGAATTGCGCGAAGAAAATTTGAGGATTAATTAAAATCTCTCAAAAGTTTGGGAGTGAATTCGTAATTTCCAGTTGCACGTCGACAGCCGCGCCAACACATACTAATTGAATTGGGTGTCAACGGCCGCACAAATTCCCTTCTACGGCCACAGGTTGCCCATCCCTGATCTAATAGTATACATATGGTATGTCTTAGGCCAAGTTTTACATTTCTGACAAATTTCCTCAAACGTATTTGAAAATAGCAAAAAAAACATTGAACAGGACATCAATTAACTTCAAGGTAGGTTGCACTGAGACTAATCCTAATGCTGGTAGTGACTACAGAGAGCACGGCGTCGTTCTGTACTGCCATCCTAAATTTGATCAGTTTTGGAATGGAATTAAATTGTGCTGATTTATAGTAGCCTAATTGAGGGCGAAACCGGGCAACCTATATTGCATCCAAGTCTGTCTTAGGTAGTGCAGTTCACCAGCTATTAACAACAGCTACCCAGCGCACCGAGTTTTAGGCTACTGCCAAAGCTATGAATTATTGAATTACTTACACGTTGGAATTGCTCTAAAACAGGGGTCACCAACACGCGGCCCGCGAGGTCATGTTTTGCGCCCGCGACCTGATTTGGAGAAATTTCGAAAGAATGCTTCGTAAAGCATTTTGAGATGCTGAAATTGATTTCAGTGTAAACACATTGTTGGTGCTGTTCTGATTAATCCATTCTACTGTGCCCAATATCACTATTCCTCACTAGATGATACCGCTTGGGCATGGTAATATCATACCATGGAGGAAGAATTTGCCGATGTGAATGGCCAATTGCCTTGACGTGCAATGGCCCACCACCACCAAGACCTAGATGTTTAAAAACGAATTCGGGCTCTGCAAAAAACCATACTTTATACGTGGAGATTGTTTTCCAGCAAGTAGGCTACTGTGTCTAGCTAACCCAATATCGATTCTTTAAACCAGGGCTGGACAATCTGCGACAGTAGAAAGAAAATTATGCGGCCTCCGACACTTAGTTCAATTACGATGTGTTGGCGGCCGTCGATATGCAAATTGAATTTACGAAATGACTCCCTAATTAATGAGAGGTTTGAATCATTCTTGAAATTTTCTTCGCGCGAAGCGCGGTTCAATGCGAGTTGATTTTTGATTTTAATATAGTAGTGTCCTTTGTAATCTAAGTCCCACAGTACAGATGCGAACAGCAGAGGAAAATGATGCGCTCCCTAAAGAAATACCAATTTTTAATCGTGTTCTCCTCATCACGAAAGAATTTTTTTCTGGTAGGCCTGCGTTTGGGCGAATCCAATATATTTCGACTACACCGACAATTCTGATGGGAGGTCAAGAAATAACTGCATGCAGCAAAGGGGACTTAATAAGACTTGACCCACCCAAAGATGCAGCACAGCATTATAATAACTTCCCTAAATTTTTCCAAGACACTCGCTGCAACAACTATACCGGTGAATCTGATCACATTGGCCGAGAAAGGATAAATGTTTGATAGTAATATGTGAAAGTATACTAATATTTAATGACAAAATTCACTCATGAACATGAAAAAATTTTCGCGCTTCGCGCGACAACAGAACGAATCCCAGTGTCTCTTCATAACATGACCAGTGACCACTCACCATTTCGGTCGCATAGTAAGTCGATATGATTAAATAGATTAGTATGGAGTGTACCGGAAATGGACATGGGCAGTTTAACGTGGGTATTGGGCCCCAGTTAGTTCATTACGACTATGCACCGGAATGCGGCCGCTGGCTACATTAGTAATCGAAATGTGGCTGTGTGCAGCAAAAGGATTGCCCAACCCTGTTTTAGTTGGTACAGACTGTTGTCAGGTATCGTGCGCAGCTCATAGTTCACAATATAATGAAATTGATTATCATGTTATTTTTGTTGTATTTGTGCTTCTTCAATAAAATATTATTTCTTTTGTGGTGACTATGCCCGTCGCCAATGTTAGAGAGCACAGGATTGTAGCAAGTAGAGCAAACGTGGTTGTAAAACTGCGTTGCCTATTTTAATCTCGATATTGAAGTAATGCGGCCCGCTGCCTCTAGGAATTTTGAAAAGTGGCCCGCGACCCATTTTGAGTTGGCGACCCCTGGACTAGACAGTTAAGGCGTAAGCTTATATTCCCTGGCAAGTCCTCGTCGAAATTGTTGGCAAAGCGACGGACGATATTGATTTTATGGGATCCTTTGATTGTCTCAGTTGATGCATTTAGCGACGTTTAAAACGTCAATATGTAGGCCTACTTCATGGAGGAATTTATGTGGCTCGATGCGTCGCTATTTATCGTGTACGTACAAGTACATTAATATAGGCTATCACTTCATCGAAATATAGGGTTGGAATTATCAATATGACGTCACGTGACGTCATGAGGTTCACGTTCGCGTTCACACAGAACCTTTCAAAAAGGTTCGCGTTCACACGAACCTGAACCTTTCAGAGGTTCACACCATCCCTAGTATCCAATGCCCTTCAATGTGGTTCAAAATGCTTGTCAATTCCTGTATCTAGTGCACCATAGTGGAACGTGTCTCAGTATATGTGGATTTATTCTAGGCCATGCCACGATAACATATATGATGATCTGCTTTCCACTTTAGTATTTTTGAATTGTAACTCATCATTGATTTGATCTGCTGTCAGTGAAAACACACAATACACTCCGTCCATTTGACGTTTTGTTAGGTATGTGCATTGTGCACGTGAGTAATAATGAATGGCTAATGTTGGGTGCATGATGTTTGTATAATAGGGTTGTTCAAAAATAACTTCTTATTTATTTTACTGGGTGGCTACTTGGTAAAATTGTTACATTGCATAAAAAAAAACTGAATCTGGCTTAATTTTAAAAAGTAGAATCAATGATATGAGAGGAGAAAATTTTATATTTGAAAATAAAGGGAGTGTTTTTGGTGAGAAATTATTTCATATAATATAATTATATATGCTAGTAGTAAGCCGACTATTTTTTCATATCCAAAATATTCCACTCTAATAAATTCGCTTTTTCTAGTGGGAATTGAGCCAAATTTGCTATGAATCATATTTTTACACTATATAACAATATTATGAGGTGGCCGGTAAAATTCGAAAATCTCTACTTGTATAGTTAATCCAAAATTTCCTCTCATATTAGTAACGCTCCGGCGGCTATTTCGGCGGCTAAGCAGGAAAGCTGACCTTTTTGTAGTCAACCACCTGATAATGTGAAAGAAAAACTGTACTTCTACATAAACAATTAAAACATGCATCTGTTGATTCTCTATCAGCTGGTATCTAGACGTGATTTCGTTGGTTCTATATCAGATAGCATGTAGAATGAATTCGTTGATTCTCTACAACAGTGGTTCTCAACCTGGGGGGCGCGCCCCCCTTAGGGGGCGTGAAAGCATCTGAAGGGGGGCGCGAAGAAGCGGTCAACTGAAAAAAGTTTTCGAGCTACGCGCGATTTACCTCCAATTCACGTGTGCTTCTCTATATATAGACCGAATTTCATATTCTTAAATTCTCTCATCAACAGTTATAAGCTTCCATGCCATCAAACAATCTGTTGGGGTTGCTAGCATCCCGGTTGGATTTTGTGATATGACGATAAGGGGGGCGCGAAATTTTTCACTATCATAAAGGGGGGCGTGTCTAAAAAAAGGTTGAGAACCACTGCTCTACAAGTTATAAGCTAATTCAGGATTGAAAACATGAGTTGAACATGACTTCAATACTGTGACTTGGACTCGACTCGGACTTGAGCCTTTATACGAGACTTGGACTCGACTCGGTGATGAATTGAATATGACTCGACTTGACTCGAGTCAAAACCACAAAAGTAAGATTGACTCGTGACTTGGAACAATGTGACTTGGTTACAACCCTGTGTTTGGGCATATATTGCTCAGTCAACAAATGGCACCAGCACCAGACATGTACACTGCTTGACTCTACAATCTACAGTCTGGATAATAATTCTTATACTTAATTCGTATAAGGACAGAAACTTCCAACCAGAAATGAAGAAAAGTATCACAATTATTCTAACATTATGTTCGAACACGCCTAATATACATACATTGCTGAGGGCACAATTTTGTCAAAATTAGTTTTTTGACGTCAAAATTTCAATTTTTAGTGAAAAGTCTTCCGTGTTTTATTAGGTCAAAAGATCGAGCTAATGATGACATAGAGACAACTATATAAGCAAACGCGGACACCAGTTTTCAGAAACCGGCTCTGAAAAATGAGTTTTTTTAATCAATTCACGACGCGGATCACAATTGTCCGTAAAATTCCAGGGATATCTTAAACTAGATATCCCTGTAAAATTCTGTCAATTCAGTGTATGTTGATGTAGGATGTAAAAAGTGTCCTTTTTCGCGGATCACAAAATATGGTCACCCTGTTTAAACGTATCCCGTTATGCATGACAAGTAGACAACCCTGGCATTGAAATAAGTTGTTGCTGGCACAAAATTATTTCATTGCAACTAATATACGTTATGAACGCTCATTTGACGGGTTATGTAACATTGGGGTTCACACTTCTGTTCCATTTCAGTTTTCTGTATTTTATATTTACTTGAATTGAATTGTGCTTGATAAGATTACGCATTTTGTCAGCAGTGCTTGACTGCTTCGTGCACCTTGTTTTTGAAATTCCTGCCAAGACACAACGTTATCTTTACCTCGAACCACTAAGCTAACCCTCATCCGGGTACACACAATCAACGATCTGGGCTGTGCGGGTGTCCGATTTCAAATACTATACTCCAAGCCGTTTCGACACCTTCCTGTCTTTTCATTGTATCCCAGTTTTGTGGTGTTTTGAAATGATGAAAATATTAATAAACTGATACTGAATACGACAAAGGCAATTTATTGGCAATTCCCGTCTCAACGCAAACCAAGGCCGCTCGTCTCGCGCCCTATGTCCGAATAGCCTGGATGCCTAAACAACTATGTGTACGGATTGTGCAATGTGCATCGTATGACAAAAAACACCAAAACATTAACAAAAATGTCTTCCACTAAGCAGTAAGCACAATCAACTTTACACGGCACGCGGGTTCAGAGATATGTTACTGAGAATCGATCACAATCATCGTTACATACTGACACCTTTACGTGTACGTAATACGAACATTTCAAGGTGGTTATCTGGTTTTTTTACCAGACACCTGGACACTTGGGAGTCCAGGTACGAATTGCGCCTAGTTAGATTTGCGTTTCGAGTTGTTATCTTCCGGTTTTTCAGATGACAGCATACTGCGTACGGCCAGTTCCTCGACTTGGAGTCTTCGAAGCTGGTCTTGCAATTTCATTTTCACGTCGAGCAACGCGACTTCTTCGTCCTTCAGCTTTTTCAGGTTGAGATCTGCGCTGACGCCGTCCGAGTGTCCTTTCGCAGACATAACTGTTGAAGAAACCACAAAACCAAACTACTATCTAAAAGAATAAGAAACTGTTACTATAATACAGGTAGCTTGCTGGCGAAATGTTAAAGCTGGAAAAGTGCAATGCGTGTTCATCCAAGGTTTGTGTGAATGCCAAATCCTACTCTAAATGAGTAGAAGTACGTCGTTACCGACCACCTCTGTAAAAATACATGCAACTCATCCTTGGTTCATTTTATGGTATATAATTCAGATTGTATATTAGAAGAGCTTCTTGGAAGCACAGAACTTCACCATACATTTGAATAGTATACTCGTATTGATATGAACCATCCAAATATTCTCGGCTGACGCACGTCAGGGGTCGTCGTCCGCAGCTGGTAGAGAATAGGAAAGAACGTTGTCTGTCAACAGTTCGCATCAAAAAATATGACATAACCAGCACGAAATCTCGATTAACCGGATCGACGAGACGCTCAAGGTCTATGTACTATTTTTAGATGGCAGACAAATTCCTCCTGTTGACACAAACTTGGTTGGCCAGTCAACTCTTAAGGCACACAAATGACAGTGTGGACGACCTCTCCCGACTACGCAAAATCTGACGTCTCTGTAATTTTCCGCACAAACAAATCTCTACTAGTTGATGCCGATTACCCCTGCCAACATATTGGGGAGACGGAATGTGGCGTACACCAGACGGTTTTCATTTAGGCAACCTCATATCAGATTAAGGACACTTTCCATTCACAGCACTCATTACTGACAGTCCTTGGAATCAGCCGTTACTGAATCCAAAACAGCGGCTTGCGCGTCAAAGACCTCCTTCTGCCATTCGCTACCGAACACACAGTTCGGATTTTTAGTAACTTCCGTCAGTTTAATGGCCTTTAATTTCGCGATGATCTCGTTATTCTGATACTGTCGTTTGATAGCTTCCACTTGCAGACCCGCATGTGATAGATATCCGATGACTAACACTCGATTCCCCGGTTTGAATTCGCGTGTTTCTTTGACTTTGGGAATCTTCGACAATCCGATGATCAAACAGGATCCGGTACCGTCATTTACAAGCACCTCATCGTCTGCGTTGTATCCATCCTTCGGTTTGAACGGGGTGATGTAGCCTTGGATCCAGACGTTAGTCACCTTGTGCTTGGCTTTGCTACAGAATGTGACGTTCCAGCGACTGTATTTCACGTCATCGTCCTTGGTCACGTCTGACTTCAATTGGGAAAGCAGAACTTTGTACGCTGGTAACGAAAGTATCGCCTTACCCGACATTAGGCTTACGCTTAATTGCCATTACCTAAGAGCAAGTAAATCATCAGATAATCAAAAAGATAAAACTGGCTCGCGCGACAGATTAATTAGCATATCTCTAGTACGGAAGACGAACAGAGTGAAGCCTAGGGTCACGGGTAACACTGAAAGTTCCTGTATCCTATCATGTTTGCCGAAAGTTCTATCAATTTTCTCATGAAGATTCCAGTTCCATAGTACATAACATTTATGTGCAAATGTAGTAATGTGTTAATTATCTTTTTCTAACCACGGTACGGAATATCTATTACATTCCCCAAATCAATGGTTCAAAAACTTTTTTAGACACGTCACTCTGGATGGTGCATGGGAGAATAAGGAACCATCTCCGTATCTATTATTGCATTATTACGTCATACTTTGCCAATTTGGTTTCCGTTTGAATCTCTTTCCGTATGCTTGTTATTGTGCTGCTAACTCTTGACAAGGGGCACACGAAAAGAATTTGAGTTAATAAATTCACTACTACAATGAGTGTAATTGTAAAAGCAATGTTGTCAAGGTAGAAGCTACTCGAGTAGAAGTAATGCCTAAAATTCCAACTAAATACAAGTATGAGTGATATGCAAGATATGACAAAACTACTTCAAATGGAATCAGAAGATAAAAGGTTTGAAAAGTAGCCTACTCAAGTGGTTGATAGCAGACGGCTGCATCCAAAATTGAAAGATTCATCTCCGCAAATAGAACCGCATGACTGATGACACGAGAATAGGGCAACCACAGTAGAATAACATGGCCACTTGATTGAATGGTAACTCTGGTTATATTACTAAAAATTAAGCTTCACTCATTTGTAGTGCCGTTGGTTACAATTTATTGCGTAGTCGCGAACATGCACCCTGCAATTTCATAAGTACTTTAAAAGTAAAGTACATGCCTTTGAAATTGCGAAGCCTTCTACTTGTAACTAATACAAAGTTACGACGTAACTTCTACTTCTGCTCAAGTACGACCGCTAATAATACGGCCATTAAAAATCATCAATATATGAAAAAATTTATAAATAGCAGATAAATCCAACCCTGACCTCTGACCTGTTCATGGTAGCATGATGCTGTGTGTGAAACAGAAATAGACTTAATGATTGATGCCAACAGCACCAATCACATGCAAATTGTCTTCTACAGAGAATCAAAGATTATTGTACAATTTATATAAATTATACGGAGTTCTACCGAACACATGCACAAACGTTTTTGGTTTCTCGACGACAGCGCCACGTCGCACACTGTAGTAGTAATATCGCTCGCTGCCGCGCACTTTAATTTTCAAGAATAGATTTCTTGAGTCCTCTTTGAAGTCTCCGGCTTCGGACAGAGACAAGATCGGGTGAACCGTGTCTTTCCTACGGCCCCAGAATGTCAAATGCGCAATTTTCACGTTCATGCTTGTCCGATCGTACCAGACGATGCCGATAAGCCTCCTCGAAAAATGGGCGATCATAAAAAGAACTGTGATTGAGAGAGCGGCACCTACTGAAACGCAAATCATCGCATTTTGGCCGAAACCGTCTCCGAGTATATTACAAGTCCATGCTCCAGCGCACACAATAGTAAACAGTATGGTTTGCGACACTTTCATTCTGGACAGCATAGCGATCGGCTTTATGTATTTGTAATTGTAGATAGTCACGTATTCACCGTGGTCACCAACCGGTAGCTGCTTTTCTTTGATGTATCGTTCTAACGATTTCACAGACTTTGCCCTGATCGTAGCTTTCAAGGCATTATGTCGTAACGAATAGTAACCAGTAATCCGTGCTGTGCATCTTAGCAAGACTGTACACATCTCGGAAATGAGTGACTAGTGAAAATATAGTCAGATATCGCTACATAGAAATCTGCAATAGAAAGTATTTGATCTGTAATGCACAAAAAAATTGGCATTCCACAGGAATTCGCCTATTTCTAGTACGTAAGACGAAAAGAATTACGCCTATGGTCATATTGGTAACATTGACAGTTCCTGTATTGTATCATGATTGACGAAAGTCCTATAGATTTCCTCATGTAGATTCAAGTTCCATGGTACATAACATTTATGTGCAAATATAGTAATGTGTTAATTACTTTTTTTCAAACGACAGTACGGAATATCTATTACATTCTCAAAACCAGTGGTTCTCAAACTTTTTTAGACACACCCCCTTTAAGACAGTGAAAAATTTTGCGCTCCATTTATCGTCATGTCTAAAAAATCATTAAACTGGATCAACAGAAAGTCTACAATCCCAACGCGTAGTTAAGCATTTCGAGAGAACTCTCAAATACGACTTTCAGACTGCGCATGGAGCAATAGTCATGAGTTGGATGTATATCGCAAATGTCGCAGCATACATTTCAAATTGTAATATAATGAGGATCGTTGCTGCTTTTGAGACTTAGAAGCGTCAGCGCTAATCAAACTCATTCCGAGTTCAACAAACTTCATGCCCCTCAGGCGACTTCATACCCCCTTTCAGATACTTTCACGTCCCCCAGTTTGAGAACCACAGCCCTAATAGTGATGAAATTCACAGTTCAGATTAGTTTATGTCAAACAATCCTGAAATTTTAACAATGAAAACATTTTTCAGTGTTACAGGCATGATAGTCACCTGAAAGTATCAAGATGATAGTAACATATAATGACAGCATCGTGACATAAAATCTTATGAAAATATTCAATCAAAGCTACAAAAGCATTCACACTCGAGTGCTCTAACAAGTTGACGTACAAGTCCTCCGAGTTAAAGACCACATCCCTAATTTGTAAAAATGCTTTTTCGCGTTGAAAAGCAACATTAAAAGTAGCAGGCTCAAGTATACGCAGATTTTGACCGAGGTATTTTCTGTCCCAATTCATCCATGAAAAGGGCAGTTTCTAAGCGGCTCATTACACGACATTATTGGATTTATAGCTTTGAGCATTATGAGCTTTAGAGACCCCGTATCGGTGCATGCCTACTTTTCCTTTTTCAATTTCTGCTTCGTTTTCTGAGCCCCGTTCTGCACCAATTTATAAAAGTAACTGTAAAAGTACAGCATGTTGTCATATCTGCCGTCATACTCTCCGCAGGCCAGTTCGTGACTAACTTTCAGGAAGGAATAAATAGCTTCAATCGTGGCCAGAAACGTGAATGGCATTTCGTCGTTATGGCGCCAATACACTGTGTTCTGATCGCTTAGCTTCACAGTAGGAAGATTTCGAATTCTTTCGTCCGTAAAAATGCCGTACGCCTGACTCCAAGTGCAGTCGATAAAGACAATTTTATCGAAGTCAGACAATTTTGTTTTTTTAAAATCCTCCTCTGCCGATTTAATGACACTTTTATTGACACTGTCGCTTTTGATGCGTTTTGGTGAAACATCAGAGACATCTGTATCATTCTTTCTTTTGCTTCCAGGCGCAGCACTACTTCCGCCGAAAACTTCCTCCATCGTTGATGCTTTCTTGTCAGGAAATACAAGCAAAATTTTATCCTCTTTTGAGTAGCTTGGAATAGTAGGGTAGGTGTATATTTTGACATGATCTGGAGCCAGCAGGGCGGCGTGTATAGCTGTGCTTTTTCCATCCACTTCCTTCGCATGCTTTATAACGTCGACCTTCCAAGGTAGTTCCATCTTAGGCATCTTTGCTTCGTCCACGCTATCAACATACGTGTGACATTTGTAGCAGAAGTACATCCTGGAGCAGTTGCATTTTTTACATTTTGAGCGTTTCAGTCCGATAAGCGGGTCGTGGGATGCGAGCTGGTATGATCCGAATGTATCGTCGTACGTAGCAGAAGACATTGCTAATATATTAACACCTAGATATCCAATAAATGAATTCACAGCGGGGTAAATTTGAAATGGCAACATTGAAGCATGTGGAAAAGTGCAAAAATGAGGAGTGCATCAATTCAGAAATAACAGATTTACGGTCAAGATACCCACAAGACTTGAATCTAATGCAATTCAGTTATGTCAGAACCAAATTATGATCGAAATTCATTATATAAATCAGGATGTTTTCTTTTAAGATTAGGTGTATCGCTTGAAGACTTCAATCATAGTGGGAACCAGAGGCAAACAAAGGCATGAATGTATTTAAGATGATGCAGAATTGATTTTTACTAATTTGAGTCCAGAATACCTCTTTCGAAGATAGTTACTGATGGCACCCAAGTGGAAGAAGCACTTTAAAATTCCACTCCAATATTACTCAAATTATATATTCTAAGAGCTAAGTACAAGTAGCAATCTAGATTTCAAAAAGTAGTTTGAGTAGTTCTACAAATTAGACCAGTGGTTCCCAACCTTTTTCGACTCATCGCCCCCTTTTCAAACTCCACACCGATCATCGCCCCGCAAATATTGGGAACCAAAAAATGGGCATAAATTCTGAAATCACCGGCGATTTGACTAAGAAAAAAGGTCAACTTCTCGGCTCGACCTCGAAATTACACTTTTCCAACTGAATGTTGGTGAGTTCGCTAACTAAAAGGTGGTTTCTCCGACTTGATTCCAAAAGGATCGTAACAAAAGTTCGTCACCCCCCCCCCCCCCCCCAATGCGTTGGTCTTGACCCCCCTCCATAGGGTGATAAAGCAAACTTCTGCACCCCTCAGACCCAACTCCACCGATACCTCTTTACCGCTACTTCTTAGCGCAAATTGTTGAACTCTTTAGTTATTTCAAATTTCAACCATTCATGATTGGATCGGTCAATATGATTGGGAATTGCATAGATATTGCTTTCAATTTTTATCTCTCTCTGCTCATGTATTCAGATATACCGGTAAAGCCGAGTGAGGTGTCTTGGAAAATGTAGGGCCCGTAAACAATAATTGAACATATTCGGGCGGACCCGTGGGTATAATGACTTCGTTACGTAATGATATTTCGTGGCCTGTCTGCTATGTTGAAAGATATTCAAATCGCCAATGCGTACTAAACTAAAAGATGCACACGATTTCAAATTGGTATTTCTGCACTGGCAATTAATTTTTCTCTGCGAGATGGCATTTTTTTGTGGGATTCTGATTGCCAGGACAGGAACATTGGGCGCCAGTCATTTAGGCGCCTATGGGCGAATAAATATATATGTACATCGTATATATATATTGAAGTCGGTCAGCCTAAAAGCAGTCTTTTTCCGCCAAGGTTTTCTCGTTCTGGCACTCTTTCTCTGAGTCGCATGTTACATGACCCAAAACTTCATATGTCTTGGTGCGTCATGGTGTGATAATGGCTGACGCCGAGATGCCCATTTCTATAACTCATGCGTATAATTTCTTGAAGGAAGGGTATCCAATAAGCAAGAAATAAGCGACCAGAAAATGGCGCGCAGCGCGAGAATTTTTTGAAAAATTTGCCTAAATTTCTAAAATATTACTCTATAATTAATATTAATTCACAAAAAAATTATGAGACCCCTTCGAGCTCGGGCCCCCCATCCCAATTGGGAGGTTGGGTGTGACAGTTACGGTCATGAACGCCAATACAGCATTTCAATGCGCCATCGCCCCCTTCGTCCATTTTCGCCCCCCTATCGCCCCCTTGGCTATTTTCGCCCCCCTGGACCGACAAATCGCCCACTGGGGGGCGATATCGCCCACGTTGGGAACCACTGAATTAGACCATTACATTACAACAACTGTGTGTTAATATCCCCAGTTAACATTCAGCATAAAGCATCCGACAAGAAATGACTTGGCAAGATTCAATTTTCAAACTGATTTTGATACTTCTACTTAATCAGCTTACAAAGACCATGAACAGTGATATGGAATTGAAAACACAAGTGTACAAGCAAACACGTAGTATCATTGAACCACTTCGTAATCATAATATCTGGCTTTAAACTTGTTCCACATGCCTTTCGATATTGTAACTTCAATAATAAAATGATAATCACCCTCAACGTAGTAGGATGAAACAGTCGCATACTCCTCAAACCAATTAAGATGGTCTCCGGAAGCCGGCACCTTAACTTTGATTGTTCGCCCACCAGTGATTTGAACGATACTATCATGCAGTATATCATCAAGATAATCAAGTCCTATACCCGAAGTGCAAGAAATGGAACATACTTTCGATGGTTCACAGAGTACATTCTTGTTACCATTTGCAAAATTTGTATAACCCGAGGACACGCCATCTTGTTGGTCATTCTGATCAAGCAAATCAATCTTATTCTGTACCTCGATCATATTTAACCTTAAATTATCCGGTAATTTAAGATCTTGCAGTACTCTGTGTACGTTAACTCTTTGGTTTTGATAATCTGGATGGCTAATATCACATACATGTAAAATAATATCAGCTTGAAGCATATCTTCCATAGTGGCCGAAAATGCGTCTATCAACGAATGCGGTAAGTTTGACAAGAATCCGACGGTGTCGACTAAAAGGTATTTCATGTTTTGGTTTGTTACGGCCGCGTGCGTGGTTACGTCTAGTGTTGCGAACAATTGGTCTTTTGGAGATAGTCTTTCGGATTTTGTAAGTGCCTTGATGAGAGTGGTTTTACCTGCATTGGTGTACCCGACAACAGCTACGATGGGGAGTTGTGAACGTTTTCGAACTTCCCTCTGTTGTGTCCGCCTTTTACGTAACAGCTCAAGTTTGCTTCTAATCTTTTGTTCACGGGAACGAAATCGTCTTAACAACAATTCAGACGCCTTTTCTCCTGGTCCAACGCCGCGTGGACCACCGCCTTGTCTGTTGTACGTTGTGATTTCAGATTTGAGATTGGCGCGCACATACGGTATTTCCGCCAACGCCACTTGTAACTTAGCTTGTTTCGTTTGTGCTCTCAAACGGAATATTTCCAACACCAGAGTGTATCTATCAAAGATATTGTCAATATTTGTAGCTTTCGTCAGTACTTGTCTTTGAAGTAAGTTGATGCGGTCCATGCTTAAAAATATGGCAGACGTTTCTTGATTAGAGGCTATAGCGTGACATAGTCTTTTTAACCTTTCTCCTCTGAAAATACTCCTTTCTGTGGGTGTTGAAGTCGAAAGAATCAACGTCCCAGTCACGTTCCAGTCCGGAATACAGTCTACCAATGCAACAGATTCTGCCAGTTGCAATTCAGCCGAAGTGTCGGACAAAATAGGCGACCTTTTGCTCCCGAGAATAATTGGTTGCAATACAAAAACATTATGATCTCCAAGTCTTAGTGATCCCGGTTTTGTCGCTTCGGTAGAATAGTAATCGATCTCATAGTCGTCATCTTTTGGATCGTAACGATCCGTGTAGTAGCTGTGAGATGACATACACCATGGAATTCTCCTCGGAACATTCGACCTGACGTTGCGTTTTACAGCGTAGGACTGTAATCGGAGCAGCGCACGCAACGGAATGATAACGTCCAAACTATATTTAAGGATCATTCTCAACTGTATCGCTCTATTACTATTCTCTATATACTTCAACTTCCTGATCACATCACATATTTACGGTTCATTTTGGCAAAAAGCGCTACGATATCAGACAGCAGAGTCAGCAGACACATCACTCATCAAGCATGTCATTCATGTGCACTGCGATGTGCATTTGTTGTCGGCGTGACGGTTCGATGATTTGTCGTCACATTTATTATGTAGTAAAATTAGGGATTTTTATCTTACGGATAATGAATTTATGAACACTGTGTACTACATTCATTTCGTAGCTTTTAAGCAGTGGTTCGCATACTTTCTAGAGAGCAAACCCAATTTGACATTGGTAAAAGTGTCACCACTACGCAGGCGAGATGGTTTCAATTCTGCGTCGCGACCCGTTTTATCTGGACTCCTCTTGTCGTCATGCTTACGGCGACAAAAAAAGCCCTGAAAAGACGCCCGACGAAGAACGTACTCAAATAAATAAAGCGGAAGATAAGACAAGAAACGACGTTTGAAGGATCGCCGAAAAACTGACTTCAAGTCGAACTACAAGCAATTTCTACTACATGAATACTAGCCCGCCATCAAGATTACCGGACCACGACCTGACCTTTTGATATCGCCTTCCATGACATGTCATCCCATCTTAGTCGCTTGCTTTTTCCAGATAGAAAATGATGTTTTGGAAGCTTTTGAGCTATATATTATGACTGTTGTACAATGTACATGTACAACCAGTGGTTGTCGAGACGGCCAATTTTACCCCGTGTTACGCAGAAATTGGGGGTTGATAACTGGAAAATTCAATTTTTATTGAAGTTTCAGGTCATTTGTTTGGATTTATGGACCCCCTTCTTTCGATTTGAAAAATAAAGTTATTTCCACTCCGCCCTGATACTCATTTATATATTATGGCCTTGCCTTCACTCCTTTCATTTAAGAAACTCAGATTACATCATACTCCGACAATAGTCCGCGTGTGATGCCAACCAACCTGCCTACTAAGCTTTGTTTCTTAAATGACAACCCTCGAAACTAAGACGATGCAAAGGATAGTCAATGTCGTATGCATTTATCATCGCCATAAGAAATAACAGCTCACAAACCCATTGTGAATTATGAAGCATTTTAGAATCAAGGCGATAATCGCACGAATCATTACGTATCGATTTGGTCAAACACCAAACTTGAATAGATACGCAACAAAAATAAAATAAATGACGAGTGAAATATATCGCAACAAGCTTTACACAAGAATGAGCTGTCGACATGCAATTAATGTCGATCCTGTATCGCGGCAGGTAGCCTACAGTTCCGACACAGATTTTCTGCCAACCTCGTATCAGCACAGTCCAAAAAGTAGAATTACAGCGGAAATCCAGCCTTGATATAACCGCTAGGGATGGAATATGTATTTCTCAATGCTTTATCTATACTTTCGAGGCCTCAAAACCTCAGTTAGCGAATGCATGTTTCTTGCACAAGGCTACAAATATACATTATACACAGACACAAGGCGCTATGAAATACAAATTAATTTGGATGACATGTAACTGGCATCATTGTCCTTGTTTCCTTAAAAAAGAGACGTATCATTATCACATGTCTCAACTTTTCAAGTCATTGTTACTGGCTTACTGTTAAAGCGTCGCAGTATGTGATACAGGAAGCTTAATATTCAGCTCAGGTACTCAATTTTGGTCAGCCCTAGTCAACACCATCGCGTTGGCCTGTACGCGCGATAAATCCACGGCCTGTGTCTGGCCTCGCGAGATCGATTACGGTTTATAAATATACTTCTGAATGCCACAATGCCCTCTACAAAAAGTATGGTGCCGTGTTCCTAGGCGGTATGACCCTCATGTTATCCGGAACGGCGCGAAACAGCTTCGCTTCCCTGTCGTCTGACGAGCGTATCACCAAAATCGAAGCGATATTACCGCAGCGGTAACAATAGTTCGGCGCCGACCAAACGGTAACCAACTTCTCATCGAACATGTACTTGTATCCTTCGTGAACCAGCTGGTGCGCGCGGCAAATCAGCCGTAGATTATTGAGGTGAACGAATTCGTTCGTGACTTTAGCTCCAAACAGCCAGCCTGCGCCGCGAGGGCTGATAGCCCAGGTTTCCACGTCTTCAGGGTCGGACCAAACCAAATCGCAGAACGCTCCTTTGTGGGGAATCTCTTGTTGACGATCGATGGTACGTATCTGATCCAAGGTTTTCACGTCGGGGGATAAACCACCGTGTACGCATAACACACAAGAATCGATGATAGCGGCGACAGTAAGCAAATCAAACACTTTGGTGCAGTAACGCCAAGCGTTAGCGTTGCCATACTTCATTTGACATTCGTCGTAAAAACCGTACACCTGCGTAATTTGCCTGCTCTCGTGATTACCTCTCAACAGTGTGATTTTATCCGGATATTTCGCTTTCAAAGTGAGCAGATAAGTAAACGTTTCCAAACTGAAGTATCCGCGGTCCACAAAATCTCCCATAAATATGTAGTTGGTTTCCGGCACTTCACCCCCCGTCCTGAACAGTTCGAGGAGATCGTAGAACTGCCCGTGTATATCCCCGCACACAGTAACTGGCGAAGATACGGGCTGCACGTTGGATTCTTCCAACAGCAAATCGCAAACGTAATCGCATAGTTTCTTCAAGTCGTTCTCGGGCAAGTATTTGCACTCGCGTTCCACCTCGATCATACGATCCAAATCCAGAGGAGCCATGTTTTAAATAGATTAGATTTGACACTAGCCCGAAAACAAAAATCACACATTATTCGCGATTAAACCACTACTGTCAGATTTGACACGATATTCGGTAAGCCTACTTCGAAATTCGAAGATCAAACGAGAAAACACGCAGTAGATATACACTCGCATGAGATGAAATCGTAAATTGCCAGTAAACTTTCACATCACAACGTATTGCATGATTTCAATACTATGCGGCCCCAGGTCCAACACTTCGCCACAAATCTGTCACTAACAACATAGAGACCGATATGAAACGGGTTCTGGCTGTTTCAACTTTACCACGCAAGGGCTTGGCATTCATATTTCGTTAAAAAGGGCGGATATTTGTATTTGTATGTATGGCATGCTAGCGTGGGGGAGTCCAGAACACAACTGGCAAGCGATGGATGGAAATCTAATCCTATGGCTGGAGAACATAGTGCCATTTTACCATCATGACGGCATCAATTAATTGCGTTCAAAATTGAAAAAAAAATTACATACCGCAATCCAGCATTTGCAAAACGTCTTATTGGATACATAAGAATTGTCGCTGTTCGAAGATTTATAAATTTGAAGAAGCCAAAACCGGTACCATAATACTTCCGAATGCCAATATGAACTATTTTTCCTGGAAGTTGAGGCCAAAATAGATCCTATACACAGGGATGCTGCTTAATTACCAGCAGGCTCTACCCCAAAGAAAACTTAGCGCGGAGCCGCCAAGTCCTGTGGTGCAGTAGTTGTGCTTAATACGCCAATATTATGAAGGTAAAATTTCATAATGGATAAAGCTATTGTAGTAAATCAAATCAGGTTGGGCCTGTGACTGAAACCAGCGCCAATGCAATTGAGCATAAGATGAATAACTGTGGCATGCAGAGAGCTCAGAACTTCAGATACTCAAAACCGTAGCAAGCAGCAAAGGAATATCAACGCGAATGGCACAACAATTCTAATAAATAGTCAATGCAAGAGTACGCCTGCATAATGATATTAAAATGTGACCTGAAGGCACAGAAAAACATTCTTCACAAATCTAAACCAATAACTTACCAACATTTTATAAAACAAAAAAATCTGTAACTCTCAATCAACGATATGGTAGGTAGTTAACCCATAGTTATGTACTTTTCATTACAAGTGTAGTGAGACACTAGTTGCTGAATGCTAATGTAGCCTGTATGCTTTTCAAAGACGTGCCTTGTACATTACTCTAGAGCAGCAAATTCCAATACTTCGATTAACTCCCTGCAAATATTGAGAGAGTCATGTTTTGTGCATGCAGCTCCTTTTGACTATGATATTAATATTTGTCAATGTTATCGCGATTTTAAATGTTTGGGCCATATCGTTTGGGATTCACTAAAGTTCGAAAGACGCAATTGGAAGAACCATCAGTCAGGTATAAGCAGCACGAAATAGCCAATTAGCCATAGTCGAGCTTCGTATATAATAAAATATATTCAAAACTCACACGCTCCAACAATTTCTTGTTGAAATGCAGCTTTCCATACCAATGGAATAATTCTTATGATCAACACTACAGAAAACACATCAATTATTGTTCAAGTACTCATGAATGGTGCAGATTCCAACAACTTACAAACCAAAATAACAGCAGCAATAGACGGAAAATTGAAAAACAAACTCAACAGAATATCTTGCAAATTGGTATTGATGATGAAAAATTACAATGAAAAATTACCACAATGAAATTTACTTCGTTTTAAACATCAATAATGCCAAAAAATCATGTGAAACCCTTTACAAAGCAGCCAAATCACCAATACAATCAACCATGTTATTGCAAATAAACGGAAATTGCCAATCCAAGGATAACATGTGATTAGGCAAGAATTCGAATCACATTGAATTCCTTATACAACGAAAGACCGCGTTGTGCCATAAATTGAATCGAATATAGAATTTGAACTGCAAAAGGCATAGTTTGTATTATACAAGATTAGCACCGACGGATTATTGGAATAAGGTATTTTGCTTCAGTACAATTTTCAATGCATGATTGGGAAGGACAAGACCATAGGGCTGGCATGGTATGTTATGCCAAATTGTGACACAGTATCAATTGTTCGCAACATGATTAGTTTAGGTCGGTACAACTGGTATTTATAAGTAACAAACAGGGCAAAATTACAATTCCGTAGCTAAAAGTACCACATTCTCACAAGCAAATATTCAAGGCTATTCGTCTCGTATGATATTTGCATGGGCAGAAGGCGGTCTGAACGAGAAAGGAGATTCGTCTTTATCAAAGCTTTCAATGTCAAAGCACGAGTTGGTAAGGAGTACATGTTTGTGGAGTTTATAAAATGCCCTTGTACTTGAATTGATGACATTTATATACATTTTGAAGAGCAGCAATTTTGAATTGGTATCTTAAGCAGCTTACTAGATCATTTTTTACTAATTTTGACAGAAAAAGTGAGCATTGTACTTGAAATGCATTGCACTCAGCCAAAAAGATCAGACAAAATGAAATCGACGTTCGCAGCCACGAAAGTCGGACCGTAGCCTACATATCGAGATGATGAGTAGTGCCGGGAACAAAGATTCTAGTACCCGTCTCAGAGTCGAGTCTTGATTGTAATGGTTTGAGTCATTTTTCGCGAGTAAAGAAAATATCCGCATTCAAACCAAGGGTAACATTTTATCAACAAAAAGCGCTACGAAATGGTGTCCCAGAAATACCACCATCATTATTTTGGATCGCCGACATCGTTTCGTAGAAAAATACATACCACATTTGAACCCTTCAAGTCATTATACCATTGAATAATATAAACATACTGAAATAAACCCGAATACATTCGTCTGACACTCGCCAGGGGTAATCGTCAGTAGAGATTTCTAAAGAGCTTTGTCGATAAACAGTGGCATCACCGAATAATCATGTTACCCGCTTCGAAATTTTGAATTTTAGAGGTGAAAGACATGGCAGATTATACACAAACTGATACCAGTGCAACTCCCGACTCTTTTGAAATCAACAGTAGTTACAGACGCTTAGTCTTGACAAGCGCCAGCCGAAAATATCCAGATGTATTTCAAGTGTATATTGAAGTTCTGTATCTCCAGGAGTCATGATACGGCGTCAAAATAGGTGGTGCTCGAACACTGGACTCGGAATCGAATGACCCAGATACCCCGATGATGTCCGGCCCTGTGACTCGCCACCTTGGCACAGTTGATCAACAAGCGAGTCACACGCCGGACACTTCGAATTGGCTGCAGGGATTCCGTCAGTACGGAGAATTCGCGGTCATAGAAAAACCAGGCGAGATCCCAAACGTCTTCTTCGAGAGCGAGTCCGACAAAATCTTTCCTTCGTCGAAGATGTCCGGTATATTTATCGGCGCCGTCTCCATAAAATCGATCTCGTCCGCTTCGACCTTATCCTCGACGCGAGGCACGTCGCCTTCCCACTCCCGATAGATATCCTCAAAAAAATGCGCAGTAGACTTCAAGCAGTACGGATCAAACGGAAAAAACGACCCCAAAGGGTTCACTAAATCCGTCTTCGTAGACACCCCGTAGATCGGCAAGGTGTGCCTGTCATTTTTCTCAATGATCGTGTCGCAGTAAGCAATTTGGTTTTTCCTCACAATCCTCGCAAACACATCGACCACAGTCCTGACGCAGTATTTGAGAGGGTTCAATCTACTCGTGACGATATGTTCAAGTTGCATTTTACGTATCATTTCAAACCCATCGGGCAGATCCAAGATTTGATCCACTCTAAACACAAGCACATAAAACAGAGCTTGGCATGCGCTGTAAAAAACACCGTGCTTGTGAGCATCTTGCACGCTATTGCAATAAGAACTAGTCTCCTTCTCTTTAAGATAAGAATGAATCCAAAGTGTCAACGAATTTAACACCGCGATCGCGGTTCCCGCATCCACAAACTTGGCCCGTGAGGTGAAGCTCGCGAGGTAACATAACGCCGTTTGGCGAGTCAACACCGGCAAGCTGAAATTCGTGATCTTGAGCCACAAGCGCTCTTGAAACTTTTCTCGGAATTTGCCGGCAAAACTGCACACGTAGAACACCGCAAATTGTGTGTGCGAGCATTCGTACGCAGGGAGAACTATCTTTTCAAAAATGGACATCAGCTCTTCAAAAATCGCGTCAGATCGGCCTGTTAACACCCCGTCCGCGTGGCAGTTATCGCGGATGTACCGCAGCAGAATACCCATGAGAGTATCCAACTTGTCCACGTACATTTCCTGATGCTTACCAGGATTCCGATCCGCATCCATTTCAAATACGCTTTCCTCGTCTTCGTTCGATTTCAAAATAACATGCTTAGGACATTGCAAATCGAGAGCAAGCACTTTGCTTACAATGACACTCAATACTTTCCGTCTTAACGAAGGCTGATATCTGGTCATGACAAGCATGTTTTTGACGTAACTTTCCACGATCAAAAGCTCTTTCTTTATGAACGGAAAGCGGCTGGACAACAAAGGCTCTACAAGGGCTATCGTCATTGGGATTAGGGTAAATATTTTTTGCAAAGCGCCATGCACTAGTTCGAATAAATCCTCATGACAAACGATTGGAGCACTGTCTTTTTTAGGGCTCGCGGCAGGGACAAAATGCATCAGCAGGCAGTGTAGAATTCTGGCTTGATGCACGGAATTGTGTGCTATCAACTGCACCAAAAAGTCAAGATACAGTTCCATGACGTTTCTCTCCCTGTGCGCCCAGTTCACCGCCAATATTTCGTCTACCAAATCGCTTTTGCTTTTGTCCAAAGTGCTGACCACGGCGATAAACTGTTGGAGTAATTCCACAAGTTGAGGAGATTGGAGATCAGGGTCTCTGAGTTGTTGCACGATGATAGCGTAGTTATCGTCGAGCCCGCCTTCTTTCTCTTTGATAACTTGGGCGACGCGGCCGCCGAACCGCACAGATTTCATGTCTTCGGAATGGTGCGCGCACTCTTAGGCGGTAATTACGTTACCCTAATCGACTACAAGAGAACCCTGTAAAAGAGAAGGAGATCTTGGAATAGAATTGCATTTTCCATGTGGACATCGGTGCCGAAAAATATTGGGAGAAACTGCGACATCGACGTATAAAAAATGCTGCAGATATTGAGTTGTTATACACAATACATGAAATAGTGGCTGGGCACAACGATTCTTCAAGTCAGTAATGAGTGTGGATTTTTTTTCTACTCAAATTATGCGACTTCACATCAAAAGTAATATCGTAACGAAAATATATAGTTTTGATACTCTCTTTACAACGTGGGCGCCTTGAAACCTCACTCTGTCGTAACCCAGCATCCAGAGCATTTCGCATATTAAAAAAAGGCCTGTAATATTCATGGAAATGCCATTTCGGTTCTGGATTGATCTAGCCCAGCCGCAGTTGGCTATACTTGACAAGGTCAAGAATCACAAAATGTGCCCCATACGACAGGATCACATATATGATAGATAAAGCACTTAGGCTGGTACGGTGTCATAATAGGTGGTACACGACTACTCGTTTTTTTCCCTACTTGATAATAAAGGGTCAATGATTTGCTAATTTTAGAAGCTAAACTATGAGTAACCCTTACATTAACGGATCACTATGCTACGAAAGAGTGATGTGATTTTCACTTCAAACAATGCACAATAAACGACGTCGTATTGTCAACTCGGATCGAACTGGGTTTCGGTCAATGCTTGATCAAAATCAAGGCTGACAGCAGTGTTAATGTGATATCGCAACAAATGTTAGACCCAGTAAATATGCAATGCGTGCAATAGCAGTCTAGCGTTATTTACGTTTTTAATAAATGAATGGACATGACTTCACCGCCTCAACATCAGACAAGAGTTAACGAATGGATCGTTTGCTGGAAAGTGTTCTGCAAATTGGTGAAATGCGTGATCCATCATTTCATCATCCCAACTGCGACATCATCAACGACTTTAACGAGGTAAAACGCACCTTGCAGTTGATGGACAGACCATGTGAAAACCGCAGGGACAGTAGGCACCGGTAGACACACAGACCAACCAAAACCAACTCCGGTACTCAGATCGAACAACCTATAATAAGGGAAAGCAGCGTACGATTATTCCCACTTGCCGCAAATCCCAATTAATACTCAAACCGGACAACAACACCCCAAGCATCATGCCTACAAACGGCCAGGGTTGTAACCAAATCACAATTTGACTTTTATAGTTATGACTGGAGTCATTTTCAATTCACCGGAGTGAAATCCAAGTACAAGTAATGGTGTTAAGACTGAGTCTGAGTCATAATGTTTCCTGTTCAATATCGAGTTCAAGTCATGTTCAATAGGCTTCTGTGAAACTTTTGGGAGATATCGAAGGCCTCGGATTTACAATGCACTCATCTTTTACAGTCTAAACATGCTTATTTAAGCATATAAAAGACAGTTTCGGTAGCTAATTTATGACCATTGGTCCTGATAATACGAGAATTGTCGAATCATATAGAATGTGCCGATATAGGCGCGTAGCCAGCCGAAAAATGACGGTGTGGGGGTTTGAAATAAAAGCTGGGGTTTCGATTTTTTTTCGATTTTACTAATAACGCATCAATTCATTACTGTTAAGTGCATGTGTAAATGATGATTATACAATCTCCTGGTATTGACGAACTTACGCATATAAGCCAGCCCAACAAGTCCAGAACTGCTGTCAATTAGCGAGTGCATGATCTCTCGTGAATAATTAAATACCCGCGCTTATCAAAGCGTATTACGCAGCCTCATTGTCGATTTGCGCATTTCAAAATTTCTCAGTTGTTACGGAATCTGTCTTATAATGACATTGATTTCAAGTGGTGTAAACCTTTCCCATCTTTTATAACTCAAGCCTTGACACGTACGACTTCCGATGGTTATGTTCAAGCATTAGCAGAAAAGAAATACGCATGTACGCACACATGTCGCACATGTTTGCGGACTTGCGATGTCATTCAGTTTGGCGATGTCACTCCTTGATCACAGTTAGGGCTGGGCAAAATCGAGTACCTGAGTGATTCGATTCTGAATCACGTAATATGCTTCGCGAGTCGAGTAATCGAGTATCACTCATTATGACGTCACAACAGGATGTACTATGTCGAAGTCCAAATATGAACCTTTTATGCCACCACAAAGAACGTAATGCCTGTTATCCATCACATTAAAGATACTTTGGTATTTTTTCGACCATACCGATTTCATTGCACTTCATAACAATTTTGGTGGATGATAATGACTTCGGAAATGTGTTATTTCCAGTAACGTTCGTAGCTTTAAACTGTGCCTGGTGTGCTGTAACACGGCCAATCAAGGTTTCACGGCTTCCTCAGTGGAAAATAATATCAAAACTATAATTCTCGTCAGTAAATTGACTTTCAGTTGCGAGGACCGTATAATTTCAGTACTCGAAAAAATCGTCTTTTACTACTCGACTCGAATCATTAAAATTACTACTCGATTCAGATTCGAGTACTCGAATCATTGTGCCCAGCCCTAATCACAGTCGCTGATCAGCATACAAGTAACGGCATTGTCTCCAAGCCATCGCGAGATAGGTGCCACAGCATGCTAGGCCCAAGACGCGATATTAACCCAGCGGGAAAGGACGGGGTTTTGCATTTCAAAATGAAGGGGTTTTGAGCCCCGGCACTCCCCTGGCCACACGCCTGTGCCGAGCCATAAGACTCCGTCATGTCATAAGCAGTGATTCAAACACAATTCCATACACAGATCGACTGAGTTGAGTCATTCTCCATTTTTAAGAATATGACTCGAGTCAAGTCTAGTGAACAAAAGATTGAGACACTCGAGTCATAACAACCCTGCTAACGACCCTCGCGCCCGGCGCAATCATCACTAGAATCGTGTCACGTTGGCTGGTCCGGCTCCTTATCGTCTGCCTCGTTAAGGAACTTCTCCCAATTGTCCAACCTCTCCTCCCTTTCCCTATCGGTCTCTTCGACCTGATAATCCGTCACACCATCCCACGGGGCACACTCCACCTTCTTCTCCGCAAACCACCGCCCGTTCATTGCCCCGACGCAAGCCGTGGCCCCGTCAAAGTCTTTAAACGCGACCGAACACACCCCGTCCGGGTGTCTGTCGAAAACCAACACCTTTTTGACAGGCCCAAATTTTTCACACTCTGTTCTAAGATCGTCGCGAATGTCCGTGATAAGGGTTGCGTCCTGGTCGAATTCTTTCGGGTCAAACATGTTCTTAAAGATGATGACCCGCTCGCTCTTTTTGGCAGCTTCCTTTCGGGCCAGGCGCCAGTCCAACATGGTTTCGTGTTGTTTCCGAATTTTCACTTTCTCCTTTTTACTTAACATTTTCGGTTTCTTACTGGGATCGTACGAGCCTTTCAACTCGAAATTAGCTTTTTGAACGGATATTTTACAGTTCCTGACGTCAGACTCATCCAAAAGCTGTAAAGCCAGGTCTAGAGACTCGCTTTTCAAGTAACAGCAAAGTCCGTCGCCTTTTAAATTGCCGTCTTTGTCTTTGTAGAGTTTGAGTTTGGGCTTGCCCGTGTGAGGATTGGTCATGATGATACCGCATTTCGACATGAGGGCTTCGAATTCGTCCATGGTCACGTCGGTAGGCAGCCCTTGTACGTAGACGTTGGTATTGTTAACCTGAAAGAGAGATATTTATTTAGTCAACCAATGAGGTCTAAAGAGTATGCGCAAATTTGTGGTAGGCCTCATAACTCAGCCTGGGCACCAGGGTTGTGACCAAGTGATAAGGTTCCGAGTCACAAGTCAATCTCACTTCTATAGTTTCGACTCGAGTGAAGTCCAGTCATTTTCAATTCGCCACCGAGTCAAGTCTGAGTCGAAGTCAGCTAGTAGAGTGATGAGTCATAGAGTTTTGACTCGAGTCAGAGTCATTCTGTCACTCTGTACAGATGCTTGACAGACACGCCATATAATCATAAGCCAACAGCTACACGCATTCACCAGTTGATCTAAATTCAGAGACCTCTTCCGATCAGTGCAAGGTCCGTTATTAGCCAAAATCTAGCATCTGTTTATGGATGGTACTACGCATTAATGACATTCAAAATCGTAATATATTTAGTGTTATTGCCGTTGTTGAAACTTGGAGGTTTGGACACAAATTAAACTGATTCTGAGTACAAGAAACATGATTTCTCTCAGACAGTTTCGCTCCCCTCCTTCAGATGCTGTCACGCCCCCCAGTTTGACACAGCATCAGAATCAGTATCAGCATCAGAACAATCACTCAATTGGGAATCTTCACGGGTTGCATAAAAGGCGCACATTCGAACTTTTCACATCAATCATGTTGTAAAATGACAATGTGCATACTCCACGACTAATACTCGATACGAATTCATACATGACATTACCTGCGACGGGTCAAACCACGTGGGTTCGGCAGCCTTCCTTTTCGGGGCTTCTTTTTTACTTTTTTTGCTCTTGTTATTTCTGGCGTGCTTATCGGCAACCCACTCGTTTTTGTCCTTGTCCCAATTGTAAATAACCCCAGATTTGGGGTCCGTGTACGACGTTCCGCCGATGGCATTGTGGGCGTAGGGGTACATGACTTTCCCGTCTTCAGCCACCCATAAGTTCCTGTCCGGGTCCCATTTGTATTCGACCCCCGATTTAGGATCGGTGTACACGTGACTTGAATTAGGCTTTTGGTCGGAGTCCTCGCCTTTAGATTCTAGTTCCCAATTGTTCTTCTCCAAATTCCAAACGTACGCAGTGCCGTTCGCGTGGGTGTACCTGCACGGTGTCCCGTCCTCGTTGGGTTTCGGTGCCCAACAATTTTTCTTGAGGTCCCACAAAAATGTGACTTTCGTCACAGGGTCGACGTAAGTCTGTTCCGTTTCAGATTGGTCAACCGGTCCGTAATTGCCCTGATATTTCATGAGTATGTCCACGTTGAACTTTGGGAACCAGGCCTTTTTCTCTGCGTCCCATTCGTATTCCGTACCATCTTCATCCACTTTGACTTTTGGTTTTCCCGTCGCCGATTCTGCGTCTGACTTCTGCTGCAGTTCGAGCTGCCTCTGAAATTCTTGGTACGTCTCCGAGTTCAGAGCCATGGTGCCCCAGAGTTCTGTAACATATGGAACCAAGTCATTTATGACCTGGATAATTGAGGTAACGGAAGTACACTTCAACAATATATCCATATTCATTCATTTTCATGCCGGTAATGTCAATCATATTTAGTGCTACGATTGTTGATAGACAATTTTTTTCCAATTCCCTGCTAGTTACAACGATTAGACCACAGCTGGCAAGTTTCAGCAGAAAATAGTCGTGTTTATTTCAAGCGGCTATGTTTTCAGCGGAGGAGGTCAAGGCAACCATTTTCCAAACTCAATTAAATCAATACCGAAGTACGAGTAAAGGTAGCGATTCCCGAACAACTGAAAAGAGAGTATTCTAGGCGTAGTTTTGACTAAAATTACGCCAACGGTCAAGTACCAATGGAAGTAGTTATAAAACCGTACACGCTGCCTTTTTTTCGGTCTGAAGTATCAACATAGTGCCTTTGCACTTACTTAATGGCCTTATCTCTCTGATAAAATAACAGTTAATTGGTAAATTTTGATTTTACCTGGTCCCCCTCCAGTATATTTGTCCATCGCACAATTTCGCTACAGTGATTCATTATAAATCTAATTTTTGTATGACAAATCTGTAGCAAATCAAGAAAAAATCGAGGCGTTTTGCAAAGCTACTATCGTGACCTACCTAATGCTAATAGTTCGGCATAGGCCTACCATGGCTCTTCGTCGCAGAGCTTCACAGCAAACTTTGATAACAAACTCCGACTTGTTACGAACCGAGCGCGATTTTTGCCGCACTATTTCCCAATTATGAATCTCATTCAATGATAAGTTTTGACGAATTAAGCAATTCTAATCGTAATCCAATTTTGTAAAAATCGTCGTTATCATACCAATTCTAACCTTATTTGGGAAAGAACTGTCCTGTCCGTGTTGTAATTTTCAAAATATGTTAAGTATGTAATTTGTGATAAAAACTGCTGGTGTAAATTCCAATTGTAATGTAGTTTATGATTTAAAATGTAGGTATAATTGTGATTGCAACATTTAATACGAAAACTGTGCAGCTCTAATCCGAGCTCTCTCGTTACTGACCATATTTTGTTTTCAGGGCACTTTCACTTGAAGAGCTGCTGACGCACAACTACTTTTTCGTACTATGAATAGCAGAATGTGGTTTATGGATTGGTTTGTGTCACTTGCGAGTGGAATTATCACTATTTTTGCGAGTGAAATTTTCATATCAACCAGACCAAATGAGCCTTCACAACAGGTATCGTACCACGGACCAATGATAAAATATCTTTATACTAAGTACAGTTCTCCACCGGATACACAAGCATTGACACTTTTAATAGCAACTAGCGATGAATAGGCCATAAAGTGAGGTAAAACTTAGAGAAATTCCTTACCTTCTTCTCAAACGGCTGCTTCACAATCAATGATATCCCACTATAATACACTACCATTCAAACGCTTCATCTAAAGTGAAAATACAAATTCAATCATTCACTGAAGATTCAAAAATAACGTTGTGAGTATTTTAACTTAGAAATAACAGAGCATATAAGTGGTAAGGCATCTTTTGAGTAAGACATAATATATGAACTCACGACACTGAGTTAGTAAGCGGTACTTCTAGCGTTGCAATAGCATATTTCGACTAAATATACCAGCAGAGACCGAAAAATCGGGTCATACAAGGCTAGTTTCCCACAATACAATTGCCACCAGTGTCTCGGCAGTGGGAATTAAAATCAATGTAAAAATAGCAAAAAGGACTATAGAACCAAATTTCGGACAGATGAAGGGTGAGAGATATATCAACGTCCGCGTTCACGTAACCGTTACAAGCTAATAGCAACGAAATAGAAGAAACTGCAACAGAATGATTTGCGGGGTAAAGGTAACAATATCAATTATTCCACACGATCGAAATAGCACACTGTCACTGAAAGGATATCGGTAGTCAGATGCTAAATACCTTCATATATTAGCATCAAATCAAGTATCAGCCATGCATGCCATAGGGTGCGTACATAGTAACATAATATATCAGTTATTACAATGCTTCCATACGGAATGCACGCAGAAAAACAAGATGTAGTACAGCGTTAATGAAAATTGATATATAAGCGTGTGGGCAATGGTCAAAAAAGTGTAAACGTAAGCGTACAAGTTAATAATACAGTCTCTGGCACTGACTAATAGACTTTGCGGGTATTATTTGCATTACATAACGCAGATTCAAGAAATAAAGTCAACATGAACATCACGGCCAGCAATGTGTCATATTGAACGGAGATCAACGAAACAGTATCTATATTTCTGACCAAGCCATCTGCAGTTCACCAAAACATGGAGAATTTATTAAAATAATAGAATAAAAAAATCAACATGTAGAGAGAGTATGATTTTAGGTCAACATACTTGTATTAACCGAAATGATACAAAGCTTCAATGAGATATCACCATCCAAAAGGTGACATAACATTGATAGTCAAAGAAGGGAATTGAATCTTGAATCTCTAGTCGCTACATGCCTGCCCGAAATGTTTTCTAAAGGTTGTAAAATTGGTTTTACTAAACAGACTGAATTTAACCAGACCTACTAGAGGAATTGACCAGTCTACCAGCTACACTTACAACGCAGTGAATGATTCTACAGGCAACTAAGCACTTCAATGTATCAATAGCATTTCATTATTTAGATTCAGTCTCTTTAGGGTATTCTCAAGCCCCGGGTGGGGTGGGGGTGGAGGGGGTGTACCGTTTTTTAGAAGGCGATAAACAGAAGGAAACTATTACGTAGAAACCAGATTAGCACATTAGAGTCTTTGTAAAAATGAAGTTATTATTACTTTAGTGATCAGATCTTGCTTCTTTACAAATTCTTCTCCAGCTTCTCAGCAACTAGTAGAGATTTAAAAAAACATCGTATATCAACAATCGTATCACAAAATATGATGTCACCAGCATGAAATGTCAAAAACGAGAACTTGCAGGAACCCATAAATCTACATGTACCTAGATTCATTAGAACACACTCGGCGAAAAGCTCAACCTTAACTCATCCGCTCAAGATTGATGCGGAACAATCAAAGGCCGTAAATTCTGCATTGGGCAACACTTATTGGATAATCCCGCCTGTGCAAAAAATTATCGAGAGGACAGATTTCGCATACTCGGAAAGGGTCGTTCACACTTTCATTTGTGTGCCTTGGAGTCGACTTTTATCAAAATACACCAGCCAAGGATGTGTCAACAGAAAGAGTTCGTGTATCATCTAAAAATAGTACATTGAACGCTCTCGTATTAGACATTTCATGCTGGTGACGTCATATTTTGTGATACGATTGTTGATATACGCTGTTCTTTCGAATTCTCTACTAGTTGCTGACGATTACCCCTGACGAGTGACAGCCGAAAATACTCGGGTTCATTTCAATATCAATATACTATTCAATTGCAAATTCTGTTCCATGAAGCAGAGACGATTCGATCCCACAGCGACAATATATAGCCACACTTTTACCACTATCAAAGCATTGAGTTCCACATCAGTAGATCAGACCGCATCCGCACTGGTCATGAGAAGCGGGTTGATATACTCGAACCCTTCGAACTCGCCCTGGTCGATTTTCGATATCGTACGCGGACTTGTAGGCGTAAGCTGGACCGGTTCCTCCGTAAATTGAGCGTCGAAATTTTCTAAACCATACTCGTCTGTAATCGGAGGTTTGTAGGGGGGTATCACCTGTCTGGCTTGTAGTGTGTCCCAGTCTACGGTTTTAAAGAAGGCATGATCGATTATATCTTGAAATCCCGTCTCCGGATGGCATCCAAGGCGTTCCATTGGCATTTTGTTTAGAAAACCTTTCAAAACGGATGAAGCTTTTACCGACAACGACCTCGGGATTCTGATCACTTTTTCCAGTATCACTTGAAAGAGGTAATCTTCCGTGTTTTGATCTGGATTGTCGGTCATGCCTATAATATCAAACGGGCTTCTGCCGGCCATCATTTCAAACATCAGCACTCCCAAAGCCCACCAATCGACTGAAAAACTGTAGTCTTCACCTCTTAATATCTCCGGCGCAATATAATTTGGCGTACCGCAAAACGTAGATGTAGTGTCGCCTTTTAAGATCCCTTCCTTGCACATCCCATAATCGGTGAGCTTGATATGACCGTCGCTATCGAGCAGGACATTGTCGAGCTTCAAATCGCGGTAAATGATGCCTTTTTCGTGCAGGAAATGCAGTGCGAGTATGATTTCGGCCGCGTAAAATCTTGCGTGGTCCTCTGGCAGTTTACGCTGCCTCTGCATGTGAAACATAAGATCGCCGCCATTAACAAACTCGATCACAAAGAAAAGGCGTTCGCGAGTTTGAAAGCAAGAGTGTAATCCGACGAGAAACGGGTGATTCGAAGCAGTTTCGAAGACATGTTTTTCCGTTTGTACCCAATCCACATCTTCTTCATCTGTCACCAACTCTTTTTTGATAACCTTCATCGCGTATAGCTTTTTGTTCTTCTTCAAACTCACAAGCAAAACTTTGGCGTAAGACCCGCGTCCGATGACTCTTAACATCTCAAAATCGATCAATCCAAACCCAGGTGTCGTTTTAGGTGTTCCTTGTACTACCTCGCCTCCTAGGCCTGTAGCTGGGTTATAATGGGGTCTGTGCGCTGAGCTATCATCACCATGGTCTGGCATATCATCAGGTGGATTCACGATTGGGATACGTTGTCTGCGTCCTTTCAACTTTTTGAGGCGCCTTTTTAATTTGTACCATCGCCTAGCGCCACGGCGGTATATCTTATGCTCGCCGGGACATTGCATGCCCGGTTCTCCTGGAATGCCTGAAAAAATGTGCAGAAACAAAGTGTCATCCTCGTTAAGTTCGTACAGACGTAGAGCTTCGTCCAATTCCAGTTGTGAAGATACAGTGCAAAGATCTCCTTCATCATCGAGCCATTTGACAGTGAAGAGCTGGGCGTCTGTGAATCGGCACGCTAACCGAACCTTGATCCATAAATCGTCAAGTGTAATGGCAGGGTCGATGTTTAGATTCAGAACTTGATTCTGGTACGTCACTTTCGACCTAACCATTAGGTTCATTCCATCCACAGACATCGTGACACCATGCGACTCACACGTTCAAGTCACAAAGCACAAGAGAGTAGGCTTAGAAATACAGTGAATTACAGTTTTGAACATTCAAATTCTGGTAACACAAGGGATGAATTAGAGGATTGTTTGTAACGAACATAGTTAATGATAATTTCCACCATCCAGGGACATTAGGGCTGTTCAAAAATAACTTTTTTTCAAATTTTACAGGCTACTCGATAAAATGTGGAGGTTATCTAAAAAACAACGAACGCCAAATTTGACCAAATTGCAACCAGTGGAAGTCAAGTTTTTGCAGTTGACTACAGAATTTTGGATCAAAAAAATTGTATTTACGATGGTAAATTCTTCGATTATTTATTATAGACCTACCCACCGTAAATACTTTTCCTTTCAATTTAAAATGTTCTACTGCAATAACTTCGCTTCCACTGGTTGGATTTCATCCAAATTTTGAGGGCAGCATTTTTTTAGGCTGGTTAACAATTTTATATAGGGTAGTTAGTTTAGTTTCAAACTTTTCATTGTTTTAATGAATCCAAAAGTATTTCTTTTATATAGCAATGCTTCTATACGGGTATATGAACCAGGTTGGAATCCCGGTACGTTTAGCGCAATATCTTTGGTGTGCCAAGGCGGTTCTCGGCGTCACACCTGTGTGCAGTCAGTAGAATCTTTGGTGTGCACGAGACACCGATTCCATATTGGTATATGAATAGTTCATTCATATTGAAATGAACCCAAATATTTTCGGCTGACACTGGTTAGGGGTAATCGTCGGCAACTCGGTATAGAGAATTGGAAAGAGCATTGTATATAAAAACATGACGTCACCCTCAACAGCATGAAATTTCGAATAAGTGAGCGTTCGATGTACTATTTTTAGATGGTACACGAGCTCATTTTGTTGACACAGCATTGGCTGGATTTCGATAAGAATCGACTCCAAGGCACACAAATGGAACTGTGAATGGCCCCTCCCACTTCCCAGCCCTGATTGGAATCGCTGGCCTTTTTGCCTGATAAATCAGGTGAGCAGCGATGATTTTCCAAGTCAAGTAATTCAATGAAAAATAATTAAAAAATAAAGCATAGTGTGAGCACAGGATACCAATTCCATACAGGTTCCCAGGAAGAGCAACGAGAAATCTGTCGTCTTAATAGTAAATTAATAATATCTGTTCAAAGTTAACTAGTCGTGGAGAAGCAAATGGATGCAAAATATTGCGAGATGATGTGCCTACTTATTAACTAAACATTATACAAACAGCAGATTCAGACTGAAAAAGGAACGTTATTCCCCGAATTCCACGGTAATTAATCGATACACGAAATAGTTCATCGCACGGTGGCTCGTACAAGGTTACCACAGGTTTCACAGCACAGGAATAACAGAAAATTGATAAAGTGATGCCAGTGGAATCGGTGTCCTGTGCTCACACTATGTTTTATTTTTATAATATTTTTCATTAAATTACTTCAACTAGAAGAATCATCGCTGCTCACATGTTGAATCAGGCAAAATATACCGAGATTCCAATAGGGGATGCCACTAATGCGTAATGCCGGTTAATTGCACTTGCACTCAACTCCGATTAGCAGAATTCCACAGACGCTGGCAAACTCTCGATTCAGTTTTCTAAAGCCCTGAAGTAGTATCAGTACGTTTCGCTTCTCCAACTCCATCAACACTATGACCGCAATCCATTTAACGCTAGGATACCGGAACCGGACCCAGCACAAGCACACCCAACCCAGTGCGATTCCACTCCCGTTTCGCTTTCGACATTTCTCACTGCTACGCTTGCGACATTAGACATTGTCCACCGAGGGAGCTATTGACTAAATCATGAGCCATAAAAATTGCTGGACTTTTTCCATTACAAAACATCATAGCAATATTGATCTACTATGAACCCCAGACCCCCATTACGCTTTACGCCTTTATCCGCTACTTATCACCTAGATGGGTTGCACTGTATAGTCAGTAAGCTGGTACCGCCTAAACGCGCGAAGAGCGTTTATTTTTTATAATTCCTGATTGAATCGGTTAATATGATCGGGAATTCCATACATATTGCTATCAATTTTTTTTTATCCACTCCCTGTACACGTTATCAGATTACCGGTAACAGAGCTGAGTGAGGTGTGTTGAAAAGGTAGGACCCCTAAATAATATTTAAATGTCTTCGGGCGGACCATAGTTGGTATAATGCAGTGGTTCTCAACCTTTTATGTCTTCGCGGACCCCTTTTGTCCGTCAGGGACCGCCGCGGAACCCCTTAAGTTTTCGATCAAATTTCGCTCAATTATTGTGCAACCGTGATATGACCTGTGCAAAATTTAACTGTAGGATAGTGATAAACAGCAACAACATGACTTATCTTATAAATAATATCATACATTATGTAGAAATTGTATCGATTTTTATTATTTCAAAGCGAATTTTGCGGGTGAATAGGCTATATATTGAAAAAAGTGATCGTGTCTTGAAACCTCGCGCTTTTGATTTGATATGTATGAGTGCTGAAAATCCATTTCCACGAAGATATGCAGTGGCAAATGTATGATAATATTAACTCGTAACGCTTCCGACGACGCCTTAATTAAGGCACCAAAATTGAGAAACATATTTTTGAATGAACGTCCAGCCGAGCCATTTCTATCTACAAGCTCATCTTGAAATTAGTCTTTAATGGTGGTTATGTATATTTCAGAAGAAAACGGATTTTAAAAAAAAACATTTTTAGTGACTGCTCACTAGTTTGCTGCGACTGACAACTTGTAATACTTCGAAGTCAGCCTGATTGACCTTACTACTCTAAATTTTTATTTTTTCACAAACCCAGACAGAACATCTTCAAATAGCAATATATGTTTGTATCATCATCATCATCATCGTCGGTTAATTAGCAATTTTATCAGTTCAATACACCGCAAAAATGCGATACAATAAGAAGATAGGAAAGTGTCGAAGCGACTTTGAGTAGGCTATGGAATCAGACACCCCCCTTGGCCAGGCGATATAAAGAGGAGGCATGCACACTGAATGAAAAGTAGAAGAAGATAGTATAGAAAAAAGCAAGCGACAAAAAATGGGCTGGCATGTCATAGATGGCGAGATCGATAGGTCAGGTCGTGGTCCGGTGATTTTGAGGATGGATATTATATAGTATTTATTTATCAGTAACTGCATGTAGCCTATTTCGACTGGAATGTGGATATGCTCGTCAGTGATGAGCATGAGCATCGGACGGACTCGGATAGCGTTCGGACCGGATTTTGCACAATTTTGAGACAGTCGGATCGGATTCGGATTGTATTGCAGATTTTGTTACGGATATTTTCGGATAGTTGTAACTTCTGCATCGGATATTTTTTGATAGTTCGGACGAGACGTGACTTTTGATTTCAAGACAAAAGAAAAAGTTCGACAACCAAACATGGACGGTAAATACGTTCTTATAGTACTGGTAGCACTCTAAAGTTGTTCTGTCGAGTGTCCAAGCAAATATAAAACAGCCAACCCTCATTTAGCCTTTGTAGAGACTATAATCTGCTCAGCTGAACAGTGAACACTTATAGTATTCCCTGGAAAAGTTATTCGATTCGGATTCTGGACGGCATTATTCGGATTCTCATGGATTTTTGATTGAGATTGTTCGGATTTGGACTGATATTTCCTCAAAGATTCGAGCTGTCGGATGGATTCGGATTCTCAGAATTCAATATCCGCTCATCACTGATGCTCGTCGACTGTCAGATGGCCGGCGGGATACTGTTCCACACGTCAGGTCTGGCACATTTGATAGAGCGACGATCATTTCGGTAGATCATATGATATTTGGACGACTTGGACGCGCGTGTGTTGTACTTGCTGTGCGCTTTTGATTCGGAGGTAAAGAAGTCATTGAAATATTCGGGGCAAAATGACCGCAGTAGAACTGATACATAAACTTGTCGATTTCTAGTTTTCGCATATCTTCAAGGTTTAGGACACTGAATCTCTTCAGCAGCGACTTGTTGGATGGACAACCAGGCCCCTTCGAGGCCCTGGCTATGCGGAGTACGTTATGTTGTAGTTTTTGCAGCGGCTCGATCGCAGTTTTACTGGCAGCTCCCAAACAGAGGATGCCATATTGTAACTTCGATTGGATTAAGGATTTAAAGAGTATCAGCGAAGAACCCAGGCAGGCATGAAGTGTCTAAGGCTGTAGAACAGACCGCACTGCGGTGATAATTTAGTGTCTATATAGGGACTGAATACGACTCTTCCAGTACATGCCTGAGTCCAGTAAAACCCCGAGATATATGACATTTTCTGTGTTGGAAACGGGCTGACCAGCGATGTTAACATGTAACCGCTCGGCTCCGGAGCCATATTGACTACGACCGAACGGCTACAAACGGTTAGATTATATTTTGAATCTACTGTCAGAAATTGGGATTTTGAGGGGTTTATGCAAATGCTATTTTGGGCCGACCACTCATGCACTTTGGGCATTTGGTCACTAGTCAGGGCCGAAGATGCGGAAGAGAGGAGGTTAGTATCATCAGCGAACAGAGTGGTGTTCAATGATGAGGTATCAAAATGTCGTCGACATTTAAGGTGAAGAGAACCGTTCCAAGTACTGAGCCTTGGGCTACACCCAGGGCCATAACAGCACTTCGTCAGGCCCCCCCCAAAACGTTGGTCTCGGGCCCCCCACAGGGTGATAAACCTAACTTCTGGGGGGCGAAGCCCCCCAGACCCCCCTCAGGCTCTACACTGTTTACCGCTACCTGACACCTTCATTGGGTGTCCGTTTAGTGTGTCAGCTTTACTCGGCTGACCGCACGAAGCGAGAAGAAAATTCTATAATTCATGTCTGAATCGGTCAATATGATCGGGAATTGCATATATATTGCTATTAATTTTTACCCTCTCTCTGCTCACGTAATCTGATTTACCGGTAGAGCTGAGGGAGGTGTGTTTCAAAAGGCAGGAACCCTCAATAATAGTTAAACATCTCCGGGTGTATACCCGTTGACAGGAACGAAACAGCACTTCGTCAGGCCCCCAAAAAAATTTGAGTCATGGGCTTCCATTAGGTGATAAACCGTCCCCCATCACGTTGTTATTCACTTTTACCACGAAGTTATAGTGGTACCGTTTCGTGAGCCAGCGCCATGCGCGAAAATTCTCGATAATTCATGATAAATCGGTCAATAAGATCGGGAATTGCATATATAAATTGCTATAAATTTCTCGTCCTCTCTACTCATATTTACCGGTATAGCTTAGTGATATGTCTTCGAAACTGTAGAGCCCGTAAATAATAAATAAACATATTCGGGCGGGCGTATACCCGTTGGTATGACTTGGTTACATGATGTTATTTCGTGACCTCCTGTCTGCTATATCAAAAAATATAGAATCGGCCAAACGTACTAAACTAAAAGTACACACGATTTCAAATTGATATTTCTTCATTGCCATATAATTTTTCTCTGCTGGATGTTATTTGTCTTCTAAGGTTCAGGTTGCCAAGACATTCGGCGCCAGTCATTCAGGCGCCTATGGACTATCAAACCTATGTGTAATTTGTATATAGCCTAACGAAGTTTTAGGTCAGTATAAGGGCAGTACCTTTCGGCCGAAGTTTTCTCGCTGCCGATCGTTCTGGCACACTTCTTGGAGTCGCATATTGCATGGTCTAAGATTTTATACGTCTTGGTTCGTCGTGGCGCGGTAATGGCCAACGCTTATATGCCCATTTCTATAAATGTTGCGTATTTTTTCTTGGGGGAAAAGTACCCAATAATAAAGAAATTTGGCAACTTGAAATCGCGCCCAGCGCGAAAAATTTTTGAAAAAGTTGCACAAATTTTCAAAATATACTCTATAATTTATGCTAATTCAGGAAATAATTTTGGGCCCCCTTCGAGCTCGCCCCCCCCCAGTTGGGGGGTTTGGAGTGCGGCAGTTACGGCCCTGATGCGATCTAGCCTGCTTTCGGTGGGGTGTAAAGATGAGCGAGAGATTTCGAAATCTGACTCCAACCCGATCCAGGTTGCCAAATCAAAGTCCAAAAAATCCGGCTGGCACGTAAATTCCTGTTATTTCCACTTATTGTGAGGCTGAAATCGAGTATAAATCCGACTCTCAAAGCCACTTGGCCGCATCCAGTCCGTCCCCCATCACGTTGTTCACTTTTACCACGAAGTTGTAGTGGTACCATTTCGTGAGCCAGCGCCATGCGCGAAAATTTTCGATAATTCATGATAAATCGGTCAATAAGATCGGGAATTGCATATATATTGCTACAAATTTCTTGTCCTCTCTACTCATATTTACCGGTATAGCTTAGTGAGGTGTCTTCGAAACTGTAGAGCCCGTAAATAATAATTAAACATATTCGGGCGGGCGTACCCGTTGGTATGACTTGGTTACTGTTATGTTCGTGCATTTACGTTCAGTGTTGTTTCCTAATTGTCTCCTGATTTCTATAGGACTAGTAATTAGCCTACCTCCAATCATTATTTCCTTGTGTGTCGTGCTTGTATTTATGCCCTGTGTTCTGTTGTCTCGTTTTCTTTCATTTAACTGCACTCTGGATCGTGTCGCCTGTCTTAAAGTTATACTGCTGATAATATACTGATTTCTAATTGCAACCTCGTCGCATTGAGTTATTGTTCAAACAAGATCAAGAACATAACAATTGGTGTCAGAAGTGGGATTCGAACCCACGCCTCCATTCCATTGTTATGTTCTTGATCTTGTTTGAACAATAACTCAATACGACGAGGTTGCAAAATGAAATCAGTATATTATCAGCAGAATAACTTTACGGCAGCGACACGATCCAGAGTGCAGTTAAATGAAAGACCACGAGACAACAGAACACAGGGTATAAATACGAAGCACGACACACGAGGAAATAATGATTGGCGGTAATTACTAATCCTAGACAAATAAGAGACAAACGATACCAACGTAAAATGCACGAACATGACAGTCCTCCCCTGTAAGTTAAAAGGTACAAGGCAGGGTTGTAACCAAGTCACATGGTTCCGAGTCACGAGTCAATCATACTTTTGTGGTTTTGACTCGAGTCGAGTCGAGTCATTTTCAATTCATCACAGACTCGAGTCCGAGTCATGTTCAACTCATGTTTTCAATCCTGCTTGGGTGATATCGAATTCCTTGTTTGCGAAACATGCTCATTTTGTCCCTATCAGAGTCTTGGCACGTGTTTATTTAGGCCAAGTGGTTCTTAACCTTTTTTCTTCCAGCGCCCCCTTTCAAAAATTATCGTGCTCCAGCGCCCCCCAACTTCATATTGTAAGGAATGTAATAAAGACAATGAGTAAGAGGGAGGGCCGTAACAGCACTTCGTTAACCCCCCTAAAATCGATTGCCTTGCGCACCCATAGCGTGATAAACCGAACTTCTGAGGGCTTCGCCCCCACGAACCCCATATCGTGATTTTGATGGTCAGCAAAGTTTGTGTGGCCTGGTCGCCCTAGGTACCAAAATTTTCCATGAATAGGGGGTAAGTACATATATAAATCGCTATAAACTTTTTATCCTCTCAGCGCACGTAATCAGATTTAACAGAAGCACTGAGTGAGCTGTTGTATAGGAAAATAAAGGGCACGTAATTAATAATTAAACATATTCGGGCGTGCCCACAGGTACAATTATTCGTTACCAGGGCCCTAACAGCACTTCGTCAGCCCCCCTCCCCAAACAAAAAACGTTGGTCCTTGGCCCCCATCGGGTGATAAACCAAACTTCCGGGGGACTTCACTCCCAGACCCCCATTAGGCTGTCCGCTATTTGCTGATAGCCTATTAGGTATCTACATTGGGTGTCCATTTACTGAGGCAGCTATTCTTGCCTATTCGCGCGAAGTGCGAAAAATTTCACTAATTAATGATTGAATTGGTCAATATCATCGGGAATTGCATGTAAATTGAGATCAATTTTTATCCCCTCTCTGCTCACGTAAACAAATTTACCGGTAGCGCTGAGTGAGGTGCAATGTTCCCTCTAAGCTGCGCACGAGCGCAGTGCTGACACGGTCACTGCGCACAGACAATCTACGTTGCGCACAACAAATCCGGAGTTATTACCTTTTTTTAGTCGTTACGCACTGTTGTCCAAGGGTCAGCGCAGTGAGTTGTTGAGTGTGCGCAGACTCATCAAAACTTAAAGCGAACATTGTGAGGTTTCTTGGAAACTGTAGGGCCCGTTACTAATAATTAAACATATTCGGGCGGGCGAACCCGTTGGTATGACTTCGTTGCATGATGTTATTTCGTGACCCCCTGTCTGCAATATCAAAAAATATAGAATCGCTCAACGGGGATATCGCCCAACAGGAATATCCCTGTCGCTCAATCGTACTAAACTTAAAGACCCACACGATTTCAGATTGGTATTTCTTCACTGACATATAATTTTTCCCTGCCAGATGGAATTCGTCTTCTGGGGTTCAGATTGCCAAGACAGGAACATTCGGTGTCAGTCATTTAGGCACCGATGGACAATTAAACCTATGTGTATTTTGAAGGCTATATGTAACGAAGTTTTCGGTGTTAATTTGCTCTGAATACTCATTAAGGATATATCCTATCACCACATCATCTACTGCGAAGCCATTTTTCTCCAGCGCCCCCCCATATCGCCCCCTGAGCGTTTCCGCCCACCTTCAAGATCGCCAGCGCCCCCTGGGGGGCGCTGGGAGCAAGGTTAAGAACCACTGATTTAGGCAGATAACGGACAGGTCCTGGCCTCATTTACCGATGCTAAATATAACTTTACTAATCTTAGAACATAAAATCAAATATCTCTCTTGTCAGTCTGATACATCACCAATACAAGCATTCAGTTTTCATTATGAGCACATCGACGATAGCTCACGAATAGCTGATAGAGAACCAACGAATTCACGTCTACATACTATCTGATAGAGAACCAACAAATTCACGTCAAGATACTAGTTGATAGAGAATCCATAGATGCATGTTTATGTAGAGGTATTTACAACAGGCCAGCATGCTGTAAAAACGTGCATGCAACTATGTGCATTGTGCAGTGACAACAGAACAGATACCTTTTGATTATACAAAAGGTTTTCCCAATTGCATTACAGACTACATCGCAGTTGCAGCATTGGATAAATAATTGTACAATGGGGCTGTTCAAAAACATTTTTTCAAATTTTCCGGCTACTTCTTAAAATTGCTAGATTGCCTAAAAAATCAAATTTGGCTCAATTCCAACCAGTAGAAAGCAATGCTATGAAAGAAAATTTTAGACTAATTACAAATAGAGATTTTAGAATTTTAGCGGCTATCTCATGATATTGTTACATTGTGGAAAAATATGATTCATAGCAAATTTGACTCAATTCCAACTAGAAAAAGTGAAGTTATTAGAGTAGAATGTTTTGGATATGAAAAAATAGTCGGCTTACTACCATGTAATTAAATTATATGAAAGGATTTCACACTAAAATACTCCATTTATTTTCAAATCCAAAATATTCTCCTCTCACATCATTGATTCCACTTGTTTTCAAATTAAGCCAGATTCAGTGTTCCTTTTATGCAACATAACAATTTTATCAAGTAACCACCCAGTAAAATAAAAAAGAAGTTATTTTAGAACAGCCATATTGTACAAACATCACACAGCATTAGCGATTCATTATTATACTCACGTGCACAATGCACATACCTAACAAAACGTCAAATGGACGAGGGGCATTGTGTGTTTTCACAGACAGCAGATCAAATCACTGAGTTACACCTCAAAATACTAATGTGGAAAGGAGATCCTCAGATATGTTAAAGCGGCATGGCCGTAGAATGAATCCACATCTACTGAATACACGTTCCACTAGTGCACTAGATGCAGGAATTGACAAGCATTTTTGAACGACACTGAAGAGCATTGAATACTCATTCTTTCTAGTCGCCCAAAAATGCAAAGAATCATCGCCTTCAAATCTACACATGAGCTTATCAGTCTCTTGACCATCTGAGTCATTTCATTGGCTCTAATTGAACTTTGCTTCAATTGTTTGCTTGTAGAATTGAAAAGTCTTGAGTACTTTAATTGCGGAGGATCTATTACCTCTTCATCACTGGACGATTTTTTACAATGCATTATTGCTACTATGTATCATTTTCTGTTGTTTTTACGGTGGCATATCTGATATCAGACAAGTGCAACGAAAGCAGTGGTGACAAATAGCGATGTCGGCAGAATTCGTCGGATGCGTTGATCTAGCCATTACGATTCGCAAATTTCTTCATCTTCAAGTCATATAAAATAAGCCGAGTCAATGACTTGGGTCGAGTCATGCGTAATGACTCGAGTACAAGTCGAGTCAATCCAAATATTGACTCGAGTCGAGTCGCGTCATTTTCCCATTTCAAGAAAATGACTCGAGTCAAGTCGAGTCATAAAATAATCGTGACTCGAGTCTGACTCGAGTCGAGTCATGACTCGAGTCATTACAACCCTGGTACAAGGTACTTTACGTTGGCCGATAGAAATCAGTTTGCTTCCTTATTCTAACCGGATAACGTCTGCCCGACGTTCGAGCAGGATTAGCTACAGGACGTTGTGCCGTATGTCTGACCAATGGTTGCTCAGCTTGTGACTGTTGCGGCTGAGCAACTTCCTGTGTGGCTGTATCATGACTAGTGGAAATCAAGCGTGGTTGGAGTTGGTTTTTGTGCCTCCTCCAATACCCATGATCTGTTTCATGATGTACACAACACGCCCCAGTATTTCCGTCACCACGCCAGCAACCCACTTTGGTCCGCTTCGGTAACTGCGAGCGTAAACCGAGGAACCAATCTCGAAATGAGTCACTGGTTGTCCAGGCGTAATGGGTTTCGATTTGTCGAAGGGCGAGCACAAACTTAACAAATTGCGCGGCTGTCGACCATGTAAAATCTCGGCAGGCGTTTTCCAGTCTATGCCCGGGTGCGGTGCAAATCGGTACGTAGCAAGAAGCGTTTGGAGCGCGAAGTTGAGATCTTTTCCCCGTCGCAATTTTTTATTAATCCAGCTTTCAAAGTCTGGACGAAACGCTCCGCTTCCCCGTTCGAGGCAGGGTGAAAAGACGGTGATACGATATGGCGGATTGCCAAATTAGAGCGAAACGTATCGAATTCATTCGATGTGAATTGCGGCCCGCCATCCGTGACAATTGTTATGGGCAAGCCTTCGATAGAGAATACTTCCCTCAAAGCGTTGACCACGCATAAGGTTGTGTTAGAACCGACATTCATCAATTTAACGAAAGGATATTTCAAATGCGCATCGACGATGACAAGAAACATCTTATGGTTTATTGGACCTGCGAAATCCAAGTGAATTCGTTCAAAGCTTTCAGACGTTTTAGGCCATTCGCGATACTGACGATCAGGTGCTTTCATTACCTTACGGCAAGCGTCGCAACTCTTAACGAGATTTTCAATGTCGCGATTAATGGAAGGCCATGCGATGTAACGTCGAGCCATCTGCTTCATTTTCGCGATACCCCAATGTCCTTCGTGCAATGATAAGACTCGCGAGCGAAGTGACTGCGGAATTACTACGCACTGAAAACCATCAATATTGAGCAGCATGACTATGTCTTCGTGCAGAGAAAGCGAATGTTTGCGAGTCGAAAACCAAGAAAAATCATTAATGTGCGTCTTTGGATTCCAATTTCCATGAGTGACAGATAATTTCACTAGTTCCATGGTTTTGTCTTTCAGCGTCGCGTCGCGAATTTCATTGCGAGTTAACGGTAAGCCATCGAATGCCATATTAATAGCGTGAACGATCTCCGCGTTTTCACGAATTTCCATTTCGTCAAACTCAGAGTCTGGACCCTTTGGTAGGCGAGATAAACCGTCGGCGTTTCCGTGCTGATTAGTTGGTTTATAGCGAATATCGTATTGGTAAGCTATGAGCGTTAGTGCCCATCGCTGTAAGCGTTGCGCTGTAATCACGGGAATTTTCTTGTCCGGCGAGAAAATAGCTAAAAGCGGTTTGTGGTCCGTTACGAGCGTAAATTTTCTACCATACAAGAATTGACGAAATTTAGTGACTCCGTAAATGATTGACAGAGCTTCCTTCTTAATTTGAGAGTAGGATTTTTGGGAATCTGAAAGTGTTTTCGATGCGTGCGCGATCGGTCTCTCTTCGCCATTGTGCTCGATTGAGAGGACAGCGCCGATTCCGAATTGAGAAGCATCAGTTGACAAAATGAGCTGCTTGTTTACATCATAATGAGCTAACTGCGTAGCGTCGAATACGTCGTTTTTGAGAATGCGAAAAGCTGCGTCACAGTCCGTATTCCAAATGAATTCCGCGTCTTTTTGAAGAAGACGGTACAAGGCAGCGGCTTTATTCGTGAAATTAGGAATAAACATGCGATAATAATTGACTTTGCCCAGGAATGCCTGTAGCTGGCGAACATCCTGAGGTTTAGGCAACTGTTTGATTGCTTCAACGGATTTGTTAGACGGGCGTTTGCCGTCCTTGTCGATTATATGACCAAGGTACTCGATACTACTTTTGAAAAATTCACATTTAACGAAGTTGACGGTGAAACCGGATTCGGTGAGGCGCTCAAAGAGTAGCGATAAGTTGCGAAAATGATCGCGTTCATCGATGCCAGTAACGATTATGTCATCGATAAAACTAGCAACACCGGGTAAGCCGGCGATCATGGCATCAAGACAGCGTTGAAAATTTGCGGGACTAGATGCGACTCCGAAACACATGCGTCGATAGCGGAATAGACCGAATTGCGTGTTGATGACACACAAATTCTTCGCATCATCATCTAATTCTAGCTGAAAATAAGCATCGGCAAGATCAATTTTCGTGAAAATACAACCACCCTGTAACTTGTGAAGAATTTCATCTAAGGAGGGCAGGGGATGTTGATCTATCTGAATTTGTTGATTCAATGCTTTGAAGTCACCACAAATGCGTACTGATCCATTAGATTTAGTGACGGCAACAATTGGTGCTGCCCAATCACTGTAATTGATTGGTTCGAGGATACCTTGATTGACTAATCTATTCAATTCGGTTTGAACAGCGATTTGCCTTGCTAACGGCAAAGGACGTGGCTTGTTAAATTCGGGCTTGGCATTAGGTTTCAAATGAATTGTCACCGTTGTCTTGGTGCACATTAGAGAAAACGGAGGGAAATTTGGACTGAAAAGCTACCAATTTGTCGTTCGAATCACAAATGTCAATAGTATTACATGATTGCGATTTGACCTTCTGCGAGGAAATAGCATCCAAAGCAGACGTTCCCTTCGCGGTCACGGAGAAAGCATCGCTCCAATCGAAACCAAAAATGTTTTGCCCACGGTGTTCGTCGAGAACTACCAACTTTAAAGGGGCACTGCACTCAAAAAATGATGTGGTCTCAAATTGAAGGGCAAAACGAAAAAAAATTTTGGCCGCAGCCGTTTTCTTCAGAACGCCACCGTAATGGAGCTGCAATTTATTGAAATTTCCAGAAACACATCCGGCTGCAGCTGTCGCGGCTCCGGGTCATTTCTTAACCCGTTACATGGAACGATGACTTCATCGTCGCACTTGCTGTACGCGATTAGGCAGTCACGCAGAGGACGAAATTTAGATGGTTGCCAGCCAATGTTATGAAGGAAATATGTCTTACACGCCGTTCCACGGAGGATGTTCAGTCAGGAGATTTTTCTCTTAATCTGGGCTAGTGTATTCTATTTCTTGAGAGCAGGAATAGATCATGTCCTATTCTTATGTTATGTATAAAACACAGGGTTGTAATGACTCGAGTCATGACTCGACTCGAGTCAGACTCCAGTCACGATTTTTTTGTGACTCGACTTGACTCGAGTCATTTTCTTGAAATGGGAAAATGACCTGACTCGACTCGAGTCAATATTTGGATTGACTCGACTTGTACTCGAGTCATTACGCATGACTTGACCCAAGTCATTGACTTGGTTCATTTTATATGACTCGAAGACGAAGAAATTTGCGAATCGTAACGGCTAGATCAACGCATCTGACGAATTCTGCCGACATTGCTATTTGTCACCACAGCTTTTGTTGCACTATAGTCTGATATCAGATAGGCGGCCGTAAAAACAACAGACATGGGTACATAGTGTAGCCGCGAAAGAGGGGTGGAAACTTCCACGTATACACAATAGAGATATAACTGTCCTATCCAACACCCCAAGATGACGCGTTTCTGCCTGCTTCGTTGGATTTTATTTTACACAGACGAAAAACGGTTTTCTGAAAGCATTAATACACAGCGAATTAACACAAATTGTTTAGTACCGGATAAATCAATATATACTTACTTGACGGTGTTTCCTTGAGGACAGTTACAAATTTCGAATCAGACTATTCATAATAATTATTTTAGGATCTATAAAAATTGCGATGTAAATACGATTGAATAAGATTGATAGTCGAAATATTAGCAACTGATACAAAGCAGGCAACGAGGGCGAAACTGAACGGCAGTGAACTATATAACAGTTACGTCACAAAGGTAATACAAGGTTTATTGAACCGTGATGTTTATGGCTCTTGAAGTCCGAAATCGCGACTTCATCCTGGCCCTTTAAAAATTGAAAATTTGAATTTATGCAAGTTTGGCAATTTTTACACAACTGCAAATTCACAATAAAAGCACAAAGAAACGAAAGGTTACAATACTCAAAAAACTGTAACAAATTTCAGCTCTCAACAGTCAGGAGCTTCACAGAGAAGCACCAATTTGTTTATGGGTCGTTTCAAAATATTCGTTTTGGTAAAGACCCTCACGCTTCTCACCAACCCAGACTTGTCAGGTAGGGTTTCAATCACACGACCTAGCAACCACATGTTACGAGGTAGGTTTTGATCCAAAACAAGCACGACATCACCTACAGTGATATTTCTTTTATTTTCATTCCATTTTTGGCGAATCTGAAGTAGTGGAAGGTATTGTTTCTTCCACCTTGTCCAAAAAAGATCAGCCAAGTACTGGACTTGTCTCCATCTTTTTCTGGAGTAAACATCTTTGACATTAAACACACCAGGTGGTAGCATGGGTTTATCTTTCAACAACAACAGACTGTTAGGGGTTATTGGGGTCAAATCATGTGGATCACTAGACACAGTTGAAATGGGGCGATTATTCATAATTGATTCACATTCGCACATCAATGTTAATAGAGATTCATCAGACAACATTTATTCATCACACAAAGCACCCAAAATCTTTCGCACTGTTCGAATTTGTCTTTCAAATACACCACCATGATTGGATGCACAAGGGGTCTGAAACAACCAAGTTATTTGTTTTTGCACCAAAAAATCTTGTATTTTTGTTTGATTCCAAGTTAAAATGTTTTGTCTCAACTCCTTCTCACCAGATGTGAAGTTGCTGCCATTATCTGACCGTATCAAACTGATTTGTCCACGGCGTGCAATACAGCGACGCAGTGCCATAATGAAAGAATCAGTGTCCAAACTATTCGCAATTTCAATATGGACAGCGCGAGTGGTAAGGCAAGTGAACAAAACGCCATATCGTTTCAATTCAGATCTACCACGCTTTACCAAGAACGGACCAAAACAGTCAACCGCAACTGCGTGGAACGGCGGATCATTCGGAGTTAATCTATCAGATGGTAGATCAGACATTTGTTGAGATTCTGGTTTTCGTTGACGTTTCCTACATGAGACACAATTTTTCAGAACGGATCGTACTTTGGAATTGATTGTGACAATCCAAAATCTTTCTCTGACTTGGGCAATAACATATTCCCGGCCACTGTGGCCACATGAAACATGAGCATCTCGAATGACCAATTCTGCAATTGGACTCTTTTTTGGGATGATTATCGGATGTTTTGAGTCGTAACCAATAGGAGCATTTTGATTTCTGCCTCCAACCCGGAGGGTCCCATTATCCAGAAATGGTAGCAATTTGTAGATCGGGCTAGATCTTTTGATTCGTTCATCACTCTTCAGTCTTTCTACTTCTTCAGAGAAGTGCTTTGTTTGCTCATGACGTATAAGCATTTCTTCAGCAGCTTTAACTTCAATTAAAGTCAATGCCTCGTTTGTCAGCTTTGCATTTGGTTGTTTGTTTCTCGCTTTGGCAAGAAGATTATTTCTGAAGCGCAAGACCCATGCCAGCACCCTTTTCAGTCGGGTCCAGCATGAGATCTTGGAGATGAGTTCATCAAGAACCGAATTTGGAGTGGTAATTGTAAGAAAACACAATTTGTTTGGCTTTTTGATTTCTGGGTCATCACCAGACAACTCCTCTAGAAATGTTGGTTGTTGAGGCCACTCCGAAGAATCTTTCCACAAGAATTCTGGACCGAATTTCCACATGTCGCAAGTCAAGAATTCAGAAACAGTCTGGCCCCGAGAAGCAATATCAGCAGGGTTTTGTTTTGAAGGCACATACCTCCAGTCCGATAATTCTGAAGACTCTTTGATCATATTGATTCTGTTCGCAACAAAGGTTTTGAAAGCTTTGTCTTTGTTTGTGAGATATCGCAAAACAGTTGTGCTGTCAGTCCAGAAGTATGAATCGTCAATAGGCAGGTCCAGCTCTTTTAGCAGAAATTTGTTATTACTGGCAGATATTGTTGCAGCGCACAACTCCATTCTCGGAATGGTAGAACCTTTAATGGGGGCGAGTCTTGTTTTTCCACAAACAAAGGAACAGTGAATCTCACCTGCATCATTCACATATCTCAGATAAGATACTGCACCATAGCACAACTCAGAGGCATCTGAGAAGTGGTGAAGTTCGATTCTTGTCACCTGTCCAAACTTTGACGGTTTGAAACATCTTGGAATCGTAAAGTTTTCAAGCATCGGTAGTTGAGATAACCAGTCGCACCAAATCTTTCTGGCTTCTTCAGGTAACGGGTCATCCCAATTGTAGCTATTTTTGCATAAGTGCTGCATCAATACCTTCATTGGTTGCACTATAGTCTGAGCCATTCCCAGCGGATCAAAAATTGAGTTCACGATACTCAGAATTCCTCTTCTGGTACAAGGTTTGTGTTTTTCTTTGACGCGGAAGCACCACGAATCATCTTCTATATTCCACGCAAGCCCCAATGTCTTCTCCATCGGTAGCTCATCAGTTAACAAGTCAATATTTTTCAGGTTTTTGGCTCTGTTTGATTCCGGTATTGCTGCCAGTACTTCTCTGCAATTGCTTGCCCATTTTGTCAGTTCAAATCCACCTTTGCTTAGCAGAGAGCTGACATCTTCCACACGACGAATTGCAGCAGAAGTATCCTCACAGGAATCAAGAAAATCATCAACGTAGAAGTTCCTTTGAACTGCATTTATGACATCAATGTCATAGGCATTTTTGTTGTCTTCAGCGACAGTTCGTAGAGCAAAGTTGGCACAGCTAGGGCTGCTCACAGTCCCAAATAAAAACACAGTCATGCGGTACGTTTCAAGTTGTTGGTTTGGGTCATTATCCTTCCACCACAGGAAGCGTAACAGGTCTCTATCACACTCATCAACCTTAACCTGGTGAAACATTGATCGAATGTCACCTTGGATCGCAACTTCATTTCTGCGAAAGCGCGATAAAACCCCAACAAGGTTGTTCGTTAGGTCTGGCCCTTGTAACAAAAGGTCGTTTAACGCCAGATTATTGAATTTCGCAGAGGCATCAAAAACAACCCGGATAGTCTTCTTTTCAGGGTGATACACCCCGTGATGGCTCAGATACCAGGTTTTACCAACTGGCCCATCATCGTAAACCTTCTCAGCATATCCATTTGTGATCATGTCAGACATGAAAACTTTGTATTCATCAAAGAACTTTGGATCCTTTTGGAATCTTTTCTGCAGATAATTGATTCTTTGTTTCGCTTGATGCTTGTTGTCGGGCAGTGTTAAGTCCGGATGTTTCAATGGTAATTCCATTTGGTAGTGCCCGTTCGAGTCAAGTAGGATTGTCGATGACACCTTTTCCATAAATAGTTTATCATTTACAGAGAGTTCAGTTTTGTCATTTGCTATGGAATTGACATCATCGTGACACATCGTGCACAAAGGGTTTGGATTGGTTTGAATAAAATAGGAGTGAGGTTTGAAAGGTTCGGATTGTTTTGGGCATGTAAACATCCATCCGATGGCACTTTTCACTGCGAAGTAATCCTCAGGTCCATATATAGTTTCCAGAGGCTTATGAATTTTGGGGTTGTTTTTACCAATCAGCAGACCGATGTCTCCAGAAAGATCTGGGATTGGAATATCTTCAAATTGTCGAAATTGATGTACATCACTTTGTGTTGGCCGCAGGTCGTTGTCCAGAGCGATTTTCTCTGTAGATATCAGTGACTTCAGAGGTACGTATTCTGATCCCTCGTAATCAGAAATCTCTAAACCACGAACAATGGTTGACTTCTTGGTATTTTTAGATGGTTCGATTGTTTGGAAAGTTACGTTTCGCTCGGGCCCAGCAAGACCGAGTAGTTTCACGAGTTCTTCAGATATGAATGAACAATTGCTCGCATTATCAATTAATGCCAAAGTGGCGATGTACTCGTCAGTGCCAACGATCCGTAGTCTTGCCAAGACTACATTCAAAGTAACACATTCATCATCATCATATTCATTGTCATCGCAGGAAGCACTGAAGAAAGAGGTAGCTTCTTTTGAATCAGAAATTTTGCCTTGGCCTTCAATTTGTTCATTTGCTGAATCCAAGGTTTTGTTAGCAACCTCTTTTATCTTTTCTTCAGGTGGGTGAAGAAGTGTTGTATGATTGCCTTTGCAACCAGGCCTTATGCAAGCTTGAATGCGTTTGCATGCTTTTCCGAAGTGTCCCGACTTTAGACACTTGAAGCAGAGCCCTTTGGTTTTGACGAATTCAACGCGATCAGGATACTGCATTTTGCGGAACTGGACACATTGATTCAAGAAATGCTTTTCGTTGCACATGAAACAAAGTTCCAATGTTGGAGTCACAACTTGTGTGCTGAATGATGCCTTGGGTTTGCCAGTTTTGAATACACCCGTCACTTGCTTCTTGGATATTTCATGATTAGGGTTGGTATATTTACTAGTGATTTCTCTAATTTTCTGGCGAACATAGTCATTTACATGTTCAACAGTCAGTTCGGTTTTCAGGTCAAAAGTGACCTCCGCCACTAAGGTTCTCCAACCAGGCTGCCAAGAAGGGGGAAGTCTCTCGGCAATTTGTTCAACCATAGAGCGTGAAACATCACGAATTCTTCCAAATTTGGTCAACTTATTGGTGCAAGCGGTTAACGATGCATGAAATAAGAGGAGAGAATCGTTGTCACCTTCTACGAGTTTCGAGCCATTTATAACAGTGTTTATGTAGCGGTCACTTATTTGGAATGGTTGACCAAAATTGTCTCTCAATACCGCAAGAGCTTCATCAAAGCAGTTTTCCATATCTTCACAAGCTTTAACAAAAGTATTGGCAATACCTCGGGTGTATTGCAAAAGATGCATCAACTTCTGTTTTTGCGTCCATGGCTGACGATTCAAAGTAGCATTTATCATTTCCTTGAATGTATCAAATTCAATTGGGTCGCCACTAAAACATTTTGGTTCCAACTTTAATGGGACAATTTGATCACTAGGTTTAACCTGGTGAATGACATACGGATTCTCACATTGAATCAAGTTTGTCGGTTGGTTAGGCTTTACATTGAGATCATAGTTTGCAGCTGTTTGAACTGCGCAGCCTGCTGTAGCTGCTTGATTTGAATTAGCTGGCACAAAGGGTTGTACGCTACCAGATGCAAAGGAACTAGGCAATTTAGTAGTTATTTGTGTATCAATCATGGGAGGTGCTACAAGGCGACTATTTTCGGCATCAATTACAGGCGATTGATTTTTGGGTGCAATGCATGCGTCCAAACGAGCAGTCACACAATTACTAGATCTTTCACGCACACATACATTCTCACTTAGGCCTACAACATTAGACATTTGGCGAGAACTGTGAGACATGCTATTAAAAGGAATAGCCACACCTGCGTATGAAATATTCGAAGATATCGACGGAGTTACATTTGGAGCAACACTTGCAGACGCTTCAGCAATTGAAGTTATTACATTGTTCGTAGGTTGAATAGTTGCACTGGCTTGTTGTAGTTGCTGTTCCGGAACGTTGCTTATTTGAGGAGCCAGGCTCCTGTTCTCAGATGGCTGCAGATCTGTCGCTGTCAGTTGAGGTGAACTTAGCGTTGATACACCACGTCTAGTGAGTTCTAGTTCTAGTTCACATGTATTTTGCAAATGTTCTCGTCTTACACGGCGAGCTGTTTCGTCAGCATTTTGCTGCATCCTTTGTTTAATCAATTCACATTGTTGATTTTGCCGTCTTTGTAGTTCTTGTTCTTCTTCCTCCAACTTCCTCTGCTCTTCCTCCAACTTCCTCTGTTCTTCCTCCAACTTCCTCTTTTCTTCGTCTAGTTTCTTTCGTAGATCTTCTGCTAACTTCTTTTTTTGTTCTTGAAGATTGGCTCGGGCCAAAGCAGTTTGATTTTGAATTGATTGTATTTCAGTGTTCATTGAAGCCTGGATATCTTCAATATCCTGTTTTGCTCGTGCAGAGCTTATTTCTTGCAGTTTCCGATGATAATTTACGACATTTTCAACATTCATTTCACTATAGCGAGATTTAGTTGAATGACTTGATGTAGAAGTACCGGTACCTGTTGATGACCGATGACTTGAACTTGATTTGCTTGAACTTTTTGGTTTCAAGTATTTGTGCTCTAAAACCTTTGACATGGATCTCGTTTGAACTGATGATTTTGATCTGGCACCATGAGACCTTGAAGACTTTGGTTCGTCTTTTGTTTTGGTGACTTTGTTGTCTTCTTCGCATCTCTGTGTAACATCCAGATCAGGATCTTTTGTTTGGTTGTTGAAATCCATGACAATGACAGTTGAGTTTTCTTTGTTGATTGGTGCACTTGTTGATGGAATACGTCAAAAAACTTTACGTAGCCGCGAAAGAGGGGTGGAAACTTCCACGTATACACAATAGAGATATAACTGTCCTATCCAACACCCCAAGATGACGCGTTTCTGCCTGCTTCGTTGGATTTTATTTTACACAGACGAAAAACGGTTTTCTGAAAGCATTAATACACAGCGAATTAACACAAATTGTTTAGTACCGGATAAATCAATATATACTTACTTGACGGTGTTTCCTTGAGGACAGTTACAAATTTCGATTCAGACTATTCATAATAATTATTTTAGGATCTATAAAAATTGCGATGTAAATACGATTGAATAAGATTGATAGTCGAAATATTAGCAACTGATACAAAGCAGGCAACGAGGGCGAAACTGAACGGCAGTGAACTATATAACAGTTACGTCACAAAGGTCATACAAGGTTTATTGAACCGTGATGTTTATGGCTCTTGAAGTCCGAAATCGCGACTTCACATAGTAGTAATGCATTGTACAAAATCATCCAGTGATGAAGAGGTAATAAATCCTCCGCAATCAAAGTATCGTACTCAAGACTTTTCAATTATACAAGCAAATAATAGAAGCAAAGTTCAATTAGAGTCAATGCAATGACTCAGATGGTCAAGTACTTGGAAGAGACTGATAAGCTCATGTGTAGATTTAAAGGCGATGATTCTTTGCATTTTTGAGCGACTAGAAGGAATGAGTATGCGATGCACTTCAATGTGGTTAAAAAATACTTGTCAATTCCTGTATTAAGTTCACCAGCGCAACGATTTGATCTGCTGTCTGTGAAAACACACAATACCCTCCGGCCTCCGTCCATTTGACGTTTTGTTAGGTATGTGCATTGAGCACGTGAGTAATAACGAATGGCTAATGTTATGTGATGTTTGTACAATAGGGCTGTTCAAAAATAACTTCTTTTTTATTTTACTTAGTGCGCTACTTGTTATGGTGCATAAAAATAACACTGAATCTGGCTTAATTTTAAAAAGTTGAATCAATGATATGAGAGGAGAAAATTTTATTTTTGAAAATAAATGGAGTGTTTTTAGTGAGAAATTCTTTCATTTAATATAATTACATACTAGTAGTAAGCCGACTATTTTTTCATATCCAAAATATTCTACTCTAATAAATTCTCCTTTTCTAGTTGGAATTGAGCCAATTTTGCTATGAATCATATTTTTACACAATATAACAATATCATGAGGTAGCCGGTAAAATTCGAAAATCTCTATTTGTAATTAATCCAAAATTTTCTCTCATAGTAGTAAGGCTCTGGCGGCTATTTCGGGAGCTGAGCAGGAAAGCTGACCTTTTTGTTTAGTCAACCACCTGATAATGTGAAAGAAAAACTGTACCTCTACATAAACACGCATCTGATGATTCCCTATCAGCTGGTATCTATAGACGTGAATTCGTTGATTCTCTATAAGCTATAAGCTAATTCAGGATTGAAACATGAGTTGAACATGACTTCAATGCAGTGACTTGGACTCGACTATAGTCATAACACTATGACTCGGACTTGACCCTTTAAACGGTGACTTGGACTCGGACTCGACTCGGTGATGAATTGAAAATGACTCGACTTGACTCGAGTCAATACCACAAAAGTAAGATTGACTCGTGACTCTGAACCATGTGACTTGGTTACAACCCTGATAAAACATTACCATCACCAATCAGTGTGCCCTCTGAACATTTCAAAATTCAGAGCGATCATAATTGGTTTCGCATTCAGGTTGGAGAATCATAAGATAAGGGTATCTTTTCAACCTGTGTGACGGTTCGTACTTGTGCGAATGAAAAGAATTTCAAACAAATAGTCAACCAATGTTAAGTGTTAAAGGAAAACTATTTCCGGAGTTGAGCTAGAAAGTTGACTTTTTTTCAGTCGACCGACAACGGAGTCTGATTTATCATTTTCCAGGATTCTACATGATCCACTATTCTATTTCTGAAAATTTTGAATAAGTGTCCTCCTGTCCCGAATCCAAAATATGATAACGATTACCAGTAAACTAGGCCCTCGGTGAATACGGCCTCACGAACTCGGCCTTCAGTGAACTCAGCCCTCTGTGAATACGGCCCTCGGGAAATTTTGTATTATAGCGAATCATTAAACTAATAATATTATTATCAAGTGATTGGTGAAAATATTAATAAGCCTGAGGGAAGAGTTTGTGAGGCCGAATTCACCAAGGGCCGAGTTCACTGGCAACCATGATAACCCTACCTTGTAGGTAATAGTGGGCGATGCCAGTGTTGATTTGGATGCAAAGTATTGGAATTTCGGCACACATTCACACGTCGATTTAGTGGAAAAGTGATATTGTTCATTGGTTCGCCCTTTAAGCTTCGAAAGAAATCACTGCACGATACCCCCATAAAAAGCAACGAATACCTTGAGAACAGCGGAAGTGCGATATCCGTGATTTTTCTACTGCAGTGATTTTAGTATTTGATGAATCAACAATACGATACGCTGAATGTGAAATAATGACGCTCTGTACCTACAGGCCCTACAAATACAAAAGTGATATTTGATTAATCAACAATACGACACGCTGAATGTGAAATAATGACGCTCTGTATCTACAGGAAGACCTACAAATACAAAAGTGATAAGCTTTTCATTTTCTTTTTGTGTAATAAATTCCAGCTGGCTGGTGCGAATTAAATTGTCAAAAAAAGTGCGAATGGAGCTCAAAAAGGTTGAAAAGCACTGGTCTACGGTATTGTCTTGCTCTACCCAGAGTCTTCGTAATAGTATATAGAATATACATTGACATTATTAAAAAATGCAATGACATCGACAAGTTGTGCCGTTACATCGTGTGAAGTCAAAAGGAATGACGCATCGCATACTCTTCATAAAATTCCTTCTGAAATTGCACTAAGACGAAAGTGCCATATCCATCAATCAATCAACAGTTTGCTGTGTGGCATGTCTGCAAAGGTAACTGAATACTGATATTATTTGAATCTTCTTTTGCCTGACTAACCATTTCTCAGGACTGAAAAAAAAGTTGGTGTCTCTGGGTGAGAAGAAAGGTATGGAAGACTTGCTACTATGGACAAGGATGGGGATCAGTGCCTAAGAACTAGATGGTTGCAATGTGGATCTCCCAGTTTCAAAGCATTGAAATCTTTGATAGACAAAAAAAGTTTGACTTTAAAAACTTGGTTCTAGAACGTGACTGAGATACATACATCTTCGGGTTGTATGGCATGTGCAGTGCTGCGTAGCTTACTAGCTCAATTTCATTCTTCCACTGCCTGACTGCCCCGTTGTAATACCCTACCCTGGCTATATAGTCCTCGGATGTTTCTTTTATTATTAAATTGAATTTTTAATAAATAAGAATGCAAACAGTTGCCGTTCGCTGTACTGATTTCGACTTATATAGCAGAGCCGCAGTGTTATCAATCACAGTTCGTTAGAAAGCCTTCTGCCAGGACCAGGGCCAGGTTGATTGCTATTATTCCAATTATTCCAGTTTTTCTGTTCACAGTTAAAGCAACTGCACCATTCATTGTCAAGTGTCCGAAGTTGACTCTGGTTTTCTGACGATTTCTTTGACCAATACAATGAGATTGATAAATTGCATTCAAGAAACACAGGTGCAATACTTGAGTTTGTGCTTCTAGAGTTGCAACAAGACCGGCGAATTCCTTCCCTGAATATTGTGCCTCGAATTGATACGGCAGGCTCTCACCAAATATTGTGATATCATCGAAATCTTCTATCTATATCTTCATCAGAAGTTCATTCATCAACAAGATCTTCTTCCATACCATTAATAATTTTAACAAATTTTACGTTATCTACGTGTCAAAGGAATTGCATGAATGAACTGATGGAGACAGAAGATTCGTTAGTGAAAATGAGAAAAACAATGTAACGATAAAAATTTCCACAACAATATTGGAACTTTGATGACAATGAAACAATGATATTTTCGTGTTGACCATCTATACATCTGTGTCTTGAACAAGTAAACTGGACCGTATCAAAATAGTTGCTATGCCATGGGTAAATGATGCAAAATATCCAGTGTCTGTCTCTTCCACAAGACCTCTACTCCGAAGGTTGTGTACTGTGCATCATTATTACATCTTGAAAATGACAGCTGTATCAATATAGCTTTGCATCAATATACAACTGTAATGGCATCTCAGTATCAGTTAACTGGCAAATACTATAGACTATAGAGTCATGACAAGCTTCAGACACAAATCCTGACTTCTAACACCGTACGTTGAGCGCCGCCTTGGTGTGCAAGACATGAGTCCTTCACAACATCGACTGACAACTATCTAAAGTTCGTCCTCTGCGTGACTGCCTAATCGCGCCGAGCAAGTGCGACGATGAAGTCATCGTGCCATGTAACGGGTTAAGAAATGACCCGGAGCCGCGACAGCTGCAGCCGGATGTGTTTCTGGAAATTTCAATAAATTGCAGCTCCATTACGGTGGCGTTCTGAAGAAAACGGCTGCGGCCAAAAATATTTTTTCGTTTTGCCCTTCAATTTGAGACCACATCATTTTTTGAGTGCAGTGCTCCTTTAAGCCAACTCGAACTTCGGAACCCACCTGCACGGTTACAGTGCAAATACCTTTCACTTTCAAAGGCTTGTCACCGTTCGCTACGAAAGAGCAATGGTATGCTGAGAGTTTCGGAGAGCCCAAAATTTTGTACCCAGTCAATCCCACCATGGCGGAGGGTGCACCAGTGTCCCACTGTGTCGGCAACGGAATGCCGTTGATGCTGGAGTTGATCCAGAGCTGGTTTCATACGCGACGATATAGTTGATCGATGTCGAAGGAGAGGAGCGGCACTGAGCAGAAATTGACGGATGTGACCTGCTGCGTGATATTAGGTTTGGTAGACATGAACATAACAAGAATCACAAGATATCGAATACGTGGGATACGGCGCACTACCTATACAGGCGACATGACGGAATGCCATCCACGGTCTTCTTGAAATGGCCGGGGGTTCCGCTATGGTAGCTCGACGCCAAGGACAATGCCAAAGTATTAAACAAGATTACTATTCGGTAACAGATAGCCGTGACGTACTAGCGGATTTCCAATATATTCATGCCCATTACGTAATGCATCTTTTGACACAACTTCTCTTACACTCAACGCAGTTTGGTACCATGTTTCTAACTTTCTGTAATCGTTCCTGCTGTACGGTATAATGAAATCTGTCATGTCTGGATGCTGAACAGTTAGAGATTGAAATTGTAACACTGCAAAATGACCTCCACCTCAAAGCCCAGCGGGCTCCAGCAAACTTTTGGTGCCTTGTTACTACAGTGGTGTATGCGCAGCAGCTATAAAGGTTGAAAGCGTGTTTGATTCAGTTTATCGTTGTGAATCAGCCTTTTCGGACATGAACTTATTTAAAAACAAACACAGAACACGCCTCACTAATTCACATCTGGAACACTCACTCAGAGTTGCACTATCCAATTACATACCAGAGTACATCGCACTAGTTAATAGCATGCAATGCCAGGCTTCCCACTGAATGATATAGAAACTGATAACATGATGTCCAGTCTAGAGTGTGACCTGATTTATTTTAAAATTTGAGTTGACTTTTGTTGTTGTTGTATAGTTTATACAAACATAGTGCGAATTAATTCATGATTTCTTAAATAATCTTAATGGCTAGCTATAGTAGAAACGAGATGTGATTCCTGCCCAGTGATATGAATATCAAAGTGGAAATTCAGTCTGATACGGGTAAACGGCGGGAGTAAACGGTAGCTCGTCGCCTCAATCAGTACCCAAGAAGTGGCTCTTGGTTGCAAAAAGGTTGGTGACCCCTGATCTATAGACTATAGGTATAGAGACGACGTTTGGAGAAAAGCTTTTCAAGATGCAGTCAAGAAAGTTTCCGCACTACCACATTCTTAAATAAAGTATAGAGCAATCGCACGTCTTGCTATGACAGCGATGCCACATGTTTCACAGGCATACTTGTTGGTTATTCGTTGAATAAAAAGCTGAACTTTGGTAATAAACGCCGCTTACAAAATGTAGATATATCTTGACACAATGTGGAATGTTTCTATCGCTAAAACAATAACTCAATTGGAATTCTGGATCTTTGCATGACATTGTTTGATCAGCTCCCTCCCTTCCGCCGAATTGCTGATATTTTGAGCGAGTTCAATATTTTCCAACGCTTTCGTCAAATCTCCTTCATCCAGGTAAGTTTGACAAATCCGTCGATATGCTCTGCATAAATATCACACGATTCGTTACATCAGCAGTGGTCCTTTGGCGCATTGTCTCTCAGGACAAGTGTACGTAGTGAGATACTTTAACCACTTTACGTTTGTTTGACATACATTCGTCAATAGAATTTATCATGAGAGGCAAGGTCCAAATATCTTGCCAAGGTGGGTGTCTGATTCCTAAGACTAGGCTACTCCAAGTCGTTTCGACACCTTCCTATCTTTTTCATCGTATCGCATTTTTTTGTGGTGTATCAAACTGATAAAAATTGCTATTAAACCGAACTGAATGTACAGTTAAGTGCGAGGTTTCTGCGCTGTTTATTGCATGAGACACTTAAAAGTACGATATAAACCAGGTTTAATGCGTTAGAACAGTCCTGGGCAAAGTGCGGCCCGCAAAAGGTTGCTTGGAATTCATAACATTAAACCTGCTATTTGAATGTTGATGCGTGGACTAATATACAATCATATATGCTGTATAAACTAAACTGGAATTCGTTTACTTTGAAGCCGGCTCATTAATATAGCACGATTACGCTGCCTACGTACCTCGCATGCGTAATCCAGATTCAAAATAATGGCAATATGGCACAGTATCAGTAAATTCACAATAACTCACTCTTTACATATAGTTTAGGTCAAACCTTCTTTGTCGACATTGTCCCATTACGCATTATACGGTCTGTGTTTCAAATAGTTACGTGAGGTGTTTCCAAATCCGTAATTCGTAAAACATGTCAATCAGTGCTCGTGATTACTATATGGCTCATCATATCTATCAACCATAAAAGATGAACGGGCATGTCATAAAGAGAAAGCCGAAAGCTGAAATTAAAAAAAGGGTTAGAGCACTAAATATTCGTATACTGGAGTTAGGGATAAACCAGTGCTTTTAGTTTTGGCCGAGCATGTCGCCGAGATTCAGGATTATAATTATCACGAAAACACGAAACACTCGGTCAAGGGAGGGCGAATTTCATAAAAACTGAAAGCTTCGCTCAACATCAAGGCTATTTCAGCTGCACACTGCTCGGAATGCAGCGAACAAGACAATAAGCTTTGTGCTATCATATAAACATCTCAGTGCAGTGGTTCTCGAACTGGTGGCGTGAAAGCATCTGAAAGGAGACGCGAAGCCAAAGTTATACGAAAATTGATTTCGCGCTCGGCGCGATTTACCCCCAGCTTATAGTATAGTTATTGCTCTGTGTATTGTTCGACCTCGATATTATCGATTTCTCTCACGAACAACCATAACCTTCCATGCCATCAAACAATCCGTCGAGATCGCTAGCATTCTGGTTGCTATTTTTAATATGTTGTGATGCCATGATAGCGGTTGGTTTGGGCGCGCTATTTTTCACTATCATGAAGGGGGCGTGCCTAAAAAAATTGAGAACCACTGTTTTAGTGTACTAATAAAAAAGCGTGGATGGGGGTTTAAAGAGTGAAAATGTATCATGTTTTTTCATGACTACAAATGGATATTTTTTAATTAACCGCCACCTTCTCATTACCTTACATCAACACATTCAATGAGCAGCATTTATTAACAATGTAATTTAGAAATAAAATTAAAATACTCTGGAGAATATCGCTAAAATTTTTTACTTGGCCCGCCAACATACTTTCTACTTCTCATTTGGCCCGCGGAGGAAAATATTTGCCCTCCCCTGCGTCAGAGTTATGCAATGATGTTGCTGAAAAATATAAAATAATTTGAACTGACTTGGAGACAACTTTTCTATCCCCTCCATACTTTCTCCAGACTTCCACCAGGCGAGCGAGGTCTCTCGCACCTGTTGGTTCAATCTCTGTCTGACGTACGCCAAGGCTTTATTTGAATACAATGTGATGTCAGTTGAGTCGTATACCATCGCTCGGTTATAATGTTCGATTGCTTTTTCATATTTCTGTTTGCTGAAGCATTCGATGCCCAGTTTCTTCTCTTCGCTGGCCTGGTATTAGAAGGAAGAGAGGGTATCTTAATGTGTAGTAACCGAACTTGCCGAGGGTCGAAGCTACAGTATCAAGGTGGGCTATGTGTCGCTTTGACGTACGGCTCACCGCAAAATCCCATTTGCTGATGAGTCTGTACTACCCCAAACATACCACATGCCTTGGTGTCTTATATTTACCATGACATAGAGTACCTCATGGTGCGGCACATTTGAAGTCAGGCAAATACAAGCATATCACAGCTAGCTCACTGTAGACTGCGATTAAAAGCGTGTTCACAATACTGCGAGTAGAACCAAGGTAAAAACTTAAGACTCTACCAATATGTCTGCTCAAAAATAACGTGCTATAACTGCAACTATCAATCAAAACGAGAATATAAATTTTGTGTGTAACCCTATTTGATATGCCCGATGTAACATCGCTTTCGATCTTCCATAATATACATTTTAGTAATATATTCATAGCATAAAGATATTGAAATGCGAAAGTTTTCGAGCTGACACTCTTCAGGGGCAATATATTGCTGAAATTTATAATACCGTTCTGTACCCATAAAAGTATCTTCTGGTCTTCTATAAGTAGGCAAAAGTGCAAAAAAACAAAAGTACTTATTACCGACCACTTCTGCAAGCAACATTGTATTTTTAGGCCTACCTTATTTTTGGCAATATGAACGGATTGCCCTTTCTTGGTTACTTCTGGAATCCTCGTGTCTTCGTTATTATCTACAGATGGCGGTTCGTCGAGATTCAATCGATCGGGATGCTCAAGCTCAAATCCCAGCATCGCATTGAGCATCAGACGGAGTCTGTCGTCTTTCAGGTATCTGAAATATAATTCTTCATTTGACACGTCTAATGTGGATGAAATGATTGTAACCACATAATTTTTAAGTTCATTCTGATTATACGACAATGCTATACTGTCAGCTCAGCTGCGAATGCTTCGACAGAAGGACATACCCATATGTTATTTGATGGTGAACATTTTGTGATGATACAAATTCCATATTGATAAAATCGTAGTAATCGTTAGCTCATATATTTTATCCGTTTAAGACTCGCACAATATACAATGCGACACACAAAGCACTAGGGGTGGTGTGAACGTGAGGTTCACGTTCGCGTTCTGTGTATGAACTTCATTTGGTTGAAATTCTTTGCATTTCAACTTCGGACCACTCTGTGCATGGCGCTGGCAGCATAAAAAAATCAACACTAAATGAGCATGAGCATGCTTCTTTACAATCTCGGAAATTTTACTGGCTTTGTAACCAAAGTTTGCACGAAATATTCCGCATTCCGTTTGTAAATATTTAGTAACTCTGCTGTGAGCTTGACCCGCTATCACACAACATCGAGAACGAAATACACTATATGTAAGCTACGTAATCCCCGAATGATGCTTGTTCAACCAGTCAATGAAGTTGATATATATACAATACATCGTTGTTTAGTGTAAAAATTCTAGCAGGCGTATGGGATCTATCTTGATGGGATCTCGATGGTGCAGGCGTAAATAAATCTGATATCCCTCCCCCTATCCCTATATGTTCACACCTCATTTTAAATCCGCTAGCAGGCTCTAAAGAGTGTCCGGAATTTATGACACGAAAATATGGTAACCCTATTCCCTTGCATGTCCTCTTCGAAATTGTAGGCAAAGCGACGAACGATATTGATTTTATGGGATTATGATAGCATTTGCTTACTCTAGTTGATACATTTGGTGACGTTTAAAAAGTCTGCATGTACTTCATCAGCATTGTGGCATAATGTGGTCTGAGTCGTCGATCGGATCGTGTAGCCTGAAATGCAGGGTTTAAAATTAGCAATATGACGTCACGTGATGTGATAGGTTCACATTCGCGACTTCGAGTTAACAGTTTACACAGAGCCTTTCAAAAAGGTTCGCGTTCACACGAACCTGAACCTTCCTGGCGTTCGCACCATCCCTAGAAGACACTATGCGAAGTTATGAGCAGATAGGAGGATGCCGAAACGAGCAGTTGGGGTCTCTCAACCTGGCATCCACCTCGGCCTAGTGCTAGATCAGGGGTGGGCAACATACGGCCCGCGGGCCGGATCCGGCCCGCAAAGGGATTTTGTCCGGCCCGCCGAGAGTTTTTACTCTGAAATTGAAATTTTAAAGTGATTGTATTGACAAATTTTATGTGTCACAGAATGAATCCAAGTTTGCGAACCTGAAAAAGATGGACATTAAACCACTTGCTCGGTTCGGGTCTATATACTTACATTTTCTACCATGAAGTAGTGTTGGGATGACTCGAGTCACCTTTTTCGTATGACTTGACTCGAGTCACCTTTGAAAAGTTGCTTGACCTGACTCGACGCGTCAGAAATGTAGATTGACTCGTGAGTCGAAGCAAAATTTTCGAGTCAATTTAAAGTCATCAAGTAATTGATGTTGATGAAATCGCTGTATCTTGTATAAAACCGCCAAACCTCCATTGTTATATCACAAATAAATTGATCGCAAACGCAGTGATTGGAGCTTATACAATAGCTTACGTTGTCGTAAACTTGCTCACCTCAACCTGCCCTTTTGTATATATTTTAAATCAAACGAATATCGCTCATATGTATATGATTGTATATCGTTGATAAGTAGGTGGGTCGGGTATTGAAATATATCGTTTTTAAACTTTCTGAGGTTTCGTATGTTAACCTGTACCGCTATGCTTGGGTAGTTGAGTAGTAGCCTACTGCGTATGCGTGAGCGACACAGCGCCTTTTACGAGTAAAATCAACTATTCATTCCATTACTCCTCGCCACTTAATCCACGTAAGCGGTGTCTAACACAAAGCCTAGAAGTAGGCCGTGCCATAAGTCGGCAGTTGAGGAATAAATATGAAGAATATTGGTCTGGTGTAAATGACCGTAGTAGTCAACAGACATCACGAATATCTCAAAACAAACAAACAAACTGTTTATTCGTTCGTCGATTCCGAATAAATGGGTACTTCATCTGTATTTAAAACAGCTAGCAAAAGGTGATGACTTTGATTCATGTCTAGTACTTTGAAATTTCGACTTGACTTGACTCGTGACTTGACTTGACTTGAGTCACCTTTGAAAATCAAGTGACTTAACTTGACTTGACTAGAGTCAAAATGTGCAACGACTCGAGATGACTTGTGACTCGAAGGTAGTGACTTGATCCCAACAATGCCACGAACATTAACGAGGAAGGCCTCGTTCCAATATAACTGATGTTCGCGTTCAGTCTTTAGTAAGGGTTTCCGCATACGACATGTAATCAGAGTTCAAAAAACTAGTTGACAATATTGAACGACCACAGATCTCTGATTGACTTCAATAGCTGCTGTAAATAATTCAATAAATACTGTTTTTAGACTCTATGCATTAAACTTGAAGTTTACATTAAATACAAGGATCCCTTGTATAGGTGGATAAATACGCGATTGAGGTATGATGTATAATGTATAATGTATATATTCTGTAATCCGGCCCGCCAAGTGCTTCATTTTCCCATATCCGGCCCGCAGACCGGAGAAGTTGCCCGCCCCTGTGCTAGATGTACCATTGTTCGATCTTGGTCTCTGTCATTCTTCGGACAGCTCTTCCGTGCTCTTTGTTTGTTTAATGCATTGTTGCAATCGGGTCTTTCACTGTTTTTTTACACCCCAATATCGAGCGACACAGGGAAAGAGGAGCCCAGATAAACATGTGACGCTTCGCCAATCGGCAGGAATTGAACCTGGTGCGCGTGCGTAGTTAGCAGTAGGCGTCACTGCCACGCTAACTTCCATGTGAACTGACCCAATTATTAATCAAATTATCTAAATAAATACAAATTCAAGCAAAATATAGTCGCAACTAAAACAATATGACCCTAACTAGTCCACGAGAAAAATCACTGCGCGCTTATAGCGACTTATTGAAAGAACCTATTCATGAATCATAATTCAGAACCACTGAGCATTGCGGACTCGCTGAAGGTTGAAATTCTGGGGCAAAAGCGACAAAGAAGCGTACTTTTGCATATTAAGAGGATTCTGTCCAAGATCCTTCAGCATGTTTATGAATGATTCGTCTTTCAAAAATCTGATCGTTTCCTTGCTCTCTTGTAATCTCGGGAGTATTGTTTCGATATTGGCGAACGGGTTAGCGATCGGATCCATGGATGACGGGTCTGGGACACAGAGGTAGTCAAAGTAGGCAGCGTTGCTACCCAGGTAGAAGTAGACGCAAAGTCGTAACTTTCTAACCAATCACAAGGGAAAGTTGCGATTTCAAAGACATGTCAAGACCAAATGTGGTCGGTGATGGAGTACGTCGATTTTCCGTAGTACTCAAGTAGGTTTGATCTACTTTCACTACTTAACCAAGTGGTTATGCTTCGGACTACTTTAACATATTTTTGAAGGATTTAGACCAGTGGTTCCCAACCTGGGGCGCGCGAAGAAGCGGTCAACTGAATAAATTTTCTCGCTCTGCGCGATTTACCTCCAATTCACTCGCGTTTCTCTATATATAGACCGAATTTCATATTTTTTAATTCTGTCATCAACAGTCATAACCTTCCATGCCATCAAACAATCTGTTGAGGTTGCTAGCATCCCGGTTGGATTTGATGATATAACGATATGGGGGGCGCGAAATTTTTCACTATCATAAAGGAGCCGTGTCTAAAAGGTGGGAACCACTGACTTAGACGGAAAATACCTAATCTCAACACTTGGTCTTAGAGTAAGTAAAAGTAGTTTTTGGAATATTTTGTATCACTTTTGTGATCGAAACTATCATAAATTGCCCTACCTGATGTAGTGCCATCATCCATTTTGCATTAGTAAAACGTTGTGTATTTTTTCTTTGATGTTTCGCGGCATAAAAACCGACTCGTGATATGCATAGTTACATACACACGATCTGTGCATATGTAATATGCATACCATGAGTGCATGATGTGCCTTGTGCATATATGCCGCTGGACATGGTAGGAGCCGAAATAGCCTCCAGGGTTTCCAAGTGCAGAGCCCCGACCCCCTTTCTCTCCTATCCGTTATGGAACAATACTACGGTATGTGATTTATTTTCCCCTTGGTATAAAACCAAAGGCACTTCGTATATTGACTGAGAGAAAGAGACTCATGTGCAATACAAAACCTACTGTTTGATTTATCGGTAGGCTACGATATATCTGGAAAAGGCAATGGTCGTCTGCTGAACTGCTAGACAAGGATTCATTCGTAGGGGCGTCCGTCTCAGCAGTACTAGTCCATCCTCAAGATTACCGGACCACGACCTGACCTATCGATTTCGCCTTCTGGCCGCTTCATTTTCTGTCGCTTGCTTTTTTCTATACTATCTTTTTTTACTTTTCATTCAGTGTGCATGCCTCCTACTTTCATCGCCTAGGTCAAGGTGAAATAGCTAATAAACCAATGATGATGAGCTATACTGCCAGTTAAGTATATTTGTAACGCTATCCGTAGACCACGGACTCGATGTATACCCACGCAGGCTATCGCACACGTTGGACACGTTCTAGCACTCCGTGCTAAACATTGTGACACTTCAACCATATCTCCCCTTTGCAACCATACTTACTTACTTACTTGCATCACTTATTCTATCTGCAGTAGTTTTAGCATGTTTTTGATGTCGCGAAATGTACTTGTAATTGGAAAGAAAGACAATTAAAGGTCCGAAAAGTACTCAAGTAGTTTTCGAAAGTAGATCTGATCGCGGGATCACATACTTTCAACAGTAAATCGTAGATGGCTAATTTCGAAATTTCCAGATGCGTCTTCTGAACACTAAAAATGAGTGACACACCGCTAAACACGTTAAACTTCGAAATTATATTCATTTACCGTCATACAGGACTGTTTCACGTGGTTCATATGATGACGATTACACTGATGCAAGTTACGTAAACTGACCCCAAAACTATTTTCTACTTTTCAAAACATCAAGTGTAAAAATAGGTATATAGTTTTGCCTACAAAACTGTTGAAATAGATGTGAAACTAACCATTAGCGTTACCATATGCCCTCCATTAGGATTTCTCTCTTTTCAGGAAATCGAAAGTGTCCTTTAAGGACGCCTAAATGTCCTCCTTCTTTGACATCCGACCTCTCTTAGAGCTTTGACAGCAAGGATAATGGACAGGGTCAACTGAAAATGGTAATAAATGAAGCAAAATACGTATTGCGGATGTTCGAGTGGGTCATTCGGGAGTCGAGTCGGAATGATCACTTTTTATTTTTTTTAGTTAACACAAAAAGATTTCCAGTAAATATTACAACATCAGCTGTTTTCCATTTCGGTAAACTAACTTTTCTGTTTTACCAAAAGCGTCCTCCTTTATATATAACATGGTCACTCTACTAAACAAATAACCACTAGAGCAAGTCGTGAAAGCAGGCAAAAACCACTCGAGTACTCCAAAAAGAAAAAGTAGTTCGGTACTGATGGCGTTTGCTGTCAAAGTCAGGTAAGTTTCTAATGAATGAAAATCGTACAGAAAACTACACCCACCATCTGTTACCGTCTTGTAACCTTCGAAGCCCTTTCTCCAGGTTTCATTTTCCGGATCTAGACCTGTCTTTCTCTGCAATTACAACCAAATACGGGCGACCAATCAGACTTATTCACGATTACGTTTGTTTCGGCTGCTTGAACTCGGGATCGGCACTCGTTGAAAGACGAAATGATTAGTGAGAAAAATAATTGTGATAAAAGGAAATCTCGGACCCGGATACGTCTTTCTTTGGTGATGTCACAACCATATTATCAGCGGTCGTTTTGTGTCGCAAATACCAATTAGCATTTTGAAAAATGACATTGGTGAACAAAAATGAACATTTAATTACTATTAACCGTCCACATTTCCAAGCCTCTTGCTCGTTTAATTACTGGGCTCAACGTACGCTGATTACACTGGTCAACACATAATTTTAGGCAGACAAAGTAAGAGTGGTTTTGGGGGTTCTGAAGGGCACTGATTACGAATATGACTTCAGTTATTTTCAAATTGGCTCTATTTTTAGAGATAATCAATGGGCCTATTTTGACTAAAATCTCATATTAGCGCGGTATGGGCTAGATTAGGGTTGTCATACGCCTGGAATTTCCCGGAGATGTCCGGAATTTAACTGTAAAAACTGCGTCCGGGAGGAAATTCTAAAATAAGCTCAAATGTCCGGAATTTTGAAGGCTCAAAATTGTTTTCGTAAATCACCAATAACAATATTATTTTCAAGCATATGAATCTTAGTTTAAATTTTTCTTCGCGCTAGCCGCGATTTGGTGTAACGTATATTGTTTTAATATGGGGACCACCACCCGCACAAAAGAAAATGCAGTAAAAAAAATCGTTTTCTGAAATAAGTCTAATTGTAAACTCAATTATGAGATAACGGTATATTCCCCGAGCTCGTTACGGCCGTTTGGAGGCTTTCAGTCAAAGACAGTGATTCCAAACCTGGGGACTCGTTTGCCTTCATTCGACCATAAAAGGTTGTGCAACCTGTTGGTACATTTTATTGTAATATAAGATAAAACCGATCTTATTGACAGTCAGGGTTGTAACCGAGTCACAAGACTCCGAGTCACAAGTTTTGACTCGAGTCAAGTCGAATCATTTTCAATTCTCCACCGAGTCAAGTCCGAGTCCGAAGTCATCAAGCAGAGGGTCGAGTCCGAGTCATGGTATTATGACTCGAGTCCGAGTCCAAGTCATTGTGTTGACTGCTCAGTTTCCAGTTGGATTCTTGTTCAACCCACATTTTATAACTCTGTTTGGTGGTATCGAATGGTTCGAATTTATAATATACTAATTTTCCTCACTTTTAGCAGTTTCTGGTCGCATTTTCAAGTACCAGTACCGATAGACGAAATCCCAATAGGGTGGTAATTCACAATTCTTCGAAATTACAATGAAATTTCGGTCATGGCCGCCTGAGTCTCGAGTCATATGACTCGGCTCGAGTCATGTGCAATGACTCTAGTCCAAGTCGAGGCAATACACAGATTGAATCGAGTCACGTCGAGTCATTTCCGTATTTCGAGAAAAATACTCGAGTCAAGACGAGTCATCAGAAAATCATGGCTCGTGTCTGACTCAAGTCGAGTCATGACTCGAGTCATGACCACCTTGTTGACCAGGCCTGGGGAAAGTGCGGCCCGCGGGCCAAATGCGGCCCACGTAGCGATTCTGTGCGGCCCGCCAAAGGTCGCTTGAAATTTAAAATATAAAACCTACTTTTTAATGTTGCTGCGTGGACTAAAACCATAGGAAGTATAAACTGAACCGGAAATTCGTTTACTATCAAGCCTTTTTATTAACATACCGCGATTACGCAGCTTATACGTACCTCACATGCCTAATCCAGATTCAAAGTAAAGTCAATGTATCAAATTATGTAGCTAGAATTAAAGTCACAAGAAGTCACCAAAGCTTCTTTGTTACCATTCTCACATTACGCATTACACGGTCTGTGTTTCAAATTGTTACGTGGTGTGTTTCCAAATCCATAATTCGTATCACAAGTGAATCAGTGCTCATCATTTCTATGAATATATCACCACCCATAAAGGATGTCGAAAAAAGAAAGCCGAAAGTTGAAATTCAAAGATGGGTAATAACCAGAGGTGGTCAGTATCGAAGTACTTCTACTTTTTCGAAGTACTCAAGTAGTTTTCTTTCACTTCTGGTACTTACTCAAGTAGATCTTATTTTCGTTACTTCTACTTCTACTTCGTAATATTTTGTGATCCACTTACTTACTTTTCGCTATTTTCAGTTTGTCAAGTAGAAGTAGTTCAATCTTCCAATGAGGAAGATAGCCTGAGGAATTTCGGGGCTGATTTCACGGAGTATCAACATTTAATTTTCATAAAAGTTTAGTAAAGCCCGGAATTTTCGTTGCACCTCGCGCGCAGTGCTGGATACGGAGTGACCAGTATGATTTTACGAAAGTATCGGGGAATATAATTTAGATAGAGGGTTGGCGTGGTTCCGCTCACACCACATTGTCGCCCTTCGTCCATATCAAATAATTCATCACAGTATATAACGTTTGAAACTGATATTTCGCAATCTAGCATTTACTTGTCATGTCGTAATCTAACATGACCATGACCATGGCGTGTCCAAATCTGTAAAAGTGGACTCTCACTTTTTTTTTAGTTTTCGAGCTGTTCTAGCATACCACCTTTGAAACTCTCTGGACTAAAACATGAAATACATGTTCTGCTTTTAGAAGTAGTATTTATATTTCACTTTCAATTCCCAGTATCATATACTTTGAGTTATAATTATTATTATCGGTTCTTTTGTCTGGATAACATACATGTTGAAGTATAAAAGCAAGTGTAATAGTAATGCCTTTAATTTCTGGAAATAAAGCTACACAATATGGCATTTTTACGGTCCGCCATATATTTTATTAACGTTTACTAATCGCGCAAAGTGTTTACACCGTATCCTATGCAACTTCTCCGTACTGCTCTTCGACTAAACTACGAGCCTTATAATATGGGGAATGGCGCCGTACCATGCTATTTTCTAAAACGTGCTGTTCGAGAAAACAGAGGATTAGCATCGCATTTCCATATCAATACTATCATTTTCATCCCATGATGCGAACGAATACCTATGCTAGCGAAAATTGGATACCTGCTGGTATGCATCAATATGAATCAAGCTCGTCACCTATCGCATAGCTCAATTTGCACCTTTTTACAGTCCATGTGAACGAATTAGGATCGTTTTCATAACTACTTACTTACTTGAGTACTTTTAAAGTCAGTCAATTCTACTTCGACTTCAAGTAGTTTTAGGTTACTTATGGAAGAAGTACTTCTACTCGTACTTAAGTAGATTTTTTCGTCGCTACTTCTACTTCTACTTGAGTAGATTTCTTGACTACTTTGACCACCTCTGGTAATAACTGCAACCTTGGCTAAACAACGAGGACATTTCGGCAAGCTGCGCAGTGCACACGTCTCCGAAACCAGCTACCAAGACAATAAGCCCTATATTATCCTCAGTACCGTAACTCCCGCACCCCAAACCCCCCAATTGGGTGGCGAGCTCGACGGGCACTCAAAATTATTTCGTGAATGAACATAAATTATAGGGTATTTTTTTGAAAATTTATGCAACTTCATTCAAATTTTTCTTGCGCTCTGCGCGATTTAGAGATCAATGGTCTTTAGAATTGGGCATTTCGGCGTTAGCCAATACCGCGCCACGACGAACCAAGATAAATGAACTTTAGGCCAACAACGGATTCAGAGAAGGCACTGCAATTGTAAACGCTAATCAAATTAACTATAGTAAAGGGAAGAAAGCTCGACACCGAGAAAACCTTGGCCGAAAAGGACTGCCCTTATGTTGACTGAAAACCACGAAGTCCAATTGTGCATATAGGCAATATTTGCAAGTGAAGAAATATCAATCCTGAATCGGGTGCGTCTTTTTAGTTTGGTACCCTTTGGCGATTTCAATATCTTTTCACAGAGCAGACGGGAGGTCACGAAATAACAACATGTAACGCGCCCTTCCAAATATTTCCAAGACAGTACCTCACTCAGCTCTAGCGGTAAAACTGAGTAGGCCACTACGTGGGCTGAGAGAGGTTAAAAATATAGCAATATATATGCAATTACCAATATTATTTAGCGATTGAATCATGAATCATGAAAAATTCTGCACTTCGTGCGATTAGGGCATATAAACGTTGCCAATTAGTGTATACAAGACATCTCGTACATCGTGTATCTCGATTGGGGCTGATCTGGGGGCGAAGCCCCCAGGAGCGTGGTTTAGAACTCTATGGGGGGCCCAAGACCAACGTTTGGGGGATGACGACGGGTTGTTTCCGCCATTCCAAATCTATTTTAATGTAATGATAGAAAAACGCGGATTGGGGTTTAAAGAGACTTTAAAATGTATCATGTTTAATATTGTTTCAAAATATGACGGCAAATAAATATTTTTTTAGGTAATTAACCGTCACTTTGTCATTCCTCAATATCAAAACATCCACTGAGCACCAATTCTTGCAATTCACTGCTCCCAATTTAGAAATAAAATCAATACGCGGGATATTGTAAAATTTCTGACTTGGCCCGCCAACATATTTCTGCTTCTCATTTGCCCCGCGAAGAAAAATAATTGCCCACCCCCGAACTATATTATCGATTTCGAGCAATTTAGTGCAGTTTTTCGAAAGGTTCTAGCAATAGTCTGCCATAATGGAATGTAACTGCCACAATATGTTCGTCTCATCTGCACTGATATCTTTCTTTTCTTGTTTTGATGTATTGGTGGAAACTTTCCCCTTTCTATTCCCTTAATCAACAATATTATCAGAAAATATATCAGGATGACTGAGCAGGAAGTGATATTTAATGTTCATGTTTGCTCCAAGGTTTCCATATGCAGATACCAATTCTCGGACCAACTATTTGTAGTTGGGTGCTTTGTGATCTTCCAAAAAGTTTTATTTACTACATCCTAGAAGGGATTCTATGCAGTGACCACCTTTCTTAATATGAAATTGTAATCCTTAGTCCGTATTCGAATATGAAATCCATCAAAGATTCCAGATTTAAGCTTCTCGTTTTAGATGGATACTAGGTATAGGCTACCCACTTTGTTGGCTTCACGGAAGATTATCCTTTTATAAGTGAAAAGAGCTGTGACTCATATGAATATTTTAGTTAAGATTTCCAGAAACAAACTTGATAGCTTTATACTCCTCTTTCATCTTGGTAAAATGACCAATTGGTACAGGAGAAAATATATTTCCATTGTGCAAAAGTACAATTTTTAGGCTTGACAGACTGCTCTTTTAACAAACAAAGTTCTCGCATCAGGTCATGTTAATATTGATAGAATGACTGAAAACGACATGAGTGTTCATTACGGGTCTTCAAAAATGACTTTTTTCCTCAAATCGTACTGGCTACTTGATAAAATTGTTAGGTTACCTTATTTAAGCCTACACACAAAATTTGGTTCAATTCCAACCAGTAGCCGCATTGCTACAAGAGAAGAAAGTTTTTATTTATTATATAAAAATAAATGACAAAAAATTTGAAAATTTTCTGTTCACCCCATGAAAGTGTTAGGTTTTCTAAAGAAACGATGTTCACCAAATTTGGTTCAATTTTAACCAGTGGAGACGGAGTTATTGCCGTCGAAAAATTTGGATTTGAATAAAATAGTATTTACGGTGGGCACCACTCAAGCGCGTAGCCAGAGGGGGGTTTCATGTGAAGCGCGAAACCCCTTCCTCAAACGCGAAACCCCGTGCTTTTGAAATGACCGTTCAGACGCTAATACTCGATTGCAATTCAGTAAGTCGTATTATCAGTGTTGCGCGCGTCCAATCAGCGAGAGGCGTGTTTCGAATTAGCAAGATTGTCGGTGCACCTTGCACTGCACAATGTAACGCGACACGATCTCCCGCAGAGATGATTGCACAATCAGGTCATTGATTACCACGCGCTCGGCAATCGTCGCCTGATTGATCGCGTCTCCAACAGGCCTAGTGCCGCTGGCTCGAAGAATCGCGTCTGTACTATAGGCCCGGTGCCGGCAGTGCGCACTATAGCATCGATGGCCTGCACAATCATGCATCTGCTTTGCGTAGTGTGCACTATATCATCGCTGGCCTACACAATCGCATCTGCAATAGGCCTAATACGAAAAATATATCATCGTTAGCCTAACTTCATCGCTAGCCTATAGCCCAACTATCGCGTCTTAGGCCTAGCATGGTTTGGCTCCTATCTCTCGATAGCTTGGATACAGTGCCGTTAAGTATATGCTGATTAGCGATTGTGATTAAAGAGTGACTTCGCGAAACTTAATGACATCGAATGTCCGCAAACATGTGCGACGCGTGAGTACATGCGGAATTGATTTCTGCTAATACTTGAACATAACCATCGGAAGATGTGCGTCAAGGTTTGAGTTTTAAAAGAGGACAGGTTTGAAGCACCTGAAATCGGCGTCATTGTAGCGCATATTCCATGAAAACTCGGACATTTTGACTTGCGCAAATCGTCGCCGAGGCTACGTAAGACACGTTGATAAGCGCGCGTATTTAGTTGTTCGACGCGAGGGTAATTTATTTGTTCTCGACAGATCAGGGAGTCGCTAATTAACAGCACTTTCGGACTCATCGACAAGCTTATCATGCGCGTATAATCGTCAACACGAGGATATTGTATAATCGTCATTTACGCATGTACTTAACCATAATGAATTGATGCTATATTAGTGAGAGAGAGAAAGAGAGAATTTATTCGGTCCATGAACATTGATAATACACATGGTATAGATAAATACAAAGGAAAGTATATATAATTCAAAACCAGGCTGTAGCGAAGGGATCGGGAGATCATCAAGTCAGCTACAGCCTGAAAGGATGGTTGTAATATGAAACTTATCACATAATATAACACATTTGCAAGCAAAAAATATAACATATACGCAATGTATCAGAAACAGATGAAAAAATAAGTGGGATCACAGTAGGTAACCTGAATAGACGAGATAAAACAATTGCACTGGCTACAGGAACACAAACTAGGCAAAGAGACGCTGATTGACACATTTATTAAGAATGTTCATATTTTCCTACAAGATATTCGTGAAACACTTGTTTAAAGATATGGAGTGGTTTATCTTTAATATGGGGTGGAATGGAGTTCCATATACGAGGACCTTGGAAACTGATAGTCTTAGGATGTTCTCGGGGTAAGAATAGATTCATAGAAGAGCCTCGGGTATTGTGTGAATGGTGACTGGTGATATGAGTGAAATAGTCTAGGAAGATTTCTGGTAGGCTCTCATTGTAGTAGCCATGCATGAGCTTACCTATTTCATAAAAGTGAATATCTTCAACTTTTAAGATGTTCAAGCGACTATATAAAGGATTTACACTATCTCTGCGATTGGCGAGACAAGTCAATTTAATTGCTTTATTCTGCAGGCTTTTAATCCGATTCAAGTATTTGGCTTTAGCTGAACCCCACAATACGACCCCATAAGTCAAGTGCGAGTGGAAGAGTGTGTGATATATTGTTAGTCGTGTGGAAAGTGGTAATAGGAAACGAACTTTTCTTAAGATTCCTATGGCTTTCGATAGTTTAATGCAAATTGAATTAATGTGATCACCCCAGGATAGCTTATTATCTATAATTATGCCAAGATAGGATAGAGACGTCTGGAAAGTAAGTCTTTCATTATTGAGCTTCAGTACTATGTCTTTTGGAGTACCTTTACCAAAGAACATACAGTGTGTTTTTGAAGTATTTATTGTTAGTCTATTGCTACACATCCAGTCATATATTTTTATTAGATTTGCATTACATGAATACTCAAGGTCAGTCGTATTACAAGATGACAGCATGAGAGATGTATCATCTGCAAACAGTTGAATTGTGAAGTCCGATACATTGTCTATATCATTAATATAAATTAAAAATAGGAAAGGACCCAGAACTGATCCTTGAGGTACATCCATTTCAATTTCGAGCTTATCTGTTGAGACTTCACCATTTTTAACAAATTGCCATTTATTACATAAATAGGACTGTAGTAGCTTATACATGTTACCCCTAACTCCATAGTGAGATAATTTCTCCAAGAGTATTGATCTATCCACTGTATCAAATGCCTTTTTTAGATCTAGAAAGATGCAGATGGTGGATAGATTACTGAAAAGGTTTTTAGAGATGTTATTTATACTATCTATAACAGCATGCTGGGTTGAGTGACGCTCTCTGAAACCAAATTGTTTTCTGGATATTATGCTAAATTTCTCAACGAAGCAAGTTAGCCTTTTAAGTATTAATTTTTCTATAATTTTAGAAAAAATAGGCAAAATAGAGATTGGTCTATAATTGGTGTGAGATCTTTAGGATTGCCTTTCTTCAGAACAGGCGTGACTCTGGCTACTTTCAAAATATCAGGGAATATCCCAAGCTCGAAGCATTTATTGATCAGTTTAGTGAGTATAGGTAATATTGTATATATGATCTCTTTCAGAATAAAGACTGGAATACAATCTGGGCCTGTGGCTGTATCATTCTTAAATGAGTGAACTATCGCGATGACTTCATTCTCAACGACTGGCTGGACAAAGATAGAGTTCTGTTGTGGTTTATCGAGATATTTCTTGTAGTTATTGGTAGGCACATGTTTGTCAGCAAGGTTTCTGCCAATATTTGCAAAGTATTGGTTGAAAGCCTTGCATATGTCAAGTTCAGATGTTACGGTTGTATTGCCTATGCTGATTTAAGTTGGAAATTTTTTTTGCTCAGTTGATTTAAAAAGTTTATTAAAGAGCCCCCATGTTTTTGTTTGATCACCTTGGTTCTTATAAAATTGATCCTTGTAATAGTTGCTCTTCGACTTTTTCTTCAATTTGGTTAATATATTTGTGTAATTTTTATACAGTTCCACTTTGCTATCTACACCGGAAAGAAAATGACTCTTGTAGAGTTTGCGTCGAGTCGCTATATTGAGATTCGGATTGCAGAGGTCAGCCATGGTTTATTTGCGTATCTCATCTCCCTGCGAGTTTTTTTGCGGAGAGGTGCATGTTTTTCAATTAGGGAGTTGATGGTATTAATTAGAGATGAAAAGTTATTATTTATATCATCAGTTTGAGTTCTACTTTCGACTTCAAGGTCATTTATTACATCAAAAAGTTCATTCGAGAAGTTGTCCTCCGAGAGATTTCTATAGTTACGAGTGTAGGCTTGTGTTTCACTCCTACTGAAGCATTCATGATTTTACAGAAAGTTGGTAAGTGATCAGATATATCGCTTCTTAATATTCCGGATTGGTGCTCGACCTGATTGTTGGTGAATATGAGGTCAATTAGTGTCTGTGAGTTATGAGTTATTCTAGTTGGATCTTTAATTAATGAAAGACACGAGAAACATGATATTAGGTTGGACAGATCCACAGAATATTTGTTATCTGATTTAAGGAGGTCTATGTTGAAGTCTCCCAACAAGTAAAAAGTTTTTTGTTGTAGGGTCAACTTCTCGAAGCAATTTTCCATTGCATCTATGAATTGAGCCATCGATTGGTGAGGGTGTCTGTAGATTGCACCTATTATGATGTTTTCTCTCTTTTTTTTATTCACCAAAGTTATTTCAATCCACAGGTCTTCACAGCCTTGAAGATTCAGGCCAAACTCTGAAGTGATATGGAATTGGACATTGTTCCTAATATAGAACCCCACTCCGCCCACTACTGTGGGAGAATTTGCATTGATAAATGTATATCCATCAATATGGACGTCAAAAGGAAGGACAGTAGATAATCTCGTTTCACTTATGGCAAGTATGTCGGGATGTCTAGAAAACTCAGAAATTAACAAAGTGACTAAGCCACTGTTTTTAGGAAGTGATCTTACATTAGCATGTAGCATAGTAATATAAGGGCTATCATCAGTAGGAGCATTAAATTCTTCTATACTATAATAATTAGAGAATCCCTTAGGTAGGTCAGAGCTAGATAAATTTTTGACATAAGATAATTCCCTAGTTAGTTGCATGTTGTCAAGTGATGAAAATGGTAACTCCGAGTTTAGGCATTGGCAGCAATAATAATACTCATCAGTAGTTCCGATAAGATTGAATTGCGGTGTCGTCAGTTTGGTGCACTTCAAATGAGTCCAGTAGTCACAGATATCACAGCAAATGCAAGGCTGATTTGACTTGCATGGTTTGTGGCAAGAGCCACATGGAAATAAGACGGGCATTTTCTTATCTATTGATCAAGGCTGAATTAGTGGTTACAGTTCATTCTAGGGGGATGCCATGCCTTGTCAGATCATCATCACTTCTGATTGTCCAAATTTGGCTTTCGTCGTCCTTTCTCAAGTAGGATACTCCTTGCCTTGTCCATATGTATTTGAACTTGTTGGCTCTTTTGAATTTTAGGCATGCATTGAATCTTTTTCGGTTAGTCTTCGTAAGGCTCTCATTGATGTATATTTTTTCTTTAGTTTTGTGCAGTATTGATCTGCTGTTGTAGATCATGTCACGAACTCTTCTCGAGCAAAATTTGACTATCAAGATAGGATCAGGATAGTCTTCAGTTGGTTGAGCTAGTCTATGACAAACACTTATATCGTGCTTTGTGACTGTCACATCTACTTTTTTGGCAACTGACATTACAAGATCTTCAGTACACTCCTTCTCGTGGTAGGGTATTCCTTGCAATTCAATGCATTCTATTCTTCCATATTGCTCCAGATCGTTTATTGCTCTATTGGTCTCTCTGTTGGATGTTTGGAGGTCGTGTACAATTTTCTTCAGGTAGTTATTTTCCGATTCGACCTTCGACAGTTGCTTGCTCGTAGTATCAAGTTTACCTTTTATCTCCTCATATTTTTCGTTTAGGAATTCGGCACTCTTTTTGAGTTCTATGATTTCCTTCATGAGTTCAGAGAACTTCTGGCCATTTTGTAGTTTTTGATCATCCATCTTGTCTGAAAGTGCATCCAGCTTCGATAGTATAGTTTCGTAATCCACATTCTTTTTGGACGAGGATCTTTGTGACATTTTCTAGCATCACAGTGCAGCAGTGCATATAATGATATAAGTTATCAATACGTATATCTTATCACAATAAATATGAAATATGAAATAAAATATGAAATATGAAATCGAAAGATATCGAAACCCCGCCCTATTATTTTAAAACCCCCTACTTATTTTTCGGCTGGCTACGCGCCTGGCACCACTATAATAAATAATTGAAGAATTGGTCACCGTAAATACTATTTTATTCATAATTCCAATTTTTCTACGGCAATAAGTTCTCGTCATCCAACTCGATATATTGCTGCATTTTCCAATATCAGTCGCTGGATATGTAAGTAGAACTACTGCCAAGTAAGTTGGGGTTTGGAGTTAATGGAAGCTATATTACAATAGGTAAATGTAAGATCTTGGTAGCTTCCACGCCCTATTTAACATCCACTCGTAAATGAATATAACTTTCTTCGTTACACGAGCTTTCTGAGCGCCGCTTCTTCGCCAGGTGTTAAAGCGAAAGTCAATTACAATAGGTATAGTTATTTAGTTGCTGATAACGACGCACAGAAGGATCAGAAATGCTGATAGATTTACTGGAGTCGAATCACTCAGAGAGCATCAACCCGGATCTTGGCGTGCTCGGAGAAATGACAGCGGTAATCACCCCAATCCTGCTATGTGGACGCAAGAATTACCGCTGATATCATTATTATTGGGTGTTTTTGTGCCCACCAGTGATGAGCATCGGAGCGGAGTCGGAGTGTATTCGGAGCGGAGTTTTGCCGATTTTGTGCCAGTCGGAGCGGAGTCGGAGTTTACTACAGATAAATTTTCGGAGTGTTGTAACTTTTGTCCCCGATATCTTTGGATAGCTCTGACCAGAAGACCATATTGATTACAAGCCAAAACACACACAGTTGACACCTAGTAAAGTTGTAATATGACGGGTAACATGCAAGAATGATTGCCAAGTGCATAAAAATCAGCCATCTGCACAACAATTTGGAACTGGAGAGTAGACAATACTATAAGGCTAACCATATTATCACATTTATTTGGTAAAACACATTACCAAGTGTACCATGCTTGCCACTCTAATGATACGGGTAAAATGGTATGATTGGCCACGAGCTATCTCAACCTAGTGATCTAGCAAGACATTTTCGTTGAGCAGTCTCTGTAATGTCTGATGTTTCGGGCATTGATGATTGAGCTCTTCGTAGTCGGAGGGAGTTTTCCTCAGACACTAAAGTTGTCGGAGGGATTCGGAGTCTCGAAAAGCACTATCTGGTCATCCCTGGTGCCCACTATCGTGATCATCGGCTTATGCATCGCAATAGTTCGTTTCCTGGTCAAGAAAAGGTCAGATACAACCGTGCGTCAAAGTCCAGCCGCAAAAGAAAGAGAAGGTCAGGTGCTGCTACAACTCAAAGCGATCGTCATCAAATTCTTGATTTGCTACGGTATTATGTGCACAACGATGACACTGCTCATCATTCTGCGATACCAGATTGATGGTCTGCTCACGTTTTTGCTGTTCTTCATCCTTGGTGGTATTCTCCACCAGTTTCTGTATTACTACGCTTCCATTGACGTAAAAGACATGACCAGGCAATGTCAATGTCTGTGATCAATCATCCTTGCCTCGAAAAAATGGCTATTTGTAGTTCGACCGTAGCACCGTCATCTAATTGCACAATGGATAGTAATATATATCGCGTAGTGTAAGTTCCACCGGCAAACATTGGATGAATATAATTTATATGCCTTCTGCCGTCACACTAAGGTGTTAACACACTGACATTAATAATGATGTTGAAAATTTTGAGCGAGGCCATATTCGACGTTGACCTGGCAAGGGTTATTATGGGAAGTCTGTTTTACGCGAGTTGAATTCATTCAGTGCCGTCACATTCCATGTCGGTTTAACCTCCTCTATATAACCAGTATAATGCCCTATCGGTGTTGACTGTGCAATATTCACCATGCTTAATTGCCTATTTATACCTGCTTTTAACGGTATTGATGTTAAGTTACTTCATATGTAATATGCATGTGCAAAGTCTCTTAGTTTACAATGTTATTTCATGTATTAGATATATGCCCTACGGATCTACCTTTACATTGACTTCATAGTGCATTTCTGGTGCATTTTATTTCGTCATAAAATTGCCGCGCCCTATAAAGTGTGATGCCGCTGTATTTTAATTTGTACCGGGGTGATTTTCCAAATGGTGAAATAAACAAAATAAATATATATCAGTTAAATTGTGTTTTGATTTTCAGGATGAGTATCAGCCTCGGCAGTAGAGGTCGACCGATTATCGACATGGCCGATTATCGAGGCCGATATTTAGAGCTTTCCCGATTATCGATATCGGCCTATGAAGGCCGATATCGCGGCCGATATTTTATATTTAAAAAATTCAAAAATTTCGGAAATTCAATGCTCCGTGTTCTCAATCTCAAGAAATCGACGACGCAAAGGGCGATATATGACAGATTTACTCTTGCAGGTCGAGTTTAGCTGGGTAAGCATGCAGAGAAACTATGCTTCCTGCATTACAACCTACCTTTTCTGGACTGATCTGCAATTCTGTATCATATTTTGCTTTTTGGGTTATCCCAAATTTCATCGAATGTGCAAAATTAAGCAATAATTATTTTCAATTTCAGCTTTCTCGTTTGTTGTTCAGCTTTCTGTGGCATGTACAAGTGCCATCTTGCCTAATATATAATATTTTTGGTGAAATTGTTCTCTGCTCCTTCCATATTAATATCGGCCTATGATATCGGTATCGGCCTTGTGAGTGAGCCGATATATCGGTATCGGTATCGGCCTGTAAAAATCAATATCGGTCGACCTCTACTCGGCAGCATGCGATTGCGCATCAGAAATCTGTCAAAATATTCACGTGCAAAGTCAGCATATGCATTATGCATGTCCTACTGATTGTAGCCCGTCTCGCAGCTCACTTGAATTCTGTTACTTGCCTTCTTCCAACTTCAAAATCACGTCTTTTCACTCTCATGCCGCTCTTCATTTCGTGGATCCAACTTCGTGTTAAAACTGTTTCCCCCAAGCGGACGCGGTTGGGAAGCACTGGGCTAAGGCATTGTGGTGCATTGTGAACGTAAATAGCCTGCCCACACGGAATTTTGAGACGACCGGCTAGTTGGCTACAACCCAGCAGTGCATTGTTTGTAATGCGGAGCATGGACCGGAGCCAGATTGGATATCCGGCCGGATTTCTTCAGTTATGGTCGGACCGGATCGGAGCCGGATCAGTACTTTTTTGATAAGGCCAGAATCTTTATGGATAAGTATGACGTTTGTAAATAAATAACTACCAACTAACCAATCAACCACACGCAAGTAACCCCCAAGCCAGTACGAAAATAAACGAGTCATATTTATAAATTCACGGAACCACAGTACCGTGTTTTGGCCGGATTCCCGACCGGACTTTTTCATTTTTGGCCGGAGCCGGATCAGAGAATTTGTTGATCCGCTCCGCACTAATTGTTTGGTACGATAAAGCTACGAAATCTATTTTATAATACCGTATATACCAGGGGTGGGTAGAGCTGCTTCATGCGCGAACCGCATATCAAAAATCTCAGTCTTAATAGAGCCACAACGACACAAAAATATGAATTATTCCGTCGCAAAGAAATGTAGGCTATCGAATGAAGTTTATCAGTGTGCGGTTAACGATGCGTCTCCGCCTGGGCTGCGAGGTGTTTGAAATCGGACTGATATGACGTCAAAGCAGTGCATAGCTCGGTAATCGTAACACTCCGCAAATCTGCTGTCTTTGTTGGTAGCTCGTGGCAAAGATTTGGTGTTTGGTTTCGTGTTTGTTTGTTTCTAGTTACTAGCTTTGTAATTATTGAGCGAATTTTGATAGACAGATAAGGCGCAGTGGCTTACCTTCATTATCAATGAATGCAAACTCTTCCTACCATTCTTTTTAGATGTATGAAAAATTAAAGGTGTTAAACTGTGAATTGGTCTATGTCACAACGTATTTGGTCGATTCTATTACAGACAAAACAAGCTATCACCATCGAATGTGATATTTGATACTATCACAGTTGCTTCCTATACAAAGTCAAATCAAGTGAGATATGACACAAAGGCAGATACATACCATTTTATCGTTCACTTCAGTCGTCATCGCCCTTGCAAATGTCCATGACGATGAGTGGTTGCTGTATGGTTCCACAGATTTTCGTAGGCTATTATAGAATTGATTGCTTATAAGAGGTAGGTCTAGTCCTAGCAGGTAAATCTAAATTTGCTGAAAATGCCTCCAAAGTTCGGAGAATTCTAACTGCCAATGCGGTGAATGTGAGGCGGAGAGTAACACTCATTGGCCTTCGTAAGCACAATACGAATATAATATAATATAAATAGTGAATACATCGAGAGAGTGACTTGTAGGGTGGATCAAAAGCTCATTGTTTTCTATTGAGATCGGTCACGCTTGTCTTCTCGGTGGTTTGTCGCGCAGGCGGGATTGTACGGCGGCAGTTCGCCAATTGCGGAGTTATTTGTGGTCTTTGCTTGTTCTGCGTCGGACTTGAGTGGATTGGTCTTGGGTGGGCTTTTCGCCGGGCTCGATGCGCGTGTTCTGGCGGATCTTGGGATTTCGGCTATACTGGAATACTTAACTCGAGAAGTCCCGTTGCTTTGTAGTGAAGCTCTTCGTAACAGATATACTCAATACAATCAGTTTATTCAACGGTAATGTAGTATAGTTGCATATAGAGTCCCGATCGTTGCTCTATATTTGTTGCTCATCAATAGGGTTAACATATCTTGAGATACGGAAAAGAGGACACTTTTACAAATCACAAAATTTATACTATCGGACGAGAAAACAGGTAATTTGAAAATCTTTACGGGAAATACTGTTGTGTTGAATAAAAAAATGAAAAGGTCATTTTCAAACTCGACTCTCGAAAGACCCGCTCTAAAACGTAATAAAATAAGGTCATTTTAAAACTCGTCTTCCGAATGACCCTCTCGGACATACAGATTCCAGGTTTCGCGTCATTTATGCCGTTTTTTAGTTGGGCCTGTCCGATCGCCTGGCTGTCAAAGCTATAAAAGTGGACGTATTGTCAAAAAGGATGACATTTATGCGTCCTCAGAACATATTTTTCATTTCCCCCCCAAAAAAGGGGACAAATCCTCCTAAAGGAGGACGTATGGTAAGATTGGTAGCCCTACTCAACAAGGCGAGCCACTATCGTGAAACTGAAACTACAAATTACGTCCAAGTGAGTTACAGTGTTCGGGCGAATCAGCATACGCGAATCTATTTCTTGAGGATATTCCAGGGGATTCACAGTGTTGAGAATAAATTCAAGTCACCGCCAGTACTATTAGGCGATATCCTCAACAATAACTAGGCCTATACATGACAACACATCGCTCTTTTAAGTGTGTCGGGTCACATCAGCCGTGGAAATGTATTTCGACGCCAACCCGACACTCGTGGAACATATCCTTTGTCCACATTCAAGTCAAAAAACAAGCAATGCTCGAGATTACCGGACCACAATCTGATGTATCGATTTTGCCTACCTTCATATCGTCTAGGCCAGGGGTCGGCAATCTTTCGGGTGTAGGGTTCAAAATGAAAAAATAAAATACCAACTGCCGTGCCAATCTTTCATATTTTTGACACAATTGTCGTTCCACCAGAGTATCTCAAGCAGGCATCGGTTACGCAAGTTTTTCATCATCATCATTTTATTAAAATACTCGACGACCGTTAGATAGCAGGTGAGATGCTATATTCAACACTACAGGTCGGGCATACTTGAAAGAGCGCTGCGCTTGCTTGTATTCTGTCCAGGTCATATGTTGGTTGTTCTTCAAGGACGCACGTATGTTGTAGTTGTGCGTTTTTGATTCCAATGCGAAGTAGTCATTGAAATGGGTGAGACTGTGGCCACCATGGAACTGATACATAAACGTGGCAATTTCTAGCTTCCTCGTGTATTATATGTTCCGTACACCAAATCTTTTGAGTGGTCTGACCCAGACCCGACCGGGGATTGAATCCACGACCTACTGATCAATAAGCCGGGCGCTCCGCCATTTACGCTATCTTTTCCGTCAACTCTCTGGATTTAATGATTTATTGTAATGAATCAAATTTCACGGAACTGCGCAGCGTAGGTCTACTATACTGGTTATCTGCACATTTGCTAATATCTCATACACGTAGGGGTAGGCCCTACGTCAAATGTACAGTACACTAGCATTAGAGATCGTGTCCTTCGATGCGTGAGGCTTGGATTGCGAGAAATTATTTCACTCACGCTCTAGCAAGTTTGAGAATCACTGGGTGACTCCTTACCACATTGGATTTTACTTCCTTCGGACGAACTTTCAAGAAAACCAGGAAAAATCGATTCGAAATAAGTTGAACATATTGATTTAGAAGTAACGAGACACCGATTGACTCATCATGGGCCAGATATCGCAATTTCATTGCCTTCAAAAGTTTTCCCTACAGTTGTAGCAGATTCTCTCGGTGAACGGTCTTTTGTCTGAAGAATGTTCTCAGTATGAGTGTGATGGTGATCAGCATGCAGCTATACAAATGTGAATGAAGCGGAACTAAATGACCTTGTCATATATTTGAATTTGTCAAAGGAGATACTCTTATTGTAGGTTCCCGATTAAAAGTCAAACGTATATGCTACTTAGAACCGATGCCACTTTTGCCTCGTATAGGCATCGTGATAGAGCAGTGGTTCCCAACCAATTTCAAATTGGTATTGCTCAACTGACAAATAATTTTTTCCTGCGGGATGGTATTTGTCCTGTGGGGCTTATATCGCCAGGACAGTAACATTCGGCGCCAGCCATTTAGCCAATTAAACTTATATGTATATTGTATATATATCGAAGTTGTGGGTCACGACCAGGGCTTTGGAGCCGGAGCCGGAGCCTGGAGCCGGAGCCGTGCATTTTTACCGGAGCTGGAGCCGGAGCTCTATATAAAATTCAGCCGGAGCCGGAGCCGGAGCTGGAGCCAGTTATTTGAGGGGTAGCTCCGGCTCCGACGTATTTCATAAGATGCTATTATAAATGCAACAACCATATCTGCTGAGTTCAGCGAATTCAACAGCAGGCCTTCGCGAAATTAAGTATCTTTTCCTCTTTGGCGCTACATTTTCCGACTAACCATGTTCCTGGGGGTTTAACAGCAGAGCAGTCGTATGTTCAATGTTCAATTTTCATACATGAGTGCCGAACCTCAGTATGCCACATATGCCTGTGAATATTGTGGGTATTCGGCATACCCGAAATTTCATCATCAGCACAACCTTGTTGGCCAATTGTATACGGTTCGAAAATAATAATTACTGTGTATTACGCGAAATGGGAGAGATGATAAAACGTGATTTCGTTGCACATGCCGATATGACGAGCACGAGCCGAGAAATTCCGTCTCATGATTGCTATGAATCGGATAAGCAAATACTCGTTTTTTCGTGATAGTTCTTTAGTCGGGCCGCGAAAGTGGACAGTGTTATTGCGAGTATGCAATTATGCTTGCTAATTGCAATTCATTACTGCGCATCATTGTCATCTCCAGTAAGGATTTTCGAGCTTAAATAGGGGATGGCAGAAGAGTAGGCCAAAACCCCATAGTATTCTATGTTGGAGACAAACTACTGATTTGATACGCGATTTCCAATTTGTAATCATCTGTTTCGTAAACTTGTAAATGTGCAATGTGCATACTGCATTAATTCGTTATGGGCATGGCGCAATGTGCATGGCAAAGTGTTTAATTCGATTTTTCGATTCGTTTCAACGGGAAAATATTATATTCCGATAAACTTGATCGACACCGGATGGACTGGTAACGAGTGCACCAATAGCGAACGTCAAACCATTTGGCCATTTGGTACAAATCGAATTTCTCTTGATCACGTCGCTATATCCGCCCATTTTGCCCTTACTACAGTTACAGTTGAATAATAATCGCACATTTAAACATTGAATTGAGCTGTATGGCCTAATTGTAATGAGTACAGTGCCAGTGTTAAAACGCCGCATCAGAATTTTAATGCTGTGGCACGGAGTAAAGTGTTTTTTTAGTTTATTGTAATATACGACGATTTACTAAAATGTGACTGGACCCTGGATCTGCCAATGCGTCGAAACTGATATTTTAGTCCAGTCATCAACATCCCAAGTGCCGCGGCCAGACTAATCATATTTTTGGTTGGCCTAGCGAGTTCACTATCTGAGCAATTCAATTTCGATAATATAACAGAATTTCGATAATATAATGTGAAATTAGCTCGCGGGCTACTCAAAGCCTTCTCGCGGGCCACATATGGCCCGCAGGCCGCGGGTTGCTCACCCCTGATACAGACAGACACCTTCGATAGTTTTCAGAGCCGGAGCCGGAGCTGGAGCCGGAGCAGTGGTAATAATGCTGCTCCGGAGCTGGAGCCGGAGCTGATGTATGATAGAAGAAAGCTCCGGAGCCGGAGCTGGAGCAATACAAATTTACGGCTGCTCCGAAGCCCTGGTCACGACAAGGGCATTCCGTCTCGGCTAAGGTCTTCTCGCTGCTGATCGTTCTGGCACACTTCTCGGAGTTGCATATGTTACATGACCTGACCTATAACTTCATATGCCTTGGTGCGTCGTGGCGCAGTAATGGCCGAAGCTGAAATCTCCATTTCTATAAATTCTACGTATTTTCGTGGGGGAAGGGTACACACTAGTTAGATAATTGGAAATATTAAACCGCGCACCCAGCGCGAAATTTGTTTGAAAAAGTGGCATAAATTTCAAAAAATACTTCAATTTATGTTAATTCACGAAATAAATTTTGGGCCCTTCGAGCTCGCCCCCCCCCCAATTGGGGGGTTTGGGATGCGGCAGTTACGGTCTTGTTCCCCACTACCCAGCATTTTTGTCATAACAGAGCAGCTATTTGCTGATTTGACTACACAAGACTCACAACCACATCAGTACGCACGATAATCGCCTATAACTGCAACATGAAACGTATTGTGAACCGATACCAGTAACGCTGAAAATTTCGCGATAGCGTTATTTTACGTCAAACTAGTCGTGCTGGATGCGTTTTCGACCCCATGATTGGCCATCAAGAGTTAAAATGAGGTTTTGTGAACAGCACGCAATATAATTTTCGTTACATACATTCCAGAGCAGTTAACTGGTAGCGGTAGTTGCGCTTGTGTCTCCGTGAATATGTAGACTGTCCTATATATAATTTTGAACAAATGCGTCTATTCCCCACCAGAAACCATTGAATTCCCCACCATTTGGGAACCACTGTGATAGAGAATATATGCACGCTTTCTTTGCCTCTGAATCCTCTTTAGTCTATTTTGTGGATGTTCAAGATCTTGCAGAGAAATTGCGAACAGAACAGTGAATGACGCCTCGCCTTATTAATGCCTCGAGTCTAAAAGCTGTTTCGTTGCACAATACAATTCAATGTGCTTCTATCTGTGTAGCTCATACAACTACAGCATCAAGGAGTCGTACGAAAATTTGAAAAATTATTTACTCTCAAATTCGCAATATAGTACTCAAACTACTCATACGTGGAAAGTTTCCGTTGATTTTGAACTCATAAATATGCTACTGGTTTAAGGATCCAGAACTACAAAGTATCTTTGTTTCACGTGTGAATGGGACAGTAGAAGTCATCGAATCAAAAGTAAAAGTGACCGTTGAGGGAGTATCTTACACCAGGCTGTAAAATGTTTTAGAGCCTGATGTTATCGACAGATCTAATGTTGTATTTCCATCAGTCCATCATTATATATTAAACTGGAACTCATGAATAAGTTTTGACACGCTCTGAACAAAGAGAGTGCACGTTCTAAATACATTCGCGATAAGTTTATTCCCTTGAGTTCCGAGAACGTTAAAGAGGGTGTATCTGTTGGACCTCAAATCAGAACGCTCACCAAAAACCATCTATTTCTTATTGCCAAGACAGATTTAGAAAGAAAAATACATAAAATTCTTTCATGGAAATTGTATCTAAATTTCTTGGAAATACGGATCTCGATTATTTGGAGGGTAGTTTAAGATAATAAAACCTCAAATCGAATTAAGTAAGTTAAAAGCCTTGCAGGATGTATTTCGTATCAAATACGGACCTCTTGGCCTGTATTGAAGCATAAGCGTCCTTGATACAGCCATTTTGAGTAAAAATTTCATTCGATTTTTGCGAACAATTGTGACGTGATGAGTGAATTTTGACGGCAAATTCGGAATCAGCATTGTCAAATTAGGTCAACTCAATTAATCACGTTGAAAAAAAGTAATAAAAAAGTTGAAAAATGTCGGCCAGTGCTAATGGTTGTATGCGTCCAACTTCTCGATCGGTAGGTCGTGGGTTCAATCCCCGGCCGGGTCAGACCAAAGACTCGAAAACTGGTATTTGCGGCTATCCAGCTAGGCGCTCAGCATCCACGGATAGCATGGAGGAGAAAAATAAGGTGGTGCAGACTAGATAATCTTGCTTAAAGGTCGTATCGCATCTCCATCGTCAAAGGATCTCGATGGTGCAGGCGAAAATAAATCTGATCTCTCTCTTTTAAATTTTTTGAGTAGACATATGGTTAACTTTGGTTATAGAATGTCGCGTATGTCAAATCATTTGGCGTGCCATGAAAAATCTTTGCGTAGATTTCGTGTAGCCTAGAACGCGGAGAATAGCAGTGTTGGGATCAAGTCACTACCTTCGAGTCACGAGTCAGTTCGAGTCATTGCACATTTTGACTCGAGTTAAGTCAAGTAAATCGATTTTCAAAGGTGACTCGATTCAAGTCGAGTCAAGTCAAGTCACGAGTCAAGTCACAATTCAAGTCAAGTTGCTTTTTCGAAGTATGAGGCATGATTACGTCATTGCATTTCGATAGCTGTTTGAAAAACAGATTGAGTGATCAGCGATTCAGAATAGATGAGCGAATACAGCTAAACGCAAGAAGACGCTGTATCGCTCACATATACGTAGAACTGTTAAATAACGTAGAGCCTTAGTTTATAGTTACCAGCCAAAATAGAGAATAGAGAATAAAGAAACGAATTGATAATGCAATACATTACCCATTTACGAATTGATATGATATAATTCGAGCCTGTGCCAATGTACTATATTCGAATTCAATTTCAATAAGGGATTAAGGCAGTGGTTCCCAACCTGTGGTACGCGTACCACCAGTGGTACGCGAAGGTCTGCCAGGTGGTACGCGAGTAGATTCTGTTTTTTTTTTTCGACCGAATGGAGTTATTAGTTCAGGTGGTGTTGATTTTAAGTTTTTTTGTTGTTATTTCATTATGTTGTTCTTCTTGCGACTGGTGGTGAAAAGACAATTCCACGCATTCCATCAACCCTGGCTGATAATGCCAAGTTCAGGGCTCGGCAACCTTTCACATGCAGCTTGTCAAAATGACAAAATATTACCAACTCGCGTGCCAAACATTTTTAATTTTGTCATATTTAGCGTTTCAAGCAAGGAGTCTCACCAACCGCTTGATTTCAGCTGGCAACGACATCAGTTACGTCAGTGAATCTTAAAGTATTGGTCGCGAAAGGAATAAATTTTGGTCGCTCCCGCACTATATGTAATATGCTTAATATACGTAATATTTGCATCATTTATTTTTAGTCGCGCTGTGCTGATCGATAGCCTATTCTGTGGTTGCTTTGATCATTTCCAAGTCCGCTGTATTCGGTTCCATATAGCCAATAAATGACAGGCACATCAATGTTGTTACGATGATATGGCCTGATGATGAAAAATGTGCCCACCCCAGTATCATACATGTCGGTTTGATGTCACATTAGGGTTGGTCTGGCACCAGATTTGTCTGCAAAGCTCGAAAGGTTGCGGTAAAGCGGTCAAGGTCGTTGCTTCAGATATATTTCGATAACACGTATCAGACGAAACTGAAAGAATATCTCCTTTCGTGAGACGAACACGATTCCAAATTCGAATTCCGAAACCGGACTCATTATTATCTTCGGGGGCCTCATTTGATACGCGGGGACCAAGCTGGGGGGGATTTACCATTTGGCGCCTGGACAGTGAACACATCAATGTCGAACGTTCTGGCCGGAATGTAGCGGTTATTTTATTCATTATCGCCGCCATTCACTTTGACAGCGCACTAAACCGCACGGAGTCGAATGGTCGCATGTTTCCCCGAAACGTTATGTCCAGGTCAAGTCTCCTAGCGTGAAAATGCCCAGCGCCGAAATGCCAGTTCATATAGCATACTATAGTCGTGCTCTCGCAGGCTGCACTAAAGCGTTCGAACGTTTTCATACGATATTATAAATTGCCGTTCTTTCATAACTGCTAATACGGGTGGACTCATTTCTGCACATTATGCATATTAGAAAAAAAATATAATAACGAAATCAGGTCCCAGTAAATCACGCAATGCGCGGAAAATTTTGCTAGATAAATAAAATCTGCCAAAAAGACTCTATTTTATGTTTATTTGCGAAATACTTTGGGGTCGCCTATACGAGCTTTGTACGTTTAAAAAAACTTTTGTTTCATTTCTTACAATACATGGTTATAATATCTCGTTTCCGTCAAATCATTTGGCGTGCTATGAAAAATCATCTCGCGTGCCACAAATGGTACGCGTGCCGGGGGTGGCCGACCCCTGGCCTATAGTTAAATAGAATTTCTTATTATACCTCGCATAGGACAAATACGTCATTATGAAGTCATAAATGGCAGAAAAACTTTGACCGGCTTAGGTACGCGTAACTTATGTAGGTTGTACGCGAGCACTGCATAAAACCTCGAAATGGTACGTGGGTGGAAAAAGGTTGGGAACCACTGGATCAAGGGAAGAACAGAGAACAGAAATAGACATTTTGCTATTATATTATATTACTTCTAGTATACGACTACTCAAGATGTAAGCTTCGGTCACTTCGTTTACCATCAATTTATTTGTGAGAGAGCAGTTTGTTTGTTTTTGGGGTATTCATGGTGTTTGTCGACTACTATGATCATTTAACACCATGCCGATATTCTTCTTATTTTCCGTAACTGCCGACTTATAGCACGGCCCACCTCTAGCCTTTTGTAAGACACCGCGGACGAGGTGGCGAGGAGGAGCCTAGGTAAACCTCCAACACCTAAGTATCGGAATTCGGAAAGCGACCTCAGTCGGACTCCAACCCGCACCCATTGGCGTTGCAGCCGCGGATTATACCACTGCGCTATCTGGAGGCTCGGTGTATCGTACGACAATTGAATGATTGGTCGCTCTCACGGGTTACACCAGCGTTTCGCCAACAATCCGAACATATGCAAGATACAGTGATTTATATCGACACGGATTACTTGATGACTTGAAATTGACTCGTGACTTTTGCTCCGAGTCACGAGTCAATCCACATTTCTGATGCGTCGAGTCAAGTCATTCGAAAATGGCGACTCGAGTCATCCAAACACCGGAGAATAGCGCTTGCGTCCGATTGATTGCTCGTTGATTAGTTTGAATAGTGTTGGTTGATGGTCGTGGCGGCCAGCAGAGCTCGTGTGACCCGTCGATAGAGAGAACGTTTTTGTTGTGGCATTTTCTGTTGAAATCTTTTTCTTATAGGTAGGGTTACCATACGCCCTCTTTTAAGAGGATTTGTCCTCTTTTTTGACTTTTTTGATAGTGTCCTCGAACGACGCCCAATTGTCCTCTTTTTTGAGATTTTGCCCTCTTATTTGAGAATTTTGGTTAAATTCGACTGCGATACGGTAAATCAGCACGGAAGTGATAACGCTCCGGCGGCTATTTCGGGAGCTGAGCCGGAAAGTTGACCTTTTTTTTAGTCAACCAACTGATAATGTGACAGAAAAACTGTATTTTGGGAGCTGAGCCAGAAAGTTGACCTTTTTTTCAGTCGACCGACGACGAAGTACAATAAATTACCATTTTTTCATGATTTTCCTCCGGTATTGCAATAAGTCTGAAAATTTTGAAAAATGTCCTCTTTTCATATTTCCAAAACATGGTAGGCCAAACCCTAATTATAAACCCACTTTGCATGAAATCATCTCGTGTTCCACTTGTCTTGGGTTGCCGTCCCATGGTGTAGCATATCGGCTCATTAACAACAAAACTAAGGCTGTTGTTTGAAATCCCGTTACGACGGCGTGATGAATTTCCATTTTGAAAATGTCTGTTTCACTTCTAATATGTCGCTTGGGTCAAATCATTTGGCACAACGCGAAAAATCATCGCTCGTGCTAATTTGAGCACGCGTGCCAGGGGTCTGGACCAGCTTCCTTGGTGAATGAGATGCTACAGAGAAATGGATGAAGAATTTTTCAGTATGCAAGATGTATGTACAATTTAGGCCTTCTGTACAATGTGTACACAGTATGTCTTGTACCAACTGAAGTTAGGAGGTCAGAAGATTCAATCTAATGATACAATCAATTCATGTTGCTCTTACATTGTTTATAATGATTTCAGGACCGAACTGACAATAGCCGGCGTTTCCTTCATCCCATTTTCGAATTGTATATTGTGACTATGCAACAAGTCTCATCGGAGTCGATAATATGAATATATTTACTCCAAGGTAGTACGTGGAAAACATGATAGATCAAGATCACCCACCAATAGTCACACTGCTTCCACATGATGCGCAGTTTCGGCTTCAATTCACAATCTATTTGAATTACACAGTTGAAATCTACGATGGAATGATAAAACGACACCGACTATGTCTTCACTACAGTACAGACACTATCTTCTTGTCGTACTACCCATGTATCGATCAGGGTCACTACATATTCAGAAATGCGGTTTTAACCAACAATTTTAGGACTAGATGGCCCATGAAACAACTGAAATGTGAAGAGTGAGCCACTTGATTTCAAAAACTGTTGTGAAGTATAAATGGATCTAGTCTAAAAAGTATCCACTTGGCCGACATGAGTAGTGTTAACATATGTCATCCTTTTTCAAGAAATCTAAAAATTGCCATCCTTTATAGCCTCAGACAACCATCAATATCAGCAGCAATGTCCCTCTAATTTTACACGAGTCTGCGAAAACTTATCAACTCACTGCGCGGTCCTTTGGACAGGAGCGCGTGACACTCGAATTTTTTATCGCATAGTTAAATCAGGGTTCTAATGACTCGAATCACGATTTTATGATGACTCGATTCAAGTTCTAAAAATACGGAAATGACTCAACTCGAGTCAATCTATGTATTGACTCGCTTTGGACTCGAGCCAAGTCATAAGACTCAGACTTCATTGCAATTTCGAAGAGTAAAGTAACCACACTATTGGGATTTCGTCCATTGGTACTGGTACTTGAAAATGCGACCAGAAACCGCTAAAAGTGAGGAAAACTAGTATATTATAAATGCCAATGCGAACCATTCGATATCACCAAACAGAGTTGTAAAAAGTGGGTTTACGACTTATACTGGAAACTGAGCAGTCAGCACAATGACTTGGACTCGAGTCATAATACCATGACTCGGACTCGACCCTCTGCTCGATGACTTGGTGGTGAATTCAAAATGACTCAAGTCAAAACTATAAAAGGGAGATTGACTTGTGACTCGGAGCCATGTGACTTGGTTACAACCCTGATTTTAATACATTTTCTACAAAAAGATATTCGCTTCGTCTGATTACGAATTACTGATTACTAATTAATGGTGTACATTTGTACATCTGAAATGGTCATCAAATTGGTCTGATGATCATCAGTGCCTTTTTGCGAAAAATGTAGTGATAATTGTTTTCGAAACACAGGTAGATTTTTTTTTGTGCGCGCAGACTTTGTCAGCAGCGTGTGTGCAGCTCATAAGGAACATTGATTATTAGTAGTAAAATTTCCAAATTTCATGCAATAATGAATGCTACATTGCTACTTCATCTTCTGTGACTTGTAAAAAGTATCCCCTTTTTCGATTACGGGAGTAGACGAAACCCACTTGAGAACATTGGAAAACAGGAGCACTATGTAACTGACAGATATATAATTATCATCGCAAAAATTGAAACATCGAGTTCACATTTTACGCAACGCAGCACATAAGAATTGATTGGATCCAGTACGCGAAATGTAGTTCATGAATGAAGATGTAAAATGAATATTGGTACGAACATATGATTATTATAGTAATTGTAAGACAAAGACACAAAAAGTGATCATCGAGTGTGCTGCACCTATTAGGGATAATTGCATAACAGTGAACAGTGTACAAATTCTAGTTTAAGTTCCAGCAGTGACATGTCACATGTTGGCATAGGCACTGAAAATAGCTGCGAGCAGAATTATGAAAAAGTCATCACGATCAAAGCCGAGAACGAACAAATGCTTTATTGAGAAAAGTCACATCTCGCTAAGGGTACTGGTGCTAATATGTAGACACCCCATATCTTTTTAATAGAGCCTAGGTAAAATTATTGTATGGCAGTGGTCGGGAATCTCTCTCCCGCAGACCAGTGCCAGTATGCGAGCAGTTCATATACTTTTGCATAGTGGCCATGATCGTGGATAAGAACTTAAAATTGTCAAATTAATCTCTGTTATCGAGACAAGTGTGTAACTAATTTACTGGGCAGTGGGCTCCTGTTGAACATCTGCGTTTTGGAAGACCACTCGGTAAAAAAAATTCATTTTGAAACCGGTACGTGAGTAAAACGGGTTGCCGACCCCAGGTGCGATTTCCAAGACATGTTAAAACTACTTCAAATATAACTAGAAAATGAAGATCTCAAAATTACTCAAGTGAGTATTTTGTAAAAGTAATTTGAAAACCGGAGTCGGCATCTTCGCGACTAACGCAAAAAAGACTGATGGCACTACAAATAGGTGCAACTTGGGAAAATACAATTAAATAATCCGTAACCATGTTACAGGCGCTCTTTTGCCCATATGTCATTATATTGTACCTCATACACGTGGTTGAAAGATAGCAGAAACCTACTTTTTACTTTACAAAATACAAAGTCTAAAATTAAGTAGTTCAAACTAAATACCATTATGTAGAAGTGGGAAGTATTCTAAAAACCCAACCACTTGAGTAAATCAGCAAAACCAACTTCTGTACTTGTGAAAAGCAGAGGTAATTCGTTACTGATCAGTGATCACCTCTGGGTAAAAGACATGTGGGGTACATACATATATCAGTTCAGTTATTTCATGTTAAGTATGGGTGGTTTCTTGGTTATATCTTTAATTTCATGATCTATTTCATCAAGGAGTTGTTTTGCTTCCAGTCTTTTTGCCAGCGATTTCGCCTCTTCAAGCGCTAAGAGCGCCTTTTGTTGTTTACCCTTTTCCTTAAATGACATTCCCCGGATCATAATCAAACGCACCGTATCTTCATTCTTAATTGCATCCCAGTGAAATTTCTTGTCATTCGTCAAAGCGATGACTTTATCCAACTGATTAACTTTGTAGAAACACGTTGCTAGGGTTGACAATGTTTTCAGCTTTAATTCAATCAGTGAGCCGCTAGGACTTGTCTTACAAATATGGCGGTACATATCTTCCATTATGGTGACTAGGAAATTGGCAACAGAAGGAGCATGGGCTCCTCCACTCACAAGATGTTTCAGCGCCTCACTTTTGGATGCAGTTAGTTCATAAACGATTCGAGAAATTTTTTCAATATAGCAAAGTACGTTCTTTGTCATATCCAGTCTGTCAGGGTTCTCTTTCTCTTCCTTCTGTGCGGATGCAAAATGAAATAAAGTCACTCGGACAGGATTCTTGCCTTTTGTCCGGCAAGATTCAGATAAAATTTGAAAATCGTTCGCCGACGGATGTGACTGACTGTCAAGTTTTTCACGCAGCTTTGCGAAACACTCCGAAGCCTCTTTGTTACGGTTTTTATACACCAGAATTTCCACGCTACCCATGATGTCTTGCGGTGCCTGAGATCGGGTACGCTTCTCCTTCAACTTACCCTATAGAAATGGAAAATATCATCATCTTAAATTTGACACCACATCACAACTAGAGCAGCGTCCCTTGAAAGGTCGAGGTGACAGTTGTTCTCATCGTGGAAAACAACTATAGTGCAGTAATTGAAAATCAAACAGAAATTATGCCATTAAATCTTAAAATCGATTTTACCACGAAACAGGTGTCGTCTTCATCCAACATTATCCATTAACCAAAGCTAGATTGTAATTGCTAAATCTGTCACTGCAGATTGTCCGAGGTTTGCTGCTATTCATTTCTTGGACACTGACAAACATCAAACATATTGGATACACATAACATGCCACTGGGCGAACGCTCTTAAAGAATTTGTCTCGGACCGTTGTCGTTTATACGGAAAATTGATCATTGTGCCTCTTGTAGCAGTCAGTCGCGCTAGTCTCTGATATACATCCTTAAAGTACAGGTTGAATATAAAGGAATTTGCTATTTCAAACTCCCCCCGTTGAGAGTTATTGTATAACTTATCACACGGTAGTAGCACTATCAATTTACCATTTTTGCGTATCGTTCGTATACTTTGAAGTTTTTCAACTCCGAAAGTTGACGCGACGATTTCTTTGTGCTTGTCAAATCTATACATACAATCAACCGTTTATACTTATGGCGGTTAGGTGCAGGCAATGTTAACAGGTCAACCCACCTGACCTCTTTTGCTTTTTCGTTTGAGAGGATTGCAAAGACGATGGGACATCCACGGCAGATTTTCTTTCTGCACAAATGTTGAATACAGGCAAGTTTAACCATGAAGACCATTATATCACAGTAAGTGTAATCTCAAGTTCGACGATAAGCATATTACATATTCTCAGGGAAATATCACTCCAGAGCTAATCCAACAGTCCTCTTATAAGTATAGGCCTACATATAACAATCCTTACTTGGTCTTGCTTGATTATGTAGCTGTTTCATTGCATCACCTGCACCTGATAATAAAGCATTGAACTGACAATGGGTTACTCATTTCTTTACGATAATCTGAATAAATTGTAATCGCATTTTAAAATAAAACGGTATTCCAAAATATGTACCATTTTTGTTCAATTGGTTTTGCTGATCCACTAAAAGCAGTTTGGAGATGTCTTGGAAATCACCATTTCTACTTGCACACTTGAATAGAAATTTAAATTACTTTTACTTGAGTATCAACATCCTAGTCATGATCCACATGCGTAATATGACGCGGGAAATAATAATTACAGTCATTGGTAACGACAGAGCAAAGACTCATCAAGCAAATTTGACGGGTCCTGCCCACACCCTAATCCATCCGCCAAGTTGCAAAAATTTGAAAAGTCTCAATCTTGTCTACCTGTTGAAACTACTATAACCTCAGTAATTTTCGGATCTTCAATTTCTACTTCAACTCGAAGTAGTTTTAACATGCCTTCAAACTCGCTACAGTAGCTGAACTAGAAATTAAGTAGAAATTCACTACTTCTACCTCTATTTGAATACTTTGATCAATGACCACCCTTGTCGCCAGATGGTACAATTTCAAACTTGCAATGCACGAATTAGCATTGTCTGACACACCGTTGATCCACAACAAAACAATTCGTGGTCTGGACGGAAATCATCCAAGATATTAGCATGACTATCAGAAACGAGCCACAGCATCTTTGAATAATTGGTGGGCCATTAGCTGCCTTATTCAACGTTTTGCTGAGTGGCAGTGAGCACTTTTCCAAGTTACGGTACTATAATAAATTACTTAATGTATCCTTATATATAATAATGTTAGGCTCTTCACCTTCTGAATTCTGGGGTGAGGCTGCTGACTTTGCTTGCCCGATATGATTGTTTGTAACTAAAAAAAAAATACGGTAAGTGTTTGAAAGTGTACTATTGATTTGAAGCAGGTTACTGATTTGATCACCAACGTGTTGACGCAATTGGCCTTTGCCTGTAATTGTGAGGCTTGCATCTCCTCCAACATTGCCAAACGTTCTTCCTGGAAATGAAACAGGATATAGATTAAATGACAAAGCATGAAAACACGTGGACGTCATATTGCGCTACTACGCCATTCCATGCTCCATAGAATGAATTCATGGGTGATTGAACAAGGTACGCACTTATTAGCGAAAATAGTAGGCTATTCAGAATTTGTAAATGTTTAGTTTCCTTACATCCAATAGTACAGGGGTTCTCAACCCGCGGCCCGCATGTGGCCCGCAGACGATTCTTTTGCGGCCCGCGACATCTTTCAATATGAACGCAATTTACTACTGGCACAGTATTGTTATGGAACACCGATGTGGCACATTTGTCGAAGAACAGTTGTAAGAAAGCCTAGGATCTTGAAATGATAGCACGATAGTTTCATCTGGAGTTATACATATCGCCTGATTTGAGAGAAAACGTTGCTAGCTTGGTTTCAAACCCAACAATCCATATTTCGAAGCATTTGAAAAATTTCCGACGACGTGACAGACGCATTGTTCAAAATTGCTTGGAATGTCGCTAAACCCAAGAATCTGCTAGAGAATGTGTGACTTCAATAAAACTACAACGTACTGTGCGAATATTCGCTGTTTCCGGAACACAGCAGCAAGTCCAACATCACCTGACAAATTTCGAAGCTGCAGTTGTCTGATTCAACCGCCACCAAAAGAGTAACAGCTGTCTCAGTCGATCTTTTATCGCATGTTCTGAAACACGTTGCCACGTACAGACTACTTTAGCCTAGCATTGGACGAATCCATCGACTGCACACAGTGCTCTCACATTGCATAGCTAATTATCCAGGTGCGTTTTATCAGAGTCGACATATTTCCAGAGGAAATACTGACGTGGCAAACGTGGGTAGATTAGATGAACAGTGAAAAACATCAATTTGACAAAGCTGACTTCTGTAACTTTTGGTGTAAGGCTCCAGCCATGGAAGGAAAGGAGAAGAGTTGATTGCTTTGCTCAGAAATGACCTTGAACGTCTGACTTCTTCTCATGAGAGCTCAAAGTGATAATAACCTCTGAAACGAAAAAGTCCACCTAATTTTATACTTGCTCGCTCTCGCATTGAAACAGAGAGTTCCGTTCTCAGGTGGAAGGGTTTAAAGGGTGCATATACTGGCATGGCAACGAACAGAATGTACGCTCCATGAAGGGATTTACTTGCGCAACTTGAAGATAGATATTCCAACAAAAAACGGCAACTGCAAACTAACGAACGCTCTCCATTAATGCTTTAGAATGCATAAAAATGTACTAAATACCCGTATAAGACTGGTAAATAGGATACAGTAGCTTAAATTTAATAGTGGCCCACAAATACATGGTGATAATGTTCTGCGGCCCGCAGCGTCTTTTGGAGTGAAAATGCGGCCCGTTATACGAGGGAAGTTGAGAACCCCTGCAATAGTATATCTGGATTTCATTACGTTCACAAGTTGCCTCATCTTTATTAGTTTCCATACCAATTTATCCTTGCATATTGAGGGTAGGGGAGATTGAGTAGGTATGGGCATGGGTGCCGACTTTTATTTTTTTGCGAAGTGGCGATGTCTTGTGACGTCATAATTGTTCCATGTCAATGACGTCATCGTCGCACTAAAACGCACATTACTGCATGCCGCTGGCGTTAAACCATTCGCGTGACGTTTTAATATCGGCCGTGAACTCATTAATATCAAACCATACAGTCGAGTTATTAATTGGAATCTTGAGACGGTACGATCATTCGAAAGAGTAACTACGCTACCAGTCCGTCCGACGGGATGCATCGAACAAAAATCAGATTTTACGTCACTGAGAATCAGGAGTTGCATTAATGTTATTACGCGCAATGCGCTGTGTACACTACGCACTGGCCTGGCAAGTAACTCACACAAATCTCGAATATTTCAAGCAGACGATAATGATGATTACAAACGCGAAATCGCGCAACCAATCAGTAATTGTCTCTTGCGGTTTCGCGTTGACCAACTCGCATCGTGGAAATTGTTTGCAGATTAAAACAGCGATTTTGGTGGCATTGGTGCATTTCCCGATTTACGTTCGCGAAGCATTTCGGTAGTACATCGGTCAATTCGTAAATTCAATTTGCATATCGACGGCCGCCCCACATACTAATTGAATTATGTGTTGACGACTTCCGGGCGCATGCCGCGATTTTTTCAATAGAAATCCACTGTCTACCAAATGCCTAATAGTTTAATGTTTGATATTGTTGTTCTCGATACCAGTACATCCAGCAATCAAGTTTATCGGAATGTGGAAGGTTCCCTGTTCAAACGCATCGAATAAAATCAGAATTTGTGCCACCTAGAATCTTGAGATGCATCAATATTTGACATTGGCATGGCCTACTGCACGTTAATAATGACAGGAACACTGAATAATTACCTTGCGCGACAATTTCGGAGTACGAGTGTATCGAGTAGATAAAAAGAAATATGGATGATGGCAAATTAGAAAGTGTGTATTCTAATCAGTATCGCCACAAATGGTTTTGAGTCTGACACCGTATTGAGTAGCTTTCGTTGCGACAATTGTTTTTCTCATTATATCGGTGTTCAAGCTGTATTGCTGCATTTCCCAATAAATGTCACTGGCAATGCCTTGTTAGAGAAATGAATCTGCGCAGAAATGAATTCCAATTTGCAGGCACACACCAACACACCCTTCAATTTCGCGCTCTGATTATCAAGACTATCACCAAGCTAGCTAGCTCATGAATAATTTTGTAAACGAATATGGGCGCACACAATTTAGAATTCAGAAAAGCAGAACGTCTATTTGGGCACCTGGTCTGGAGAGGAGATCTAGGATGGTGCTTCTCAGCACACGCTAGGAGCGTAGCCTGTCGCAAAATTAGTAGGATTTTGATTTTTTTCAAGCTTACCAATATAGCATCAATTCAATTCGGGTCAAGTATATGTGTAAATGGCGATCAATAGGGCAAGTTTTTGCAACTTTTTTTACAGCTTCTAAAATACTCGTAAGATATGAAGAATTGTTTTAAGCTGTTTGAAGGAATCTTATAGTGCAACTATTTCCAACTTTTGTCCATTTTTTTCATGCAACTTTTTGCAACATTTTGCAATTTTCTCGATTTTTCAAAAAAAGTATTTTTGATTTTGGTGAAATACACGTCCAAATTCAAATTTATTTTTAGTCAACCCAGCAAAATGTGGTCAAAACGCAACTTCTGCAACTTTTTTCAAAAATAAATGCAACTTTCCACGGATTTAACTGCAACAAAAACTTGCCCTAGCGATCATATAATCTCTTCGTATTGACGATTTTAGGCTTGCCAAAGAGTCCGGGAGAGCTGTCAATTAGCGAGTCCCTGATCCCTGGTTATCAATTAAATACGTGCGCGTATTACGCAGTCTCGGCGACGGTTTTCACAAATCAAAATGTCCGAACTTGACGGCACCGATTTCAAACGTATGTCGTCTTTATGAACTTGAGCCATGATACATATCTTCGGATCGTTACGTTCAAGTATTAGCGGGAATCAATTACGTACGTATGTCAAAGTCTGTTTGCAGCGACTCGATGTTATTCAGTTTCGCGATGTTGCTTTTTAGTCAATGAGATAAAACAATCATTAATTAGCGTAAACTCGACCGTATTGTCTCCAAACCAGCGAGAGATGGAGCCAAAGCATGCTAGGCCCGAGACGAGATAGTTGGCCAGCAATGACATCTTTCGCACTCAGGCCTATTGCAGATGCTATTGTTTAGGCCAGCGATGATATCGTGCGCACCAGGCCAAAGCCGCCAATGCATATGCGATTGCGCAGGCAAGCGATGATATATTATGAACTGGGCCTATTGCAGATGCGAATGTTCATGTTCAAGCCTGCGGAACCAGGCTTGTTCGAGATGCGATAAATCAGGCTAGCGACGATTGCCACGCGCATGAGAATGAATGACCTAATTTCACGACCATCTCAGCAGGAGATCATCAGAGACTCTTCTCGCTAATTGACAACACGTTTCTCGCAAAAACCGCACGGGATACTGATAACACAATCATTGAATTGAAACTGAATATTAGAGTTAGAATGATCATTTCAAAATGACGGGGTTTCGCGTTTCAAATAGGGAAGTTCGACCCGCGCGATCGAAGACGTCCCTAACGATGTCGCATCGATTCGCCTGATTACTAATTACTGGTCACAAATCACTTGGGCGTTTGAGCATTTTGTACGAGGTGGCCGCCACCTCGTAACCACGTAAGTCGGCGCCTATTGGTATGGGCCACTGCCATATCAGGCGACTGTGACATCACACATGCTTGTCACGCTCTGTGATTGTAAGAGAAAGGCTCCAGACTCACACATGTTCCTCACAGCCATGACGCCAGCAGAGTTTTTGACTCGGCTAAAGATAAATAATTTGGGATTGAGTCTATGTATGTGCACGTTTGAGTTAGACTTATTTATGGCGTGAAAGCTATAGAAATATGCTATCTATGGAGAATAGTTTTAATGCTTTGTCAATCTCTCTGTCTTGAAATTATGGTAAGAATCCCCAAGAAGGAGCGTTTGAGGTGTGGGCCATTCAGCAGGTTGGAGCATCGGTGGGCCCATACCTCAATAGGCTGGGGTATGGGACAGCATACCATAAACCTAAAACCGATATTTGATTGACGCTATTAAATATATTTATCACTGCAATACAGCAGACGTTGGTCTTATCCCTCCCATATACAATCTCTTGAAAGTAAATAATGAAATCCACACAAAGGGCCAGTTCACTGAATCAGATCTCAACTTGGCAATGCGAAAAGTTAAAGCATGGGTGGCATCAAAAAGAGAAGCATGATGTCAGTACAAAATTGGTGTAGCTACATTAAACAGGTATATGAAAAAAACAGGGGATGAATCTCACACAAAAAATATTTCAAAATTGTTTGCCCATACTGTCTTTAATCAAAAGGAGAAAAGTTTGTTAGCGCAGAATGTCATCATATGCTTCAAGATGTTTTATGATTTGTCACTCCCATTTTAAATAGAGATAGAGCTGTGACATTTGAATTTGATGGGGGAGTTTAGGCTAGGGTTGCCATACGTCCAGAATTTCACTGAAAAATCTGCGTCTGGGAGGAATTTCTGAAATATGCTTAAATGTCCGGAATTTTGAAGGCTGGAATCAGGCTCAAAAGTTTTTCGTAAATCAACGTTAACAATATTATTTTCAAGCAGATTTATGCTATTCAAAATTGTTCTTCTCGCCGCGTGCGAGTTAATGCAACGTATAATGATATTAGTATGAGTACCAGGCACCACCCTCGCCACAAAATGCAATCAAAATAAATATAAATAACCATCATTTACTGAATTAAGTCTGATTGTAATCGCAATTTGAAGCTAACGGCATATTCCTAGAGTTGGTTAAGGCCGATCGGATGCTTCAATAACAGGCAGTGGTTCCAAATCTTGGGGTCGTCCGCCTTTATCTGGGGATCGTGATGATGTTGGACGTAATGAGCTTCCCAGGCCGGGCAAGCTGAATTTTTTTAGTAATCAGCTTATCAAGTTTTGAGCTTTGCCACGGAACATTTTCAAGGGGGAAATGAGGTCGTGACCATAAAAGGTTGGAAATCACCGGATGTGCAACCTGCTGGTGCATTTTATAGTAGGCTAGCCTAATATATCAGAGAATCGATATTATTGACAGAATTCATACATAAAATTCAACAGCCAAATGCATATAGTAAGTGCCCAACAAGTTACATCGACTACCCTATGGTGGGCCCAAGATCAGTGCTTTTTTGGGCGGAAGGGGGGAGAAAATAATGTTGTTTCGGACCTGATTAAAACACATAAACTGATAGCCGCACCGACCCAACTGTATAGCAGGGCTGTCAAACACAATCCTGACAGACAAGACACGGCCCTCCAGATGATTTCATCCGGCCCGTGGAGGAATCTATTGCAAACCCAATCAAGTAGCATTCACCAGAGCTCACATTACAGATGGCCCAATTCATGACCTATGTTCCACTTCATTCCTGTATAGTACATACAGTCGATGGGCAATGCTTTGCTAGTGTGACGTCATATTGACGGTCAATGTGTCACAACTCATTTTGAAATCCGCTAGTGGGCGCTAAAGAGTGTCCGGAATTTGCTTCACAAAATTATGGTAACCCTAGTTTAGGCGAAGGAAGCATAATTTGATAGTGATATTCATGTTACATATTTTCAGTTATCTGGTTTCGTAAGGATGGGTTATGACTTATGATCAACACAAGAGTTGAAATAAATAATTGTCTACTTCCAGACCACATAGGCCTACATATCAGTATATCCAAATTGTTGGTAACTGTGACAGGAGTTGAGGTTTGTAGGATAATGAAGCATATATTGATTCAATACATACAGCGGCCCATACCTCATACCAGTACCCTATTTTCTATTTACAAAATTTGATGTCACCTATAAATACTGGGATATTCCAGCTCAATTCTATCACTAATAGTTAGCCATATAACTATTGATGGTCTGTACCGAAATATTGAAATTTTGGACGAAGTGAAGAATTCCAGTAGTTACTAAGTTAGCCTACACCACGTATTATGGTAGAGGTACTGTAATTAAGATTTGATGTAGCACAACGAAAGATACTACAACAAAAACGTTCGACAGCAGCAGTTGTTGGCTGACAACACTGAAGTTGTGCGTGCGTACACTGATGGTGACATCGTGTTGCTTCATTCTGACAATGGTGTCTACATCACAATTTTTTATCATGCGCTTCTTGATACAAAAACCTTGCGATGCCGAAGCAGTCTTGTTTCAGTTCGGATATTGCAGTACGTTGAGCATAAGACCATGTCTATTGTCAACCTCTTTGTTTCGTTTGACCGTTAATGATTCATGATGAGCAGGCATTGGGTCGTCTACAATGGTAGGCCTATGAAGTAGGCTACAAGCTGTAAAATATCAAATAATAAGTTCACCGACAGTGCAAAATCTACGATACAATCGAAATAGAGGGGTCAAAATTTTTTTGACTTTGTATACAATTTTGACGATTTTTTGACCAAACGCTTCAATTTGACAAAATTATGACATGTCCTTAGAAATTGCCCTGTCCTTAGAAATTGCCCTAGTAATAGCAAATTATATTAAACTAGGCATTATTATCAGCCAGGGTTGGTGGGATGCATAGAATTGTTTTTCACCACTAGTCAAAAAACTTCAAAAAATTTAAAATCAACCCCACCTGAACTAATAACTACCACTAGTGGTGCGCGCACCACAGATTGGTAACCACTGCACTAAAAGATTGACGCATCTTGGCCGAAGCATTCGATATCGATATGTCCAGGCGATGAATAGTCCTGTCCATAGGCGCCGACTTATGCGGTTACGAGGTGGCGCAGCCACCTCGTGACCATATTTACTAGGTGGCGGCCACCTCGTACAAAATGCTCAAACGCCCAAGTGATTTGTGAGCAGTAATTTGTAATCAGGCGAATCGATGCAACCTCGTTAGAGACGTCTTCGATTTCGATACGCGCGTGTGCCAGGCTCGTCGCCACGGGGCTTTCGGGGGTCGAACTTTCCTATTTGAAACGCGAAACCCCGTCATTTTGAAATGATCATTATAACTCTAATACTCGGTTGCAATTCAATAATTGTGTTATCAGTGTTCCGCGCGGCTGATTTGCGAGAAACGTGTTGTGAATTAGGGAGAAAAGTCTGTGATATTCTCCCGCTGAGATGGTCGCGAAATTAGGTCATTCATTCCTGTGCGCGTGGCAATCGTCGCTAGCCTGATTTAAGTGTATCGAGCTAGCCTGGTTCCGCAGGCTTAAACATGAACAATTGACCAATGGCATCTGCAATAGGCCCAGTTCACACTATATCATCGCTTGCCTGCGCAATCGCATCTGCATTGGCGGCTTCAGCCTGGGTGCACGATATCATCGCTGGCCTACACAATAGCATCTGCAATAGGCCTGGTGCGAAAGCTATCATTGCTGGCCTAACTATCGCGTCTCGGGCATAAAGTGCTTTGGCTCCTATCTCTCGCTGGTTTTGAGACAATGCGGTCGAGTTTACGCTAATTAGTGATTGTTTTATGTCATATTGATTAAAAAGCGACATCGCGGAACTGAGTAACATCGAATCGCTGCAATCAGACTTTAACGTGCGTAATTGATTCCCGCTAATACTTGAACGTAAATTGTTCACCAGATATCAGGGACTCGCTAATTGACAGCACTCCCGGACTATTTGGCATGCTTATCATACGCCTAAAATCGTCAATACGAACAGATTATATGATCGCCATTTACACATGTACTTAACCCGAATTGAATCTCCTCTCCTCTCCCGACCAGGCGCCCAAATAGACGTTCTCCTTTTCTGAAATCTAAATTATGTGCGCCCATATTCTAGTACAAAACCATTCACGAGCTAACTAGCTTCTTCATAGTCTTGGTAATCAGAGCGCGAAATTGGAGAGTGTGTTGGTGTGTGTCAGCAAATTGGAATTCATTTCTGCGCAGATTCGTTTCTCTCACAAGGCTTTGCCAGTGACATTAATCGGGAAATGCAGCAATACAGCCTAAACACCGATATAATGAGAAAACAATTGTCGCGACGAAAGCTACTCAATACGGTGTCAGACTCAAAACCCATCCGTGGCGATTCTGATTAGAATACACGCTTTCTCATTTGCCATCATCCCATCATCCATATTACTTGTTATCTACTGGATACATTCGTACCGCGAAATTGACGCACAAAGTCATTGTTAAGTGTTCCTTTCATTATTAACGTGCAGTAGGCCATGTCATGCCATTGTCAAATATTGATGCATCACAAGATTCTGGGTGGCACAAATTCTGATTTTATTCGATTCGTTTGAACAACGATAAACTTGATTGAGCTGGATGTACTCTTATCGAGAACAACAATATCGAATATTAAACTATTAGGCATTAGGTAGACAGCGGATTTCTATGATAAGATCGCGGCATGCGCCCAGAAGTGGAATTAATTTTAGCCCAGGGGTGGCCAACCTGCGGCCATAGAAGCAAATTTGTGCGGCTATCAACACGTAATTTAATTAGTATGTGTTGGCGGCCGTCGACATGCAAATTGAATTTGCGAATTGACCAATGTACTCCCGAAATGCTTCGCGAACGTAAATCGGAAATGCACCAATGCCGCCCGAATCGCTGTTTTAATCAGCAAACAATTGCCGCGATGCGAGTTGGTCAACGCGAAGCAAGAAACCGCAATAGACAATTACTGATTGGCAGCGCGATTTCGCGCTTGTAATCATCATTATTGTCTGCTTAAAATATTCGAGAGTTGTCGTGTGTTACTTGCAAGGCCATTGCATATTGTATTTCGTTACTCAACACGGCGAATTGCGCGTGAATAACATTGATGCACCTCCAGATTCTTCGGTGACGTGAATTCTGATTTTTGTTCGATGCATTCCGTCGGTAGCGCAGGCCGTAGTTACACTTCCGAATGATCGTACCGTTTCAAGATTCCATTTAATGATCGGCTGCATGGTTTGATATTAATGAGTGCATGGCCGATATTAAAACGTCAAGCGAATGGTTTAACTCTGCACGTACGCCAGCGGCATGTAGTAAAGTGCGTTTTCCTGCGACGATGACGTCATCGATATGTAACAATTATGACGTCATAAGACTTCGCCACCTCGTAAAAAAATAAAAGTCGGCGCCTATGGTCCTGTCCTTGCAAACTAAGCCCTGCGATATAGGCCTACAGCAGGCCCGCAATATACTCAAGCAACAATATTATTGACCTATGAACTTTGAAAAATTTTCACGCCTCGCACAGCTAATGGCCCGCCATTAGCGCTGAACTTTGGTATGCTAGGTATGCCAAAATTAGCATCCGGCGCCTTGTGCACCTACATGTAGCATTACGATTAAATTTTTTACAGTGTGAGATTTCACCTGTAGCAGAGCAAAGTCAACATCTTAGTAAGGGAGAGAATTATATCAATTGGAAGACATTTTAAAGATCTTTCAAACCAGAAAGATATTTCTAACTACCCGTAAACCGGGGTAACTTTGGACTTAAGGGTAACTTTGGACACCAAGCAGTAAAAGATTTAAATGGTTATTGATGAAAAAGGGCTGCCGCTGGATGTCCAATTCTTTTTCATGAGGCAACAGTACCACAAGTAGTCTCTATAAAAGGTGGATTCATTTCACTACCAGATAAGCTTGACCCAACATTGATAAAGTAATGGAGGGGGTCAATTTCGTCAAAATTGATGGCTAATAAACTTCGTACAACCAAACATAGATAGCATGTGATTCATAGATTCAAAACTTGGCAGCTGATACCTCTAAGTAGTCTTAATCCATGGCCAACATCTCAGTGGGCTCACCCTTAGATTAATACAAGAAAATGTGATGTCCAAAGTTACCCCGTCAAATTTTATCAGAATGGGGCAACTTTGGACGGTGAAAAATGTGATATTTAGAGCTCTGGAAAGTGGCTGCTTCATCTGTGTCAAAGTGTATCGTCAACTATATTCCTTATGACCGGCCTGATGGCTTCTTAAAATGGAATGAGAAGGTTAATAAATCAAGAGTTTACCAAAATATGAAAAAATGGGTAGGCAATGAGCTGAGCTGAGAGACTATAATCGGGTGTAAGCTACTTCAAAAACTTATCACATACTCCTAAAGATGCTCCTGCTGAATATGGGATATCATAAATTACGACAAATATATCCATCAGAGGACATAGGAGAGGGAAAATGTATCTTTTCAAGAACAGTAATATAATTGAAATCGGCAATAAATCACGCTAACATGCTTAATGTTTGCTGTCGATTGCTAACACTGCCAGTGGGATACCGCTTGTCACCATATGTTATTTATAAGTCCCAATTGGTGAAGGCACGAGGGAAAATTGAGATAAGGGATGAATAAGGGGGCATTAGCCTTCATAAACTACCTTTTTTTTTGGGGGGGGGGGGTGGATTAGGTAAAAATCATGCAATAGGCCAGACATATACTATTTTGTTTCAGTTTTAGTCACTGCTCTCATCAACTCTTGCCAATTAAGCCTCATTTACGAGGTTTCATAAACAATAGAGTGTAAAGGCATACAAAAAACTACATTGTCCAAAGTTACCCCACATACAGGGGTAACTTTGGACACGGATAATTTACAAAAATAAGGTACTTACTTATGACCATGAAGATTTTGGATTGGTTAATTCTAATCTTTGTTCCATGACCCAATAAAAACACAAAACTTGCCTCCCCTACACCATAGCATTTCCAAGATACAAATCGGAATTGTTGAGAATTGTCCAAAGTTACCCCGGTTTACGGGTATCGATTTGATGTTGTCAGCTATACATGTATGTTTGAAAAGCTCCTATTTGAGTGAGTTTGCAAAATATTAGTGTCGTAGATAGAAAGGTTCAATACAGACAAATAATGGAAGCCACAGAACAAATAATAGGCTGTCTGTTATACCAGGTGCGACTTATATCATTCTTTGGATTGATTTTGACAGTATAGGGCTCAAGGGTATGTAATATATATATACCTGTTGTAACTTTTGATGTGTCTTTGTCCGCAAGAGAGGTATTCCTACTGTCGTCTTGATTGTTTTTATCAGTGACGTTGTGTTGGTCGGTTCCATCTGAAAAGAAATCCTATTTACTTAGCCTTTGCCGAATGGGAACTGTAGAATCTTCAGTGCATATCGAGGCTATACCTATTCGGAGATCATTATCTTGAATATGGGCTAACTTCCGTGAATACTGCAACTAATTTTAGAAATGTATTTACAAAGTACGTAAAATAGACGGTAGTCCGTATAAAATTTGATAAGTGACAGACGAGAGGGAATGGCTGCACAAAGTGCACATGTCATATTACAAACTATGGGTGTAGGCTACACCCTACTGGAGTCTTGGTACGTTTTGTCTAATATAACAGGTGATCAGCGATGATTCTCCAAATAAAATTATTTGATAAAAAATAAAAATAAGGAATTGTGTGAGCACATGACACTGATCCCATACAGGAGTACATCAGAGATGAGCACTGGACTGGACTTGAATTGGACAGGAGCCGTACTATTGGTTATATTCGTTGGATCTGGATCGGACCAAATTGTAATTTTTGAGAAAAAATGGATCCGGTTGGACTTGGACTTTCAGCACGGAAAAATCCGGACTCGGGTACGCTAGATCCTTGGGAAGACGAGGAGAAAGTTGTTACTCCAGGAAGTTTCTGCTTTATAATGTCAGGACTGGTGCAAAAGCCACCAACGTTGTTGAGCCGAGAGCAGGTAGTAAGTTTGCGAATATGGCCTTCACAGACTAGATGGCGGTCTCCTTTTTTCAAAGCGTGGCACTGTGGTGGTCTTTCATAGTTTGCATGATACGCAATCACATAGTTAACAAATGTGACAAAGGTATACCGTTATTTGGTTAACGTAAAAATGACTCGTCAAAAATTAGAGGGATCATTATTCATTACATGCAACTATTTTAGCAAATGCGCAATTCATCTTTTACATAGGCATACATATATACAGTATACATATATTCATGGGGTGAGCAGAAAATTTTCTAAATTTTAGTTATCCATTTTATATAACAAATAGAAACTTTCTTCTCCTGTAGCAATGCGGCTACTGACTAGAATTGAACCAAATTGGGGTGTAAGCTGGAATTAGGTAACCTAGCAATTTCATGAAGTAGCCACTAGCCAGTACGAGTACGATTGGAGAAAAAAAGTCATTTTTGAACACCTCTAGTAGGCTATTATGTATACAATACATGTTGTGACTATTGAGGTATACACAGGCATCGTGCTTGTTTTGATTAGCTGTCTTGTTGCTGTAACGCAGAATGTACTATGATGTGGTGTGCAGTGGACATGCTGGAGAAGTGGATAATCGTACATGTTGTGGATTCAAGAGCCGGGTTCTATTACGCGAAGTCTAGCCTAATTATTTTTCTCTGTAACGTGGGTATTTATTTTGCCAGTCATAGAATATGACTTGCGATTTGAAAGAAATTTTGGATCTGGATGAAGTTGGACTGTGAATTTGAATAATATTTTTGGATCAGGATGGAGTTGGACTGGAATGAAAATTTTCAGGTCTGGACTGGGACTGAAAAAATATCACAGTCCGCTCATCACTGGAGTACATGTACAGAAGGCCCTACAGGCGAAGTAGTTATATTACACATCACAATATCAAAAGATGTGAAATCTTGCATTGGTTGATCAGCAGCAACTTTCCACCTTGCCCGAAGCGATTAAAAATTCATTCTAGTAAGTAGTAATAAGACGGTGACTAGTGAACTCGGCCTATGGTGACTTTGTTAACAGAAATTATTGTTGACAGCTGTATTAATTATTGAAGTCAATGGTGAATTGGCGGTGGTGGACACTGGACATGTCGTACGAATTTCATTCCCACTGGGGGGCGGTATCTGATGCTTGAAATCTTGTTAGGCATATGGAGCTATGTAGGTGAGAAGTCTGTAATGTTGATGAAGAGTGCAGAACGTCAAGGATCATAGTCTAGAGCTAGACAGAAAAACCTCATCAAACATGGTGAATTCGGTGCATCCTAAGATTAGGGTTGGAGGGGCTTGGGTTTAGGGATATTAGGGTTGGAGGTGGGTTAGGGGTTAAGGTGTCCCAAGATTAGATTTGAAGGGTTAGGGTTGCAGGGGTAATATTAGGGTTGGGGGAGGGAGATATTAGGGTTCAGGTTGAGGGGTATTACGGTTGGGGAATAGGGATATTAGGGTTGGAGGTGGGTTAGGGTATGGGGATATATTAGGGTTTGAGGAGGGGTTGGGGAGGGTTAGGGTTGGAGGGGAGATATTACGGTTGGGGAAGAGGGATATTAGGGTTGGAGGTGGTCAGGTGGGATACACCAACTTCACCATGTGCAATGAGGTTTCTTCTGTCTAGAGCAGTGGTTCCCAACGTGGGCGATATCGCCCCCCAGGGGGCGATTTGGCAGTCTAGGGGGGCGAAAATAACGAAGGGGGCGATAGGGGGGCGAAAACGGACGAAGGGGGCGATAGGGGGCGAAAGCAACGAAGGGGGCGATAGGGGAGCGATGGCGTGTGAAAACGGCTATATTGGAGTCGAGACCGTACCTACCGCATCCCAAACTCCCCAATTGGGGGTGGGGCCCGAACTCGAGGGGCGCCCTAAATTATTTCGTGAAATAACAATAATTATAGAGTAATCTTTTAGAAATTCATCCAATTTTTTCAGAAATTTTTCGCTCTGCGCGCGATTTAATGATATCATATATCTTGATTTTGTGGTACCCGTCACCCCAAAAAAATGCGCATCATTTATGGAAGTGGGAGACTTCGGCGTCGATCATTACTGCGCCACGACGCACCAATACATATGAAGTTAGAGGCCATATAACATGCGACTCCGAGAAGTGTGTCAGAACGATCAGCAGCGAGAAGGCCTTGGCCGAAAAGGAATGCGCTTGTGCTGACAGGAAACTTCGATATACATATATGTTTAATTATCCATAGGCGCCTCAATGGCTGGCGTCGAATGTTCCTGTCCTGGCGACCTTAACCCTACAGGACAAATGCCATCCCGCAAGGAGAAAGTTATTTGCCAGTACGGAAATACCGATTTGAAATGATGTGCGTCTTTTAGTTTGGTACGTTTTGACGATTTCCATATCTTCTGACATAGCAGATATAGGAGGTCACGAAATAGCATCATGTAACGAAGTCAATATAACAACGATTCCGGCCGAAGATGTTTAATTATTATTTATGGGTCCTACCTTTTCCAATACATCACACTCAGTTCTACCGGTAAATCTGATTACGCGAGCAGAAAGAAGATAAAAAATTGATAGCGATATATATGCAATTCCCGACCATATTGACCGATTCAAACATGAGTTATATGAATTTATCGCGCTTCGCGCGATTAGGCGAAATACGGTGACTCACCAAACAGTACATGAAATAGGGTATAGCTGATATGTAGCGACAAAAGGCCCACTGGCTGAGGGGGTTCTGCGGTTTGGTTTATCACCCTATGGGACCAAAGACCAATGTTTGTGGGGCTGACGAAGTGCTGTTTTTAGTTTCCCAATATTTGGGGGGCGATGATCGGTGTGGAGCTTCAAAAGGGGGCGATGAGCCGAAAAAGGTTGGGAGCCACTGGTCTAGAGTCTGATCCAGGGTTGTAACCAAGTCACAAGGCTCCGAGTCACAAGTCAATCTCACTTTTACAGTTTTGACTCGAGTCAAGTCGAGTCATTTTCAATTCACGACCGAGTCCAAGTCATCGAGCAGAGGGTCGAGTCCGAGTCATGACTCGAGTATTATGACTTGAGTCCGAGTCCAAGTCAATGTGTTTACTGCTCAGTTTCCAGTTAAAATCTTATTAAACTCACTTTTTATAACTCTGTTTGGTGATATTGAATGGTTCGCATCCATAATATACTAATTTCCTCACTTTTAGCAGTTTCTGGTCACATTTTCAAGTACTAGTACCAATAGACAAAATCCTAACAGGGTGGTTACTTTACTATTCTTCGAAATTACAATGAAATGTCGGTCTTGGTCGTCTCAGTCTCGAGTCATATGACTTGGTTAGAGTCATGTGCAATGACTCGAGTCACTTCAAAGATTGACTCGAGTCGAGTCATTTCCGCATTTTGAGAAAATGACTCGAGTCAAGTCGAGTCATCAGAAAATCGTGACTCGAGCCGAGTCATTACAACCCTGGTCTGATCCTCAAGGCTTTGCACTCTTCATTACACTTACACAGCTCCATATGCATAATATACGGTAACATTTCACACGACATGTCATGTCCAACACCACCACCAATTCACTACCGGCATTGTCTTTAATAACTAATACGACTCACAAAGTTTATAATAATTTTTATCAACAAATTCACCCTGGGCCGAGTTTACTATGGGCCGAGTTCACTGATACCGTAATCAATAAGACAGCCTTAGGTACGGTATTTTGTACTATTGCCGTAAAACTTGACTCAGGCTCACACGGTTGGGCAGCACCTGTACGGAATCGGTGTCCTGTGCTAACACAATTTTTCATTTTATTTTTCATCAAATTACTTTACCTTGAAGAAACATCACTGCTCACCTGTTATATTAGGCAAAGCGTACCGAGTTTCCATAGTATAGGGCAGTTGGAATGGGTATAATCACTTCAGGTACCTGTCTCGTTGTTACCGTTTTCCGGGAGACGGCACACTTCGGTGGTCTTGGTCACAGACAAAGTTTCCCGAGATGTCCAGTTTAGGGGTTTCTTTACCGACATGTTGCATGAGTCACTTACCGTTGGTTCCATTAACGTGAGCTGGAAGCATAGACAAGGGAATCTACCTAGGTCAAATGATTACTATCTGTTGCAAAATGTTCAGTTTTGAGGCGCTTCTTCGTTTTACGATCAGAGAGAGTGAGTGTTCCCCATGGTACCGATCAACAATGTTCCCATTGAACACGCCACTATACGACGTGTTTCACATGATATCAAGCTGTGCTGCCCCTGAACTCGATATTTTTTATACGCAGGCGACTTGGGTTCGATTCTATCGCCAGTACCCTCTTTCTGTGAGTCGCTACCTGGCGATGGGCATGGAGATTTAAGCGAAAGAAAAGCAGCAAGGATTAGAGTCTGAATGAAGATAACCAAAAGACTTCGTTTTATATTCACTGAACACTGTGTGTATTTCGCATAGTCAATATGCCGTGAAGATATATTACATTTAGTGTCATATTGGAAGTTCCTCGTATCAGTTATTGGTTCTCAGAAGATCTAGATTCTAGAACGTGACAGTTCGGCCTTGCTTACATGATCGCTAGTCGTGTCAGCTGATTAATTAAACTAATTAAATTGAGTGGTTCCATCACACAATATATGCAGTTCAAAGGCACATTTCGGGTGAAAGTTGTAGAGAAGATAGAAGGAAGTTTGTGCCTTTTTCGCGCCTTTTTGATAAACCGCTCAACCAAAACCGGCGGATTTATTTTGTGCAAACAGGGTGAATTGGGAGTTTATATTGAAATATAATGACCAAAAGGAAGATAATGAAAAATAGTAACATTGGAATCGCATCGTATTTTGTGTCTTGTGCATTTTCCTATTGTCGGATATGATGTCTGGGTGTTTTTGAACAACGTTTCAATTCACATATCTTAGGGGCTTGTCAGGGGTGTGTTCGAACTGCGTTAACACTCGGACATCATGTCTGAGGCGTGACTGGAGTAAGTTCGGACTGCGTTGTCTATCGAACATCATGGTAGGATGTGTTCGGACTGCGTTATGACACTCGAGCATCATGTCTGGGACACATTTAGGGCATGTCTGGGGTGTGTTCGGCCTGTATTGATACTCGGATATCATGTCTGAGGCTTGTCTGGAGATAGGTTCGGACCACGTTGTTAATCACCCATCATGTCAGGGGGTATTTGTAGCGCGGTGGACACTCGAACATCATGTCTGGGACATGTCAGCGCATGTCGACGGGGGGGGGGTGTTCGAGCTTCGTTGACACTCGGACATCATGACTGATGCATGTCTGAAACAGGTTCGGACTGCGTTGTCTATCGAACATCATGTTTGGGATGTGTTTGGACTGCGTTTTTACATTTGAGCATCTTGTCTGGGTCATGTCTAGGGCATGTCTGGGGTGTGTTGGGCCTGTATTGACACTCGGACATCATGTCTGAGGCATGTCTGGAGGTTCGGACTGCGTTGTCAATCGAACATCATGTCAGGGGTGTGTTCGAACTGTTGTTGACACTCGAACATCATGTCTGGGACATGTCTGGGGTGTGTTCGAAATGCGTGGTGTGGAACGCCCTGCGCCCTCTTACGGTTCATACACCCTGTAATATAAAACACGCCATTACTCAAATTGTACCACGCTGTATATCACGTGACCACGCCCTTCTTCTTGTATCGCGCCATATATAAACGCGCACATTCAGATATCCCACATGGGACTCATACGCTACTACTGTTCATATTCATTCGACCAATACATCTATCTGAGGCAATTGTCGTCGCATGCATCGTTGAGCTGTCAGATCAAGGACTAACGCAGGGCCAGGCGTTCGCCACTGCTAGTTAAGTACGTAAGTCACAACCTACGTTGGACTCAGGCTTACGGCTCCAGCAGATTATCCGACAACGCTACGTTCTCTACATGGTGCATCTCGTGAGATGATTTCGGCTTCAACGAAAGACGCATCGCCGCCTCAATATCGGATTTAGTTCGTCAACCACTATGGACACTCCAGAAACCGCACTCGGACTCCCAAACCTTACGGTACAGTTTTTTGCATATACGAATTGTCGAACGAAAGCAGTTTTGCATTTACAGTTCCATTTAATTCGTGTGTTATTGCTCGCTACATGTACTATGGTTTATATATCTGCCGCTGCAATACGTAGCAACGATCCGGCCATGTTTCTGGTTTTGGTAAATCAATATAATTTCCTAACGTTCGAAACCAACATTCGATTCGCTACTTCGACGATACCTCGAAATTTCCGCGCTCCAACCGCATATTTGAAGTGCAGAGTTTACTTATAAACGCCGACATAAGCGCGTTTACGGCTGTGATGTAAAATCCACGTTCGTTCTGCATTTTTTTTTAAACAACCCAACAAAATTTCGAATTTTGATTCGTTATTCCACCATTTTGTTTCGGATTCATGACTTTAACATAAGTCCGCAATGCCTCGATATTACTGATGGTTGCCACCTTGTTATTGGCCAGTAATACCTTCTTCATTTTAACTTTCGAGTACTCTATAAGTCTATATACTCGGACTATACATATATTAACAATCAATCGAATTGCATATTAATCCAAATACGGACTTACGGGATCCCTACTCCATCAATTGCTTTGGAGATTTATTCCCCGCGTGCTTTTGGGATTCGCGCTTAGATTGTCCGCTGCTAATTTCAACAGTCATAATGCTCAACTGTCATTTGCAAACAAACGTGCATTATTTCGTGATGTCGTTCTAATTCATTCTCAATTTATAACAGTAATTTCAACTGTACTAACGCACCCTCACAATCTGGTTCGTATATGACCTCATTATCGGTGAGGAACCATTTTTAATTTGCTCTGCGTTACCTAAGCGCTAGTTAGTTCTTAATTCCTTGCCGCACGCGTGTGTCTGTTTCGATAAACAATAGATTCACAACGAAACATCTTCAGCCATTCTGTTCCGCAGATTTAAACGCTATTTAAAGCAAATGTCTGTGGTTATTATCGGTCACTAAATCAAGGTCTAAACTTTGGTTTTTAACTACGCATTTCAATATAGCATTACCATTCTTTCTGTGCAGCGCAGATAAAAAAAGATTGAACTCATACATTCTCCTTAACGCGAAATAAACATCAAAGTTAAACGCGTTCTAATCATCCTGCTTACTTGATATATTTCTACCACAATGGTGATATCATTTTAATTACATTACAGCGTTACTTGAACATATCGTTAAGTATCGTTATTCACCTTAACTTACATCAACATTGAGCTTGGATTTATATGAATACGGAAGTTATTTTCCACTTTTGTAATATCCGAGACATTTTATGCCAGTTGATTCGATACCTTCAACATTCGTTGTTGCATATTAACATACAAAACTCGGAATTTTACCAACAGTCTGTTGAATTTCGGTTCGTTCTTATATATTACGCACCGCTCATTAATTTCCATAACGTTCAACAACTTCACACTATTTTCCGCGCAAATGCGATTAGCGCGTACATTATGTCCTTACCAAATTCCCTATTCATGGAATGTGATAAATTCACGGACACAGCTTTATACTAGGTCTTTGACATATTTGCTTACTTCTATTTACCTTTACCTAAATAAGGGCGCTTTAACACGCTGGAATTTTTTTTCCGCAATACTTATGTCCTTTTACCCGCGATACCGTCAACCTAGTCACATGCGATACATATATATTTTACCTGCAATGCCATTCGGACGCAGTAATATCATTTAAACACCCCGTGATATTTGATCACGGACATTCCCGTTTCATATATGCTACTCCGACCTAGGAAATCAAGAATCGCTTCAGTTTTGTGTTGGGATCCAAGGCACTTATTCCGACCCGGGGGTATCCGAGCCTGTTCTAAGAGCGTTGACCACGGGATTGCATATCTGGTCCTGGATTACCGCCCTGATCAAGCGGTTGGACAGAGTCAGTGTTGTAATTAGACTCGTGGTCTCCAGCGCTCAGACTCGCGATACTTACGAAATCTGATGCTGACGTTCGCATCGCAATCTGTTGCATTCTTTGATCAACTAGGAAGTCCGTACTTACAAAAGCGTTACAGTCAATGTATATGATATATATACTTTTAATGTGAAGCACGATTCTTACTTACGCATTTGTGCATTTCCTGTCGCGGCGTGTTTAACGGCACACGTCAATTTATTTCCGGAAACCTTTTTATATCTGGATAGCATATGGCGCGCAGATTCAGCGATATGTCTGGATTTGTGGTATACCATGAGGCGTACATCGCTAGGGACTTTTTTGACATGACTGCGTGTTCGCAGCACTAAATTCGTACATGCCATTAGGCTACCTAACAATACACACATTTTTCATGACTTCAGCTATTGTTATTACATTATCTTTACAATTTTTACACTCTACTTTCTCGACTTACTTCGTTATATAATTAAATGACGAATTCCCCGCGTTACGCTACAATTGCATTCATCTTTCCATGTTAATATTTCTTTACTATACTTTTGAGCTTGTCAACACACCCGGAATATCCGGCATAACTTCTATCGACTTCTAGATTGGGAACTATATTCAACCCGGTTACAAAGTAGCGACGACGTACCGTTATCACCAAGAGGTCGTATTACTTGTCTCTTAATTGACGCTACTCATAACATTATATATAACGCTTCAATGCCTTCGTATAAGCATATTAAGCACTGCGCGTCCGGGAATAATATTCATTATTACATGACACGGCATATTCTACGCGCAATGTCTCTTCTTTGTTCACTCGAATAATTGTTGTCACAAATATCAAAACCTTCGACTTTGTTAAAATACCCGGAATCTCCGGTATAGTTTTCATGTCCCAGCCGCATGTAGTATTTCTTATTACGCAATGCACGCGGTCTTTACGTCACGCTAGCGCGTCACGAAACATTTTCAGATACAATTGGTATTCCCAACCAAAACATATCTGGTCGCGGCTACGTAAGGCTTCCTTATCATATTGCATTTGCGATTTGCCTGATTTTACACGTCCTGTTATTTCGTGTGTAGGCTTGGTATTAAATGCATATTTTTTTCGCAAATACTGCTTTCGTCTCGTTTTAGATTCGTATATTCGAAAAAACGTATCACTCCGCCGGGGATCGCCGAATGCCGACATGCTCATGCTCATACAAGGACTATTCACTCGCCGCTCCGGTAAAATATACGCCGGACACTAGGAACTGGTACACTATTTTTGCTGCGCGACCCATAAAGGCCTCACTACTCGGGGAATACATGTACCATGTACTGTACGACATCAGCTACGCCTATCGCGCTTTGGTACGATTAAACCCGTCGTAATCGTGAAGCACAACGCGAATTTTTCGTTGTTCGCGTGTATACCAAATATACCAGAATTCCGCGGCAGAGTCACTCTGGACAAAGTGGCCTTATAAAATATATCAAGGAGCACTAACTTTACCGCTTAACCGGCATTTTCGCGATCCCACGGCTAATTTATATATAGCTCTCGCTGTCATACACAGCGGACGAACTGATTTGACTTTCGCAGCCACATGGCAAAGCTGTTATAATCTTTGCATAAGACACATTCGCATTTTACAACGCAGCGAATTTCGTAATACTTGAAATATTATGATTCAGGACCTTTTCTATATATATCCCTTTGCTGGGGTATTATTATATTATTCCTCGGCCATTGCACGTGGAAAGCACATTCTTCTTGCACGACCGATTATCGCCGGAGCTATACCCGGAATGGATTTTGATTGACAGCGATTTCCTGCAACCTCTTCGTGGTTTCTTTTTCCCTACATTTCAATATACTTGCTACTTAATTTTGTATAATTTTCTCCGCTTCCGTATCGTATCATGTGATAATCGTTCTCGCAGCTGTTATCGTCATGGCATTTCTAACGGCATAAAATAAACACACATCTGGTTGTCCTATTTTCGTTCGTAAATAGGGTTACCGGATTCTTCCCACACTGATTATCCCTTCGTCGCAGTGGACAAGTATTTAGAACACAGTGACGGTTGTTGCCCTATATTTGATCGATTGGCGGCAATTTGAATCCCTTTGTTGGTGCTCGCCATCCGTTTCCCCTTTTCTCTTTCATTTTAATAAAGCAATAATACAATTGCCTTTTTCTTAACCCTAATGCCGTAATGCAATGGTATCTTGAACCACGTGTTTCGGCTATCACACTTTAGGAATACGGTATTCCCAACATACACATTATTACACACTTGTTATATTGCAATTATTGCCTACCTATCCAATTGACCATACGATTGCATATCGCCATACTCCGTACATGTGCCCAAATCTGCCCGGCATTTTAGTTCGGTTTCCAATCGGGCTGTTGTTTTTACGACATAACGGACACTGCGTACATAAGGCCGTTTCCTTTCCACACATTTATTTTTCGTTTTCGTCCGGTATTGTCCTTCTAATAAAATACAAAATTTTGCCTCAGATACGCAATTCACTGTCCTTTTCATTTTGATTAGGTTATATTCAATCCAACCCATAACGTGTTAGTTCATTCACTAACTCATACCGTTTCATTGCTACCACGGTGTTAAAATATTGCATCAATACATTATTTCATCTTTCGATTGCTGTTATCGCATTCATTCATGTGAATATTATGATATCCACTTTCCTATATATTGGGATTGTCGCTATAAATAGCTCTTTTTAAATGAGGACGATGTGGAACGCCCTGCGCCCTCTTACGGTTCATACACCCTGTAATATAAAACACGCCATTACTCAAATTGTACCACGCTGTATATCACGTGACCACGCCCTTCTTCTTGTATCGCGCCATATATAAACGCGCACATTCAGATATCCCACATGGGACTCATACGCTACTACTGTTCATATTCATTCGACCAATACATCTATCTGAGGCAATTGTCGTCGCATGCATCGTTGAGCTGTCAGATCAAGGACTAACGCAGGGCCAGGCGTTCGCCACTGCTAGTTAAGTACGTAAGTCACAACCTACGTTGGACTCAGGCTTACGGCTCCAGCAGATTATCCGACAACGCTACGTTCTCTACAGTGGACAGTAAGAAATCATGTCTGAGGCATGTCTGGAGTAAGTTCAAACTGCGTTTTCGATCGCACATCATGTCTGGGACATGTCTGAGGCATGTCGGGGGGCGTGTGCGAACTGTGTTGACACTCGGACATCGTGTCTGGGCATGTCTGTGGTGTGTTATGGTGTCTGGGGTGTGTTATCATGTCTGTGACGAATCTTGAGTGAGTACAGACTGCTATTTTTGTTCATTCTTCTTGCAGAAAATATAAACAATTTACAAGCACAATTATAAGCATCGACCTATGACAGCTTGTTATATGCTTGCATTTGGCATTTGCAAGCTCCATCGAGCTTGTATCAAGCATTTATTAGCTTGTTACAAGCTATTTTACAAGAATTATTTTTACAGTGTAGATGACAGAATCAAAATATACCATACTAAATCCTGCCACCTAACTCGATATGTAACACAGTTAAAATCAACAAAGACCAATAGCGACTTCGCCTTTAATTACTGTTGTAGACGGATCGACGATAACAAAGTCGTCAAAGTTATCTGGGCGTGACAGTCACGTGATTTTCCGAGTGTCCACACCACCTTTGAGTACACGCTGGTTATACCCGGTAAATATTTATCTGATGTATTTCACAACATTAACACTAAGCTATCGACAGTGTCAAAATGGATGGCATCCAACCAACTTCAGCTAAATGCCTCCGAAACCAAAACTCTCGAATTTCATACACAAGTAAATCGAAGTGAAATTATAGTAAATGACGCACATCTTGATACACATAAAACTGGTAAATATCTTGGCGTTATAATTGATGATAAACTCGGATGGTCTGATCATGTCAACAATATAAAAACTAAAATCTGGCGTGGTGTCGGGGCTCTCTATCTTCTTAAAAATTTAATTCCTCATCAAACTCTCAGATCATCATCATCATTGGTTTATTAGCAATTTTATCAGTTCAATACACCACAAAAAATGCGATACAATGAAAAGACAGGAAGATGTCGAAGCGACAAGGAGTAGTCTATGGAATCTGACACCCACCTTGGCCTATAGGCGATGTAAAGAGGAGGCATGCACACTGAATGAAAGTAAAGAAGATAGTATAGAAAAAGAAAGTGACAAGAAATAGGGCGGCATGTCATGGGGAGTGAGATCGACAGGTCAGTCGTGGTCCGGTAATCTTGAGGATGGACTGTATTTATTTAGTAGTAATTGATTGTATTTCGACTTGAATGTGGACATGCTCGTCGACTGTCGGATGGCCGGCGGGATACTGTTCCACACATCAGGTCCGGCATATTTGATAGAGCGATGATCTTTTCGGTCGATCATATGATATTTGGACGACGTGGACGCGCGTGTGTTGTACTTGTGCGCTTTTGATTCCGAGGTAAAGAAGTCATTGAAATATTCGGGGCAACGACCGCAGTGGAACTGATACATAAACTTGGCGATTTCTAGTTTCCGCATATCTTCTATGTTTAGGACGCCGAATCTCTTCAGCAGCGACTTGTTGGATGGGCAGCCAGGCCCCTTTGGGGCCCTAGCTATAATTCGGAGTACTTTATGTTGTAGTTTTTGCAGTGGCTTGAGTGCAGTTTTACTGGCAGCCCCCCAACAGAGGATGCCATAGTGTAACTTCGATTGGATTAAGGATTTAAAGAGTATCAGAAGAACCCATGCTGGCATGAAGCGCCTAAGGCTGTAGAATAGGCCGCACTTCGATCAGATCAGTCTACTATGCCTTAATTCACTGCTATCTCATTTATGGGATCCTAGTTTGGGGACCTGCTGCAAAAAAACATTTGCAGAAATTACAAGTCTTGCAAAACCGAGCAATACGAATTCTCGGTCGGAAATCTAGATCAGACATGGGGTGATTACTTCATGAATGTAATCGATTGCGATTACGATTACTTCTGAATGACGCGATTACGATTACGATTACGATTACAGCAAAATCGGGAAGTAGTCGATTACGATTACGATTACATTGGAAAAGTAATCACGATTACTCACGATTACATTTATTTTGCATATTAGAATTTTTATTGGATGACAATATATGGATTGCGCTGAAAACGCCTAATGAGATAACAAACTTCCTTTAAAAAGATGCGTCATTTGCTTGTTACGTCATAATGTACATATTGCCCATTTTTATAGTGGACGATTTATCGCACCCAACGATTTGCATTCTTGCCAGGTTCATGACTGCCCAGTGCCCATCCCAAATTTCCCAATAGGGTGGGGAGCGAGCTAGAAGGGGACTCAAAAGTATTTCGTAAACCTACATAAATCATAGAGTATTTTTGAGGGATTTAAATAACTTAAAAATTGTGTTGTAAAATTGTTGTAAAATTATGCCATATTTGTATAAATGCTTTCGAAAAAACATGTTGTATGAGCCTATACGGACAATTGCCACCCGATGTAGCCGACATACATCGATATAGGAGGGTTGGAACCCCTCAAAATAGTCGGTTCAACAATTATATTAAAGATATTTCGTCAAAGGAGCTATATTTCCCCTATATTTTCAATTGTCAATGTCAATCCACATTCGTGACGCCATTGCTTGAAAAATAAATCAATAAAAAACATGTGCGGCCTGTTCTACAGCCTTGGGCGCTTCATGCCAGCATGGGTTCTCCTGATACTCTTTAAATCCTTAATCCAATCGAAGTTACATTATGGCATCCTCTGTTGAGGGGCTGCCAGTAAAACTGCACTCAAGCCACTGCAGAAACTACAGCATAAAGTGCTCCGAATCATAGCTAGGGCCCCAAAGGGGCCTGGCTGCCCATCCAATAAGTCGCTGCTGAAGAGATTCGGCGTCCTAAACATAGAAGATATGCGGAAACTAGAAATCGCCAAGTTTATGTATCAGTTTCACTGCGGTCGTTGCCCCGAATATTTCAATGACTTCTTTACCCCTGAATCAAAAGCGCACAAGTACAACACACGCGCGTCCACGTCGTCCAAATATCATATGATCGACCGAAAAGATCATCGCTCCATCAAATATGCCGGACCTGATGTGTGGAACAGTATCCCGCCGGCCATCCGACAGTCGACGAGCATGTCCACATTCAAGTCGAAATACAAGCAATTACTACTAAATAAATACAGTCCATCCTCAAGATTACCGGACCACGACTGACCTATCGATCTCGCTTCCAATGACATGCCGCCCTATTTCTTGTCGCTTTCTTTTTCTATACTGTATTCTTTACTTTCATTCAGTGTGCATGCCTCCTCTTTACTACGCCTAGGCCAAGGTGGGTGTCCGATTCCATTGACAAATCCAAGTCGCTTCGACATCTTCCTGTCTATTCATTGTATCGCATTTTTTGTGGTGTATTGAACTGATAAAATTGCTAATAAACCAATGATGATGATGATGATGATGTTTTAAACAAGGGCCTTTCTTTTAAACATGTTTTCTTTAAATTGATTTTGTTCTAAAAGCACCCCTAATTTATAGTAATGGGCATTTAGGTTCCAGTCAATACCGTGCCACGACACACATGTAGTTTCGACCAACACGCGACTTCACGAAGTGTGCTACTAAAGAAAGACCTTGGCCGAAACTTAGGGTGTGTGCCCATTGTCAATAGCCGCGCTGGGTGGTCGTGACTAATAGTCTGGTCCTTCCAATCTGTATCCACAATGCAAATGCCACTCCCGGGCACCCGCAGAACATTAAAGACATGACAATTTGTGTGTGCGTCTCACAAAAGTTTTTTTTTTCTTTTAGTCTGCTACGTTTGGGATACAACAATATCTTTTGGTTATATAACAGACCGGAGGCCTTGAATTAACAACATACACTAAAGTAATTATAACAAGATACCAGACGTAAATCTGACCATCGGGGGCAGAGAGAGGATCAAAAATTAATAATAATATAATGCTATTACCAATGTTATTGACGACATTCAGTCTTCAACTTGAAAATACCACCCTATGGGGGCCAAAGACCAACGTTTGGAGTGGGGGACGAATTGTTGTTTTGGTTCTGATTCTAGGTATATCCCACGCTAGCATGATATATAAGTCCATGGCTATGACGGCAGTAGAGTCATACGAGAATAAGATGCAGAGAACATAAAACTCTGCCTTGAACTTAATACAGATACTGTACTGCAAGCTGCCGTTACGAGAAACGGCAAAAACGGTTCGGTTATGATATGTATCAGCAGCTGTTGATGTTTAATGCTTCGTTTTATTTGACGAGTACAAAATTTTAAATCTTTCTCCGGTGAACGTACGTACTACATAGGCCTACTGCTCGCCAATCAACAACGGTCAAACTGCGTTTAACTAAGCATAACCAAACATTAATGCACAAGTTACTATTTTAAACTAGGAAAAGTGGTGATTAATTATCCTGCTGCGGGGTACTATGGCGTGTGAGACGTGTTGATAAGCTGATAAACAGCACAGCGACTGTTCTTACAATCACACTAATGTACGTGTATGTACATCGAATATCTATTTACTGTGGTACGCAATGACTAGTGTAGGACGCCCTGCGCCCTCTCACGGTTCATACACTTTGTAAGATACAACATCATTGTGGTACATCGCCCATATCGTATATCACGTGATTTATATCTTTCTTCTCGCTACCACGTGACTTACCATTTATCAGCTCGTGCATTTCAATTACAAACCAGACTCATATGCGGTACCCTACTGTATATTCCATGCATATTCGACCAATATATCTATCTGAGGCAATACTGTCGTTGGATTCACGTTGAAGTTGTCAGACCAAGGACTAACGCAGGGACGTGTGCCTACTACCCTGAGCTAAGTATATCTACCCAGCCACCCATTACGTGGGACTCAGGTTACAACTCTAGCAGGTTATCAGACGACCCACTTCTTCTACATGGTGCCCCGAGTGAGATGATTTCAGCTTCAACGAAGGACGAATCGCCTCCTACACAATTGGACTTACAACTGCTATATGGAGCCATCCAGGACTTTTCCACCCTTACACGGTAAATCCGCTTATAGGATTTTGCCTTTACAAATAACAGACACTCATTTTCGAGTTACCACCAATTCGTTCTAGCGTATGACGCATTCGCCAGACCCAATGTCAATTCCTTTGTGAACATATTTTTTCTTTCATTTATTGTTCTTTTAAATAAAATACAAAAATTGCCTCAGATATAACCAATTCGCCATTTTGACTATATCTAACCTAGCCTTAACGTGTTATCAATACACTATGCGGTTTCATTGCTATCATGTTGTATAAATAGTGCGGTCATACAATATCGCATTTTAAATTGACGTTATCACCCTTCCACCAATACTTTATTAACTACACACTTCGGCCTTACCTCGTTAAACCACATGCTATGTGTTATATGTTGAAATTATTACGTTTCGTAATCGTACTGCTATTCAATGCATGTAAATTTCATTTTCTATTGTCGCTAATCACGCCTTTTTAGCAGAGGCGATGTAGGACGCCCTGCGCCCTCTCACGGTTCATACACTTTGTAAGATACAACATCATTGTGGTACATCGCCCATATCGTATATCACGTGATTTATATCTTTCTTCTCGCTACCACGTGACTTACCATTTATCAGCTCGTGCATTTCAATTACAAACCAGACTCATATGCGGTACCCTACTGTATATTCCATGCATATTCGACCAATATATCTATCTGAGGCAATACTGTCGTTGGATTCACGTTGAAGTTGTCAGACCAAGGACTAACGCAGGGACGTGTGCCTACTACCCTGAGCTAAGTATATCTACCCAGCCACCCATTACGTGGGACTCAGGTTCAAGGGCGTAGCCAGAAAAAATATTTGGGGGGGGCGAAAAATTCGATGACGTAAATGAGCCCCTCCCACCTTAAGATAAGGAAAAATGGGCTAAAACGATGGTCTTGGGCCCTTATTGGATGACTAACACAACATCTGAGGCGATCTTTATGCATATATTCCGCTCATATAAAGTGATGTGTGATTGTAGAAAACTCTGACGTGAACACTTTCGCGCGAAGCGCGAAAATTTTTTGGTTAAAGAATGAAAATTGTTCATTATATTCTTACTTGCATATTGCAAATACGTTTTCATTATCAGATTTACCGGCAAAGCTGATAGAAGTGGTGTCATCGAACATTCAGGGCTAGTACACTTGAACTATGTAGCCTACTATGTTCATAACACACGGCAAGACTATTTAGAACAGTGGTTCTCAACCGGTGGTCCGCAAAGCCTTTTCAAGAGATCCACGAAACTCCAAATTTGCAAAATGGTTGATAACCTAATAATAATAAACTATTTTTGGTGTTTTAAATTAGAGAGATGATGAAGCACTTTCGCTTCATAACTGCTGAAAGTTCAGGACTCACATAAACAGAGAATGGCCGTCTGAGATGAAATATTCCACCGTGCAAAGTCATTTTAATTGCCAATAGCCTACTTATACGAACACATTGCTGTTTAGGGATGTTTTGCTGGGGTTTTGGAAATAATTGTATGCAGAGATCCATTTTCTCCTATGAAATACACCGACCGCTATTCCAGAATAACTTCACGATACGCTGCTAGATAGAAATGACTAATAGGCTGGAGGATATATTGATCCATGTGTGTTGCCATCATAGCCAAATGTGTCGTCGGACGCGTTACGTGTTATTATTACATTCGCCACCACATATCTCTGTGGAAATGGATTCTCGGCACTCGTTCATATCAAATCGACGACTTGGATTTTCAAGACATAGCCCTGTATTTCAAGAAATGCAGCTGCATAATTCGCTTTAAAATAATAAAAAGTCGATGTTATTTTCAAGAAAGGTCATTTCGCTGTTGTTTATCACTAGCCTACAGATAATAATTGCACAAGGCAGATGAAGGTTGCATGATAATAGAGGCAAATTTGAAATAAGAACTGGAGGTCCGCCGGGGTACGTGAAGTTGCAAAGAGGGTCCGCGACGACAAAAAGGTTGAGAACCACTGGTTTAGAGATTGTATAGGGTGGACGCTGGACGGGACAGTTGTCATTTATTGCTGTTACTTCATGACTTGCGGAGAAAGCTGTCACCTCTCAAGAGATCGCTCACACACAAGGTCGTAGCCATAATTACATTTTTTTTTGCTTTGGGGGGGGGGGGGGCGATTTTTATGAGTTTAGGGAAGCTCTCCCGTGGGAACACCTCGCAGAACCATACATCCTGCCATGGGCAATTTCATCACTACCCTTTATTCAGACTCTTCTTAGACGCACGCACACACATACCCTATGGAAGCTTCCAGTTGAAAAGCAGTGTGCATTTCGGACAGTCGCGCGGAGCGTACATGTTTTTGAATAAATGAAAGTATTTGATTAATAATATTGGTGCGTGTATATGAGCAAGTGGATTCCATTCCAAATAATTACTTCGTTGAAGCACGGTTATTTAGTGACCTCTGGTAAAGATTGATGCTAGTTTAGAGATTGGAATTGTTGATATACATACCAGACCAAATTAAAAAAAAAATCTTTTGATCAGACTCGTGCGATTTCAAATTAGCACTTTTTAAAGGGAGATGGCGATATTTTCCTGTGCCAGTCGCATTCATGTCGGAGAAGTCTGATTGCAGGGACAGGATCATTAGGCGCCAGCCATTTAAGTACCCGAAAATCTATATCGAATACATGCGTCGGTTTTATGGCCGTCAATCAATTTGGGAGCGCACTTTGCGGAGTCGCATGTAACCTACTTTATATGTCTTCGTGTGTCCCGTAACGGGAATTGTCGGAGCTAACAGTCCCCAATCCCCATACTGAACTGACAACCCTAAACTCAGTCAACCCAACGACCTTGAGTTACTCTCGTCTATCTACTGGTACTGTTGTATTCTCATAACTAAGAATGCAACTAAAATCAATTGTGGGTATTTGCGGAAGATTTTTTTCGGGACACCAATAATAAAATCAAGACAGTTATGATCATGGACACTAAATCGCGCGAAGCGCGAAGAAATGTTTTAGGTTGCATTCATCTGCCCTAAAATAATGTCATATTTATTGATTTTACGAAAAATTTTCCAAAAATTTGGGGGGGGCGATCGCCCCTTTCGCCCCTCGCTGGCTACGCCAGTGCTCAGGTTACAACTCTAGCAGGTTATCAGACGACCCACTTCTTCTACACTAGCAAAGCTAATATAGTCTACCTCTGACGTAATAATGGGCAATGACATTTGAAAATCAGACGTTTGTGCTATCACGTAACTGGTATAACATCTCTTCCTTGTTTTCGAATATTCAGTTCATTTCATAGTCCTTGTACAAATAAAAAGTAATCGTTCTTTCACAAAGAAATCGATTACGATTACGATTACGATTACTTCGGAATTTTTTCGAATGTAATCGATTGCGATTACGATTACTTGAAAATGCTGTAATCGTCGTAATCGATTACGATTACTAATCGCGATTACCCCATGTCTGGTTGGTGTATTTTAATAAAAGTCGACTCTACGGCACACAAATGGAATTGTGAACGGCCTCGCTCAACGATTCGAAATCGGTCGTCTCGATAATTATTCGCACAAATCGGATTATCTAACAGATGTTTGCCGATTTTGTGATACGATTGTTGATATACAATGTTCTTTTCAATTCTCTACTAGTTGCTGACGATTACCCCTGACGAGTGTCAGCCGAAAATATTCGGGTTCATTTCAATATGAATATACTATTCAATTGTATATTGAAGTTCTGTACCTCCAAGAAGCTGTTAAATTTTTGTAGTGTAATGTTGATATTTAATGTGTACGAATAAAGATTCTCTCTCTCTCTCTCTCTCGATGAAGCATTTTCTCTCGATAAATCTCTCTCTTTCTCTCTTTATCGAGAAATCGAGAGACGACATGTCGGGGAATTCCCTGTTTTCGTAGAGTCGCGAATCCAATATGTATTTGCAGATTGATGATAATTAGTATTATTTCCGTTGACTTATTATGTTTACTAATATAGATTAGGTGTTACATAATGTTATCATCAATATATACTTCGTAAGACAACAATAAACTTGTTTTTCTGTTGTAGACCGTCTGCAGTTAACTTGATAAACCCGCAGCAGCCGCCCTGTTTGGCCTGTCTCCTGTGCAGGCTGTGCTCACGGCTCACGCTATGTTTTATTTTTTTTAAATAACTTATATTAAATTACTTTAACTTGGAGAATCATCGCTGCTCACCTGTTATATAAGGCAAAACGTACCGAAATTCCAGTAGGGCCTGTTATCATTTCATCTTTTTCTTCAGTCATAATTTCTTGTACGGTAGGCCTATTTATTATGATTGCACAGAGTGGAATTGGTGGCAACGTCACGCAGAACTTTCTGTTTAATTACCTAATTATTCTATGCAGATTATTATTCTATGAGTAGAACAACTGCAACGATAGGTCAGTAAGCATCTGTTGGAATACTAATACTGTAACTGCCCGCCAGTAAGAGTATGGAGTTTTATTACCCAGAGGCTGCAGACGCCGATCTCGGTTCGGGTGTTGAGGAAGACTTTTTGGAGGGTGAACAGCTGTTGACACGAAGTAAGTCTCGTTGCTGACTTAACATTCAGTCTGATTACATCAAAATGGGTTAACAGCATAATGTTATACATTATGTCGTGTGCATGATTTGAAGATGCGTTCCAAACAACATATCGCGTCAACAATAAATATTAGCAACTTTTTTCTTCGATTGCTTTTAAAATTAATGGCACATCTCCGGTTATTTCTTAGTTACAATCAGGGTTGTAACCAAGTCACAAGTTCCGAGTCACAAGTCAATCTTACTTATATTGTTTTTACTCGATTCAAGTCTAGTCATTTTCAATTCACCATCGAGTCAAGTCCCATTCCGAATCACTGAGTACAGCATGGTTTGAGAACCTTTTCCCCCGAAGAGCCATAAGCGGCCTATTTTATCCATTTCAAGTCCCAAAGTGCCATACGTGTCAATCAACTGTAACGGTACGTCACAATTTAAATTCATGATGTCATGGTATCACTAATTTTAGGGTTATCATACGTCCTCTCCATAAGTAACTAACGAAAACTTGCCTCTTATCTCGTCTTCTTGATTATATACGGTACACTAGGGCTCTTCAAAAATGACTTTTTTTTTCTCAAATCGTACTGGCTACCTGATAAAATCGTTAGGTTACCTAATTTAAGCCTATACACCAAATTTGGTTCAATTCCGACCAGTAGCCGCATTGCTACAGGAGAAGGAAGTTTTTATTTATTACATAAAAATTAATAGCAAAAAATTTTCTGTTCACCCCATGAAAGTATTAGGTTGTGTATAGAAACGATGTTCACCAAATTTGGTTCAATTCCAACCAGTGGAAGCGGAGTTATTGCCGTCGAAAAATTTGGATTTAAATAAAATAGTATTTATGGTGGGCACCACTAGAATAAATAATTAAAGAATTGGTCACCGTAAATACGATTTTATTCATAATCCAAATTTTTCGACGGTCATAACTCCGCTTCCACTGGTTGGAATTGAACCAAATTTGGTGAACATCGTTTCTATACACAACCTAACACTTTCATGGGGTGAACAGAAAATTTTCAAATTTTTTGCTATTTATTTTTATATAATAAATAGAAACTTTCTTCTCCTGTAGCAATGCGGCTACTAGCTGGTGCATATGCCAGTGCCAAGTAACGTCTTATTCCTATTTCAGGACAGCTGAGATTAATGCCAGCTGAATTGCCCCCATTCAGCACATGTGATGAATTTGATGATGAGACACAGCCACAATGCTATGGGGAAACGCTAGTACAATTCCATCATGAGGCAGAGAGACAATGTGATGTGGACGCGGACTCACAATTGGAGGAAAAGACACATTGGGAAAATAGGGATAGTGACTCTGGCAATGATTTCTCTCCAGGTTTATGAATATTTTTTTAGTAACTTTATGCGGTATTATGGGTGGGCGCCAGTCGCAAACCGTATCAATGTTGCTAACTGAATAGGTTTACCATATTTTGGAATCGGCAAAGGAGGAAACTTAACTATCAAAGCATAAAAGTTATATAGTTTACAGAAATTGAAAACAGCTGATTTTGCAATATTTACTGAAAATCTTGCTGTGTTGACAAGAAAAAAGTAAGAACATCACTCTGATTTGACACCCGAATGACCCGCTGGAACGTCCGCATTACGTATTTCGCGTCATTCCTGGCGATTTTCACTTGACCCTGTCCATTAGCCTAGCTGTCAAAGCTGTAAAGGAGGACGATTTGCATAAAATGATGACATTTAGGCGTCCTTGGAGAACATTTTCGATTTCCTCCTGAAAAGGAAGGACGTATGGTAACCCTATGAAGGAAGTAGCCTAATTGGTCAGTAAGATTCTGGAATCAATTACGACACTGTTGCTTATCAGCAAATCTTGGAATCGAATGAATCTATCACCATGGTATTTAGCAGCTGTAAAATTATGAAATAAACAAAATTCTTTACTTTTCAGATATCACCAGCGTCTAAATCGCGTGGTGTATATAGCGTACCCGTAAACCAGGGTAACTTTGGACTTTGGATTTAAATGGTTATTGATGGAAAAAGGTTGCCGCTGGATGTCCAATTCTTTTTCGTGAGGCAACAGTACCACAAGTTGTCTCAATAAAAGGTGGATTCGTTTCACTACCAGATAAACTTGTTTGACCCAACATTGATGAATTAATGGCGTGGGTCAATTTCATTAAGATTGATGGTTATTAAAATTCTTACAACCAAACATTGACTGCATGTGAGTCATAGATTTAATACTTGGCAGCAGATACCTCTAAGTAGTCTTAATCCGCGGCAGAAATCTTAGTGGGCTCACCCGTAGATCAATATAAGAAGATGTGATGTCCAAAGTTACCCCCTCAAATGTCATCGGAACGGGGTAACTTTAGACAGTGGAAAATTTGATATTTAGAGCTCTGGGGGGCTGCTCCATCTCTGTCAAAGTGTATCGTCAACTGTATTCGTTATGACCTGCCTGATGGCTTTTTAAAATGGAATGAGAAGATTAATAAATTAAGAGTTTGCCAAAATATGAAAAAATGGGTAGGCAATAAGCCGAGAGATCGTAATCGGGTTTTAACTACTTTGAAAACTTATCATATGCTCTTGAAGATACGCCTGCTGAATATGGCATACCGTAAATACAACAAAATATATCCATCAGAGGACATAGGAAAGGGAATGTGCATCTTTTAAAGAACAGTAAAATATTTGAAATCAGCAATAAATCACGGTAACAGGCGACCCTTAATGTTTGCTGTCGATTGCTGACACCGTCAGTGGGATACCCCCTTATCACCATATGTTGTTTATTATAAGTCCCAATTGGGGAAGACATGAGGGGAGTTGAGATAAGGGATGAATAAGGGGGCATTAGCCTTCATCAACTACATATATAATGTTTTATTTTATTTTATTTGGGCGGGGGGGGGGGGATTAGATAAAAATCATGCAATAGGCCAGACATATACCATTTTGTTTCAGTTTCAGCCACTGCTTTTATCAACTCTCTCCTCATTTACGAGGTTTCATAAACAATAGAGTGTAAAGACAAACCAAAAAACTACATTGTCCTAAGTTACCCCACATGCCGGGGTAACTTTGGACACGGACAATTTACAAAAATAAGGTACTTATTTATGACCATGACGATTTTGGATTAGTTAATTCTAATCTTTGCTCCATAACCCCTGGAAACACACAAAACTTGTCTCCCCTACACTCTAGCATTTCCAAGATATATATACAGCGAAATTGTTGAAAATTGTCCAAAGTTACCCCGGTTTACGGGTATTTAAAATGTTTGCACGTCAGCTGCCATTTATTGCTTTCGTTTTAAAGTATGGTATTTGGCCAGCCACATTCTTGAATTGAAATATCGTACACAGGATTAAAGTTTGATGAACGGTATCGCAAACTTCTAAATGGCCTAGTATGTGGGGCCCAAGCTGGAAAATGCTCTCTGGCCCACCAGTTTAGAAACCCCTGTAAACATTTAAGATTTATATGTATTCCAAACAGTGGTTGTCAAAGTGGGCGACATAGCCAACAAAGAGGGAGGGACACTTCTGAGAGTAAAGAGGGCGAAAAAACTAAGAAAGGGGGCGATTTGGGGGTCAAAATGTTGTACCGGTAACTTTCAGTCAGTTTTATTTTATTAAACCTCGTGCAGTCCAAATTTCAATGTGTCAACCTAAAAATTCATAAATGTGAACCACGTAGCCCACGCAAGATATATCACAGTGACCAGAAAACAGCAGCCTAACCAACTGAGCGACTCGGAAAGCTCACATGAGAGAGTCGATGGTGTGGTGTTATTCGAAGAATTCTATGCGATTTCTTGAAAATAAAAGAGAAATTTGATTTTCGTTGTCTCCTCATATCTTACACAATCCTTCTCTTGGTAAAAGACCACATGGTTGTCTCACACATGTATTTCGGCTTTCAAACAAGTCTTCACTGGGTGTGATAGCTTTACTCAGTCGACCACACCAACATTGGAAGGATGTTATGATAGGTGTGACTCACGGCTGGCTGAGCAGATTACATCATCATGTTAAAGGCAGCACGCGAGGCTATGCTCCTTGTAATTTGCGTCTAATTGGTATTGCCTGCAGACGTTGATTATCTTATACAAGGCCAAACCCAATGTTATATATACGTCTTATGGATCCTATTGATCATACACAACTAATCATAATATGTGTCATTTCCACCTGCATAAGGCCATCGTAATATATATCTATATTGCCTTATTTGATACCACTGACACACACGCGAGTATCGATTCATTTCATATCAATTTGAAACATCTTCCACACGACCAATATTTCATATAAGTGATACAGCTATTCATTGAAGTCAATAGTAACTGCGTTTGACAACTAAAATTAATGATACAACTGTCTGTATGATGTTGTTATTACAAGCGCGGGTACAATACTTGGGGTAGCTCACCACCCATTTGTGCAGTGTTAGCACTGACGCCTGGGTAACTTATACAAGATCAAACTCCATGATAATGATCTTGTTGAAGTGGTATGGACCCCATCTAACTATATGTGTAATTTTCAACTGCTTAAGGCAATCATAGGTGAATATATATGACTTTATTTGACGCTCTCCGTACATACTTCACATCACTTTGAGACATCTTCTCCACGATTAACTTTCAAAATAATGGTTTCACTAGACTCTATGATCAAAAACTATTCGAAAAAGACAACTGTAACTGCTAATTACTTGTAGAACGGAAAATACTCTGGCTTATGTGATATGCGTCCATTCAGGTGAACGTCGCAGGCAAATTGATTTTACTGGGGAACCGTTTTTCTGTATTCATTCTTCATTTTGAACAGGGTATACGATGAAATGGTACTGGTAGTTCATATACATATCACTGTGTGGATATTGATAAAGTTATCCATACAAAATAACTGTAACAGTCGATGACCACTAGAACGCAAGATATTTTGGATTAAGGGAAGTGCGTTCGTCTAAAACTGAGCCGGGCTCATTCATGAGCTCGCCGCGGAAGGAGGGTCAACTGTTTGGAGTCTTTCTAATTCAATATTTGATGGATGCCGATAGAAAAGAGGCTCGAAGCTAGACTCATCCCAGCTACTTCGTAGCAATGTGCTGTTGAAGTGCATCAAACAACTACTACACTTGACAATATTGATTATATTGATTGGTGATTTTGCAGTAAACAGTTGTCAAAGTAAAATTAGCATGCAATCAAAACTCCTGAGCAAATAAAACAGTAGACAAAGCCTGCTTGCGTACTGTACGGAAAATAAAAATTCTTTGTCGCTGACAACATCTTGATTTTAGGGGTTCAACAAATATATGCCAAGCTTGATAGGACGGCATATGCACTCAAAAAAATTTTGTCAACCACTTCTAGAAAATATAGTGCGACTGAAGTTATCTGAATTGAATCAATTGATTTTTCAGAAACAGACGAACCACCCCGGAAGAAAAAAAGGCGATGTGATGAATATAAATGGGGAAAAAGTGCCCCGACAAGCCGCGAACATATAGTTCACAGCACTAAGCCGCACGTGAAGTGTAAAAAACTGCTCGAGCAGCCTTCCCCTTTGAAGTGCTTCCTCTCGCTATTTTCCGAGGACGCTTTGCAAATGATAGTGGACATGACAAACAAAAATTATCGACAAAAAGAGAAAGGACGTGGTAAAAAAAGAGACACAAACGCACAATCACACAAAGCCCCGTTTGCCGAGATCACCTTGCCCGAAATGAAGGCGTTTGTCGGTCTGCTAATCGCCATGGGCATGGTGAAATTGCCGAAAATACACATGTACTGGCGGCAAGCGTGTCGCATAATCAGAACTGTAGGATTTGGCGAGGTCATGAGCATGCGTAGGTTTGAGATGATCTATCAGAACCTCTCTCTCACTGATCCTGATGAAGTGAATTCTACCGAAAACGAGAATGTAGGGTCTCAACCCGATCGGACGCATCAGACTGTGCCGCTAAATGGGTTAGAAAAATTCAGGAATTTTTCCGAGATTATTCGCAGAAACTGCATCAATAAGTACGCGAGTGGCAGGGACGTAGCCATCGACGCGGCCATGATACCGATTAGCGGTCGAATCACGATTCGTGGCCACCCTTCGTCGTATAGGCAGTCGATTAAGACCGGCTTGAAAATCTGGACTTTGGTAGAGTCGGAAACATCATACGTGTGTAATTTTCAATTTTATGCGGGGCGCGATCCGCAGACCTACGTGAGCCACAAGTCCGAAATCGCCAGGGGTGTGGTGATGGGTTTGATGAAGCCTTTTTTGAACGAGGGCCGACATCTTTACATAGATAGCTTCTACACGAGCCCGGAACTTTTACAGGAACTATACAATAATGGCAGTTACGCGTGCGGTACTGTGATGCAGAACATTACCGGCTTCCCGCAAGACTTGGTGATCGAAACTACTGCAGAAAAATCTTGCAGCCGAGGTTATTTCGATTGGCGTATGTCCGAAAACATTGTGTGTTACTCGTGGTTTGACAAAAAGCCTGTGTATTTCATGTCTACCATACATTTACCTGATCAAGAAGGTGACGTACAAAGCACGTATTGCACAGTAAAAATATGTTGGAGGCGTCAAGGGTACATAGAAGTGGCGTGCCCTTCTCTCGTGAAAGACTACCAACGTTACATGTGTGCCATCGAAGGCAATAGTCAGTTCTGCAAGTACTTTAATCTCAACAGGAGATGTAGGGAGTGGTACCGTAAAGCATTTGGGTACCTTTTGGAGGTGTGCGTGCACAATTCGCGGGTCTTGTGGGAGAGTTTACAACCTGACAAGGTACGCGACGGTATCCTGTTTCGAGAAAGTTTGGTCACTGCTCTTGTTGGCGAACGCAAGTCCAGGCAAGTCCACAATTCCCAGCCTCGTGTCAGCTCTGACCTGCTACGTCGGGATAAGGGAAAGTGGCATTTGCCTACGACCATTTCGGAAGGGCGCAGGCTTTGGTGTCGATATTGCATGGCGCGGGCAAAAGCTGCCGCGAAAACCCAAGGCGTTACTCTCGTGATATACCGGTCGTTTCATGTTTGCAGTGCGTGTAACGTGGCTCTATGTGTGAACAAGGCGCGAGAATGCTTTAAGCGTTACCACGTAGACGAAACCTTTGACCAGTTTTAGAATGCATGACTTCCATGTCACTCATTAATCTCACTCGCAAATGACGCTGCCTGGTGACTATTTTTATTTGTCCATGCATAGGACTCGGCGAAATGAATATATGAGTGATTTGATTCTATGTATTCGACCTATTATGACCTGAGGTGGTCAGTAACAAACACTTTTTCGGAACACTCGAGAAGTTTTTGCCTACCTGTGCTGGTTTTTGACAATTTCTACTTCTACTTAAAAGTTTTGAGCTTTTATGCAAAACTAGGCCGAGAACACTTGCTTTTTTACTTGGGAGATTTCTACATCTGCTTGTGCTTTGACCACACTTGATTATGATGTAACATGATACCAGTAATTATGTCTTGGTAAGTTGGGATATGTATGTATCCTTTGTGGCTACAAGGAAACTGATGCCAGTTATATGCGATAAAAGGTAATTCTGTGTTTCTGGAGCGTGACCCTTATGTAGCGCTTTCATGGTGAATGCGTGGGTCGATCGTCACTTGATAGAATTGTCGTTCCATGAATATTTGTGGCCTCGTGCAAAATGTTTTTCGACAATGACATATGTCTAACTGATGTTTTGAGACTTCAATTGCGGAAAGAAACTATTGAAATTTTCGTTTTTGCATCTATTCGTTACTCAGAAAAATCGACTTACTTTTATGATTTGGAAAAAGTTTCCTTCTTTTCCGATTCCAAAATTTGGGAACCATGACTAAACGGAACCTTAAGATCATTTCAATTTGCTTCGTTTCGAATGCAATTGATTCTACCTTGAACAGTTGTTAAGTCACTGACAGCATTTTGCATTTTCTCTGTTAGACAGAAGCATTATGATATTTTGTATGCCTCTAATCTATGCATGCAGAAACCATTTGGAAGAAGAGGTCATGAGTGAAAGCTACTCTGTCGGTTTTATTCTCTTAAAAGCAGAACTTTGTCTTGTGCTTAATTGCCATATAATGTCTTGACATTGATGGCCATTTTACACCATACTGTTTTTTTTCCTCACCAGCGATATCTTCGTAAATCTTGTGATATTCATTTTAGAAATCTAGGATTTGTCACATGTGTGCAGAAGAAACGCAGTGTCAAAATTCGTTTTGGCTTATCGTCTGGATTTTGAAAAAAACGAAAAGGAATTAGGCTGTATATGATCATGGAGTTCCATTACCCACAGGCTGGGGACGCCGATCTATGTTCTGATGTTGAGGAAGACTTTGTGGAGGATGAGGAGCTTTTGACACGAAGTAAGTCTCTCTGTTGACAATTCAGTTCGATATACGTCAAAATGGGTAAATACTCTGTTCTGATTAATGATTTGAAGATGTGTTCGAAATAAAGTATATGGCATCATCAACAAATTTCAATCAATTTAAATTTAATATATGACTGAATAATATATTCATATTGAAATAAACCCGAATAGTTTCTGCTGACACTCATTAGGGATAAGGAAATTAAAAGTAACATTGCAGCCTATTTCAGCGTTCGTATCAACAAATTTGATGTCAACGGTATTAAAGTTTGAATAATCGAGGCAAACAGATACGGTCCGCCTTGAGGTCGCTCGCTGGCCAGACCAATTAAATGATTCGAAATTGTCACCGCAAAATCCATGTAGACTACTTGTTTTGCCTTGAGTACTTTATTATCAAGCCTATATAGGCCTGCATAAAACTTGTACGTACTAGATTATATTAGCCTACCGATTAAAAGGGTTCTAGCAACACCTTTATTCGCAAACAACGGAAGTGGCAAATATAAAGGGACTGGCCAGTTGAATACAGTTGTAAAACGCTGCACCAATGACGACCAACTACGATCAAAGTTGGCATATTTTTATGCTCGATTTGTTTTAATAGCAATATGGCGTCGGTCCTGGTTATGCGTTGTCTGTAATACAAAGTATTTAACTGGCAACGAGAGGACGTTGGAATTTGGTTCGTTTTTTTGTTATCTCTGGAGGCCGCCCTCTTAACCTGATTAAGCAGTGCAACCACATATTTTAACTTTATTTTATTTTTATGTAACTATTAAATTTTTTATGCAACCCGCATATAACGGTTTCACATTGGCGTTTTCGCTTCTGCAAACAGCTACTTCGTGATCCCTTTTTCCAGAGAACTCTGAATACTCTGCCTTATCGGAATTTTGTGTCAATGTCAGCGACTTGTTGTAATGGTGACTGGAATGAAATCACAACACTGCTGTCAGTTGGTTATAATATGACAATGACATATGAACATTCTAAACATTAGCTATTTTGAGGTAATATTCATAGGACATATTTTGTTAAAAATTTACCATAATATAATACAAGTATTTTTCAGTCTACTCAGAATCGCTTCACGGGTCGGATGAGACTCGCGGGCCGCATGTTTGACACCCCTGCTTTAGGCTCAATTTACTATTTTTATATGATTCACAAACTCCTTCTGTTGGCACAAATATGATATTAAATGATTTGGAGTGGGTAAACATTAAACAATGTGTCTAGTTAAGTGTTCCTATGATGATCACTTATCAATATTTCCCATGAATATGTCCTAATTTACGGTAGACCTATTTCATGTGATCATCAACTGGGCTCTCCATGTAACTTGATATATGCGCATCCCAGATCCACGTATTTATAATTGCTTCATTTCGGGTTGGGGCGAAGGACGTCATAGTGGCATTCACAACACTAGACTTGTATACTTGTGATCTTCAACGATATCAACGATTTGCCAAATTTTGAGTTCTGTGGTGAACATAGTTGATTATAATGTGAAACAACATAACTTTTGACATGTTGATAGGGAGTATTGATTGACGATGGTCATGCGGAACAATTCTTGTTTGGATAAGAAAATACACTTTTGCCGTAATAATCACAATGCGGAAACCGCACTTCTATACGCATAAGGAGACACGTTTATTGGGGTGCCTTTATTTTGTACAATGAAGCTAATGAAAAAAGGAAGCTAATGAAACTAGCTAATGAATAGCTAATGAAGCTAATCAAGCAAGCTACTGATAAGCTAATGAGGTTAATGAAACAAGCTAATGAAAAAATCAAGCAAGCTTTTCATCAACTTGTTTCATTAGCTTCCTTTTTCATGAGCATTGTAGAAAATAAAGGAACCCCGTGACTGGACACAATGTGTCGAGTGCTTTGGTCTGAACCAAGATTAATTCTAATGATTCGAGGCGAGAAGTGGAAAAAATTATATGATCATTGCCGCTATGAATTAACATACCACTACTAATTAAAGCTTCGATAGCATTTATGACCATTGTGGAAGACTGCGAACTTTCGAGTCGTCATATTACAACATACAATACATGTAGTACAATGCCACGCACATTAGTGGAAATCAGGGTTGTAACCAAATCTCAAGGTTTCGCGTCGCAAGTCAATCTCACTTTTATAGTTTTGACTCGAGTCAAGGCGAGTCATTTTCAATTCACCACCGAGTCAAGTCCGAGTCCAAGTCCACTAGTAGAGGGTCGAGTCTGAGTCATAGTGTTTTGACTCGAGTCCGAGTTGAAGTCATTATGTCCACTGTTCAGTTTTCAGTTCAACTTGGTTTAACCCACTTTTTCAGCTCTGCTCGAGTGATATAGAATGGCTCACATTCATAATATAGTAATTTTCCTCGGTCCTAACAGTTTCTGGCCTCGTATTCCAAGTATCAGGACTGATAGACGAAATAGCAAAAATGTGGTAACTTTACCATGCTTCGAAGTTACTGTGAAATGTCTTGGCCGACCTAGTCTCGAGTCATATGACTTGGTTCGAGTCATGCACAATGACTCGAGTATCGAGTCAATAAACAATTTCAGTCGAATCGAGTCATAATTACACATTTGACAAAATGACTCGAGTAAAGTCGAGTCACCAAAAATTCGTGACTCGAGTCGGACTCGAGTTGTTACAACCCTGCTATTTTCGACCATTGTGGTAGGCTGCGAACTTTGAGTCGCCGTATTGCATAATACAAAACATGTAGTACAATGCTACGCACGTTAGTGGAAATGACATATCTGTGAGGTCGTGATCAACCCACAGTATTGTCACAAAATACAACGAAATAGGTGTGGCTGAAAAACACCAAACAAAGTGTTGTATAACCATCGTACCCTATTCTGTTGCGAAGTGATAATGAGTGATACTTGATTCAGAGTCACTCTTTTGCGCAGCCCTACACGTTTGTGGTGCTATGAGCAACTCGAAAGTTTGCGAGCAGGGACAATTTTTTGCCATCATCGGTACAACGTGACATTCTTTGTAGAACGGCTGAGGTTGCTGGCAACTGAATCGCTCACGTCAAGCGAATGGGAGACGGCGCCACAATTACATGAGGAGATTGACGCTCAAGCTGGTGATGGTATGGAGGGAGAATGTGACGAAGAGACCCGGTCAAAATGTGATGAGGACGAAGAGTCAGGACATGAAAATATAGATGACGAAGATTCTGACTACGACGGCGAAGAAACTGATTTCTGCCAAGAGACTCTTGGAGGTACAGAAATTCTGTACTGGTATGCAATTGGATTATCGCAATAAACCTTGATATTTTCGGCCGACACTTGTCAGGGTAGGGTTAATCGTCAGCAACTAATGCGAATTCGAAAAAAGATTGTATACCAACAGTAGTATCACCACAATTATGATGTCACAGGTATGAAATTTCAGACAATCGAGGCGAGCAGATGTTGGCAGAAACTGGGTTGGCATGTTATGATTAAAGTTGACTCCAAGGCACATCAATGGAAGAATGTAACGACCTCTCCTGACAGCACAAAATCTGTCGTCGGGAGTCAGCTTTATCTAAGTACGCCTACCCAGTTTGTGCCAACAAAAGAAGCTGATGTAATATTTAAAAATAGTAGGCTACATTGAGATTAAGCTATCTGCTTACCTCAAGAATTGAAATTTCATGCCTGTGACATCATAATTGATGACATGACTGTACTGTACACACGGCTCTTGAATTCTCTACTAGTTGTTAACGAATACCTCTGGCTCTGATGAGTGTCAGCCAAAAATGTTCGGTTTTATTTCAATGCGATTATATTGTTCAATTGTATTTCTGCCCAGGTTTATGAATAGTTTTTGCTTATTCTCAGGAGAGGGCACCATCGCCAGTCTGTGCACCTGATGTATATATAAAACAAACTATTCACAATTCCCGATCCGTTTCGTTTATGAACCGTTAGTCAAGACTTACACCACAATGTATGGCCCGACCGAAATTTGTTAAATTACCGTAATTTTCCATGTATAATGCGCAAAATTTTCACGAGTTTTTGCCCTAAAATCGGGGGGTGCGTATTATACATGGCAACAACACGCTTGAAAAAAATCTCCCTAGATAAAAAACTTGAAATCACACCTTTCTTCAGGATTGTTACCAATCGCTCATCACTTTCAGCCATCGTGCCCAGTAATTCGTTTTATCAGTGTTACACGCTTCCAATTAGCGAGAAGCGTGTCACCAATTAACGAGCAGCACAGCACGCGGTCTCCTGCTGAGTAAGTTTGCCGTTTGTACGGGAGCAAAATTAGGTCATTGAGCACGCGCAAGCGGCAATTCTCGCTAATTCATTGCGTCAAAGACAGGCCTGAACAATCGCATGTACAACAGGCCTTTCGCACAAGATATAATAGATTGCGTAATCAGTCGCATCTCTAAAAGACCTGATGCGCACGACATAACCGTTGGCCTGGGCAATCGCATCTGTAATAGGCCTCGTGCACAAGATGTCGTGTCACTGGCCTGAACTATCGCGTCGCCGGCCTTGCAGGCTTTGCTGTTATCTACTTTCGTTAAAAGACAATGCCGTTAATTGTATAGTAATTAGCAATCGCATTTGTAATAGGCCTCGTGCTCAAGATGTCGTGTCGCTTGCCTGAACTATCGCGTCGCCAGCCTCGCAGGCTTTGGCTGCTATCTACCATCGTTTAGAGACAATGCCGTTAATTGCATAATGATTAGCGATGGTTATGTCATCATTGTTGAACAGTGACAACGCAAAACAGAGCAGCATGTCGACATAGTATCTGAAACACAGCTATTCGTGTACTGCAAATGCAGGGTGCTTACTACACATGTGCATGCCATTTTAAGGGTGCGTATTATACATGGGGGCGTACTATACTTGGAAAATTACGGTACGTCCATTTATTTTTCAGAAACAGACGAACCGCCCCGAAAGAAAAAAAAGCGATGTGGTGAATGTAAATGGGTAAAAAGTGCCCCGACAACCCGAGAACAAATAGTGCACAGCAGGAAGCCGTACGTGAAGTGTAAAAATCTGTTCGAGCAGCCTTCCCCTTTGAATTGCTTTCTTTCGCTATTTTCCGAGGACGCTTTGCAAATGGTAGTGGACATGACAAATAAAAACTATCTACAAAAAGAGAGACAACGAGGTAAAAAAAGAGACGCAAACACACGATCTCACAGAGCCCCTTTCTTCGAGATTACCGTGCCCGAGATGAAGGCGTTTGTCGGTCTGCTCATCGCCATGGGCATGGTGAAATTGCCGAAAATACACATGTACTGGCGGCAAGCGTGTCGCGTAATCAGAACTGTAGGATTCGGCGAGGTCATGAGCAGGCATAGGTTTGAGATGATCTATCAGAACCTCTCACTCACTGATCCTGATGAAGTGAATTCTATCGAAAACGACAATGTATGGTCTCAACCTGATCAATCGCACCAGACTGTGTCGCAAAATCGGTTAAAAAAAATCTGGAATTTTTCAGAGATTATACGCAGAAACTGCATCGATAAGTACGCGAGTGGCAGAAACGTAGCCATAGACGAGGCCATGATACCGTTCAGTGGACACGTCGTGACTCGCGATGCCCCTAATTCAAAACGACATTCAATTAGGTCCGGCTTAAAAATCTGGACTTTGGTAGAGTCGGAAACATCATACGTGTGTAATTTTCAATTTTACGTGGGGCGCGATCCGCAGACCTATGTGAGCCACAAGACCGACATCGCCAGGGGTGTGGTGATGGGTTTGATGGAGCCTTTTTTCAACGAGGGCCGACATCTTTACATAGATAGCTTCTACACGAGCCCGGAACTTTTACAGGAACTATACAATAACGGCAGTTACGCGTGCGGTACTGTGATGCAGAACATTACCGGCTTCCCGGAAGACTTGGTGATTGAAACTGCTGCTGGACAATCTTACAGCCGAGGTTATTTCGATTGGCGTATGTCCGAAGACATTGTGTGTTACTCGTGGTTTGACAAAAAGCCTGTGTATTTCATGTCTACCATACATCTTCCTGATCAAGAAGGTGACATACAAAGCACGTACTGCACAGTAAAAAGACGTTGGAGGCGTCAAGAGTATATAGAAGTGGCGTGCCCTTCTCTCGTGAAAGATTACCAACGTTACATGTGTGCCATCGAAGGCAATAGTCAGTTCTACAAGTACTTCAATATCAACAGGAAATGTAGGGAGTGGTACCGTAAAGCATTTGGGTACCTTTTGGAGGTGTGCGTGCACAATTCGCGGGTCTTGTGGGAGAATTTACAACCTGACAAGGTACGCGACGGTATCCTGTTTCGGGAAAGTTTGGTCACTGCTCTTGTAGGCGAATACAAGTCCTCGCAAGTCTGCAATTCCCAGCCTCATGTCAGCTCTGACCTGTTACGTCGGGATAAGGGAAAGTGGCATTTGCCTTCGACTAATTCGGAAGGGCGCAGGCTTTGCTGTCGATATTGTATGGCTCGATCGAAAGCTGCTGCGAAAACCCAAGGCGTTCGTCTTGTCATACACCGGTCATTTCACGTCTGCAGTGCGTGTAACGTGACTCTCTGTGTGAACAGGGCGCGCGAATGCTTCAAGCGTTATCACGAAGATGAAACCTTTGACCGGTTTTAGAACGCATGGTTTCCATGTCACTCCTAAATCTTCCTCACAAGTGAGGCTGCCTAGTGACTATTTTTTATTTGTGGTGGTTATGTATAGGACTAGACGAAATGAATATATGAGTGATTTGATTTTAAGTATTCAACCTCTTATGACCAGAGGTGGTCAGTAACAAACACTTTTTCGGAGTACTCAAGAAGGATTGTGCCTAAATGGTGCCTCAATAGTGATGAGTTTTGACTATTTCTACTTCTGTTTACCAGATTTGAGCTTTTATGCAAAACGAGGCTGTGAATACTTACTTTTTCGAAAGATTTCTTCATCTGCTTGTGCCTTGACCACACTTGATTATGACGTAGCAGTAATTATGACTTGGTAAGTTCAGATACTTATCCACGGTATCCTTTGTGGCCGCAAGGTAACTGATTCCAGTTATATGCGATAAAAGGTAGTTTTGTGTTTCTGGAGCATGACCCTTATGTAGCGCTTTTGTTGTGAATGTGATGGTCGGTCATTACTTGATGCAATTGTCTTTATATGAGTATTTGTGGCCTTGTGCGAAATGTTTTTCAACAATGACATAGCCTATGTCTAATTGATATTTCGAGACTTCACTTGTGGAAAGAAACCATTGAAATTTTCGTTGTTACGTCTATTCGTTACTCATAACATTCGACTTTCACTACTGATCTCGAATAATTACAATTTGTACTCAGCATAGATTCCAGTACTGTAACTGATGCGCCCAACCCAGCCCTAGTAATGAAATCTAAGTATTCCGAATTTTGTAAACTAAACTAGGGTTACCATATTCCTCCTTTTCCAGGAAATTGAAAATGTCCTCCGAGGACTCCTAAATGTCCTCCTTTTTGGCGATCCGTCTCCTTTACAGCTCTTAAAGCTAGGATAATGGACTTGGTCAACTGAAAATCGGCATAACTGATGCGAAATTAGAAACACTGGTGTTCGAGCGAGTCAGTTGGGAGTCGAATAAAAGTGATGACCTTTTTCTTTCCTAGTCAACACCAGATGATTTCCAGTAAATAATACAAAATCAGCTGTTTTCAGTTTCGGTCAACTAACTTTTATGATTTGGAAAAATATCCTCCTTTGCCGATTCCAAATTATGGGAACCCTAACTAACCAGAACCGTAAGATCATTTAATTTGCTTCATTTCTAATGCAATTGATTCTCCTTGGAACAGTATTGACAGTATTTTGTATTTTCCCTGTTGGTCTGAAGCATTATGGTGTTTTGTGTGCCTTAAATCTATGCATGCTGCATCCATTAGGCAGAACAGGTCAAGATCGAAAGATATATTGACAGTTTTATTTTCCTGAAAGCTGAACATGGTCTTGTGTTTAATTGCCATTCATAATGTCTTGACATCGACGGTCGTTGTACACCATAGTGTTTTTTTCCATACCAGCGATATCTTCATAAATCTGGTGATATTTAATTCAGAAATCTAGTGTTTTGTCACGTGTGTGCAGAAGAAGTGCGGTGTCATACTTCATTTTGGCTTACTGTCTGAATTTTGAAAGAAACGAGAAAGAATTAGGCTGCATGGAATTATGGAGTTCCATTACCCGCAAGGTGGCGTCGCCAATATTTATTCTGATGATGAGGAAGACTTTGTGGAGGATGAGGAGCTGTTGACACGAAGTAAGTCTCGTTGTTGACAATTCTGTTTGATAGAGCCAGAATGGGTATATAGTCTGTTCTGATTCATAATTTGAAGATGTGTTCCAATTAAAATATATTACAACATCTACAAATGTCGATCAATTTAAATTTTTTATCAATAGTCAAATAATATATTCATATTGAAATAGACCCGAATGGTTTCTGCTGACACTCGTCGAGGGTAAGAGAATTAAAAGTAACATTGCAGCTTATATCAGCCATACTATCAAAAATATACTGTCACCTGTATTAAAATTTTAATATATAATTGAGGCGTATAGAGGAATCATCAACTTCTTCTGTTGGCACAACTATGAAATTTGAAGATTTAAAGTGGGTAATGATGATCATCACCGATCAATACTCCTTAAGGCAGGCCTATTCCATGTGATCATAAACTAGGTTCTCCATGCAACTCGATATATTCACGTCGGAGATCCACGCATCTATAATCAATTGGATCATTCAGCATTCATAACACTCACCTTGTACACTTGTGATCTTCAACAATATCGACGACTGCCAAATACAGAGTTTGTGTAGAACACAGTTGATGATCATGCGAGACAACGCAACTTAGACGTGTTCATTGGAAGCACTGATTGACGATGGTAATAGGGAACAATTCTTGTTTAGATGAGAAAATACACTTGTGGCGTAATAATCACAATACGGATACCGTACTTCTGTATGTACGTACAAGGAGGCACGTTTATAGCACTGGACCAGGGTCGAGTCACGATTTTTTTGTGACTCGACTTGACTCGAGTCATTTTCTTGAAATGGGAAAATGACTCGACTCGAGTCAATATTTGGATTGACTCGACTTGTACTCGAGTCATTACGCATGACTCGACCCAAGTCAATGACTTGACTTATTTTATATGACTTGAAGCTGAATAAATTTGCGAACCGTAATGGCAAGTTTAAAACATCTGACAAATTCCGCCGACATCGCTATTTGTTACCGCTGCTTTCGTTGCACTCGTCTGATATCAGATATACCGCCGCAAAAACAACAGACAATGGTACCATAATGTCCTATATGGTGTCGACACAAGCAAATCTCACGGCTCATAGTGAAATTGATTACCGTCACAATTTCCATTTGGCTACAGGCAATTCGACGGTCATTTTTCACCGGCTTGCCGAGCATTAAATTTGGTAAAACGGGTATCAATCGAAAGCTGACTCTGCACCGATTACGAAAATATAAATTTTACTCCGCTCGTAGCCCTGGAACCCCCACAATCAGCCTCGAATTTTTCATTGTTATGAAGATTGGCATTAGCACGCAACAATGCTGCCAGGCTCTTTTGCTCTTGAGCTACTCTCTCGTTTCGCCCGACAGCATTGTTGCGTCCCAATGCCAATCAGGGTCGTACCAGCCCTGCTCTCACTCTACAACCATGAGAATAGGCACATCCTCACTGTCAATTACTTGCGCGCATTAGTTGAAGCATTGAAAAATTCTCTTTTAAAGCGTTTTGCAGGAGTGTTTGAAAATGTGAACATGATCACAACTGATGAGTCTTTGGATAAGCCTATCGGTAATCCCGAACCGTTTGGTGAAACCATCTTCCTCACATCATGCGTGCTCGATCCGAAATTTGCTTTCCATTGGCTTATGGATCTAAATTGTTCAAAACAATCCCGAATTGCACCGCTGCATGAAATAATCGAGTTTATAATGACTGAGGCTGTCACTCATTCATACGATATGACCAGCCAAGGTACAAAATCATCCAGTGACGAAGAGGTACTAGATCCTCCGCAATCAATTATACAAGCAAATAATCGAAGCAAAGTTCAATTAGAGCCAATGCAATGACTCAGATGGTCAAGTACTTGGAAGAGACTGATAAGCTCATGTGTAGAATTAAAAGCGATGATTCTTTTCATTTTTGGGCGACTCGAAAGAATGAGTATCTAATGCTCTTCAGTGTGGTTCAAATATGCTTGTCAACTCCTGCATCTAGTGCAGTGGAACGTGTAATCAGTAGAGGTGGATTTATTCTAAGGCCATGCCGCTCTAATATATCTGAGGATCTCCTTTCCACTTTGGTATTTTTAAAGTGTAACTCATGATTGATTTGATCTGCTGTCTGTAAAAACACACAAACCCTCTGTCCCAGTGGCGTATCCAGGGGGGTTTTAGGGGGTCGTAACCCCCCCTTTCAAAGTCCCAAAAATTGATGTCAAATATAGCCTCCAATATTTGTTAATTTATCAGTTCAACATATTCGTTTTCTCGTATGATAAGGCAAATATGGCGTCTTAATGTTATTTAGGGGGTCTAAAACCCCTACAAAATATTGGAATTCTGCGCCGTATTAGTCGCAAAGATATTGGTCACTATATTTCACTTATTCCGTACGAATTCTGCGCTTGTTCAGCTACATTTTAGCTGTGGTGGTAACCGACGTTCTCAACTTTCTTCCCTCGATTTCTCTCTCGCCTTGCTAAAACGAGAGACCCATTTTAGGAAAATCTAATCTAATTGGTCGACGCGATCCGTAATTGCAAAGACGACGTTGTCGGCAATCAACATCGCCCGCGAATTCGTTGCACCTGCTCGCCTTGTAATCCTAATCAAGAATTGCTCGGCGGCGTGTTGATTGATCAGCCAGACGTAGACAAGGCGGCACCAGTACGACAATGCTGTTCTCAAATCCACATTGTCTACGTGGTTATCGGCGAGCAATGGCCTACGATTGACATTCACATTTCAAAATACAAGCCTAGCAATCTGCGTTCCCGATTGTTAGGCGGCTTGCTGTCGTTGAAATACAGGCCTATGTTGCCGTTGAAATTATATCGACTGACAAGTTTCTCTGCCGCTCAAGTTATTATACCAGTGTGTACTTGCGCGGCGGACTTGCGTGCTTGCAATTAAGGTCTAATTATCTTCGCGCGTACTACGCGCTCAGCTGTACGGCTTGTAAAGCCTTCGAAAAGCACATATTCGTGTACACTTTTCACACCACACCTCTCTGTGGTGATCGCGATCGCCCTCGTTTATGCAATCGCCCTATTCCGCGCTTGTTCGTCCGCTGCGATACTACCGGGCGTGCGCATAATATCGTCAAAACCTAACAAAATCGCGCATCTCTGGCCGGAACTAGGCGCTTGGAGACGGGCGGCGTTTGCCGGCTCATGACTAAATGTGAGCATTTACGAATGTTTTTCAATCATACCGTAAAAAAACGCAATTTCAGGCATCGTCTGTATCGTATTCGTACATCTTCCGCTCACCGCAAATCTCTTTTTATTATTGAACTATAATTTATCGTAAATAGTCGTCTTGGCGATTAGACAAATGGTCGTATTGATGACGTCATAATAGCTAATTTCAGAACGCCAAGCCCCCTCCCTTTTTTCGCACTCTGGATACGCGCCTGCAGTCTGTCCATTTGAGGTTTTGTTAGGTATGTGCATTGTGCACGTGAGTAATAATGAATGGCTGATGCCGCGTGATGTTTGTACAATAGGACTGTTTAAAAGTAACTTCTTTTTTTATTTTACTGGGTGGCTACTTGATAAATTGTTACGTTGCATAAAAAGAACATTGAATCTGGCTCAATTTTAATAGATAGAATCACTGATATGAGAGGAGAAAATTTTGGATTTGAAAATATATGAAGTATTTTTAGTGAGAAATTCCTCCATATAATATAATTACATACTAGTAGTAAGCCGACTATTTTTTAATATCCGTAACATTCTTCTCTAATAACTTCACTTCTTCTAGTTGGAATCGAGCCAAATTTGCTATGAATCATATTTTTTACACATTGTAACAATTTCATGAGATAGCAGGTAAAATTCGAAAATCTCTATTTGTAATTAATCTAAAATTTTCTTTCATAGCATTACTTTCTACTGGTTGGAATGGAGCCAAATTTGATTTTTTTAGGCAATGTAACAATTTTAAGAAGTAGCCGGAAAATTTGAAAAAATGTTTTTGAACAGCCCCATTGTACAATTATTTCTCCAATGCTGTAGCTGCGATGTAGTCTGAATAATGCAATTGGGAAAACCTTAGGTAATATCAAAATGTATCTGTTTTTTATCACTGCGCAATGCACATAGCTGCATGCACGCTTTTACAGCATGCTGGCATGTTGTAAATACCTCTACATAGACATGTATCTGTCGATTTTCTATCAGCTTGTATCTTGACGTGAAGTCGTTGGTTCTCTATCAGCTATTTATGAGCTATCGTCGATGTGCTCATCATAAAAGCTGAATGCTTCAATTGGTGATGTATCAGACTGACAAGACAGATATTTGATCATAAGTTCAAACTTGGTGAAGTTATCGGTAGCATCGGTAGATGAGGCCAGGACCTGTCCTTTAGCTGCCTAAATAAACACGTGCCAAGACTCTGATAGGGACAAAATGAGCATGTTTGGCAAGCAAGGAATTCGATATCACCCAAGCAGGATTGTAAACATGAGTTGAACATGACTTCAATACTGTGACTTGGACTCGACTCGAGTCATAACACTATGACTCGGACTTGACCCCTTAAACGGTGACTTGGACTCGGACTCGACTCGGTGATGAATTGAAAATGACTCGAGTTGACTCCAGTCAAAACCACAAAAGTAAGATTGACTCGTGACTCGGAACCATGTGACTTGGTTACAACCCTGCACTGGACACAATGTTTCGAGTACTTTGGTCTGAGCCGAGATTAATTCTATTGATCCGAGTCTAGAAGTGGGAGAAAATGATATGTTCCTTGCCACTTTGAGTTAACACACCAATGAGAATTATAGCTTCGATACTATTTTTGACCACGCACATTGATCAGTCGGATTGCAGCATACAAAACATGTGGTACAATGTCATGAATGTTAGTGGAAATGACATATCTGTCAAGTCACGATGAACCCACGGCATTGTCACGAAATACAACGAAATAGGTGTGGCCGCAAAACACCAAATAACGTGTTGTGCAACTGGCGTTGTAGCCTATTCTGATGCGAAGTGATAATGAGTGATACTCAATTCAGATTTGATTCACTCATACACTCGATTTTGGGCATCCTAACACGTTTCTGGTACTATGAGCGACTCGAAAGTTCGTGAGCAGGGACAATTTTGACGCCATCATCGACATAACGTAACATTTCTTTTTAGAAAAACTGAGGTTGTTGGCAGCTGCTGAATTGCCCACGTCAAGCGAATGGGAGACGCCGCTACAATTAGATGGGAAGATTGACTCTCAAACTGGTGATGGTATGGAGGGAGAATGTGACGGAGAGACACAGGCACAATGTGACTGGGACCAAGAGTCAGAACATGAAAATATAGATGATGAAGATTCTGACTACGACGACGAAACAGATTTTTGCCCAGAGACTCATGCAGGTACAAAATTCTGTACTGGTATGCAATTTAGTGAAATATTTGTGGCGAAATAAACCCGAATATTTCAAGCTGACACTCGTCAAGGGGTAGACCTATATGTCAGCAACTAAAAGAGACTTGAAAAAAATGTATATCAACAGTTTTATTACCAATTATGATGTCATTTTATCGCTTGCCTTTCATATTTTCTGCTTTACTTTTTCATTCAGTGTGCATGCCCCTCTTATTTACATCGCCTGGACCTAGGTGGGTGTCTGATTGACTCAAGAATCATGCTTGTGACATCGCAATTGAATACAAGACTGTTGGTACACAAATCTCCCAAATTCTCTACTCTAGTTGCAGACGATTACCCCTGATGAGTGTCTGCCAAAATGTCTGGGTTTATTTCAGTAGGAATATATTATTCATTTGTATTTCAGTATACCCTATGAACCAACGGTCAAGAGTTACACCACAATGTATGGCCCAACCAAAATTAAATCACGTCTGGTTATTTTTCAGAAACAGACGAACCGCCCCGAAAGAAAAAAAGGCGATGCGATAAATATAAATGGGAGAAGATTGCCCCGGCAAGTCGCCAACAAATCGAGCACGACAACAAGCCATACGTCAAGTGCAAGACACTGCTCGAGCAGCCTTCTGCCTTGAACTGCTTCCTCTCGCTATTTACCGTGGACGCTTTGCAAATTTTAGTGGACATGACAAACAAAAACTATAGACAAAAAAAAAGAGAACGGGGTAATAAAAGAGATGCAAAAAGATCTCACGAAGCTTCTTTTACCGATATCACCGTGCCTGAAATGAAGGCTTTTATCGGTCTGCTCATAGCGATGGGCATGTTGAAATTGCCAGAAGTAAACATGTATTGGCGGCAAGGTTGCCCTGTAATCAGAACTGTAGGATTTGGTGAAGTCATGAGCAGGGATAGATTCATGGTTATTTATAGACACCTCGCACTCTTTGATCCTGATGAGGAAATGGATTCCGCAGAAAACGAAGGCGTAGCGACTCATCCCGATCAACAATGTCAGACTGACCCGCAAATCAGGTTAGAAAAAATTAAGAATTTTTCCGGGATCATCCGCAGAAACTGCATCGAAAAGTACGCGAGCGGCAAAAACGTAGCCATCGACGAGTCGATGATACCGTTTGAAGGTCGCGTCGCGATTAGTGACCACCCTGCGTCGTATAGGCAGTCGATCAAGAACGGCTTGAAAATCTGGACTTTGGTGGAGTCGGAAACATCGTATGTCTGTAATTTTCAATTCTACGCCGGGCGCGATCCACAGACCTACGTGAGCCATAAATCCGACATCGCCAGGGGTGTGGTGATGGGTTTGATGGAGCCTTTTTTCAACGAGGGCCGTCATCTTTACATGGATAGCTTCTACACGAGCCCGGAACTTTTAAAGGAACTGCACAGTAACGGCACTTACGCGTGCGGTACTGTGATGCAAAACATTAACGGATTCCCGCAAGACCTGGTCATCGAAACGACCGACGAAAAATGTTACAGTCGTGGTTATTTCGATTGGCGTATGTCCGAAAACATTGTGTGTTACTCGTGGCTTGACAAAAATCCAACCTATTTTATGTCTACTATACATCTTCCTGATCAGGATGGAGATGTACAAAGCACGGGTTGCACAGTGTATAGGCGTTGGAGACGACAAGAGTATATAGAAATCGCGTGCCCCACTGTCGTGAAAGATTACAGCCGCTACATGTGCGCCATGGAGGACAGGAACCAGTTCTGTAAGTACTTCAATTTCAACAGGAAATCCAGGGCGTGGTACCGTAAAGTGTTCGGATACCTTTTGGAGGTGTGCGTGCATAATTCGCGTGTCTTGCTGGAGAACGTACAAGGGAAGAGCGTGAGCGGTGTCCCGTTCCGCGAGAGTCTGATCACGGCGCTAATTGGTGATTACATGACCGTGCCGGTGCATAGCGCCCCTCGGCCACGCTCGGATATACGACATGACAAGCGTGTGTGGCATATGCCCATTTTTGGGCCGGATCACGGCAAGACTCGTGGACGCTGTCGGTATTGCGTTAAGCGCAAGGCAGCCGCGAAAGCGGAAGGAACTGTTGTGCGTGGTCATACTTCTTTATATTATTGTACGGCATGTAACGTTACTCTATGCCTAAGCCCAAGAGAATGCTTCCGCAAATACCACGAGGAAGTTGATTTCTGGCCCTGACCGGGGCTGAGCGCCTGAGTGATTCTGTCCTGGATTGCGTGTTAGGCTTTAAACTGTATGTATGATATTAAAAGCTCACATGTGTACCTTTTATGCTACCACAACTACAATGGCGCCCGTTTTACACCAAATACTAGTAATTTTTCGACCATACCGGTACCCATTTCATTGCACTTTGCGACACTTCTGTGGGTTATTCACAACTCGACAGATATGCCATTTCCACTAACGTTGTCTGCGCGATATTACATGTTTCGTATGCTGTTTCCATAGTGGAAAATAGTGTCGAATCTATAATTTCCGTTGATGAAGAAACTGTTTGTGGAAAAGAGTATATAATATCAGTACTCGAAAAAATCATCTCTCTCTACTCAAAACATTAGAATAAATACTCGATTCAGAATTGGGTACCTGAATAATTGTGACCTCCCCTGGTTCCTCAATTATTAATCGTAACGATTGGTGTCTCGTAATGAGAGATTATTTTTCAGAGTACCAAAATTATGCTCCTTTCACAAATATGAGTTATTTTATGTACGATAATTATCATTTTGGAACTGCATTCTCATGATGGTTGATTGAAACCATCCGTAAACTGTGTAATAGCGATTTACTCCCAGTATTGTCATATAAGTCCTATGAAATAGCTATGGTCTTAAAACAACTAATTAACTTCAATATAGTGTCATTGACATTATTATATTTATGGTAGTGTACAATGCTTCCTCTAATTTTTCAAGAGTCTGCGCGCACTCACCAACTTAATGCGCGTTTCCTTAGAGAGCAGTGCGTAACGACTAAAAAACGGTCATCAATTCGGCTTTCTTGTGCGCTGCACACATTTTTGTGTGCGCGACTGCGCATGTGCGCAGCTTAGAGGGAACATTGGTCGTGTATAAGTCTATCAATCGTAAGATTATATTTTCATCTGCCCAAGGCACACACACAATTTTTACAACAATTCACAACAATTTTTAGAAGCTATTTCTCACACGGGCCCGAGGAGCCCAGAATATCCTCTGACAGTGGGAGTCGAATAATTCGGTCCGCCTGCTTTGATGACACCGATTCTCACCACTACGATACTTCCCCACGTAAAATTAACATTTTGGAACTTTCCAAGTTGAGCATACTTGTAAGTCTCGTTCTTGACGGGATTGTAATCTTGAAGTTTCTGTAGTGTTTAGTAATCCGCATTCGTTTCTTACCAGACAAGGATGCAGTTAGTGTGTCTGTATATTATAAGAAATGGTCATTGGTCAATTGCTCTTTTTGAGCATCAATCACCAATGTTTTCTTCAGCTTTCCATTGTACAATGTACATGCATGATGTACTTCTTCAACTTACGCTGACAAATGTTTAGGCAAGTGGTTCCCAACAAGTGGGCGTGGCACACTAGCGTGCTAATTGGACTGCTCATGGGTGCGTGAGAAAATTTGGTTAATGTATAGCAAAATTTAAGGAATCCAAATTATGAGTAGGGCATAGTCGGCTGTTGTAATATTATTTTTATCCGCTCTAGACACACAATGTACAATGCGATGTGATCAACAGATAGGAGAATGTCGAAACGACCAAGTACCGTTGCCTAATCTGCCATCCACATCTGCCTTATGTCTGATGCCTGATCTTGACCTCCCTTCTTTCAGCTTTTCTCACTCTTTTCCTGCTTTTCCTCGATTTCGTCCTTGATCCGGTCTATCTCTGGGTCTTTGTTGTAGGTTCGATGTAAACTCTTAGAGACGTAGGTGAGGGGAACAGCAGATAAACGTGCCACAGTTCATTTTTTAATCGTCATCTTGTAAAATCTTGCCCGCAGGGTAACCTACCCATCGTGGTATTTCCACATCTGTTGTTAATTTACAACCAACCTTTATTAGTTATGATTCCCGAGACGCCAACTCAGAGCATGACCCACTTTTGTTCCATACTTTTTGTAGAACACCACTTACACATATCAGATGGCGTGGAGGAGCCGAGATAAACCTCGAACACGTAGCAATAGAGATTCCACAGTCGGACTTGGAGCCGTGTGCCGTTGGTATTGCTGTGGTGCAACTTGGGCCTACCAATACGCTATCTCGCCAGTCATGGTATTCGAAGTGATAGGGTGCCGCTAATTATTTGGCCTTTTCGGAGGGGACCCAGGTCAAAAAGTTTGAGAACCACAGGTTTACGCATTATCTCGCAAGTGCTGGTCAGTGGGGTTGTTGAAATATTTTTTCTATGGGATTCCGGAGATTCACTGATAAAATTGTTCGGTTGCCTAAAAAAATGCACACTGAATTTTCCTCGACTCCTACCAGTAGAAGCTGATGCAAACCTCATGAAATTCTTGAGTTTGCTTTGACCACATTTGATTATGACGTACCAGTAATTGTGACTAGGTAAGTTGAGATATGCCATCAGTAAACTGATGTCAGTTACATGTAAGAAATCAAATTTTGTGTTTCTGGAGCATGACTTTTATGTGGTGCTTTTCTGGTGATTTTGAGGGTCAATCGCTACTTGATACGATTGTCGTTCCGTGGGTAGGCGATTTGTGGCATTGTGCGAAATGTTTTTCGACAGTGAGATACCTCTAACTGAGGTTTCGAGGCTGCAATAAAGTATTGAAACTATGATTTTTGATGTTAAAATATTGCTCTTGATGTGAAGGCGTCGATTTTCGGTACTCATAATAAACGAATTTCACTGCTCACCTCGAATAATTGCAATTGATGCTCGACTTGGATTGCACTACTGACTCTAGTAATTTATTCTATTCTAGTTGAGTATTCTGTAATTTGTCAAGTAAACAGAACCCTGAGATCATTTAAATTTGCTTCGTTTCTCCACATGCAATTTCTGCTACCTTGTGAATATTTCTGCATGGACAGTTGTTAAATTTACACTATTCCGTAGTATAAGATTATTTGATAAGCCTTGCATTTATGCGTGCAGCATCCTTTATGCTGAACAGATCGACAAATATAAATTGGCAGATATGTTTAATTCCAAATCTGAATCATGTCTTGTTGTTATTTGCTATTTGACATCAATGATCATTTTACACAATACTTTTATGTTTTCTTTCTAGCGATATCTTTGTATATCTAGTGCTTTGTCACGGGTGCGCAGAAGAAGCGCAGTGTCCAATTTATATTTTGGCTAGTGTCTGGATTTTGAAAGAAAGAAGAAGGCATTGAGTTGCATGTAATTATGGAGTTCCATTACCCGCAGACTGGGGATGCCGATCTTTATTCTGATGTCGAGGAAGACTTTGAGGACGATGAGGAGCTGTTGACACGAAGTAAGTCTGGTTGACAATTCAGTGTGATTACGTCAAAATGAGTAAATAGTAGTTCTGATGTATTGGAATGATGATATTATTAGCAATAAATTGGAATTGAAATTGAATTGATGAATGATTTACAGACGTTTCACAAATAACACATACTGCATCGTCGACAATTGTATTTCGATTTAAATTTTAAACTTCTTGTCAATAATTGAATTTGAATAGTAGGCTATATTGATATTGAAATTAATGCACCGTATCACCAAATGTGTCATCACCGGCATTGAAATTTGAATAATCGAGGCAAGCAGATAGCTTAACCTCAATGTCCTATTTTAGATGACGCACAAACTCTTTCTGTTGGCACAAATTAGGTTGAAGGATTTTGATAAAATTGGCACACAAACTGAAGAATTAACGGCCGGCCTCTCCCTATGACGCAAAATCTGTTGTTTCGATAATTTTTCGCAGCAATATAGTAGTCCATTACTCTACGTTTTGGCCAATGGCAGAATTCTTGGCAGTTGCCTTTTTTATTAATTGGTAATCAACAACCCATGATTGTTTCTTAGCGACTGGAACTGTTCCATCTGCGGCTCTGTACCAATAGTGACCAAGTGTTATGGCTGCTGTAAGTTGCCTGTTGGTGCTGTCATTTTAGAAAACCTGAGTTATAGCAGATTGAATGTACACGGTAGTGGGATTTGAAGCGCACAAGTGTTGATCTCCTGCTTTAGTGGGCATTTTGTGGGTGTAAGTAGGTTTACCATTTGCCAGTACTGATTACCATGTCTCAAACTCTGGACGGGTATGCTGGGTTTCAGATTGCTATTGTGCAATATCTATAAGTATTAAAGGCCAGTCGCAGCTCAAAGATAGCAAATGCTTTCCTCTGTGCATAGATCTGCCGTGAAAACCAACTTGTGGGGATTGACATTTGGCAGTACGAAGCTTTTCAAATGTGAAATTTTTGATGAATGTTTCACATGAACATGTTCAAATTTATTGTGTTTCATGTGATCATTCACTGCAATCCCCATGAAACTTGATACATGCACGTTGGAGATCGACGTGTTTACAATCGGCATTTAGGGTTGTGGCATAGGGTGTCATCAGAGTCATTGAAAACCCATAACCCTACCCCCTAACCCAGGGGAGGGCAATTTCTCCAGTCGGCGGGTCAGATATGGGGAAATAAAGTACTTGACTGGCCGAATTCCTGAATCAATGCGTCAATCGCGTAATCCACATGCATGGAATAAATCATATATCATGTAAACTTTAGGCGTAAAGCATAGAGGCCAAAAACAGTAGGCAATGAATTTATTAATGTCATGCACTTCAGTAGCTGTTAAAGTTTATGAGACATCTATGGTCGATCAAAGTTGTTAACAAGTTCGTTGAACTCTGGCTGCATGTTAGACGTAGAAACCCTTAGTAAAGACTTCAGTGAATATAAGTACCGACCGGTATATTGGAACCAGACATGGGGTAATCGCGATTAGTAATCGTAATCGATTACGACGATTACAGCATTTCCAAGTAATCGTAATCGCAATCGATTACATTCGAAAAAATTACGAAGTAATCGTAATCGACTACTTCCCATATCTAATCGATTTCTTTGTGAAAGAACGATTACTTTTTATTTGTACAATGACTATGACATATACCGAACATTCGTACACAAGGAGGTGATATTATACCTGGTTAGTGATAGCATGAACGTCTGATTTTCAAATGCCACTGCTCATTATTTCGTCAGAAGTATTAGGTTTTCTTGTTATTGCGTAAGAAGTATCCATATTTCGTAAATAGATATTCGATGTTCATAATAGTGTGATCGTAAGAACACCCGCCGTGCTGTATATCAGGGTTTCAATACACTCGAAACGCCACCACTTCTCATCAGGATAATTAATCACCACTCTGCCTAGTTTCAAATAATAACTTATGTATTGGTGTTTGGTTATGCTTAGTTAAACGTAGTTTGCCCGCTGCTGCTTGGCGAGCAGTATAGGCCTGTAGTACGTACGTACGTACACCGGACAAAGATTTGAAATTTGTACTCGTCAAATAGAACATTACGGTTTCCACAACGAAGCATTAAAAAGCAACAGCTGCTGATATATATCATTACCGAGCCGTTCTTGCAGTATCTGTATTAAGTTGAAGGCAGAATTTTATGTTCGCTTTAGCTTATTCTCATATGACTTTACTTGAAACGGGCGTCAATCGTTATTTCACAATTCTTCACTCAACATTTGCACCTGCCGCCATAGTCATCTGCTTATATATCATGTTAGCGTGGGTTGCAGCCAGAATCAGGACCAAAACAGAAATTCGTCCCCCACTCCAAACGTTGGTCTTGGGCCCCCACAGGGCTGTCAATTTTCAAGCTGACGACCGAATTCCGTTAATAATATTGGCAATTGCATAATGTTACTATTCATTTTTAATCTGCTCTCAGCCCCCGATGGTCAGATTTACCTGTAGAGCTGGGGGCACATATTTCATAATTATAACATCTGGAATCTTGTTATAATTACTTTGTGCATGTTTTTAATTCGTGACTTCCGCGCTGTTATATAATCAAAAGATATTGTAGTCGCCCAAACGTAGCAGACTAAAAGAAAATCCTTCATGAGACGTACACACAAATAGTCATGTCTTTAATCCTCTGTGGGTGCCCCGCGTGGCTTTTGCATTGTGGGCTCAGATTGAAAGGACAGGGCTATTAGTCACGTCCACCCAGCGCGGCTATTGACAATGCACACATACCCTAAGTTTCGGCCAAGGTTATTCTTTAGTAGCACACTTTGTGGAGTCGCATGTTGGCCGGAACTATGCACATAATAATAATAATAATAATATAATAATTTATAGAGCGCCGAATATAACAATATGTCATTACTACACTAGGGCGCTGTACATAAAAGGCAATAAAATATAAAAGTAAACGATATGTATAAAAGACGAAGTGCATAGTTGTAGGGCGGAAAGAACACTACTCTAGTTCGAACGCTCGTGTGAATAAAACGGTCTTGATTTTGCATTTGAAAACATATAACGAGTCACATAGTCTGATAGAAATTGGAAAATTGTTCCACAGAATGGCGGCCGAGGAAGAAAAGGTTCTCACACCGTAGGTCGATGTTCTAACTCTTGGAACTGACAAGAGCATTTGGGACTGAGAACGTAGCGCTCTTCCGGGATTATACATTGTCACTAGCTCACGAAGATACGTTGGTGCACTTCCCTCCATGCATTTGAAGACGTACAGAAGAAGCTTGTATTCAGACCTAAATTTCACGGGTAACCAATGAAGGGATCTAAGAATCGGCGTTACGTGATCACTAGGGCGGTTTTTTTTTGACATTAAAAAAAGTAAATTTTGACCTAAAAAAACTTAATTTTGACCAAATTTTGACCTAAGATATGCAAATTAGGTGTTTTCCCACATAATGTTAAAATTGTACCACTTATCTTCATTTCTGGTTGGAACTGACTGTCCTAACGAAGTAGTTTGGCCTGAAAAAACGTTTTTGGCTTAGAAACAGGCAACTTTTAACATGACAAAAAAAACAAAATTTTAACGAAATCTGGCCCTATGAAGAATTGCAGTGGTTACAATACGTATTATGGTAGAAATATTTAAAATATTTTGTAGTACAACGAGAGATACTTCCTACATTCTTGGGTAGAAAGTGCACGGTAGGGCTGTTCAAAAATAAATTTTTTTCCCGATTCAAGCCGGTCACCTCTTGAATCGTCAGGTTACCCTAAAAAACGCTGCACACCAAATATGGTTCAATTCTAACAAGTATAGGGCTCCGCAGATCCAATTTAATTTTTTAATTTAAACAGGAAAATTAAAAAAAAAATTGCAAATTTTTCTGCCAACCCCATGAAATTTTTGAGCTGTCTTCAGAGACCATGCAAAACAAATTTGAGTCAATTCCGACCAGTAGAAGCGGAGTTATGTGAGTTTTTCGTTGATAAATCGCGGATTATCCACCAATCAAGGATAATCCGCGAAATATCAACGAAAAACTCCAATAACTCCGCTTCTACTGGTCGGAATTGACTCAAATTTGTTTTGCATGGTCTCTGAAGACAGCTCAACAATTTCATGGGGTAGGCAGAAAAATTTGGAAATTTTTATTTTTAATTTTCCTGTTTGAATTAAAAAATTCAATTGGATCTGCGGAGCCCTATACTTGTTAGAATTGAACCAAATTTGTTGTGCAGCGTTTTTTAGGGTAACCTGATGATTTAAGAGGCGACCGGCTTGAATCGGGAAAAAAAAGTTAATTTTGAACAGCCCTAGTGCACGGGCTGCACGTCCTTACTAAGAAGCTTGCCAATAACGTTCAACAGCAGCAGTTGTTGGCTGACAAGTGACAACACTCCAGTTGTGCGTACACTGCTGGTGCTGGTGACACACCGTGTTGCTTCATTCTGACAATGTTGTCTACATCACAATTTTTCATCATGCGCTTCTTAATATGAGAATGATGCAACGCACAAGAAAACTTTCTTCAGTTAGGATATTGCGGTACGTTGACCATAACACCATGCCTACCTATTATATGTTTTATTTGACCGTTTATGATTCACAATGAGCAGACGATTAGCCGTTTACAACGGTAGGCCTATAAAATAGGCTAAAAGCGGTAAAATATCACATTATAAGTTCACCGATAGTGCAAAATCTACGATACAAACAAAATGCAGACGTCAAAAATTTTTTGACTTTATGAAAAAATTTGACAAATTTTGACCTAACGCTACAATTTTGACAAAATTCTGACAAATTTTGACATGTCAAAAAAAAACCGCCTTAGTGATCACGCTTCCTTGACCGAGTTACCAAACGAGCAGCGATGTTTTGGATCTTTTGTAGCTTGTCGATGCAATTTTGGTTTACCCCGTAAAGCAGAGCATTTCCATAGTCAAGCCGTGATATCACCAGCGACAGTATTATGGCTTTGCATGCATCCTCAGATTGGTAGTTCCTGATTCGACTGATCTTGTGGATATACATGAAACAGATCTTTGATGTATAGTCGATATGTTTTTCCATTGAGAGCATGCCGTCAAAGTGAATACCTAGGTTACGTACACAGGTCTTGGCTTGGCTGGTGTCTTTTGGTTTGTGGTGGCGCGGTAATGACCGGCACCGAAACTCCTATTTCTATAAATTAGACATGCTTTTTCATGAGGGGAAGACGTAAATGCATTTCAAAATCAAGCTATCTAGAGACATTTAAATCGCGAAGCTCGAAGAAAATTTTCATGTTAAATAAATCTCTTGAAAATACTCTAGAGTTCAGAAAAGGGGTTCTCAGCCCTTTCTTGGCCGTGGCCCATTTTCCGGTTTAAAAATGTGCTGTGGCCCACCTGATATCTTAGAGTCATAATCTTGTATAATGCGTGGTCATGGACAGCGCCGATATGCCCATTTCTCTAAAATATGCGCATTTTTCTCTAGCTGATGATATTTAAATCTCGATCCACGGAATATGAAATCGCGCGAAGCGTGAAAAAGATTTCAAGTTGAATAAATATCCTCCAACAAACGGACAACGACATAATCTTGCGCCCCTTCGAGTTCCCCAATTGGGGGTGTGGGTGCGGTAGTTACGGACCTGGTAAATCATAAGCTAAAACTCCTAAGTATATTATCTTCATCCGCTGCTCCATTCGCGTCGCGAAACACAATGATTAGATCCCCACACTGTGTGATTGGGACTTTAGTGATACTATTGTGGGGAATATTATAGTCATTCTGGGCCAGCATCGAACAATTCATTGGTGGATGGGGTACTACAGAGAAGTGAAGAAAGATTTTTCAATATGCATGATGTAATTTGTAATGTTTGTATGTCTTGTACTAAAACAACTGAAGTTGCGATGTCAGAATATTCAATCCAATGGTACAATCCATTCCGGTGACTTTTTCATTATGTACAATGATTTCCAGGCCGGACATTTTAAAGCGACTTCAAAAATTAATGCTCTCCGATAAATCTTCAATCCATTAGGATTCGTTGAGTTGGTGCAGTATACACCCGCCAGAATTTGCTAATAATTTGCAATTATGGCTATTTTTAGCTTACAATAATACGGCCTGCCGAAGTACAGTAAATCTGTACATCAATTTCACTTCATTGCGAGTTCATTGCATACCCTTTTCAACAGCATATGACGCTGCCGGAATACTTGGTTACTTCAGCATTAGCCTCCAGTTATTATACGCTTGAAATTATTTTAGTTGCTGTTAGCCGTAGGTTGTCATAGCCAGTACAAAAAGCCACCGTTTCTCCATAACGTTTTCGATTTGTACTGCTGACTTCATACGTGGCACTACGTCTAATCAGGGTCTCAGATGAAAAGCTTTGTAGCTATGTAGCCTACGTATAATTAGATAATACGAATATATTTTTAGCGAATAACATAAGAAATATACCGAAACTTACATTCATTCTGAAATTTTCTAAATGGCTCTGTGGCCCACCTCAAAATGCTCTGTGGCCCACCCTTGGAGAACCCCTGGTCTAGAATTTATGTTGGTTTTGTTAACTAATTTTATTCCCCTTCGAACTCTCTTCCCACTCTATTGGGAATCTAGGGTGCGGCAGTTACAGACCTGGCACGAATGCAAATCGTTGGGTGCTATGAACCGTCCTCTATAAAAATTGGCAATGGTTACATTATGACATAACAAGCAAATGACGCATCATTTTTATAGAAAATTGTTATCTCATTAGGCCTTTTCAGCGCAATCCTTATATTGTCTCCATTATATCTTCTAATATTAGTTCTAAAAGCAAAATGAATGTAATCGTGAGTAATCGTGATTACTTTTCCAATGTAATCGTAATAGACTACTTCCTGATTTTGCTGTAATCGTAATCGTAATCGCGTTATTTGGAAGTAATCGTAATCGCAATCGATTACATTCATGAAGTAATCACCCCATGTCTGATTGGAACTAGGCGTTGTCTTGTTAATGTCCATGCTCAAAAACGTTAGGTTGCAAATGTATGTAGACCAGGGCCACGGGCAATGTTCCCTCTAATTTTTCAGGAGTCTGCGAGGTAGCGCAGTGGTATAAATCCACGGCTGCAACACCAATGGGTTGCGGGTTCGAGGCCCACCGAGGTCGACTTCAGAATTCCTATACCCAAGTGTTGGAGGTTTATCTAAACTCCTCGTCACTTAATCCGCGTAAGAGGTGTCTTACAAAAGCCTAGAAGTGGACCGTGCTGTAAGTCGGCAGTTACGGAATAAAAATGAAGAATATCGGCCTGGTGTAAATGACCATAGTAGTCGACAAACACCACAAATACCTTAAAACAAACAAATGGGTCCGCGCGCACTCACCAACTAACTGCGCTGTCCCTCGGACAGTTTGAGATTTGAAGCAGAGGACAATGTGTTGACTTTGACCAGACTCTCAAATTCCACGATTGTTCTGAAACTTTGACGTTCACATTCATTCGACTACATTTTCTACATTTGTAGAGTTGATTTTTTTCGAATAGCATACTGAAATGATACGATCCTTGCTTTGCTACTGTATCTGGTTTATCAACGATAATGAAAGTTTCGTCTGTAGAACGTGACATTTTTTAGAACAGCTGAGGTCCTTAGAAGCCAAATTGCCCGCTTCAAGCGAATGGGAGACGTCATCTCAATGGGATGAGGAGTTTGACTCCGAAATTGCTGATGGTATGGAGGGACAATGCGACGGAGAGACACAGGCACAATGTGATGAAGAGCAAGAGTCGGAACGGGAAAATATAGATGAGGAAGATTCTGACCATGATGGCGACACTGATTTCTGCCCGGAGACTCTTGGAGGTACAGAATTTCAGTAGTCCAATACAATTGAATAATATGTCCATATTGAAATAAAGCTGAATATATTCGGCTGACGCTCATCATGGGTAATCATCAGCAACCAGTAGAGACTTGGAAAACTTTGTATATCAGCAATTGTATCACAATTTATGAGGTCGCCGATATTAAATTTTTAATAATCAAGCCGAGCAGATAGTTCCCTCTCAAGATTCCTAGTCACAAGTCAATTTGACTTTTGTAGTTTTGACTCGAGTCAAGTCTCGTTATTTTCAATTCACTACCGAGTCAAGTCCAAGTCTGGGAGCAAAGGGTCGAGTCCGAGTCATAGTGTTAAGACTTGAGTCTGGCTCCTTTTCATAGTGTTTACTGTTCATCATCGAGTTCAAGTTGGGTTCAACTCAATTAGCCTGTGAAAGGTGAGAGATCAGACCAAGTGTTTCTGGGGAAACGGTCTACCCTGTTTTGATAGTATCGATCGAATTAGTTGAGCAGAAGCGGTCACTCATCGCTTTTTTGAAAGAAGTAATCTCTGTTGCAGTGAACAGCACGCACATATTCACACAAGGTATATATTGTGGAGTCTGTAAGGAATTCAATTCAATTTATTGCTAAAAATTGAATGAAAAGTGAAAGAAGATAATATATAAATGCAGGTGACAAAAAGTAACCAGTATCCAAAACTTGTCTATTTTTACAGCAAGTTCATCTCGTCTTCTTGATTATATACACGCTCGGCTGTCCTGCTCTGTCTAGCTCTGGGTGTTGTTGGTTTTGTACCCTATTGAGGTCGTGCTTTACAGTATTTAAAAGTGATGATATGGAGTATTATGCTAGGCATGCCCTTACAAACATGAATCAGCAAAACTTACTCCAACTATAAAAATCCATTTTTGGGTCTCCAACTACAAAAACACCAATTTTTACGTATTTCTATTCAACCTCAATTCTGTCAGCCTCAGTCACATGGTAGAACTATAGAATGGCACTGTGGGAGCAACATGGTTTAATTATTCTGCTAATCAACTAATTGTTCTATGAAAAATATCCTTGTCTCATCTTTGCCTCCTCTCCCCTATATGTTTTCTAAGTTTTCACCCATGGAAATCGACATATGTAAAACCACCCGTCTATTTTCCAGAGACGGACCAACCGCCCCAAAAGAAAAAAAGGCGACGCGATAAATATAAATGGAAGAAGATCGCCCCGGCAAGCCGCCACCAAATCGAGCACGACAGCAAGCCGTACGCCAAGTGCGAAACACTGCTCGAACAGCCTTCCGCTTTGAACTGCTTCCTCTCGCTGTTTTCCGAGGATGCTATGCAAATCGTGGTGGACATGACAAATAAAAACTATCGACGAAGTGAGGGAGAACGGGGTAAAAAACGGGATCCAAAGAAACGATATCATCAAGCTTCTTTCACCGATATCACCGTGGCTGAAATGAAGGCTTTTATTGGTATGCTCATCGCGATGGGCATGTTGAAATTGCCAGAAGTAGACATGTACTGGCAGCACAGTTGCCCGTTAATCAGAACGGTAGGATTCGGCGAAGTCATGAGCAGGGATAGATTCATGATTATTTATAGGCACCTCGCTCTTTTTGATCCTGATGATGAAGTGGATTCTACAGATAACGAGGACATAGCGTCTCATGCTGATCAACAATGTCAGACTGACTCACAAAATAGGTTAGAAAAAATTATGAATTTTTCTGAGATCATCCGCAGGAACTGCATCGAAAAGTACGCGAGCGGCAAAAACGTAGCCATCGATGAGTCGATGATACCGTTTAGCGGTCGTGTCGCGATTAGTGACCACCCTTCGTCATATAGACAGTCGATCAAGACCGGCTTGAAAATCTGGACTTTGATAGAGTCGGAAACATCATACGTGTGTAATTTTCAATTCTACGTGGGGCGCGATCCACATACCTACGTGAGCCGCAAGTCCGACATCGCCAGGGGTGTGGTGATGGGTTTGATGGAGCCTTTTTTTAACGAGGGCCGACATCTCTACATTGATAGCTTCTACACGAGCCCGGAACTGTTGAAGGAACTTGACAGTTATGGCACTTACGCGTGTGGCACTGTCACGCAGAACATTAACGGATTCCCGGAAGAGCTGGTGATCGACACGGCTGCAGAAAAATCTTACAGCCGAGGTTATTTCGATTGGCGCATATCCGGAAATGTCGTGTGTTACTCGTGGTTCGATAAGAAGCCTGTGTATTTCATGTCTACCATCCATCTGCCCGATCAGGAGGGTGATGTTCAAAGCACGGGTTGCACAGTGAAAAGGCGTTGGAAACGGCAGGAGTATATAGAAATAGCGTGCCCCACTATTGTGAAAGACTATGACCGTTACATGTGCGCCATGGAGGACAAGAACCAGTTCTGCAAGTACTTTAATTTCAATAGGAAATGTAGGGCGTGGTACAGGAAAGCGTTTGCTTACCTTTTGGAGGTGTGCGTGCATAATTCGCGTGTCTTGCTGGAGAACGTACAAGGGAAGAGCGTGAGAGGCGTCCCGTTCCGCGAGAGTCTGATCACGGCGCTTATTAGCGAATACATGACGGTGCCGAAACGTTGTGCCCCTCGGCCGCTTTTGCATTCTCTACGACATGACAAGAGTGTGTGGCATATGCCCATTTTCGGGCCGGATCACGGCAAGAAGCGTAATCGCTGTCGGTATTGCGCCAAGCGCAAGGCAGCCGCGAAAGCGCAAGGAACGGTTGTGTCTGGTTTTCATTCACTTTATTACTGCCAGGCATGTAACGTTCCTCTATGCATGAGCTCACGAGAATGCTTCCGCAAATACCACGAGGAAGTTGAATTCTGGCCTTGAAGTATTCGTTTACCATACAAGGACTGAGCACAATGAAGTACGTGAGTGATTCTGTCCTGAATCAAGTTTTAGGCTTCGAGTCAAGTATTTCTCGTTAGGTCGTCATAACGATATGTATGATATGAAAAGTTCAAATATGTACCTTTTATGCTACCACAAATACTTTGGTGACAGCTTTCACGTATATGTTGGGTTACCATACATCCTCTTCTAAGTAGATTTGTCCTTTTTTTGAAGTGTCCTCAGAAGACTCCCGAATGTCCTCTTTTCATACATCCTCCTTTAGGAGGATTTGGCCTCCCGAGGACCTCTAAATGCCCCCTTTTTTGAGATTTTGTCCTCTTTTTTGATAAGTTTGGTTAAATGTTGGCAAAATGCGACTTAGATACAGTAAATCAGCACTGAAGTAACGCTCCGGCGGTTATTTCGAAGCTGAGCCGAAAAGTTGACCTTTCTTTTTTATTAAATCAACTGATAACGTGAAAGTTGACCTGAAAGTTTACCCTTTTTTCCGTATGTTATCCAGCATTGTAAGTCTGAAAATTTTGAAAATGTGGTAACCCTACGTATATGTCATTTCAACTAACGAGCGCCGCTTAATATTACATGTTTTGCTTGCTGCGATGCGACCTAACGAGGTTTCAAGGCTCCAACAGTGGAAAATAGCACTGAATCGATGGTTTTCCGTTGATAAAGTAGCTGTTAGTGGCAAAGAGTGTATAATTTTAGTACTAAAAAGAATCATGTCTGCACGAATCACTAGAATTAATACTCGTTTCAGATTCGAGTACTCGAATCATTGTCTCCAGCCCTAGTTACTCAATTTTTAATCGTAACGATTCGAGTCTGTTATGAGAGATTATTTTTCCAAGCACCGAAATTATACTCCCCTCACAAGTACAAGTTATTTTATGTATGAGAATTATAGTTTTGGTACTGCATTCTCATGGTGGTCCACTTGAAACCATCCGTGCACTGAGAAATAGTGATTTCCTTTCAGTATTGTCATAGAAGCGCTAGGAAATAGCTATGGTCTTGAAATAATGAAATATCTTCAAAGTAGTGTTACTGGCATGATTTTATTTGTGGTCGTGTAAAACTTGCATATTTGAACTTTCCAAGCCACGTAAACTTGCAAGTCGCCTTTCTGACGGGATTATCATCATGAAATTTCTGTAATGTTTGGAAATCTGCATTCGCTTCACACCTAATGAGAATGCTGTTTCTGTGTCTGTATATTTCAAGCAACGGTCAATTGCTCAATTTGAGTATTAATCATGAATGTATTTTCGGTTTGCCATTGTCCATGCACGATGCTTGCTTCGTTTTTTTTTGTAGGTATAATGTTTATAATCAACTTAATCTTATGAATGTTTATGCAGTGCAGCATCTCACAAGCGGTGGTTGGTAATGATATACGGTTGTTGTGTTGTGGTAGTCAAAATACAGTATGGTTTGCATTCTTGCGTTTGCATCACTTTTCTGAATGAAATTGACATCAGAACTGCATGAAACAGCTGTTGCCACGGACTCACGGTAATTGAATATATGCCAATGCATTCTACTTATTTCTAGAATATAGATGCAATCATCGTTTTGTGTTGGGCACAAAGATATATCATGTAAAGCTCGAAAGTAGCCACCTTGATTAACTGGTAAATGTGTGCGAGCACTCGAACAGGTCTACATCATAAAACTACTTATTAGAATACTTCTCAGACCATTTGTTATTTAGTTCTACTCGTACTCATAACTGAGTAGAGATTGATGACATTATTACGCTACTATTTCTCCGTTCCGACTACTATGACTTCTTCTGATTAAAAGTCTATGTACGGTATTCTTGCACGACTCGTACCATTCCTAGTTGCAATCATTCACAACGGCAATGCTCCCCCTTCCCTAAATACTGGCGTTATGACATCATTGGGGCAAACTCTACATCATCTGGGCAAACTCTCAAGTCTCGGCACAGAGGGTGACAAAATATTGAGTTATAGGTCAGATTGCGGCTTGATGGTGTTATTTTAAACCATACAGATGTCTTTTCCACTGACGTGCGAAGCTTTGTAACCATACTTCGTATGCCGCATACAACTAATCGAGGTTTGAAAGCGTCAACAGTAAAAATGGTATCGGTATTCGGAGGTTCCCAAATTTTTTGACTCATTGCCCCATATCAAGTGCAAGATATCTTACAGCCCCCCTTCCCTAAATACTAGAGGTCATCGGTAGCCTTAAGCTGCTATTTACTCGAGTAATTCTGCATGGATAGTAATTACGACAGTTTTTTCGCCCGTCTCTCAAAATCCGAGGGGCGGTATCGCCCACTTTTGGTACCACAGTTTTAAGTGAAGCGCTATTAATACACACACTCTATTTTGAATGTCTCGTTATTACGACTCTGTCTATTTTGATGGTATCGCTATTATGACAGACACTGACAATTTAGAATGCCTCTATTAATATCCTAGATATTTGAATGAATTGCTATTATGACGTTGTGACACTTGCTATTTTGATTTGCTATTATGGCACTCGCAATTTTGAATGTGTTGCTGTTATTACACTCAATATTTTGAATGCCTCTTTATTATGACACGTTTTGACTGCCACGATCTTAGTGCACTCACTATTTTGAATGCGTTACTTGCTATTGTGACCATCACTGTCTTGGTAGTTGTTATTTTTTATGCCTCGCTATTCTAATCTTGCTATTATGTCACTTCTTGCTGTGAGCAGGAGCCCCCTGACACCTTCATTCGGGAAATGGGGCGATTTGCTTGCTACTGTTCGCTGCTGTCTCATTGTCGCAATAATTAGCGGGGTAAATATATTTTTAGACCTACTGAGTGTGGCGATCTTAAACTGAGGAATAGAGCGACGTTTCTGTTATCTCTTGTAGTGATCCGTATCATCAGGGGCCCTAAGAGGCATCCACAGTCCACACTGACTGAAAAGTAAGACAAGGTATAAAGAAGGACAGGTCGTGAAAATGAAGTGGCAAGTGTCGGTAGTACTGTCAGATCGCAGAACGGGATTCGTTCAATAGAATCGCTGACGCAAAGCTGCTATATATGTGGCAGACCGCAGCTATCTGAGTATGGTTTGAATCGCTGATCGTCAGATAAAAGTCTTTAAATTATTTGAAGTTGCGTCATTTGTACTCTACAAAAGAAGTTGACAGTCCTGCAATAACAACTCACCAGAATTTCGTATTCCACCTGTTAGACCAGTAGTTCTTAACCTTTTCTCCTCCAGCGCCCCATTTTCACAAATTGCCTCGGTCTGTCTACTGTTTAAAATATTTTCATCGCGCCCGAGGACCACACAACTAATTAACGATATAATAATTGTATTCTTGATCACGTCGAGGTTATTATAACCTCTGGTTCGAGGCCGATGTAGGCTACCACAACAATCACTGGGTTATAATTTTCATCTGAACAAGTTTCACACAATGTACAATGCGATGTAACGAACAGATAGGATGTCGAACGACGCATCAGTAGCGATCCTGTACTCTAACATCCACCTCGGCCTAGAGTGCCCGATGTCACAGTTCTTCTCGATGATGTTCTTTTTTGAAGCCACGGTCCTTTCTACTAGTTCTTTTCATTCCTTGTGAGTGCTTTCTTTTTTCTGGGCTTTTTTGTCGCCGTCGGCGACAGGGGGGGTAAGGAGCTGGGATGAACCTCCGATGGGAATCGAACTCGGTCCACCGCTTAGTGCGCGCTTATCGTTACCACCACGCTATATCCCCCGCAATTCCCAAATGCACCTCTGCGATTGGCAATATGGGGAAGTCTTGGGTTTTGTTTCATTGTTTTGTGTGACTAGTAAGTCAACTGAGAATGTGGTACAGGTCTTTGCTGATATTGAATTTAGTACTGCACCCAGTTAATAACCTTACCATGAATTTATTCCAGACAAAGAAACTAGGGATGGTGTGAACCTCTGAAAGGTTCGTGTGAACGCGAACGTGAACCTATGCAGAGGTGGTCAAAGTAGTCAAGAAAGCTACTCAAGTAGAAGTAGATGTAGCGACGAAAAAATCTACTCAAGTACGAGTAGAAGTACTTCTTCCAAAAGCAACCTAAAACTACTTGAATTAGAAGTAGAATTGACTGACTTTAAAAGTACTCAAGTAAGTAAGTAGTTGTGAAAACGATCTTCTTGTACTTTCCATTCAGTGTGCAATGTTCATGCATCCTCTTTACATCAGTTATGGCCTAGGCCAATGTGGGTGTCTGAATCCAAAGACTACTCCAAGTCGCTTCGACACCTTCCTATCGTTTCTTTGTATCGCATTTTTGTGGTGTATTGAACTGATAACATTGCTAATAAACCAACAACAACAGAGTGCAGAGTGGATCAGAGAGCAGTGTTGGGATGACCCGAGTCATGACTTGACTCGAGTCACCTTTTTCGCATGACTTGACTTGACTCGAGTCACTTTGCAAAAATGACTTAACTTGACTCGACGCTTCAAGAATGCAGATTGACTCGTGAGTCGTGACTCGAATCAAAATCCATGAGTCAATTTCAAGTAATCGATGTCGACTAGATCGCCGTATCTTGTATAAGTTCGGATTGTTGACCGCGATCACTCAATGATTGTGCGTTTTACCGAGCCTCCATTGATGCATCACTAATGAATTGATCGTTAACGCAGTGATCGGAGCTTATAGCTTACGTTTTCGAAAACTTGCACACCTCAACCAAACCTCTTGCGTGCTATGGATCGAACGAATATCCTCCATGTTTCTCGCTGTACATTTATTATGGCTTCCATGTGCCATCAACCAAAGATGAGATAAGAGATGAAGCGGTCAAGCACGAGTGATGCGGTCATGCACAGTTGGGTAAGGCATGACGTCATACCTTGCTACTTTACAGGGAAGCATCATCATAATACATACAATAACCCACCTCTCAAAACATCACAAAATAATAGAAAACGAAGCGAACCGGAATAGGATATAAATTACAGCAACGAATCAAGTTGTAACATAGTCTTGCAAGTATGCTGGTCGAATTACTGTACGGCTTGGCCTGCTGGTACTGGAACCAGATAACGACCCATTAGTGTTGCTGTTCACTACTGCTGGTCTGGCAATCGAAATGTCATCAAAGTCAAATGCAACATGCGGGCGAGTTACAGTAGTTCGAATAAACTTTCTGTTGCGTCGGTAGATCGTTCCATCTGTCGCCTTAACAATGTACGATCGATCATTCAGTTGCTTAATCACCACCGCTTCGAGCCACAAGCCATTTTCTGTCCTTTTGAATCGAACCTGTTGACCAGGACTCAACAGGGCGAGGTCTTTTGCACCACGATTGTAATACTTTGCCTGTTTTCTTTTCCGATCCATAAGCGATGGAATGACATCAGAAACAATTTTCGGCTCAAGTAGTTTAGTTGCTATTGGCAACAAGGTCTTGGTGCGTCTTCCAAATAGCCTCTGTGCTGGAGAGCCAGGAACAGTCTCGCCTGGAGTGTTCCTTCAATCCAACAGTACAATATTTATGTCTTAATTTTTTGTCAGTTGTCGCTTTACGAAGTAACGATTTGAAGATTTTGACAGCTGATTCCGCCTTTCCATTCGATTGGCTGTGTCCTGGAGAGCTGGTCACATGTTCAAACTCATATTCCTTTGCAAATGCCTCGAAGTCATGAGCAGCATAGCATGGACCATTGTCAGTAATCAATTGCTCAATTGCTCGAATCCCACTTCTGACACCATGTTTCTCGCTGTACATTTATTATGGCTTCCATGACCACTGTGATTCTATTAGAATTTTTGGCCGAAATCGGTGATCGGGTGAATCATGGAAATATACTCGGGTGTCATTACGTTTTGTGCTTTGGAAATTACATCGGTATATTCGGGAACCTCTTGCCAGACTATTTCTTGGTGATGTATTCACCGACAGATGCATGTAAACGACGGTTTTCGGGTGTATTTCCGGGTATTATGACGAAAAAACAATTTTAACAAGACGAATGGATACCTACCTACTACGCAGCCGTTTGACTGAATATTTTGCAGAGAAATCGCCAGAAATGTGTCGATGATAACGCTCAGCAGACCATGTCTATCGACAATCCTTGGGGTATAAATATATTTCGAAGAGTGCAAGAATGGTTTGACACCGGCGGCAGCTACAAAGAATCATCATTTTTCCCACTGATCACGACAAATAGTAGAACACTTTTTTAAAAGATTTAGGCTCCGGACTCTACATATATCTCATTAGAATCGAATTAAAATCGGACATTTTCAAAATTTCGGTAATCCGGACACAATTATGGCCCCAGATCGACCCTTGGGACGTCGACTTGAATAATAATTTTAGTATTGATGGAATCGGCTAGACTAGTAGAATCCATTTCAAAAAGAATTAGGCTCCGGACTCTACATATATCTCATTAGAATCGAATTAAAATCGGACATTTTCAAAATTTCGGTAATCCGGACACAATTATGGCCCCAGATCGACCCTTGGGACGTCGACTTGAATAATAATTTTAATATTGATGGAATTGGCGAGACTAGTAGAATCCATTTCAAAAAGAATTAGGCTTCGGACTCTACATATATCTCATTAGAATCGAATTGAAATCGGACATTTTCGAAATTTAGATAATCCGGACACAATTATGGCCCCAGTTGGACCCTTGGGACGTCGACTTGAATAATAATTTTGGTCTCGATAGAAGCGGCCAGACTAGTAGAATCCATTTCAAAAAGAATTAGGCTTCGGACTCTCCACATATCTCATTAGAATCGAATTGAAATCGGACATTTTCGAAATTTTGATAATCCGGACACAATTATGGCCCCAGATCGACCCTTGGGACGTCGACTTGAATAATAATTTTGGTATTGATGGAATCGGCTAGACTAGTACAATCCATTTCAAAAAGAATTAGGCCTCGGACTCTACATATATCTCATTAGAATCGAATTGAAATCGGATATTTTCGAAATTTTGATAATCCGGACACAATTATGGCCCAAGTTGGACCCTTGGGACGTCGACTTGAATAATAATTTTGGTATCGATGGAATCGGCTAGACTAGTACAATCCATTTCAAAAAGAATTAGGCCTCGGACTCTACATATATCTCATTAGAATCGAATTGAAATCGGACATTTTCGAAATTTTGATAATCCGGACACAATTATGGCCCCAGTTGGACCCTTGGGACGTCGACTTCAATAATAATTTTGATCTCGATAGAAGCGGCCAGACTAGTAGAATCCATTTCAAAAAGAATTAGGCTTCGGACTCTACACATATCTCATTAGAATCGAATTGAAATTGGACATATTCGAAATTTCGATAATCCGGACACAATTATGGCCCCAGATCGACCCTTGGGACGTCGACTTGAATAATAATTTTGGTATTGATGGAATCGGCTAAACTAGTAGAATCCATTTCAAAGAGAATTAGGCTTCGGACTCTACATATATCTTATTAGAATCGAATTGAAATTGGACATTTTCGAAATTTGGGCACCCGAATTACAAATAGGGCCCCGCTTGACCCGGGGCTTCTGTTCGTCCAGCACTCTGTTGACGAGCAACTGATATTGTACGGCTAATTTTTGCGCATAAGTAATCTGTAGTAATGTTAGGGTTACAATACCTCCTTTAAAGAGGATTTGTCCTATTTTTTGACTATTTTGAAAGTGTCCCAGGAGGACGCCCAAATGTCCTTTTTTTTAGATTTTGTCCTATTTATTGGCGAATTATGGTTAAATATAGGGTGAAATTCGACTGAAGTACAGTACATCGGCACCGGAGTAACGTTCCGGAGGACATGCCGGGAGCTGAGCTGGAAAGTCGACATTTTTGTCTATTTTAGTCAATCAACGAAGAATTCAACAAAAGTCTGAATTTCTGGAGCCAAGTCGGAAAATGACCTTTTTTAAAGTCAACTAACCACAAAGTCGGGAAAAATTTATCATTTTTTCCCGATTTTACTCCGGGTATTGTAAGTCTGAATATTTTGGAGATCTGTCCTCTATTCAGATTTCCGAAATATGGTAACCATGATTAATGTATTAGATTTAGTTGAATGTGTGTTGTGATTGGCGCTTATCAACACTTCGGTCAAATGCACCCTCACGGTAATTTTATAAGGTTCGTGTCTTTTCGGTTTTTTCCTCCTTCGCCGTTCTTTTTCTGGTCTTTGCTGGCGGCTTGGCTTTCTTTAGTTCGTCTCTCTCTTCATCTGGGCTTGTGAAGGCGCCGAGGAGCCCAGATAGACGCATAGAAACACGGCAGAGCCGAGACTACAAACAGCAATCATTGGTGTCGGGACTGTAATGCTTAGCACACTGCGCCACTCGCTTCCCCTGTATTGTGTTGTATTATGATAGATATTTGTATTAATGAAATTTGGGGTTCCGTGAAGGTCTCCAAATCGGCGTGTTCCGTGGGTTCTGCGGCTTGGTAAGGGTTAATAAGAACCACTGAGCTGACAGCTTCACGCTTTCACCATTTAGGCCTACTTTTAATTCAGACAATACATTTTATGATCGGTTCAAGGTCTGGTGTCAGACAAAATCCATCAGCGGTGTGTGGATGGCACGACGACGTAACTATGACATTTAAAATCATCAGATTATTAGGAATATTGCCACTCTTGTTAAAACTTGAAGGTTTCAGTACAAGTTTAACTCATTCCTAATTCAAGAATGATAATTTCTCTCAAATGGCTTCGACCCCCTTCAGATGATTTGACGCCTGCAAAGGGGGTGCATCCCCAGTTTGAGAATCACTGTTATTGAAGAAGAACTATTGACAGCAATTCTTGAGGCAACGCGGGGGGCGTATAGCTGAAGCAGAGAATTGTGTACATTTTTTGCCCTTAGGGAGTCGGTTTCAGACTTCAGAGTCGAAATCACAGTTTCACTCACATGAGAGACGGTAGCCGGAGCGAGTCGTCAGTCAGAGTCGCAATGTTGAGTGCAGTCAGGAGTGGAGGGCGCATCTAAATTGATGCGAGATCTCCAGCCCGCGCGGTAGTTACCGAGGGATCCAGTGTTGGGATCAAGTCACCACCTTCGAGTCACGAGTCATTTCGAGTCATTGCACATTTCGACTCGAGTCGGGTCAAGTCAATTTATTTTCAAAAGTGACTCGAGTCAAGTCAAGTCAATCGATTTTTGGAAGTGACTCGAGCCAAGTCGAGCCAAGTCACAATTCAAGTCAAGTTGCCTTTTCGAAGTATGGGCATGATTACGTCATTGCATTTTGCGAGCTGTCTGAAATACAGATTGAGTGGTCACTGATTCCGCACCGATGAACGAAAATAGAGTTAAATGTACATGCAAGAAGGCGCTGTATCGCTCACATATACGTAGAACGATTAAACCACGTAAGTAATTGCACAGCCTCAGTTTATACTTACCAGCTAAAATAGAAAATACAGAATAGAGAAACGAATTGATAAGATATGCAATACATTATCCATTTACAAATTGATATGATACAATTCGAGCCTGTGCCAATGGTTTAGGACTATTTAAACTATATATTCGAATTTAATCTCCTTAAACCGTTTGGTTAAGGTAAGAACAGAGAACAGAAATGCTAATTTTGCTACTAAATTACTTTACTACTAGTTTACGACAACGTAAGCTGTAAGCTTCGATCACTTCGATTGCAGTCACTTTATTTGTGAGAAAACAATGGAGGCCCAGTCAAACGAAAAAGGTGACTCGAGTCTGACTCGAGTCAAGTCATGACTCGAGTCATCCCAGCACTGATAGATACATTGTTTGAGGGCCCTTTTACAACAGTGCGGCACAGGAAGGATGATGCATAATGTAATGTTACGCGATTTATGGATCTATATTTTATACCTATACGCCTCTAATCAGGCGTTGTTTTAAATTGAAAAAAATGAAAATATGAAGTGTCTCAAAACACTTTGTTCAAAACGTGTATAAAATGATTTTTTTCAAAGGCTGGATGTCATAATTGTGTAAATACATGAGAAAACGATGCAGTATGAGCCGTCGGACCACTTACTCTAGCTAGATATAGTCGAGCAGTTTAATCGGCACCCGGTTCAGAATCACTGTGACGCAGTCGATAGCCCAAGGGTCGGCAACCTACGGCCCGCGGGCCGGATCCGGCCCGCCCAGCGAAATGTCCAGCCCGCGACGAAATAATTAGTTACCAAAAGAATACGGCCCGCCGTTTCGTAATGAGTTCCAATCTGCAGTGCAGCACTGCTTGGAAAGAATGCGGCATTGCCCCGATATAAAGTATCCTACGTCGTATAAGTCTATTGTTACGCCGTAAAACTGGTGCGAAGGCGGTCGACTAGTAGCCTATCTCGTACTAAAAGTAGGAGATGGAGAATGTCGGTAGAGTAGACTAGCTAGACCCGCAGTGCTTATCAAGCGGGTGTATCGCGCAACCGAAAGTATATCATACTTTTTTATTGGTTTGCCACTCAGATAGGGTGCGACAATAAAGGTGCCGTTCCTCTGCCCAGACGCAATGACAAAATCTCAAACTTTCCCTGTTTCATTAGATAGCCTAACTAGCCTCCGTAGGTTAGTCATTTGTAGGGCTGGGCACAATGATTCGAGTACTCGAATCTGAATCGAGTATTAATTTTAATGATTCGAGTCGAGTAGTAAAAGACGATTTTTTCGAGTACTAAAATTATACGCTCCTCACCACTGAAAGTTGATTTATCAACGAGGAGTTTATCAACGATCAACGAGTTTATGCTAATTTCACTGTTGAAGCCTTGAAACCTTGATTGGCCGTATCGTAGCATGCGAAACATGAAGTACAAAGCTACGAACGTTACTGGAAATAGCACATTTCCGAAGTCATGATCATCCCACAATATTGTCACCAAGTGCAATAAAATCGGTATGGTCGAAAAAATAACAAAGTGGATAACAGATGGATAACAGGCATTATATTCTTTGTGGTCGCTTAAAAGGTACATATCTGAACTTTGACAAATAATATTTTGCTATTACGTCATAATGAGTGATACTCGATTACTCGACTTGACTCGAAGCATTTTACGTGATTCAGAATCGAATCACTCAGGTACTCGATTTTGCCCAGCCCTAGTCATTTGTAGTTTAATTCACCAGAAGAGATTTTACGCCAAGACAACAAACCTGAATAATGTTTTGGACACAATGGTGAAAGCTGATTTTGTCTCACATACTGAATCACCGACAGTTAGCACACCTCAGATATTACTAGAAGCAGAGCATCAACATGGCGATGTCTTGTGTATTTGCCATGTTCGCGTATTAACCCTTATCAGCACAGGGATTTAAGGAAACTTAATCGGCACACACGTTGAAAATTGTCAACCTGGCATTTTCTAGTGTTTCTCAATGCAAAGACGCTAGTCTCATAGTGAATTTGTTATTTTAAGGGATTTTATATTGATAAAACCTTAAGCCACGATCATTGATACTAATTTGGAGGACTGTTTTAGCTTAAGCAAGTCAAAAATCTACGAAAAATGTCAAAATTTATAATGTTTTCTTCCACTTACGGATGATGATTCCGGAACATGTAATTCACGCACCTACGGGGCTCGTTCACTTTCGGACCAAAATCAGTACATCCTTACGGAGAAAAATGGTTTTTGGTCCGAAAGTGAACGAGCCCCATCCTGGTACGGGTTCGTCATATTCCGATTTTAGAATGAGGCTGCGTGATTCGCGGAACACCACTTTTTAAATGTTAATCACCTTAATAGCTCTCACAGAAATGGATTGTACTAGTCTAGCCGATTCCATCAATACCAAAATTATTATTCAAGTCGACGTCCCAAGGGTCGATCTGGGGCCATAATTGTGTCCGGATTATCGAAATTTCGAATATGTCCAATTTCAATTCGATTCTAATGAGATATATGTAGAGTCCGAAGCCTAATTCTTTTTGAAATGGATTCTACTAGTCTGGCCGCTTCTATCGAGATCAAAATTATTATTGAAGTCGACGACCCAAGGGTCCAACTGGGGCCATAATTGTGTCCGGATTATCAAAATTTCGAAAATGTCCGATTTCAATTCGATTCTAATGAGATATATGTGGAGTCCGAAGCCTAATTCTTTTTGAAATGGATTCTACTAGTCTGGCCGCTTCTATCGAGACAGAAATTATTATTCAAGTCGACGTCCCAAGGGTCCAACTGGGGCCATAATTGTGTCCGGATTATCAAAATTTCGAAAATGTCCGATTTCAATTCGATTCTAATGAGATATGTGTAGAGTCCGAAGCCTAATTCTTTTTGAAATGGATTCTACTAGTCTGGCCGCTTCTATCGAGACCAAAATTATTATTCAAGTCGACGTCCCAAGGTTCCAACTGGGGCCATAATTGTGTCCGGATTATGAAATTTCGAAAATGTCCAATTTCAATTCGATTCTAATGAAATATATGTAGAGTCCGAAGCCTAATTCTTTTTGAAATGGATTCTACTAGTTTAGCCGATTCCATCAATACCAAAATTATTATTCAAGTCGACGTCCCAAGGGTCGATCTGGGGCCATAATTGTGTCCGGATTATCAAAATTTCGAAAATGTCTGATTTCAATTCGATTCTAATGAGATATGTGGAGAGTCCGAAGCCTAATTCTTTTTGAAATGGATTCTACTAGTCTAGCCGATTCCATCAATACCAAAATTATTATTCAAGTCGACGTCCCAAGGGTCGATCTGGGGCCATAATTGTGTCCGGATTATTGAAATTTCGAATATGTCCAATTTCAATTCGATTCTAATGAGATATATGTGGAGTCCAAAGCCTAATTCATTTTGAAATGGATTCTACTAGTCTGACCGCTTCTATCGAGACCAAAATTATTATTCAAGTCGACGTCCCAAGGGTCCAACTGGGGCCAAAATTGTGTCCGGATTATCAAAATTTTTAAAATATCCGATTTCAATTTGATTCTAATGAGATATATGTAGAGTCTGGAGCCTAAATCTTTTAAAAAAGTGTTCTACTATTCGTCGTGATCATATATTCGGGAAAATGATGATTCTTTGTAGCTGCCGCCGGTGTCAAGCCATTCTCGCACTCTTCGAAATATATTTATACCCCAAGGATTGTCGATAGACATGGTCTGCTGAGCGTTATCATCGACACATTTCTGGCGATTTCTCTGCAAAATATTCAGTCAAACGGCTGCGTAGTAGGTATCCATTCGTCTTCTTAAAATTGTTCTTACGTCATTATACCCGGAAATACACCCGAAAACCGTCGTTTACATGCATTTGTCGTTGAATACATCACCAAAAAATAGTCTGGCAAGAGGTTCCCGGATATGCCGATGTAATTTCCAAAGCACAAAACGTCATGACACCCGAGTATATTTCCATGATTCACCCGATCACGGATTTCTGCCAAAAATTCTAATAGAATCACAGTGGTCTTCCATGTGCCATCAACCAAAGATGAGATAAGAGATGAAGCGGTCAAGCACGAGTGATGCGGTCATGCACAGTTGGGTAAGGCATGACGTCATAACTTGGTACTTTACAGGGAAGCATCATCATGATACATACAATAACCCACGTAACACTCCATACGTTAATAATTGTATATCATGGATATATATGTGGGTAGGGTATTGCTCCATATCATTTTGTTGAACTTTCTGATGCTTCATATATGTTATCCTATATTTTGGCTGATAATTATAGATCAGGGGTGGGCAGAGCTGGTTCAGGCGCGAGCCGCATATCAAAAATCGTTGCCTTAAAAGAGTCACAACACTAAAATTTATATATACCAATTTATTCCGTCACAAGGAAATGCTGCGTATCGAATGAAGTTTATTATTGTGTGGTATAAGACGATGCGTCTCCACCTAGACTGTAAGGTGTTTGAAATCGAACTGATATGACGTCAAACAGTGCGGAGCACGGTAATCATAATACTTCGTAAATACGTATTTTGGGGTAACTCTTGGCAATTAAGGTTTTGGTGTTTGGTTTCATAATGACGTTTAAATTCTAGCTTTGTGACTAATGTTGGGCGAATCCTGACGGAAAAGGCACATTGGCTTACTTTACATTCAATATCACCGAATGCACATTGCACACTAATTGAAGAGCCGCAATCAAATACTCAAAAGAACAGCATGCAGCTCGCGAGTCGCAGCTTTCCCACCCCTGTTATAGACTGAGGCTATACCGCTATAATTGCGTAGTTTGTCATTTCTACGTAGCCTATGCATGAGCGATAGAGCGCCTTATTGCGTGTATAATCAACTCTTTATTCGTTCCTCGATTTAGAATAAATGGGGACCTCATCTGTAAAACAGTTAGCAAAATGTAATGACCCTCAATAACGTATCGTACTTTAAAAATTCACCTTGACTCGACTAGTGACTCGACTCGACTTGATTCGAGTCATCTTCAAAAATCGGGTGACTTCACTTGACTCGAGTCATCTTTGAAAATCGAGTGACTTGACTTGACTCGAGTCAAAATCTGCAGAGATGACTCGTGACTCGAAGGTAGTGACTTGATCCCAACACTGGCAGAGAGTGAAACGGGTTTCTATACTTTTTAAATGTTCTCCATTCTATCACCTTATCAACAAGTTTTACAGTAGCAACCACGAATTTAGTTTTTATGATACAATAAACATATCAAATCACGACATTAGACAACGATGTATTATTTACATAAATTTCATTGACTGGTTGAATAAGCAACACAAGATTGCGATATAATGAAAGGATAGGAAGGTACCGAAACGACTTGGAGTATCATTTTAATCAGACACCCACCTTGGCCTACATCATGTACATAAGACGCGTGCACACAGGATAAAAGAAAAGATAGTCTATAAAAGTAAGCGGCAAAAGGAATGCTGCATGTTACGGTAGAAGTCAGACCATATGAGATTATCAACTCTAGTAAGTAACCACCAGGCCTTACAGCCTAGTTAATTCGGGATCTATGTTTGAAAATCGACTACAGTCTGTATTCAGTCGAAAAGCAAAGCAATACTAGCGTGGCGTCATATCGACAGACAAAGTGTTCATACTGCTACTAGCAGGCGCCAAAGAGTGTCCGGAATTTAAGCTACGAAAAAATGGTAAACCTAACTGGATTATGTGCTTTGCTTGTCAGCATCGAAATAAAATAAACGACGCAGATCTACAATTGCCTTTGACCTTCAATAAACCGTCGAAACGTATCAGGGCCAACATTTCACTTCTTCGTGATAGTACCGGAAGCATTCCCGTGACCCATTAAAGCACAGAGCAACGTGACAAGCCGTGCAAAAGATAGTAGACCGGTGGACATTGAGCGTCGCCCCGTCGGCTTTGGCGGCCTTTGCGCGTTCAGAACAATATCGGCAAACCGCCCTGTATTCGCCGCTCTTAGGTAGATGCCACTCGCTTTTATCGTGACGTAGAGATTTCAAAATTGACCGAGGTGGGAGATTATGAATTGACACGGTCTTGTTCCTGTATTCTCCGATAAGCTGTCTGATCAAATCTTCTCTGAACGCAATGCCCTGCGATCGTCTCCCTTGTATGTTCTCCAGCATAACCCGCGCGTTGTGCACGCAAATCTCTAGAAGGTAGCCGAACACTTTGCGGTACCATACCCGTGATTTTCTGTTGAGATTGTAGTATTTGCGCATCTGGTCGTTGCCATCCACACCGCCCATGTGACGATTGTAATCTTTAATAACAGACGGGCATGGTACTTCTTTAGGCTCTCGAGATTTCCAACGTCTCTTCACCATGCCATTTGTGCAGCCATCTTCTTTAATTTCATCCGGGAAATGTATGGTAGACATGATGTACACCGGTCTGTTGTCAAACCACGAATAGCACAAAATATTGCCAGACATGAGCCAATCGAAATGACCCCGTTCGCAGCGGCTAGCGCCAGTTGTTTGGATGATTAGATCTTTCGGAAAGCCTTTCTTGGTTCTACGAACTGTACCGCAAGCATACGTGCCGTTCTCGTATAGTTCATCCAACAGCGCTGGGCTTGTGTAGAAGTTATCCGTGTAAAGATGGCGGCCTTCGTTCAAAAACGGTTCCATCAAACTCATCACCACGGCTCTTCCCAGTTCCATTTTCCGGTTTGGGTCTGCTTGAGGGTCTCTGGTCTCTCTACCGGCGTAGATTGCGAAATTTGACACGTACGAAGTCCCCGATTCAGCTAACACCCAAACCTTTATGCCGTATCTCTCCCTTTTTGCTGGGAGAAACTGTCTGAAAGCAACGCGACCTTGGAATGCAATCATCGATTCATCGATGGCGACGTTTTTCCCGAGAGCGTATTTTTCCATGCAGTTCCTACGGACCAGCTCGGAGAACTGTCTGACTTTTTGCAACTTGTCACGTTTGATGTTTTGATTCGGTTGGTCGTTCGAAGGCGCCTGGCTGGTCTCGTCTTCGAAATCTGCTACGCGGAGATGCCGATAAATATCGCAAAACCGGTCGCGGCCCATTACCTCGCGGAATCCCACGCATCTAGTCGCGGCGCAAGTGCTGCGCCAGTACATGGCTAGCGTTGGCATTTTCACTAACCCAGTCGCTATGAGTAGAGCTATGAAAGCCTTCATTTCTGGTACAGTTATATCAGTCCACGGACTGCTGTGGGGTCGACTACTCTTTGGCGTGCTAGCAGGATCGCATTTAGTACGTGCATTTCTCATTTCAATCCGTTCTTTCTCTTTCCTGTGATAATTTTTGTTGGTCATGTCCACCACCATTTTGATTACCTCCTCTGAAAATAGAGAGAGGAAGCAATTCAAGGCGGATGGTTGTGCGTTCAGGGTCCTGCTCTTCACGTATGACTTTTTGCTGTACACTAACTGTTCGCGGCCGGTTGGAACTGTTTTCCCCCAAACGTATTCAGTGCTATCGCCACGCCTTTTCTTTTTCTTCGGTGGCGTGCTTGTTATCTCTGAGAAATGAATTGAGAAAATAATAATGCCTTGCGTCCGACAAGTAGTAGCCTATTCGTGACCATGCAAAGATTTGGCATAGAAGTCAATGCTGAGGAGCTACTTTGTTTTGCAGTACTGAAAGCGGTTTTGTTTTTAGTAGTATATATGGATACCAATTCCTATATATTTTATGAAGCTTTGCCAAAAATATTTGAGTATTCACATGATTTTTCTGCAATAGGGCTTAAAATTCAAATCGACACCGAATTGGTTGAGTGTGGAACAGGCCTACCAAGATCGCAAAATAATGGTGAAGAGCTGTAATTTCAATTGACAAACGTGGCTTACGCGACGGTAACTATAGTATACTCAGCCATCATCTATAGTACAGGGGCGGCCACCCCTTGGTCCGCGAGAAGGTTTCGAGTGGCCACGAGTTAATATTCGAAATTAGTTATATTATCAAAAATGAATCGCCCAGGTAATTTTTTTGAACTTGCAACAGCCAACCATCAATTTGATTAGCCTCGCCGCGAAGTTTGGGATGTTCATGACTAAAATATCAGTTCCGAAGTCAGGGGCCAGCCACATGTTTCATGGATATTCGTGTATTACCATAAAGTATAATGTTTCTCGTTAGGTTTATTTAACTTGAAATCTTTCTTCGCGCTTAGCTTCGCGCGATTTGTTTCCACTCGATCAATGATAGACGTATGTTGGCCGAAACCCTCCACATCGATGTACGTCCAGGCGCCATACAGTCCTGTCCTTACAAACTGAGCGCAGCGGTAAACAGAGGCGACCCGCAATATATACAAATATCAATATTATTGACCTAATTCCTTTATGATCTTTGGAGGGAGTTTTCGTGACATAAATATTATCGATTAAAATGGGTCTTGCTTTAACCGTTATACCTAATCCGGTTCGCCCCAATCGGACATTCGAGTTGCCCGCACAATAATTCATCAATTGTATCTGGCCCTTAATTGACCGAAAAGGTTGGCCACCCTGATCTAGTAACTATCAGTATAGGCTGACGCCAAGTGATTTACCTGGCGACAAATCAATGTCTTCGTCATGATCGTAGCTCGCAGCCGTATTTCCAGACTCGGCAGCCGTCTCTGATATGGTCAGGAATGAGTCCAGGTCGTTCGTCGGAGACAGAAGCCGCCCTGTAACAAAGTAACGATACGCAAATTGAATCGTCTACCTACGGTGTAGGTCCTTCACTCACTAATATCCGCCGTGATTATCGAGACGCACGTCGCATCAACGAGACCTCACATTCGACGCAGCGATATTGACTCAAGTTTCTAGATAGTCAGTAGTCACATTGCAATAACGCCGATTAGCCGATAATAGGCATCAAGTAATCTGACAAGTTACGCGGAGCTATACATGATTTACCTGGAGAAAAATGAACTTAAAAATATATGAAATAAGCACATGAAAAAGAACATAGGAATTAGTTACCCTAGAACAGTGGTTCTCAATTTTTTAAGACACGCCCCCTTTATGATCGTGAAAGATTTCGCGCCCCCTTATTGTGACATCACAAAACGCAACCATGATGCTAGCAGACCTAACAGATAGTTTAATGGCATGGAAGGTTATGACTGATGGATGAGATATTTTGAAATATGAAATTAAGACTAAATACAGAGCATCAATTATGAATTGGATGTAAATCGCGAGGAGCGCGAATTTTTTTTCAGTTTAGCTCAACTTCGCGCCCCCTTCAGATGCTTTCATGCCCCGAAGGGGGGCGCGCCACCCAGTTTGAGAACCACTGTCTTAGAATTATCATGGTGAAATATACTAAGAAAACGTTTAATCAACTCCCTGCAATAATTCGATTTTTAGTACGCATTTTATCAATATTTAAAAAAAAAATTAACTCTCGCGGGCCGCACAGAACAGTGTTGCGGGCCGCATGCGGCCCGCGGGCCATAGTCTGTCCACCCCTGAGCTAGGCTGTAAGTGACCACGAGCAATATGCGCTAATATCAGTTTTGTAATACCAAACTCCGCGGACTATGACATTTGTGACGCAGACCGTTCACGTTTTCTCTCGATTCCTACGTTTTGCGGTAAGTCAATTTCATCGGTAACGATGCTCTCGAATTGTGACGGTCAATGCTGATTGCGCAGTGCGGTAGTTGTTTTGTAAAGCCGCCCCTGAACATGATATTGCACACCCGGTCAACTTGTTCCGAAGCATAAACTTGCCTGTTTATTGTGGTAGCTAGTCATTGGTCCATTTTAATGCGGCTCTGGTACACCCCAGTACACCCCATCTGAGTGGTACACCCTTTTAAAGTCTTGGTACACTCTGGGGTGTACGATACACTCGGTTATAGAGCCCTGGTTTAGACGCATTATATCTAGTTTAGGTTACCTGGCATTATTAATAATGCGTTAGACTAGATGTTGGTGGTCGACGATTTTCAATAGCGTACTGTATCATCAGATTAAGCAAGTCATTTTCTTTCTCGAATGAAGTAATTTATACAACCATAGACTTAAATAAACGGGGTAACGGCTACACTTGGCAATCTACCTGGCGACCAATTATTGTCTTCATCATGTTCAGACTCGACATCCGTCTCTGACATGCTCAAGAGCGAGTCCAAGTCTTTCGGCGACGACCGCGCCTGCCCTACAGCAAATAAGTACCGGTAAACATGAAACATGAAGCATGACCGCGACCGCTTGAGCAGTGAGAAGTTATTTTCAGTCGCAGTCATATTATCATTTATTATTATAATCTAAAAGGGCGATTCGGCAATACTCAGCTACAGTAACTTCACATTTTACTTGGATCTACACCAGGGTTACCATATTGCAGCAATCCAAATTCCGGACACTCTTTAGCGCCCACTGGTGGATTTCAAAATGAGTAGTGACGTCACACTAGCAAAGCTTTGCTCATAGACCAGAGATGGTCACGATCAGAGATGGGCACATTCCGGTTCAGGAGCCGGAGCAGGATTTCATTGCTTTTGTACCTGGCCGGACTGGATCCGGATTTTGAATTTGCAGTGACGGTCGGATTTTAGCCGGATTCTGTTGCTGCAATATAATTAATTAGAATTATTCTGGCAGGATTTTTCGGATTCCGAATTGGACCTTCCACCAGCCGGATTTTTTCGGACTCTGAATTTCCGATTGCCAGCCGGATCCGGATAGATTGGGATCCCGAAATTTAGGAATCCGCCCATCTCTGGTCACGATCCGGTTCAGGAGTATGTGGCTGTGTGTTGTGTAACCATGACCGAAAGCACATGTTTTCAGCCCCTTCCCGCCCAAATAAACAATGATTTTGAGCCCACACTATAGGGTAATCTATGCAACTTGCCGGTGCGCACCAGGGAGCTTTATAAAAAAAACATCCAGTTGTTTCCAACCTTTTATGGTCGCGACTCTACCTCCAATTTGAAAGTGTTCCGTGGCCCAGATCAATATTTGACGAGCTGATTACTAAAATAAGTCAGCACCTTTGCCCAGACTTACTCGCGGGCTATTTTGGAAGCTGATTACGTTCAACATATTCGCAAGCGCCAGAATAAAGGCAAACGACCAACCGTTTGGAACCATTATCTTTGAATAGAGCATTTAAACGGCCTTAACGTTCTCTAGGAATATACCGTTCTCCTATAATTGCGATTACAATTAGGCTTATTCCAGTAAATGAAGGTTTTGTTTTTATGTATATTTTATTGCAGTTTTTGCGAGGGTGGTAGTCTTCATATTGAAATCAATAAATGTTACAGTAAATCGCGCGCAGCGCGAAGAAAAATGTCATGCATCAGCATAAATATTCCCGAAAAAATATTGTTTTTATGCTGATTTACGAAAAAGTTATGAGCGTACGTCAAGTCTTCAAAATTCCGGACATTTGGCATATTTTTGAAATTCCTCCCGGACGCTAGTTTGAACAGTGAAATTCCGGACATGTCCGGGAAATTCCGGACGTATGGCAACCCCAATCTACAGATCATTTACCTGAAGAAAAGTTACTTTCTGTCTGGTTGTCGGAGCGTGCGTCACTACACTCAGATTCGAAAGCCGTTTCCGATATGCTAGCAGATGAGTCCAAGTCGACTGGCAATGACCTTAGTTGACCTGAAAGAACGCAACGTTGATCCATTACGGTATTCAAGTCCCACACACCCGCTTTCGTCGCCGCAACCGTGACACAAGAATCACGAGAGCGTTCTTGGCGACACAATATATCGGAGGGGTTAGGTCAGGGGTTCACAACCTTTTTCATCTCGTGCCTCCTTTGGCCGAAATTTGTGCCAAAATTCCCCCCTTACGAGAAATCTGCCCGATGATTAAAAAATGTCATTTTTACCGCGCAATCACCTGTTGACCGAAGAATAAGACCGGAGGTACGGAGTGTCTGTTTCTAGTAGGGCTGTAACAATACTTTGGAGACCTCCAAAAACAATGGTCTTGGTCCCAATCAAACAAATTCTGGAAGGCTTGACTCAACCGACCCCCATACTTCCATTTGTGTTTTCGGCTTATCATGCACCAATCGCTAATATAACTGCTGTGAAAAATCAGTATGCATAAATTTGCTGGTCTCGCGATTTTTTTCTCAAGTGTGCGTTGCGTATGCATTTGGCCAATAATATTGGTATTTTCATATATAGCAGGATTGACCACACTCGAGTCGGACTCGAGTCAGCATTTTCTGATGACTCGACTTGACTCGAGTCATTTTCTCAAAATAGGGAAACGACTCGGCTCGACCAGAGACAATCTGTGTATTGACTCGACTTGGAGTCATTGTACATGACTCAAACCAAGCCATATGACATCGTGACTATAAGACGGCCAAGACCGACATTTCATTGTAATTTCGAAGAACAGTAAAGTGGCCTTCCTATTGGAATTTCGTCTATTGGTCCTGGTACTTGAGAATGCGACAATAAACTGCTCAAAGTGAGGAAAATTAGTATATTATATATCAAAATCATTCAATATCATCAAACAGAGTTATAAAAAGTGAGTTTAACAAGACTTTAACTGGAAACTGAACAGTCAACACAAGAAATTGGACTCGGACTCGAGTCATAATACCATAACTCGGACTCGACCCTATGCTCGGTGACTTGGACCGTCGGACTTGACTCAATGGTGAATTGAAAATGACTCGACTTGACTCGAGTCAAAACTATGAAAGTGAAATTGACTTGTGACTCGGAGCCTCGTGACTTGGTTACAGCCCTGATATATACCTTGATATATAACATACACGTGATCAGATTTCCTGCTTGAGCTCATTGAAATTTAGGACACTCATTCGGTTTCGGCAACATTGAACCAAGTTTAACATGCATTTTTTCGATCGAGTAGCTGTTCACTAAAAATAAAGCAAGGCTAGCGATCTCTTTGACTTGAATCGATGACGTTGGAATATTTTGTCACTTTATGAAAATGTTGACATGAAAATATAAGATAAATACTTTTGTTAGAGGCCTTGTTGTGATAGATTTGGCACGACATTTGCTCGCTTAGAATATATTTGATTGAGAGGCCGTCTCTGGCCTACAAAATTGTCTTGCGAACTAAAGCACATCTGAACTAGTTAAAAAAAAAACAAGGACGAACTTGTATGGGAGAAAGAGATTTCAAATAGCATTTGAACATATTTTCAGCAAAAAAAAACAGCTATAAGGAGCATATAGGCTCTGATATAACTGGTTGCCAACATGACAGTTCGGACATGAACATTTTGGGAAATCCGTTACAATTCTAAAGTGGAATTCCTCCCTAAAAATTGCAAAATTCCCCCCAAGGGGGGAATTCCTCCCCGGTTAGGAACCACTGGGTTAGGTTAGTCACATTAGAAAACACGCTGAGTAACCGCGAAAGCCGACAGTATTGATGTCTGGCAGTGTTTGGTCAACTTTTTTGTATGAGTTGACTTGACTCGGCGCTTCAGAAATGTGAAATGACTCGTGACTCGAATCAACATTTACGAGTCAATTTCAAGTCATCAAGCAAACATTGTCGATTAAATCATCGAATCGATCATCGTGTCGATTAAATCGTAGTATCATCATTCGGATTGTTCGCGATACGCCAATGTCGCTTGTGAGAGCAACCAGTCATTCACTGATTATACGTTTCGCGAATATAGTTTATGCGTTTATTTTCACACGGATGTGTAGATGGGCAGTGTATTGTACCATACCAATTTGTTTCAAATTCTCGACGCTGCGTATATTCGATCCTCAATTTTGGCAGATAATAACAAAATGCAGCATGTGGCTATGCAATTACCCACGTATTTAATTAGCAGTTCGTCGTGTGCGTGAGCGATGAAACGCCTTTTTGCTCGTATATTTAACATTATATTCGTTATTTCATTCAAGATAAATTGCCAATTAATCTGTCTTTAACACAGCTAGCAAAATGTAATGACTTCGAATGATCAATGATCTCTCGTACTTCGAAAATTCAATTTGACTTGAATTGAGAATTGACTTGACTCGAATCACCTTAGAAATCGATTGCTTGACTCGAGTCAAAAGGTGCAATGACTCTAGATTAGTGCTTCTCAACCGGTGGGCCGCGACCCACCAGTGGGCCGCGAAGACGTTATAAAAAACGATCATCGATCCCAATTTGTAGATCTGCCCTCTACCACGCTTCAAGTCAAAAATTAACGAAAAATGTCAAAATTTTCATTGTTTTCTTCAACTTTCGGATGATGATTCCTGAACATGTAATTGACGGACCTGCGGGGCTCGTGCACTTTCGGACCAAACTCGCTATACAGCCTTACGGAGAAAATGTGTTTTTGGTCCGAATGTGCATGAGCCTCGTACTGGTCCGGTTTAGTCAAATTCAGATTTGTGCGTGATTCGCAAAATACCAGTCTTGAAATGTTAGTCACCTTTATAGCTCTCAGAGAAATGTAGAGATACCTCAAATATGTGACTGGCGGTATTGAACTTGATTAGTGCTTTCAGAACTACATTGATTGCAGTTGAATTTATAACCTCAAATAATTTTCATGTGCCCCTTATCAAATTTCCAAATATTCCAAACACTTTATATTCTCAACATTAGAAAAGTAATTTCACATTCCCCTACTCCAAATTAAATTGTTTTGCGCCATAAGCGCCACAAGCTGCGTCGCCGTGTTTACAATTCGGGAGCCAGATTTTCGTCACAATCATATTGATTGGTGCGTGAAATCCGACAGTGCGTTATTGTGTATGCGTGAGATTGAAATTCATTCTTTCCTCCGAAGTCTTTGCGAACATTGATCTGGAATGCAGCAATCCAGCCCACTTACCACAAATCAAGCTCCTCATAACCAATGTTCCCTCTAATTTTTGGCGAGTCTGCGCACACTCACCAACTCACTGCGCAGACCATTGGACAACAGTGCGTAACGACTAAACAAAAGGTCATGACTTCGGATGTTTTGTGCGCAAATTAGATTTTCTGTGCGCAGAGACCGTGTCATCACCGCGCATTTGCGCACGTGCGCAGCTTAGAGGGAACATTGCTCATAACCCGTTAATTCGACGTAATAGACAAATTGCTGATTGGATATTCGCTTTATTGTCTGTTTTTGTCTGTAGTATTCGTGGTGTTTTTGTACTACTAGGCGCGACGAGATAACTGTACCGCACTGAAAACATAAAAACTGGCGTCCAGGGAGCAGTGGTTTGAACGTTTGTCGCGAAAGGGTGTCTGGTGGGTCGCGCAATAAAATTTGGATGAAAAGTGGGACACGAACTGAAAAAGGTTGAGAAGCACTGCTCTAGATGACTCGTGACTCGAATGTGGTGAAGTGATCCTATCACTTATGTCTGGTTACAAAAGTGGATACTGTACTGGTGTAAATCAATAAGGAGTGCTTATCCTTCCATCATTCACCAGAGATCGACATTCTACTTGTAATCGTGATACTTCATGTTGGAATACATCTAGAAAACACTTACGCCAATCCGTTATCCTGCGAAATCATCGAATTTTCGCCGAGTCATAAAAATAATATGAATTTCACACAAAATGAATACAATATAATGAATATTTTATTCAAATCAGTAGGACTTCTACTGTTCCTTTCAAGTCGGGTCACCATATTTTGGGATCCGGAAAGGAGGGCACTTCTTACAAATTACAAAAGTCATATTACCGGACTAGCAAATGACCGATTCTAAGATTTTTTTGGGAAATTATGTTGTGTTGACCAAAATATGACCAGCGCAAACATCCGCATTGCAGATCGCACGTCATTTATGACGTTTTTAAAGTTTTGGCTGCCCATTAGCCTATAGCTATCGAAGCGATAAAATTGGACGAATCCTTAAGGAGGATATATGGTAAACCTATTTTAAGATACTAGTTCAGAAATGCGAGACTTCGCCTTGGAAAGTGTCATCATATTGTTCGGTCGAACTGCAAAAACGTGTTACCAATTGCTTGATGGCCAATAAGTTAACAAATATATCATAGATATATAGAACCGGTATTTCAAACGTACGGGATTTCGGTTTCGAACCCAAACCACAGTTACGCTCGACAAAATATGAATTTCCGTGAAATTCCAAGATACTGAATACTTCAGCACGTGTATAGTCCCGTGACTTACTTCCCGTTATCAGCTCCGTTTCGTATCCGCAATCGTCCTCAATATCCGAATCGAGAATCTCGTCAGGAAATTCCGAGTAAAGAGATTCTAACACGTCCTCTAACTTTGCCATGGCGTTCCGTTATTCTAGTTTCTACCTTGGTTCTAAGCACGTCTGTCTATCAATATGTCCGCAATGTGTTTAACATAACACACGCATTGATAAATTGCCTCTGCGAAATAAGAACTTTCTCTCTCTTAATGAAGCTCATGATAACCCTCTACACGCAACTCAAGGACGCTGAAAATCTTCAAGCGAAAGCGAAGATTATCTGGAAACATATCTTTGCAGACATCACCGTTTCGGAAAGTTCCCAGTGCTCAGTCAGTGAGATCACACGCAACTGACTTAAATTTAGTGATGAATCATAACGGCGTGTGGACAGAATCCATCGGGTGTGGTAGAGGGTAAATGCCATGCCATAGCAAACGGCAAATTAGCGAGCACGATATGAACAAAATATTAATATTGGCGGGAAAACGTAATGTGACCGGGAGCAATTAACTGTCGCTATTACAAGTGGTCGCTGCCACATTACAAGTCGCTGCACACAACAATATTGTGCAAAGGTAGTTAAAATATAAGTGCTACATGGAGAATGATCGTATTTCCCAACGCCCATATTTGGAAATGGTGTAGATATCGCAGCCTATTCACAATATTATAGGATAGCCGATCTTGCATACGGCTACAACAAATGAAGTGGTCGCAATCGCAATATTCATAGTACTGACCTTGGCATTGGGTACACATATCACGTAGCAGGGCTTTGGAGCCGGAGCCGGAGCCGGATCCCCGGAGCCGTGCATTTTTACCGGAGCTGAAGCCGGAGCCGGAGCTCTACATAAAATTCAGCCGGAGGCGGAGCCGGAGCTGGAGCTAGTTATTTGAGGGGTAGCTCCGGCTCCGACGTATTTCATAAGATGCTATTATATATGCAACAACCATATCTACTGAATTCACATAATTCAACAGCAGGCCTTCGCGAAATCAAGAATCTTTTCCTCTTTGGCGCTATCTTTTCCATCTAAGCATGTTCTTGGGGTTTTAACACAGAGCAGTCATATGTTCAATCTTCAATTTTCATACATGAGTGCCGAACCTCGGTATGCGAAATATGCATGTGAATATTGTGGGTAGTCGGCATACCAGGAATTTCATCATCGGCACAACCTTGTTGACCAATTATACGGTTCGAAAATAATGATCACTATGTATTACTCGAAATGAGAGAGAAGATAAAAACGTGATTTCGTTGCACATGTCGATATGACGAGCACGAGCCGAGAAATCCCATCTCATCGTTGATATAAATCGGATGAGCAAATACTCGTTCTTTCATGATAGTTCTTTAATCGGGCCGCGAAATTGGACAGTGTTATTGAGTATGCAATTATGCATGCGAATTGGAATTCATTACTGCGCAGTGCGCATGATCGTCATTCAATCCAGTAAGGATTTTCGAGCGTGAATAGGGGATGGCAGAAGAGTAGCCCAAAACGCCGTTACACTCAGCGAACAGTTGTCGCGGTGCGAGCTACTCATTGCGATGTCAGGACCCCATGGTATTTTATGATGGAGACAAATTACTGATTTGATACGCGATTTCCAATTTGTAATCATCTGTTTCGTAAATTCATTCTTGATGTCTGCTTGATACTCTAGTATTCCCGGATTATACCGCACTGTGACTTGTAAATGTGCATTGTGCATACTACATAGTTTAATTCGTTTTGGGCATGGCGCAATGTGCATGGCACATTGTTTAATTCGATTATTCGAATCGTTTCAACGGGAAAATATTATATTCCGATAAACTTGATCGACACCGGATAGACAGGAAACGAGTGCACCAATATCGAACGTCAAACCATTGGCCATTTGGTACAAATCGAATTTCTATTGATTAGGTCGTGATGTCCGCACATATTGCTCTTACTACAGTTACAGTTGAATAATAATAATCGCTTATTTAAGGATTGAATTGAGCTGCATGGCTTAATGTTAACGATTTCAGTGTCAGTGTTAAAACGACGCATCGGAATTTTCATACTGTACGCAGCAACGGCATGGAGTAAAGTGCGTTCTAGTGCAACTATGATGTTATCGACAATTGACAAGTATTCATTATGACGTCACAAGCCGACACGGCAGCACCTATGTCATCGTTGCTGCATCCAATGTTACTGACGGCTGACAGACTCTAGATTACTATAGATAACTAACCTACGGGTAAATTAGTAATGTATGTAGACCAGGGGTGGCCAACCTTTTCGGCTAAAGGGCCACATGAAATTGACGAACGAGTGCGCTGCCCACTAGCCGCGTCAGGCGCGTAAAATTTTCAAAGTTAATAATATAATTACTTGGGTACATTGCGGGTCGACTATACCGCCCGCTGGGCTCAGTTTGTAAGGACAGGACTATTCGGCATCTGGACATATCGATATCGAAGATTTCCGTTAATATATGACCATCATTTTGTGCCTATACATTTCATCGTCGACGATCTTTCTGCGAGCGCAAACGCGAAAAGACTTTCTCTCGTAATTGCGAATATAGTTGGACTCAATCGGCTAAATCAGGCTTTTTTCATTTTCAGGAGGGGTAGGCTACAAAGCAAGAAATCGTGTGACAATTAAACATGCGAAGCGTGAAGAAAAATTTTACTACTCTTTTAGTTTATTGTAATGTACGACGATTTACTAAAAATGTGACTGGACCGTGGATCTGCCAATGCGTCGGAACTGATATTTTAGTAATCAACATCCCAAGTGTCGCAGCCAGACTAATCATAATTTTGGTTGGCCTTGCAAGTTCACAATCTGAGCAATTCAATTTCGATAATATAACAGGATTTCGATAATATAATGGGAAATTAGCTCGCGGGCTACTCAAAACCGTCTCGCGGGCCACATATGGCCCACAGACCGCGGATTGCCCACCTCTTATATAGACAGGACACCTTCGATAGTTTTCAGAGCCGGAGCCGGAGCAGTGGTAATAATGCGGCTCCGGAGCTGGAGCCGGAGCTAGTGCATGGTGGAAGAAAGCTCCGGAGCCGGAGCTGGAGCAATGCAAATTTACGGCTGCTCCACAGCCCTGTCACGTAGTACATTAGTTCTCAACCTTTTTGTCTTCGCGGACCCCTTATAGACCGTCACGGACTCCCGAGGACCCTCTCACCATTTAGTTCAAATTTATCTCAATTATCAATCAATCAATCAATCGTTAGATTATATTTTCATATGTCCATGACACACACACAATGTACAATGCGATATACAAGACACACAATGCGATGTGATGAACAGATGGGGGATGCCGAACGTCCAACCAGTTGGGGTCTCATGAACTGGCATCCATCTCGACCTAGTGCCCGATGTCACAGTCTTCTTCGATGTTATTTTCTATTCGTCGGTCGTTTTTTTAGAAGCTATTTCTTGCTTTCTTTTTCTTTCTTTATCTTCACATTTAGAGGTTTCCCGGATCCCCTGAAAATGTTGCGCGGACCTCAAGCAGTCCGCGGACCCCCGGTTGAGAACAACTGATGTACTCTTTTACTTGATTGGTTACGTATCAATGTCACATGGTAGCGTCATTTTATAGAGCTGGCCATAATGATCCAAAAATCCACGGCGAGTGTTGATTATAACGATCTAAGACGACCAGTGCCAGTCAATAATTATGTTCGAGTACTCAATTTAGATGTCAATTAAGACAAATCGTTTCGATAATTCCCTCACGCCACAAAAGCGTGCGGCAAAGGGCTATACGCATGTTCGTAAAAACATATTTCGTCGGAGGTGTGATCAGCCGGCGGCGTTGTCGCTGTGCGTTGCATCATATTTATGGTAGACAAATACGTTGAACTGGCAATATTTTGTTTGTGATCGATTGAAAGGTACATATTTCTCTTATTAGTCGAATCGGTGTCAAATAATCCATCTACTATACTTGATTTCGCCTCGCCCCTGTCGTTATATTAAACGGCATAGTGAAATTCTGCTGCGTATATCTGATTTTAAAAACTCTCTTGCTGTACGTTTACAGCCCCATGCTCTATGAATGCTTATTGCTCATGCAGTTAAATATAGGTCATTCCCGCGTTCAAATAATAGCAGTAAAAGTAGCGGTTGATACCAATCTGCCAGCAGTCAATTCCGCGTCAACGCATTCGAGGCAATAGCAATTTGGTGACTATTGTTGACTGGAAAAACCACGACTTTTGGATTAAATCGAGAAATTCATAGGAATTGACTTTTCTAGTCTGTGTAATCGTAATTCAGAAAAATTTTGTGTGCTGTTTTTTTGGACAACCCAACACTTTCCACAAGTGGCCAGTGAAATTTAAATATAAATGTTATATTATGAAAAACCCTACTTTGACAGGCTATATGACTACCAGAACAGCGATTGGTGATACGAGCTGGTTTTGCTTCATCCTATTTTTGTTTTAACAAGGTTACACGCTTTTCGATATTTGGATTCCAGATCAACTTGCCGATGAGGGACCTTTTATAACGTATAATCCTGTTTGTTAACTCAACAGTTGCGGACAGCAGTTTCACCGGAGTCCTTGATTTGGCAGCTCAACGATGAACGACGGCAGTGCCTCATATATGGTATATTGAACGAAATGCAACAGTCCGAAAAAGTAATCGATATGCGATAGACGATAGCAGGTCTTTGGAGCAGGAAAAATGTTAGATTGGCCCAGCTTGGAATATCTCTAATCCCAAACTAGCGCAAGCTCGGGACCTCTTTCATGCCACTGCTTCGGCTCCATCAAACAGGCCCGTCAGCATAGTCAGTACCATCGGCTTCAGCTATGAACATATGACTGTTCTGCATTCAAATTATTGGCAACGTGGATAGGTGGGAAAGATGGCTCAAAGAGGCAATTTTTTAATTTTTTTTTAAGGTTTGCTGTTAAATTACGTGAATTCAGGCAATAGTAGTAGAATAACATCTTATGAAGTAGCCTATACATCGGAGCCAGAGCTATTTTTCAAACAACTAACAACTGCTCCTGCTCGGTTAAAAATGGCTCCCGCTCCCGCTCCAAACCCATGCTTGTATGCATGCACCCGAGCGAGTCTGTCGGCGTGGATGTGCGCGATGGGGAAATGATATACAAAGAGATTATAACAGTCTCCACACGACCCCTCCCAAAAGGGCGCAATAAGTGAACAATGGGTGCATGAATTGAATAAAAGTTAAGCCCTGAGGGATAGCTGGTAACTAACATGTTAAGGTTGAATCTCGTAGTTCACTATGACATTGGAATAACGGTACTACGGGTTGGGCGAGGCAACCTATTTTTCTGTTTTATCGAAAGGAAATAAAAAGAAAGAACTGGATGGCAAAAAACGGTTAAGAAGCAAAAATGGCCGTTTTCCGAATAACACAATCGGCGCCGCCAATAGATGACGGATTCGAATTTAGCTCATAGGAAATACCCATTAATACGGCACTACTTGATATATCGATTTGATAATTAGTTTTTATGGGGAGACTGGGGTAATTGGAATATCCAGGTGAAAGTTATGGGAATTCATTACAAGTGTATTCTGTCCGGGAACGGTTTTGTTACCGCAACAAAAGGGAGCTACTCATCATGTCAAGAGGTACGGAAATGGCGTACGTTAATGTAAACTTTACAGTACAGAGAAGATTACAAAATAAGAAGCTGGTTCGAATGGTAAATATGAATACAAAACACACTACGTGTACCCCGAAGGGTTGCAAAAAATGTCTGTCAATCAAAATCTATTCGGTATCTGACATTTGCCGCGATAATCGGACGGATGTGAAAGGTTCCTCGGCCAGGGACGTGCAATTGTACAATGATCGTAAGGCAATATTCAAAACGCCGTGAAGTCGCGAGGATTTGCAATGCACAACAGTTCTGCCGATCTAGGCTATAGTAACACACACACTTTGTTACCGTTGTTGAGGTTTGTTCAAGTCGTTGGCTACAACAACTCATACAAATGCGCTAATCAGTTGATTACGAATGCCTGTTATCGGTTAGCCGATTATATTGAAACGACGTCACACTTTGAAATAATAATATAGGCAATTTTTGTGACGTCACAACATGGTAGCAGGAGAGAGCGAGAGAGAACTATAATCTGCGACTGTGAGACTGGTGATATTGATGACGAAATAATAACATTGGTTGGAAAATGATTTGTGGGATGTTCATCTGTGACACAACAAGATCCGTGATAACTGATAATATTTGTTCAGAGATGAAATGACGCTTTCTCGTGATATAGACGAAAGCATTCACGGTTCTCGTTATGGCAGAGATGAACCCTACAAGTGTTACACGCAGTGGTGGATCGATAGACGTTGAATTTCTCATTGTTTTGTTTTGCAGCTGCTTTCTGCGCCGAGCAATACGCGCAGCGTTTGCGGGATCTATCGGCGGCGTGGGTGGGCAGATGCGGCGACGAATTATCGAGCCGGAGCTCTTCATTTGGCAGGATGCGACTTGTTGGTGGCCTCAACGTTTCTTCCCCAACTAAAGCTGCGATCAGCCCCTCTCGGAATCTGCACCCGTTTTGTTTTTTGCCAATGGAGGTTTCGTAGAGCACACGTGCATTGTGTACCGAAATTTCCAGTATATAGCAGAATATTTTCCTGTACCACGTATTATGTTTTCGCATGAGGTGATAGTACTTTCTCATTTGGTCGTTGCTATCGACCGCACCCATGTATTTATTGTAGTCTTTTATCAGTGAAGGACATAGTATTTCGCCGTCGGAATTCGTGGTTGATTTTCTGCGTTTCACCTTTATTCCAGGGGTCACCTCTGGTCGATGAATTGTCGACATCAAGTATACTGGTTTGTTATCGTACCAGCTGTAGCACAACACATCGCCACACATAAGCCAGTTCATATCCCCTCGTTTGGCTTTTGAGGGTCCGGTTTTTGTCAAGGCGAGTTCCTTCGGGAATCCTTTTCTTGTGGTACGAGCGGTGCCACACGCGTACGTCCCATCGCTCTGCAACAATTCGAGCAATTGCACACTGGTATAGAAATTGTCCATGTACAAGTGGTGACCGTTTCCTTTATATGGTTCAATCAATCGCAGGACTATGGCTGTAGACAGCCCGTACGCGCAGTCCTCGTTCAGTGCTGTCGACTCGCCACCGACATATATCTGGAAATTTGCCAGATAGGATGTTGCGGATTCCGCCAACGCCCAAACTTTTATGCCATATCTTGTTCGCTTTGACGGGATAAACTGTCGGAACGAAATCCTCCCTTTGAACGGGATCATAGACTCGTCTATCGCCAGTTCCCGCCCCACGTTATATTTACGTAAACAATTCTGTCTGACCAATTCCACGAATGAGCGGATCTTCCACAATTTATCAGTAACAGGCGGCTGTGATGTAGCAGTTGACTGTTCCGACGTTTTTTCTTCGGGTTCGGAAAAATGTAGATGGCGATGTATCATTAGAAATCGATTCGACGTCATGACTGCTGCGAACCCGGGCAATCTTAGAACGGGACACGTTGTTCGCCAATACATACCTAGTTCAGGTCTACGGTCCAACCCCATCGCAATGAGGAGCCCGATGAAAATCTTCATCTCCGACACAGTAGTGTCCTTCCACACCACATGACGTGATTTGATATCGCTAGCGCCTCTGGACTCTTCGCGAAGCCTCTGCTTCCTGCGATAGTTTTTATTGGTCATGTTCACGATCAAGCGAAGAACATCCGGTGAAAAATATTCAAGAAAAGCAGTGAGAGGTGAATATTTCTGATTCCGTGTCGCGACGCCGGGCGGCTTGACGAAAGTCATCCGGGGCCTTCGGTCGGGGATATTCTTGGTCCAATTGTAGACCCTGTCAGACTTCTTATATTTCTTCCTTGGAGGTTCTAAAATAACACATCGATGTAACTTTGACGCAGGGTTGTAATAACTCGGTTCAAGATGTTCTGGTGACTCGACTTGACTCGAGTCATTATATTGAATACGGGACATGGTTCGACTCATCTTGAGTCATTTTGTGTATTGACTCGACTTGTATTCCTAGAGCAAGTCTTAGGACTCGAACGGCCAAGACACCCGTTTCATTGTAACTTCGAAGAATGGGTAAGTTACCACATTTTCGTATTTTGTCTAAGAGTAGGCCTATTGGTACCTGGAAAGTACGGCCAGAAACCTTTAGTAGCGAGGAAAATTACTATATTATGCAAGCGAGTCATTCGATATCACCCAAACAGAGTTGTAAAAATGAACTGGACATGACTTGAACTCGAAACGGAAGAGTGAACACAATGACTTGGACTCGACCCTCTGCTCCTCGACTTGGGCTCGGACTAGACTCGGTGGTGATTCGAAAATGACCCGACTTGACGAAAGCCTCACCTCTCAACCCAACTACAAATAAATAACCTTACCGGAATCGGATGATGTCGAAGTTTGCTCAGTTTTAGATCCAGGCGCTTCTCCATTAGAACCATCGCGTCTGGAATCGTCGTGTCTCAATCGAACTAGAGGAATAATCCAATAGAAGCAATGTATTTCTTTCAATATTAGAATTTCTATATTTTGATATTATTTGATACCAAATATTTACCTTTCGGGGTCGCTGTATCATGTTCTGCGCCATCCTCATCCGATTGAATATCATCCGCTTCCTTAATCCCTAAAATCAATTCCAATACGTTTTTCAGCGGTAATGACCTTTGACAGTCCAATCCTTCCAAATTCTATTCCACAAATGATGGAGTGATGAAGCAATCAAATTATAGTGAAACATATCGCGAGGATTTATGGAGCAGGAAGTAGGTTTACAGTGTGATCTTGGCTTCCTTGACTGCCTGTCGCAAAATCTATTCAAAATTTATGTACTTTTAAAATGTTATCAAATCTCCTGTTACGTGCCTTAATTTAAACTAAGTTCCAAAATTACCATGCTTCTCGTTGTATAGGGTTCTATATGCAGGCGGTTGCCCGACATTTCGGCATACGACACAATGAAATACGACAGATGAGCAATGAGCGTGTGACACATAAGATGTGACTTTGATGATGAATTTATAATTCCAAAACTATAGTCCTGTCCATAACGCCAGAAAGACCCTTACCCCAAACCTAATCCCAACCAAACCCTACCTTTACCTCATATGCCTCAGTGTCGCATGTTATTATGTCGCATGCTCACATGTACAGTCCACGTACCCTTCAGACATCAATCCAACTTGACTATCATCGGTATGGAGAGCAGAAGGGGTCAGGGTAGGTAATTTGGTAGCAAGTAAAAATAAACGAACCATCCTAATTTTATATTCAAAAACGAGTAGAAGCAGCGATAGGCAAGACATGACAACACTAATGTGGAAATGAAAAATGGAGGTTAGAAGTATCCAAGTAAGTTTTTTCAAAAGTAGATGTGGTTGAGGTCTCGCGTACTTTTTGCAGTTATACCGATAAATAGGCACTGGCACTGTGTCCGAAAATGTAATCAGTTACGTGTTGGTGTGGTTTCTCCGATTATGACAATTTATCATGTAGATGTAGTTTTGTCTTAAAACTGCTTAGTCGAAGTGGAAGTATTCTACAATCATCACACGACGAAATTAGTGCAGGTGAGTAAACATAGTTGAATACGCTTATTACGAAAAAGTAGAAGTACATTGGTAATGATCAGCTTCCATCGACAAGTAAGTTAAGCAACTAAATGGACACTAATTCCAGTATATACATAAATACTTTGCCGGACATATCATAGGAGTTATCACATAATTTTGAGGTAAAACACTACGGGGTTTGCAATATTCAGATGGATGAATTTATTTTACAGGGGTCAATATTAGAGATCGCGAGATGTCGTCCAACGCCTAGATCTTTCAAATGTAAAACGCCGTTTACGCGATAGTATCTTCGAAATCTTTGAAGAAAGGTCCCGCATGACGATTGCCTACCCCTCAGCTTCCATATAATAACTATAAATGCATGCAGATCACTAGGATTTACCTGGTGACCAATCGATGTCTTCGTCATGATTTGAGGAAGCAACAGCATTTTCAGACTCGACAGCCGTATCTGATATGCTCAGAGATGAGTCCAAATCTTTCGCCGAAAACGACAGCTTCCCTACAACACAATAAAGGTAAACCAATAGGGTCTAGTCTACAAGTATTAATATCCTTCGTGACTATTGCGACGCACAAATCATGACAGTGCCTTATGCTCCGAGAAGCAATATTGGAGGTCTCTCTGCTAAACTTCAGGTTGCAATAATGTGGTGCGGCAGAGATTGAGCTTCAGACTTATAGAAACCACTGGATTTTCAAGATGCGCAATTAGAATAATAGAACTAGAGGTATTCACTGTTCAAAACTCACAACTAGAACTAGTACTAACTAAAACACAACCGACTGAAAACTAGGGCGATTTTTTAACATTTTAAATACGTCAAAATTTTGTCAAAATTGTAGCGTTAGGTCAAAAAATTGTCAAAATTGTTTACAAAGTCAATTTTTTTTGCCACATTCATTTCGTTTGTATCGTAAATGCTTGCACTGTCGGTGACCTTACCATTTGGCAATTTACAGCGTTTAACCTACTTTATAGGCCTACCGTTTTATAGACGGCTCATTATCTGCTCATAAACAGCCAAATGAAACAAATAGGTTGACACGGTGTTATGCTGAACGTGCCACATATCCTAACTCAGAGGTCTCAAACACGCGGCCCGCGACGACATTTCAGAATTTTAATAATTTGAAAATATTTTAGTGTCACATATATCTTTTCAGGTTATTAAGTAAAAATCCCCTCCTAAATTGCCCCGAAAGCCAGAAACTATTCATGAAACTTCGCAATCAAATCAATTGCAAACGCTACCATGCAGTGGAAGATTGACTATTTCGCCACATTTCAAATTCATGATGAAGAAACCTGACCCTTAGACGATTCGTGACTGAAATTTGTGAGTTGGACTAGGACGCGACCTTTCTTGGAAATACTCAGACTTGGGCTAACTCGATGGCATAATGAAAATGACTCGAGTGGACTCCGACTGACTCGGAATGCGGTGAATTTGTTAGAACCATGGACGCAACAAACTAATCGCGCATCAGGGGAATAGTAATAGATCAGAAGGTCGCAGCTTGGTATTTCGCTAAGCAAGTAGTTATGACAACCATTGGCAATCTGTCAGTTACATCTTTGGTCGCTAAACCATGTTATTAAGGTCACTTACAGATACCGAGTACCGTAGTGGTACGCCCCAACGATGTCACAACAATGGACCGTTCGGCGTTGCGACATTTCAATCACCAGGACACATTCATTAATACATTTATATTATATTTATATTTGTTTTTGCTCCTATATTTGAAGATATTTGGCCGTGAGTTAATAGCCTACTTATCAGAAGTATACCCGAATCCTGGATTGGAATTACAATGCTCAACCTCAAAATCTTTTGATATTAGATCAGTCTCTATTATCAATCTGGTAAATTCAAAATATTCATAGTAGCTGCAAAATTATAACCCGATAGCTTTAATGATGGCATCATACATTTGTCCGCCCATATCGTGTCTATATGTTATAATTAATATATATCAAGTACAACAACAATTCTATTCAAATAGTTATAAATGTGATGAGTCTTTTCTTGCCAGGCCTAAATTTATACAAGAGTAAATCACATTTTGACGATGTGTGTTTACTTATAGTCTGCTGGATCGGCTCACTTTCAATAGGACAATTCATTCCCGCCAAATAAGGCTTACTTGGAAAGACATAGAATACCCCTATAAAAGCTGCGGCCCGCGGCGTCGTCAAAACGGGAAAACTGGCCCGCGAGCACATTTGAGTTTGAGACCTCTGTCCTAACTGAAGCAAGACTGCGTGGGCATTGGTTCTTATAAAAAGAAGCGCCTGATGAGAAATCGTGATGTAGACAACATTATCAGAATGAAGCAACACGGCGTGTCACCAGCAGTGTACGCACAACTTCAGCGTTGGCAGCCAACAACTGCTGCTGTTGAGCGTTCTCTCTCAATTCTCGGCAAGCTCCTTGTAGTAGGGACAGACACTTTATACCCGAGAATATAGGTAAGTATCTTTCGTTGTACTACAGCAAATTTTAATTATTGCCACCATAGTGCGTGATGTAACTGCTGGAATTCTTCATAGGTACAGGTTTTGCAAGTCAAATAAGTTTTTTCAGGCCAAACTACTTCGTAAGGACAGACAGTTCCAACCAGAAATGCAGATAAATAGTACAATTCTAACATTCATTTTAATAATATATTCATGGCAGAAATATATTAAAACCCGAAGCTTTTCGAGCTGACACTCTTCAGGGGCAATCGTCAGAACCCCGTCAGAGCCTTGATGATATGTTTGGATGTAAAATTAAACGCGGAGCTAGAATACATCCGCAAAATTCTAATCGATAACGGGTACCCCGAACATATCATCAAGAGTTCTGTGGACAGAAAACTCCGTAATTTCAATCCCAGCAAATTACAATACACGAACACACGGTCTGAGGAGAATGTATATATACATTTACCGTGGCTGAGCCCCATCTCTTCCCGTTTTCAAAAACAATTGATTTCTGCTGTAAATCGCTGTTACGATAACGTAAAAACTAATGTTGCGTTTACCACCTAACAATTGCTTCCTGCAACGCGCAAAGATGTTCTTCCTGCTTCTAAAGTCTATGATTTCAAGTGCCACTGTGATTGTCGGTACGTGGGAAGAACAACTCAGCGCTTGCAGGAACGCATCAAACAGCATGTTCCGAGCGTTATTAGATCACGCACATTATACTCTCGCGAAGATGCAGCCGTAACTGATCTGCGATTACTAGAACGTAATCAGGCCATGGCTATGAACTCTGCCATCGGCAAGCATTTGGCTGAGAATGCAACTTACGCTAAAAACTATCGCGACGAAAGATTCTCTATATTAGGTAAAGGCTGTACTCATTTCCATCTGTCTGCACTGGAATCGACTTTCATTAAAATCCACCGACCGCGCTTGTGTCAGCAGAAGGAATTTTTAGTCAATCTAAAAATTTGCCACTATAGCTGCACTCGCGGTTTGACTGTATTTCATGTTGTTTGTTTCTATGACGTCATATTGGGTTGTATGCAATGTAGCTAGATGCATGTTTTTGAAATTCTCCATTCTCTGACGATTGCCCTTGAAGAGTGTCAGCTCGAAAAGATTCGGGTTTTAATATATTTCTGCGATGAATATAATATTAAAATGTGTATTAAGGTTCTGTACCCAAAAGAGTCTCTTCAAATTCTAACATTATGTGGGAAAACACCAAATTTACATACATGAGGTCAAAATTTGGTCAAAATTACGTTTTTTAAGGTAAAGAAATCGCCCTACTAATAACTGATAATACGAATTACAGAATTGCAAACGAGCTTAGAAATATTGAACATAGAGTCGGCATTTCAAAAGGACGGGGTTTCGAGTTTGAAATGGTCGTGGTTCCGATCGCCATAACCCATCCCTACGCCAGTCGTGGTAGTGATGACTCTGAGCTAGCAATGACCGCAAGAGCATCACACAACATGAGCAGCAACGTCGGTATCGCGATTCACGCCAAACGACGACACGTGTTTATAGTCATTCTACAACTATAAGATTTATTTTGAAATGCGCAGCTAGAAATAGAAATAGAACTATCCACTTTTCAAAAACCGCAGCTAGGCATATAACCACTTAAACAGTAGTTGACAGCATAGCTATAGATTGATAGTCTGTGTGCAAGTCCGCTGAGCCCCGATGTATTCTACTATTCGTATTCAGATTATTTTCATGCCTGAAATGCCGACTCGCCAATACATAGTTTGAAGTAATTTCACATATTACGTAGTGGATCTCTGCATATAATATACCTGGAGAACAGCTGCCGTCTTCCTGACTATCGTTGCGCACATCACAGTACCCAGAGTCAAGATCCGACTCCGATCTGCTGGAAGACGAGTTCAAATCGATTGGTAATGAACGTAGTTGACCTGAAACAACGTACCGTAGCGCTTGCAATTTGCGATTCCATTAATGATTCAACTTATTGGCTACATCGTACCCAATGCGGAGTACAAACTATACACTATATATCGAGCGAAGTACGAATCTTCATTTGCAAGAAACTCAGCTGATATTTCATACATGGAACGGTCTTTCTGTAGGGTACAGCGCGTGTATAAGCCTCGAGACTTACTTCTCGATATCGACTCCACATCTCCTCCGCAATCGTCCTCGATATCCGAATCGAAGATCTCGTCAGAAAAGTTCGAGTAAATAGAATCCAATACTTCCTCTAACTTCTCCATTGAGTTCCGTTAGTCAAGTTTCTACCTTAGTGATTCTACTCGAACAGGAGAAAATGAAATATATTTACACGCACTACGAAAAAGAGAGGCCCATAGGCAATGTTTCCTCTAATTTGTCACGAGGCTGCGCACACTCACCAACTCACTGCGCCGTCCCTTGTACAACAGTACGTAGTGACTAAAAATGGTCATCATTTCGGATTGTTTTGTGCGCAGCTTAGATTTTCTGTGCGCAGAGATCGTGTCAGCACTGCACAATTGCGCAAGTGCGCAGCTTAGAGGGAACATTGCCCATAGGTGAACTGATGCGTGGGTAAACTATCGCGTTTAAAGTAAAACATCGCATACTGACGCTTCTCGCATTAAAGCAGGGGTGTCAAACATACGGCCCGCGAAGCAATTCTGAGTAGATTGAAAAATGGCTGTATTATCCAGCACATCTCTAACAATTATGTGATTTTTAAAATACATTCATCAAATAATCCCTCAAGACAGCAAATGTCATTATTACCATCAGACAGCGGCGTTCAGATGTCATTATGTTCATGATTAGGAATGAGACGCTGACATTGACACCTGATTCCAGCAAGGCCTAAAAGTGCACACTGCGTTCATATTTTTGTTGAAATTGACCAAAACGTAGGTATTCACTGCTCCAATGCGAAACTGTGATATGCAGGTTTCATTGGAAATATAATAGCCTAGTTACACAAAAATATACTTCAAATATCTGTGGTCACACTGCTGTATCACTTTTGACTTCGGAGAAAGATTCCTGGCCTCCGGAGTGTGTGTTTTGTTCAGTTAAAAATATAATCTGACGATTATCTAATTCTCGTATTCGTTTACACCAGGGCCGGCCAACCCGTGGCCCGCGAGAAGGTTTTGAGTGGCCCGCGAGATAATTTCCGAAATTTCTAATATCATCAAAAATGGATTGTGAACTTGCAAGGCGAACCAAACATTTGATTAGTCTGGCCGCAACACTTGAGATGTGATGACTAAAATATCAGTTCCGACGCATTGACAGATCCATCAGCCATTCACATATTGGTAGATCTTCGTACACTACAATAAAGCAGAATAATTTGCGATAGATTTATCAAATGTAAAAATTTTCTACAAGCTTGGTGCAACATGTTGTCACTTGATTTCTTGTTTTTAATATTGTTGCCCTTTTGTGAAAATGGAAGAATACCTAATGTATCAGATTGAGTCTAACTATATTCTCGATTACGAGACAAAGCGTCGTTGAACATATGCGACATTGCGTTTGCGCTCGCAGTAAGGCCGTCAACCATGAAACCTAGGCACGAAATGATTGACGCATGTTGGTCGCAGCTTTCGATATCGATATGTCCATGCGCCGAATAGCTCAGTCCTCGCAAACTGAGCCCAGCGATAGACAACAGGCCCACAATATAGTCAAGTGACAATATTATTGACCTATGAAACTTAAAAAAATTTCGCGCTTCGCGCGGCTAGTGGCCCGCGCAATAGTTCGTCAGTCGAATGTGGCCCTTTGGCTGAAAAGGTTGGCCAGCCCTGGTTTACACTGACGTCCAGAGTGACTACACTGACTAGGTATGTTGTGAGTAACCGTAACTCGCTTCCAATATTATATATTCCTAATAATGTCTTCTGTAATTTTAAAACGGACAAAAACTTCACTGTTAAACGCCCATCCCAGCATTTATGTTCTTATGCCACGTCTGTACGAGATACCATATTTGCACTTAACATCTTATTGATTCATTGTTTTCCCTATTAACCTTCTCTGATGGTGGCTGTCGTCTTGGCTTTCGAATTTCTACGCCGATTGATGTAAACACGTCTCGCGATCAATCTGTCTACTCGGTGTTTCACATTACGCCCGCATTGCCGCAGCTCCACTACTTATTCATTCAAATTGATTCTGCAAAGTAAGAAATTTCTTTCCTTAGAATAACCAATACGATAACCCTCTACACACAAACGAAGTGGACTAATATTCCGCGAGCGGGAGAAAAGATCGTATGGATTATGGAACCGTATCCTTGCAGGCATGCGAACACCGAACAGTCATAATATCCCAGAGCTCAGTCAGAGAGAACTCGCTTACCTGCCTTACATTTACTGATGTGGCATACCATCGCTTAGACCAGTGGTTCTCAACATTTTTGTAGACATGCCCCCCTTTATGACAGAGAAAAATTTCGCGCCCCCCTTATCGTCGTATCACAAAATCCAACCGGGATGCTAGCAACCCCAGCAGATTGTTTGGTGGCATGTAAGGTTATTACTGCTGATGAGAGAATTCAAAAATAGGAAATTCGATCTATATATGGAGAAACACGCGTGACTTGGAGGTAAATCGCGCAGAGCGCAAATTTTTTTTTCAGTGGACCGCTTCTTCGCGCCCCCTTCAGATGCTTTCACGTCCCCCAAGGGAGCGCGCTCCCCAGGTTGAGAACCACTGGCTTAGACGGAGTGGGGCAGGAAGTGGTTAATACAGGAATCGCTTAATGACCATGCCCGATATAACAACAAATTAATACTGGCTGGAAAGCGTATTGCTACCGAGAGTAATTAATTGTTGCTCATGTTAGCAATACATTTGCGTGACACAAGCGATCCAGTTGCAGTGTTGTGAAAAGGAAATTAACTCTATTAGCTCGAGCATGCACGAGCAATTGAACATGCTGAACAATTACGCTGATTTACATTGTACAAACCTCAGCGGAATCCCCAAAGCGAGGTAGCGTAGTGGTGTGAACCATAGCTGCAACACCATGTTGCGGGTACGAGTCAGACCGAGGTATACTCACTATTCCTACCTCAGTGATGAGGGTTTACCTTCTCGTTGCCACGTGATCCGCGTTCAGGTTACATATTGAACATTGCAACAACATATATGACAATAAGAACTCAGTTTTTTTATTTTATTGAAAACAGGTTTGTATTGGCGGCTGCTCGCGCGTAATTGGCAGTTACTGCAATAGCATCAATAGCGATCCGACTCCAACCGTATCAGAAAAACTGTAAATCCTGCTCCTATCAAAAATGAAAAAGAAAATCCGGCTGGACATCCAGTCTGGCTCCGGTCTATGTCCCGCTCTAATAGGTTGTAATGTTGTTTTGCTGTTATACAAATACATCGAGACATGCATCCATATCCATATCGATATTATGTGATTGTTTATGCTGTTTAAGTATATTCATCATTCGGCCGTAACATATAAACTTTGCGAAACGGCCTACCTTAAACCGGGTTAGTAATATCAGCTCGACCGCGGAAGCGGGTGTAAATACTAATCGATGGAAATATGATAGCAATGCTGCATAAAACACGAGACTGTGGACTGTGTGTGTGTAGTCACCGGTGAAAAGATTTCCAGCTGAAATGGGTCGAATGAGTTGGCTAAAGTTTGCGAATAGACTTTCGTCGGCGGTAAACCGATATTTCCTTTCCATGAAAATATAATACCATGTCTTTCTACAATTTAGTGGTTACCGGTAATGATTACACACATAATAATGTACAAGTTGTGGTCGCAATGATTACACTTTCGCCAGACAGTTGATGAAAAAGAACAAGTGATAAATGCTGGTCAATTGGAATTGAACGGTTAAAAACGAAACGTTTCTAAGTTACCGAATATATGCAGAGGTGGTTAAAATGGTCAGCGTTACTGCTCGTGTGGACGTAAGAGCAAAGTTCTACTTACTAATAAGTTGAAGTAGGTATTTTTAGGACATGTCAAAACTACGTCATGGCATCTTTCAAAACGATAGGACTGAAACGTATTCAAGTAAATAGCTTCAAAAAGTAAATTAGTAGAAGGGTCGCATACTTTTATTGGGAAGGTGACTACTACAAAATTCGAAATGTATTTTCGTGCCTGACACTAAATTAGGGTTACCATACTTTGGAATCGGGAAAGGAGGACATTTATGCCGTTTTTAGTTGTGCCTGTCCGCTAGCTTGGCTGTGGAAGCTATGTAGGAGGACGAATTACCAAAGAGTAGGACATTTAGGCGTCCTCGGAGGACATTTTCGATTTCATGAACAAGGAGGACAAATCATCCTATCAAGGAAGACATATGGTAACCCTAGCTAGATGAATAATGGCACTAAAATGAGTTCACCTTTGGTAAATGTACTATGTTACCGGGATACAGGGGCGTTGCCACGCTGTTCTGCAGACAATTTCGCTCACACATGTGACGCAACTTTTTCTCAAAACGACTCTGGTCTTTTAAAAATCCAAAGTGAGAAGAGTAAGCTTTTTTGCCTCGACAACTGTCCAAGTCGGAATGGAAGTAAGTTGAATATACTTGAGTAAGCGGTGATAATAGGCAAAATCAATTTCGGAACTCCGAGAAATTAGAAATACTTCATTACTGAAATATATTGCCGTTTAAGATAATGCACTGATACCCAGAATCGATTCATAATCCATCTATGATCCGGATGGTGAAATGAGCAACCGAAAACTAATCCAGACACCGAAATCGGATTGACTGGAGTCGGATTGGTGCCTCACTAGTCGCTCTAGTATCGAATAAGAAAATATTATCCCGTCTTCAAGGCGTCTAACTCTGATTACAAGATGATTACCGTGACTTACTTAATAAAAATAAATCAAGTGAATAAATCGCTTAAATTGTCCAACATAGGTATGTTGATGGATATTTATATCAAATATCAGTGTGCCTGTCAAGTTCACAGTGTAAATTAACGTTGATTTTCATTAAGTGTTTCACATTGTTACCAGAATGCAGCATTGCAGTACTTATTATCGAAAGTTACTATCGCTGCAGTCGCTAGGGATTAACCCACAATAAAATTGAACCATTAAATTTACAAGTGCAATCGTTGGCTTGCAAAAGCACACCCGTGAACGTGTTATATACACGGCCACGACCAAAGAAACCTTACAATACCTCGGATTCATCCCGCTTGATGCAGCAATTATCACCAACTCATCATGTATCACGACAGGAAAAAGTAAAACATACAGAACAACACGCGTTAACAATCAGGTAACTACTAGATAGGAACGGAATATTTTGATCGACGGGAAAAGGTTTTGCGATAACGAGTACTTCATTGTTGATAGTATCATCGACATCATCGGTCGGCCTACAATGTTGTGTAAAGATAATTAACAAGGTCAGGCTTGATCTGAACAAGTTAGTACAATAAAATATGTCGATGGTATGATAAACAAACATTGCAAAATCTACCGAAATGTAATCGTAGTACGAAGCCGCATTCTGTTCAAAAACAAGCGATTACGATACCAACAACTTCCCTTCGCATTTCGTTATCATTACAATGCGGTAAAGAAGATTGTTTAAGATTAAATTATTTCGCTTCCTTGAGGTATTATGACAGTAGATTCGAACGAATCAATGACGCACACTTCCACTGCTTATTATTATTAGCGGCAGAAGGGAAAGTGTGCGTCGTGCGGGTACAACTGCTTTTAGTATCCTAACAGGTCATACGACTGCTTAGTTTATACCTGGCCCCCTTGAAAGTATTGCGATCAAGCAAACAAATTTTAGAAAGTAGAAACAGGGTGAAAGAGCCCCTGTTTCAAGGTAACTGATTATATTTTCGGAAATTGCACCTATTGGGATCGTCATTGGCCATTTTGAGTTGGTCGCGAATACACATCTTGTAGTCAGTCGTCCTCGACCAGATCGTCTTTTTGAAACTACCTACTTGAATACTTTTCCGACCATTCATTTTCAACTTCCATTTAACGTACCTTGACATGTCTTCAAAATTGGTGCTTCTACTGGTAATTGAATATAAACTCACAGTGTTACTGCTACTGCTATACTTGAGCAGTAACGCTGACTGCTTGGATCACCTTTGCCGATAACTCAACATCAAGCGATATACACAGTTACACACCGCCAACATTTGACGGAAAGGAGTGGACGTATTATATCTTAGTCCTTGATGTATTTTGCGGCATATACACCGACTCATGATATGATAAACACACGATCCGTGCATATGCATATACCATAAATTGCATGATGTGTGGTGTGTATAGGCCGCTGGATAAGGAAGGTGCAGATATGGCCTTGTAAGGCCTTCTAAGTCTTTTATCACCCCTGCCTGCATGCTATCCCGGAAATGCTGAGCGCCAAGCGGGGAAGCCATTGATAGCGCGTTTAACCGATCATGATCTTTGGTCTGACCTGGCCGGAGATTGAATCCACGACCTACAAGAAGCCGGGCGCTCTAGCATTGCGCCAAATTGTCGGTACTGTGATCACAAGACTCTTCCACTGACTCATGACCCTTAGCTCATTGCATGTAGGCTATACATTCAGAGCCGTAACTGACGCACCCGAACTCGGGGTGTGGGAGCTCGAAGAGAGCCCAAAATTATTTCGTAAATTAACAAAAAGTATAGAGTATGTTTTGAATATTTATAGAACGTTATTAAAATCTATTTTTGTTATTTGTCAGGATATTAATATGGGTAACCCTCCTCCAAGAAAAAAAAAACGCATAATTTATAGAGATAAGCATTTCGGCTTCCGCCATTACCGCATCACGACACACCAAAACGTTGACAATGACGTTTAGGCTAGCTTGCGACTCTGCGAAGTGTGCTGCCAAAAAGCTTGGCGAGGAAACCTTGAACCAAAAGATCCGTCGGACGGTGACTGAAACCGATGTATATGTGTCGAATATTCCTTTTTCCATGGGCGCCCAAATGGATGGCGCTTAATATTCTTGTCCTGGCATCTGAGCCCGACATTACAAATGCCACCCGTGGAGAAAAATTATGCGGCCCGTGAGGAATGCCACTTGGACTCGAATGCGTCGCACGAAGAAGTTCTTCAGGTCTTGTGCGGTTACGGTCCTGTATATCAGTGGTCCTCAACCGCCGGTCCACGACGACTTTTCTGCCGGTCCGCGAGGTATATTTAGATTTTATACCTTAATTTCAAGATGCAAGATGTTGAAGGTTTGTCCATTGGTAAAATATATAAAACGTCAAATTTTAAACTGATGCACAAATTCGTGAGCTAGGATTAGGCGAGGAAACATGTTCGATTTGACTTAAAGCTCAAGCTGTCTCCGGTGACGACATGTGAGCGACTCGCCAACTAGGAGCTGACTCGCTAAACCGCGCAATACGTACGCTCATTCATTATCGATTCAAGAATATTATTCCAGTTTGCCCGGTTTGTTAATGCACGGCCGTCGGCTCGAAATTAGCCATGTTAATCTGTGCAAGTCAATTTTACATTGACTCAGCACTCAGCAGACCACACCGTAAAATAAAATGAATACCATCATAAACATATTTAATTGCGAACAAAACCCTCACTATTTCACTCTCTAGTACAGGGGTGGCCAACCTGCAACCGTAGAAGGAAATTTGCGCGGCCGTGGACACGTAATTAAATTAGCATGTGTCGGCGGCCGTAGACATGAAAATGGAATTTACGAATTGTCTCTCGAACTTTTGAGATATTTATTTAATCTTGAAATTTCCTCCACGCTACGCGCGTTTCAACGCGACTTCATTTTTTGATTTTAAAGTAGTCGTAGCGCGCGTTGCAATCTGAGCCCCACAGTAAAGATGGGAACAGCGGAGGAGAATGATGCACCCCATATAGAAATAGCAATCTGAAATCGCGCGCTCCTCACGAAAAAAATTGAATTCTGGTACATTTGGGAGATTCCACTATCTTTCCACTATACCGACAATCCGGTTGGGAGGTCAAGAAATAACAACACGGACCAAAGTGACTATACGAACAATTGGTTCACCCGAAGATGCATCCATTTGCTCTAAATTTTCGAAAACACTCCCTCCTTCAACTCCACCGATGGATCTGGTCACTTAGGTTGAGAAAGGATAAATATATTTCATAGTAATATGTGAAACTATACGAATATTAATGACGAAATTCATTCGTGAATCTGAAAAAAAATTCGCGCATTGCGCGACCATAACCGATCCCAGTTGTTATTCATAATATTACCACTATGTAGTGATTGCGATGACTATAGTAAGACGATATAAAAAAGTAGATTAGTCCGGAGTTCACCAGAAATGGACATGGACTTGGACATGCACACTGCACAGTTTAACATGGGTATGGTGTCCGGTTAGTTCATTGCGACTATGTCCTGGAATGCGGCCGTAGGCCGTATAAGTAATCGAAATGCAGCCTTGAATAGCAAAAAGGTTGGTCACTCCTGCTCTAATACCATGCTTGCAGAAAAACGGCTGGATACATTACATTTGGGGTTGATTTCAATTTTTTAAGGTTCACCGGTCCGCCAAATATGTTTCGAAATTTTATCGGTCCGCGAGGTGAAAAAGGTTGAGAACCACTGCTGTATATAATCCCTTAAAATCATTCTTATATTCAACTGCTATTGCCCAACTAAATAAGGCTTTTATAACATTCCAATTCCTAGAAGGATAAACAGCCATACGTAAAAACGACATCTGGCTGTCCACAGTGCAGATCTCACCCTGAATTATCTTATATCGCAACATAAGTATAGAGCTGGTTGTCACTTGATGTGATAGAAGATTTCGAAACATCTTGTATTAAAATCAGCCAAACGCTCAGGGGGCAACACATTTCATACAACATACCTAAATCCAAATCGGATTAGCAAGCAATGTGTATATATGACGAACACCACTATACGAATCACGGTACATGAGCAATGTACATTTGTACATTTTACAAGAGAGAGTTGAAAGTTAAAACCAAAGCAAGGTCTTTTACGACAGTACTTGACATATATTGATACCGAATCAGGATTCGCAGTCGGTAATATGGGAATATAGAAACTTCACAATGACAAGCGTGTCAATGAGGTGATTACACGACACACAATCAAATAATGTATCAATGACGCGGCAATGCGTTATGTTCGGCGCCGTCAAGTCAACGTTTCGTGAATCATATGACCAACAGTTTGACTTGCTCTACTCTTCATGAACATTTTCAAGGCCAGAAATTAACTTCCTCGTGATATTTGCGGAAGCATTCCCGTGAATTAACGCAAAGAGGAACAGCACAGGCCGAACAATAATAGATGGAATGGTAACGACTCAAAATCGTTCCTTCTTCTTCCTTTGCGACGGCCGCGCGCCTACAGCAATATCGGCAACGATTACGCTTCCTGTCATGGCCTGGCCCGAAAACGGGCATATGCCACACCGTCTTGTCATGTCGTAGAGAATCCGAAGTTGGCTGAGGCGGGAAAGTTACTGTCACGTTCCTGTTGTTGCCGATAAGCGCCGTGATCAAGGTCTCGCGGAACTCGATGCCGTTGACTCTCTTCCCTTGAATGTTCTCCAGCATTACCCGAGCGTTATGCACGCAGACCTCTAAAAGGTAACCGAACACTTTCCGGTACCACACCCGAGATCTTCTGTTGAGATTGTAGTATTTTCGCATCTGGTCGTTGCCATCTACACCGCCCATGTAACGGTTGTAATCTTTAATAACAGACGGGCACGGTACTTCTTTAGTCTCCCGAGATTTCCAACGTCTTTTCACCATGTCAGTAGAACTTTTATCATCTTTCTTGTCATCAGGAAGATGTATTGTCGTCATGATGTACACCGGTTTGTTGTCATACCACGAATAGCACAAAGTATTCCCGCACATGCGCCAATCGAAATGACCACGCGCTTGGCGGTCAGGGCCAGTTGTTTTAATGAGCAGATCCTTAGGAAAGCCTCTTCGATTTTGCCTAACCGTGCCGCATGCGTAAGTACCGTTATTATAGAGCTCCTCCAAAAGCGCCTGACTTGTGTAGAAGTTATCCATGTAAAGATGGCGGCCTTCGTTTAAAAATGGTTCCATCAAACTCATAACAACGGCTCGTCCCAGTTCTACTTTTTGGTTTGGGTCTGCTTGAGGGTCTCTTCCGACGTAAAATTGAAAATTCGACACGTATGACGTTGCCGACTCGGCCAACACCCAAACTTTTATGCCGTATCTAGATCGCTTTGCGGGCAGAAACTGACGAAATGCCACGCGGCCTTTGAACGGAATTAGAGATTCATCAATAGCCACATTTCTGCCGACGGCGTACTTTTCCATGCAGTTTTTTCGTATCATCTCGGAAAACCGCCTGATTTTACGAAGCTTGTCTCTAGTTTGGGGTTCCGCATTGTCGGGGTTGATAACTTGCTCGCACTCGGGATCCGCGAAATGGATATGGCGATAAATCGAGTTAAAGCGGTCTCTACTCATCACCTCTCGGAAACCAACAGTGCGCAGAATGGCGCAGGACTTCCTCCAGTACATGTCAATATTAGGCAATCTCACCAAACCCATGGCAATCAGCATTCCTATGAAGGCCTTCATTTCCGCAATAGTTACGTCAGTCCAGGGTAAGGCGTGAGACGTTCTTTTGGCGGGGCTTGGTCCGAGGTTGGAATCAGTCTTTACAGTTTTTCTTCCGATGCGTTCTTCCGTCTTGCGGTGATAGTTTTTATTGGTCATGTCCACTAACAGTTGTAATGCGTCCATAGAGACCAGCGACAGGAAGCAATTCAGAGCGGAGGGTTGCGCGTTCAAACTTCGACTCTTCACGTACGGCTTTTCGCCGTAGACTATCTGTTGGCGACCCGCGGGAACGACTTTATTCCAAGTACACTGGTCGGTGGATTTCTTTTGCTTTTTAAGGGGCGGGCCATCTGATTCTGGAAAAAATTGATCAGAGATCAGCCGCTAGCAGGAAAATAGGTATCGCCCACACCATGCGCGTTGACAGAAACATATACCAAGTATACAGAGTGGGTCAATAACGAAGGTCTTCTACGTTTTAGGATCACTCAAAGCTACGCCTATAATTGCAGCATGATTTTAGACGACTACCGCTTCTACTTTTAAACAATTCGGATATTGTTTTTCGGCCAGGTATGCATCAACTTTACATATACATTGTCGTTGGAACTGAATGGAATAGCCAGAGGTGGTCAAAGTAGTCAAGAAAACTACTCAAGTAGAAGTAGCGACGAAAAAATCTACTCAAGTACGAGTAAACGTAGCCAACTTCTTCCATCAGCAACCTAAAACTACTTGAAGTAGAAGTAGAATTGACTGACTTTAAATCTACTCAAGTAAGTAGTTGTGAAAACGATCGTAATTCGTTCGCATGGATTGTCAAAAGGTGAAAATTGAGCTATGCGAAAGGTGCCGAGCTTGATTCCTATTGATTCATACCAGGAGGCATTGGATTTTATACAACATGAGCATTCGTCCGTATCATGGGATGAAAATGAGAGTATTGATATGGAAATGCGATACTAATCCTTTGCTTAATCGAACAGCACGTTTTAGAAAATATCATGGTTTGGCGCACTCCCCCATATTATAAGGCCTGCAGTTTAGTCGAAGAGCAATACGGAGAAGCTGTATAGGATAAGGCGTGAACACTTTGCGCGATTAGAAAACGGTAATATAAAATATGGTGGATAGTAAAAATGCAATGTTGTTTAGCTTTATTTTCGGAAATTAAAGGCATTACTACACTTGCTTTTATACTTCAACATGTATGTTATCGAGACAAAAGAACTGATAAATAATTAGAACTCAAAGTATGTGATACTGGGAATTGAAAGTGAAATATAAATACTACTTCCAAAAGCGGAATATGCATTTCATATCTAAAAGCAGCAAGTTTCAAAGGTGGTAGGGTAAAACAGCTCTAAAACTAAATAAAAGTCAGGGTTCACTTTTCCAGATTAGGACACGTCATGGACTGCTAGATTACGATATGATAAGTGAATGCTAGATTGCGAAACATCGGTTTCAAACGTTATGATGAGCCATACATACTGTGGTGAAACATTTCATATGGGTGAAGGGCAACAATGCGGTGTGAACGGTACCACGCCAACCCGCTACCAAAATTATATTCACCGATACTTTCGTGAAATCATACGGGTTACTCCGCATCCACTGAGCGCGAAGCGCGACGAAAATTCTGGACTTTGCTGAACTTTTACGAAAATTAAATATTCATAATCCGTGAAAACAGCCCCGAAATTCCTCAGGCTATCTTCCTGATTGGAGGATTGAAACTATCTTCCTGATTGGAGGATTAAACTACTTCAACTTGATAAACTGAAAATAGCGAAAAGTAAGTAAGTAGATCACAATATATTACTAAGTAGAAGTAGAAGTAGCGAAAATCAGATCTACTTGAGTGAGTATCAGAAGTAGAGGAAAACTACTTGAGTACTTCGAAAAAGTAGAAGTACTTCGTTACTGACCACCTCTGGGAATAGCCTATGTACGATGGAAACGGAATATGTTCTCGAAAATTGCACTTCTTTGCGTTTTCATTAGTCATCTTATGTTAGTCGCGATGGTGCTTGTTTGTTTTTTGTTTTTTTGGGTATTCATGATGTTTGTCGACTACTATGGTCATTTACACCAGTCCGATATTCTTTTTTTCTTCTTTTTTTCCCCGTTACTGCCGACTTATAGCACAGCCCACCTCTAGGCTTTTGTAAGACACCGCTGCCGCGGATGAGGTGCTTCTTAGAATTAGAGAGTGCTCCATTCCAATTTACCTAGAAATATTCGAAGCCTTGACCAAATTTACTTTTGAGACCTCTGACTTTGTACTTCCACTTGAAGTAGTCTTGGCATATCTCCGAAATCGCTATTGTTTCTTGTACATGAGTGGCGAGATAGCGCAGTGGTATAATCCGCGGCTGCAACACCAATGGGTGCGGGTTCGAGACCGACCGAGGTCGACTTCCGAATTCCGATACTTAAGTGTTGGAGGTTTACCTAGGCTCCTCCTCGCCACCTCATCCGCGTCAGCAGTGTCTTACAAAAGCCTAGAGGTGGGCCGTGCTATAAGTCGGCAGCTACGGAAAATAAGAATATCGGCCTGGTGTAAATGACCATAGTAGTCGACAAACACCATGAATACCCCCAAAACAAACAAATGCTATCTATCTATCTATAATTCGTCATTTATTAATTTGCATTGTAATTGCACCGAAGTAGGCGCAAAACAATGGTGTGAATGCCAGGACCGACTAGAGCCGATTTGAGGGCGCGGTTGGATTGAAGTGCATTCATGAAATCTCTCATTGCGTCATTGTTCTGAAACTGTAGAAGACCATATCTTGACTAGGATAGAATTGGGAAGGGTGTAACAATATTTAGTGACTGGATTCTGGTAAATTGTGTTTATTTAATCGGAGAGCGTAGGTGTTAAACTTTACGGAAAGGATTTGGGTTTCGAAGTCTTTAAGGTTGCTATGTTGTCTACCACATGACAGCAAAGTAGGAATGTTTTCGCAGTACTCGCGTATTGTTATCTGTAGTTGTGCAACGGCAAACGCTATATTTTTAGACGATACATATTTGTACATGTACTTCATTACCTTTTCAAGCCGCACTGCTCATTTGTCACGTTTTCACAAGTTTGAACCAATTTGCATCATTTTTGTGGAATTATTACTAATACTGGGCGATACAAGTCCTTGATATCACCTCATCTGATGGCAACCTATTACATTGCACCTATTTGTGGCGGAAAGCGCCATCTCGCATTAGCGGACCCTAGAATTTCGAAAGCTGTGACTAGAATATGTACTGAATCATTTCTTCAACTACTGTAGGACTTGTCGTCATGGACATTCATTGTGATGTATCGGAAATCAATGAAGCCATAATGCCCCAAGACGAAAATTTGGAGGGTCATTCATGGCTTTCGACAAATGGTGGTGAATAGCAATTAGTAGATAGTGACTCATAATAAAATCCACGGGACCAAGCGTTTACCTTCATCCTTCTCATTTACAGACAGCATATCAATTTCTTCAGCTTTAATAGATTCCACGGAAATGCTTGATAATATTGAGTCCTCCTCAGCAGGCAATGATCTCAGCTTCCCTGAAATAGTATATACAACATAGGCCTTCACCGTAGAATAATTCGAGTGCTAATTGCATTATTAATTTCTGTTATAGGCTGCATTAAGATAAAGTGATTTAAATGGCCGAAATTGCCCATTATATCATAGAAATTGTAGTTAAGAGATGAAAATCGCTTCAAACAAGACTTGCTACTTGGTAAATTGCAAAGTTACATTTGAGTATAGTTGGGCTTCAGAATTCTAAAAACATAGCGTTTCTCGTCGCGCAACTATAGATTAGTACTAGGGTGCTACGAAGATATCCCCACGTTACTGCAAGGTGGTAGAGAGCATAGCGACCGTCAAAATATCCAAAACCCAAATTCAGACGATAATTTGGAAGTTTTTTGTGGCATTCGTCCCCTGATGTAGAGAGAGTGGAACATAATGAAATCCGAGAACCTGCAGGCATTTACCTTCCTCGTTCTCATTAACATCATTTTTTTCAGTTTTAATAGATTCCACGAATGTGCTCGATAATATTGAGTCCTCTTCAGCAGGAAATGATGTCAATTTTCCTGAAATAACACATACAACATAGGCCTTTACATTGGATAATTTATAGAATAATGCGCTTACACATCGGTATTAAAATATCATTATTAATTTCAGTGATAGGTTGCATTCAGATAAAGGGATTTAAAGAAACCCCATAGCTCAGCATTTATAATAATTCCATTCATGTGATGCAAATCGATTCAGACATGACCTGTTACTTGGTAAATTGTAACAATGTAATATTTGAGTAGGCCTATAGTATGACTTCGAATACCACAAAAGTACAAATATGAGTAGTCTACAAACATAGCTTTTCTCGTGCTTCAATGTCGTAGCGAGCATAGCGACCTTCATAGGCTAACCTAAATCCGAACCTTAGTTTGAAGGACCATTCGTGGCTTTCGCCCCCTGATATTGAGTATTCATTAGTAGAAAGTGTAGCATAAAGAAATACGGGTGTCATGCGTTCACCTTCATCATTCTCATTTATAGAGAGGACATCAATATCTTCAGATTTATTAAATTTCACGGAGATGCTTGATAATATTGAGTCCTCCCCGGTAGGGAACGGTATCACCTTCCCTGCAATAGTACATACAACATAGGTCTTCACCGCCGAATAATTGGACTACACAATGTACACATGCGTATTAAAGGGGCACTGCGCTCTAAAAATGTCGTGGTCTCAAATTGCCGGGCACAACGAAAAAACAAATCGAACGCAGCCATTTTTATCAGAACGCAACCGTAATGGAGGTGTAATTTATTGAAATTTCCACAGGACTTTCACGCTCCAGCTGTCGCGGCATCGCGCAATTTCCTAACCCGTTACATGGCACGATGTCTTCACCGTTGCACTTGCTTGACGCGATTAGGCAGCCACGCAGAGAACGAACTTTTGATAGTTGCCAGCCGATGTTATGAAGGAAATATGTCTTACACGCAAGGGTGGTTTAGTTACGTTAAGTAGAGGCGTACGGTACGGTACGGTACGAAGTTAAGTCAGGAGGATTTGTGTCTGAAGCTTGTCATGACTCTGTAATATTTGCCAGTTGACGGATACTGAGATGTCATTACAGTTGTATATTGATGCAAAGCTATTCATAATATCGGCTGACAATTATCTAAAGTACGTTCTCTAAGTGATTGCCTAATCTCGTCGAGCAAGTGCAACGGTGAAGATATCGCGTCATAAATTTTGTCAACGGGTTAAGAAACGATGACGCGCAGCCGCGGCAGCTGGTGCGTGAAGGTCTTGTGGAAACTTCAATAAATTGCAGCTCCATTACGGTGGCGTTCTGAAGAAAATGGTTGCGGCCCATTTTTTTCGTTTTGCCCTTCAATTTGAGACCACATCATTTTTAGAGCGCAGTGCCCTTTAAAAGATTATTATTAATTTCAGTGATAGGTTGCATTCAGATAAAGTGATTTGAATCACTCACATCGCCCGTTATATTATAAAAATTCTAGTCAAGAGATGCAAATCTCTTCAAACATGACTTGCCACTAGGTAAATTATAGCAATGTAAAATTTGAGTATAGTTTGGCTTTAGAATCCTAAAAACATAACGCTTCTCGTGGTGCAACCATAAATTTAAGTACTCGGGTGCTACGAAATTATTCCCAGATTTTTGCAATGTTGTTGAGAGATTAGCGAGCTTCAAAGACTCCAAAACCCAAATTAACGCGCAAATTTGGAGGGTCCCGTGATGTTAAGTATATTAATTAGTGAAATATCGAGGATATTGACATCCGTTAACCGAGTATTTACCTTCCACATTCTCATTTACGAAGAACGCATCAATCGCTTCAGATTTAATAGAATCCACGTAGATGCTCGATAACATTGATTCTTCCTCAGCAGGCCATGATGTCACTTTCTCTGCAATAGCACATACAACAAATGCCTTCACGCCCGGATAAGTTATGGAATAATGGGATTACACATCGGTATTGAAAATACCATTAATAATTTTATTGACAGATTGCATTCTGATAAAGTGAATAAAAAAGCCCAAATCGGTCAGTATTGATCAGTGTTGGCATCAAGTCACAGTTACATTCGAGTCACAAGTCACATCGAGTCATTGCACATTTTGACTCGAGTCAAGTTAAGTCAAGTCGATTCAACTGCCAACGTCATGTCGAATCTCCGAAGTACGAGGCATGATTCAAACCATTTTATTTTGCAACATCATTGACATACATATTGAGTTGATATTAATTATGAATCGATTACCGAATAACGAGCTAATGATACCTTCAACGGGACGTGCACGTGCATGTCTCACAGGCCTATCGTGGAGCTGCTAAACCAAGTTGGTAACTCTCAGCTAAATACATGATAGAATGAGAAACTACAAAGAGTTTGAACAACTTGATATGATGAAATCCACAATCCCATACACAATAATGCGACACAATGTAAGTCTGCACCCATTGCTGACGAGTGATGTGAATGCATGAACTATTCCAGAGCGATTTCAATCATACAAGAGGTTCATTAGGGTCAGCTCGGAGCATTCTATAGAGTAGAAATACATAGCTACATAGATCAGTGTTTCTAAACCTCGTCGCCAGCGCCCCTCAAGGGGAGATTTGAATTGTCGAAGGGGCGGAAACGCTCAGGGGGCGATATGGGGGGCGCTTGCTCATGGGGGGAGGTAGGCTACATGGCAGGCACTGAAAATAGCGTCTCAGTGGAGAGTGCAGTAAGGGACATTGTTGAGATGACTCGAGTCAACTTTTCCGTATGACTTGACTTGACTCGAGTCACTTTGTAAAAATGACTTGACTTGACTTGATTCGGGGCGTCAGAAATTTGGATTGACTCGTGACTCGGAGCAAAATCTACGAGTCAATTTCAAGTCATCAGGTAACCGAAGTCGATCAAATCACTGTATCTTGTGTATGTTCGGATTGTTCGCGATAGGCCGATGTCACATGTGAGCCGGTGTCACATGTCACATGTGTTTGTTAAGCTCAGTGCATGTGAGAGCAACCAGCCATTCACAGATTGTACGTTTCACTGATCCTGATCCTCCATTGTTACATCTCAAATAAATTAACGTCAAACGAAATGATCGCAGCTTACCGGTCGTAGTAGTAGTAGATTAGTTTAAAAGCAACGTATCTCTTTCTCTTAGACGGCGGCTCAGTGCTTACATAGGGCAGTGCTCACCTTTACCAACCGTCCTGTATGATTTAAATCGAACTAATATAGTTTATGCGCTTATATTCTCACGGATGAGTAGACATAGTATTATATCATATCCATTTGTTTCAACTTCTCGAGGCTTCGTATTCAATCCTGTGTTTTGACTGATAAAAACGTACTGTAGTATGGAGCATATGCTGTTATTCGTGTATTTCATTAGCAGTTTTACGTGTGCGTAAGCGATGCAAAGCCTTTTTGCATGTATACTTACCGTTATATTCGTTATTAGAGTCAAGATAAATGACCAATAAATCTGTCTTTCACACAGCAGGCCAAATGTAATAACTTTGAAGCATCAATCATACTTCGAAAATTGAATTTTACTTGAATCGTGACTTGACTCATGACTTGAATTGACTTGACTCGGGTCACCTTCGAAAATCGATAGACTTGACTTGACTCGAGCCAAAATGTGCAATGACTCGTGACTTGAAGGTAGTGATTTGCTCCCAACAATGGTAAGGACATATAATTATATAGTAGAATAACAGTTATATATATCCCTGAGTTCTCATTGCAAATTAAGATTGTACAAAATCTGTCGAAATACAAAACTTTTCGTCGCGCTCTGCGCGAAATATGCGCCGACAGTGTTTGCAGCATGTTTTCATGATTCCAGTGGTTTATCATAATTCATGTAAAAGGAATTGCGCGTACCTTTAGATCGCCAATTCCCCGTTAAACACTTCCGACACGCTATCTCGGGTTATTTCCCACTAAATGTTTCGAACTATAGGTATGTTATCCTGCAGCGCACAGCATGTCGAATGCGAAGAAAGAGGCACTGTACCACTTTTGAGAGTGATGATCAACAACTAAGTTTACTTGTATTTGAGAGCTACAAAATTATATCTTCAGACTATCTCTTACTGGTATCATGAAGGATGTCACTGTCTTGTGTCGTGACCCGCAACCTCACATGAATATTACATGAAATGGGTTGGTTTGATTGGAGTACATTGATGGTAAAGTCATTACCTAGAAGCAGTAGGCCTACTAAATTCAATGTGAGCAAGGATCTCTATCACCATCTCAGTTGGTTTACTACTCGCAGAAGGCAATGAAACAAAGCCCGATACAATTAACGTCCTTGACTTGCCAATCGCAGAGGTGAATTCGCGATGTGTATGTCGTGCTCGAACCATATGCTATGAGTCCGTACCCTATTTTTCTTATAACCTTGATGTAAGCCCAAATATAGCACACACAATTATTATAGCGTTAATCAATTGAGTGGTCTTCGAGCGCGATTCAAGCTATTTCTAATGGTCTCATGCCTCATGTCTCGTGTCTCATGCCGAAAAGACCGATCGGACTTCGACCCATAGTTTTTACTACCGCCCTTCAAATATGGGGAGGGGGCGCCAGATCTAGACAATTTTCGAAAATGGGCCCTGCAGTTAAAAGGTTAAGAACCACTGCTATAGATCGATTACTAGTTTAATGACAACGTAAATATATATTCACTTCGTTGGTCAATTTATTTGTGAAATGCCGACGGAGGCTCAGTAAGACTAGGCTGCGCAATCGTTGAATGACTATGGTTTCTCAGTGCTCACACATGTCATATCAGCGTGTCGAAAACATTTATGTCCAGGTACAACGATTTAGTCGACACCGATTACTTGCTGCCTTGAAATTGACTCGAAAACTTTCTTTCAGGTCACGATTCCATCCTCATTTTTGAAACGCCAAGTCAAGTCATTTTTGAAAAGTTGAGTCGAGTCAAATCAAGTCATACGAAAAATCGACTCGAGTCAAGTCATGGACTCGAGTCATGTCAATACGGGTATTTATAATAATTCCATCCCAGTGATACAAGTCGCATCAAACATGACTTGTAACTTGGCAAATTGTAACAGTGTTAAATTTGAGCAGCACGGATTTGAAATCCAATGAAGTACAAATATGAGTAATCTGAAAACGAACCCCTTTTCGTGATGCAACTATATACAGAGGAGTGAGTACTCGGAGGCTACGAAAACACTCCCACGTTGCTATCATGTTGCAAATAGCATAGTGACCTTCCAAGTCTACGTAACCTAAATGCAGACCCTAATTTGGAGGATTATTCGCGGCATGATTCTTCTTCATCAGTAGGTAGGCAGAGTGGCATAGTTAAATGTAGGAACCAGGCGTTCACCTTCATCGTTTTCAATTAGCACATCATTTTCTTCAGATTCCATAGATTCCACGGACAAGCTTGATAACATTGAGTCCTCCTCAACAGGCAATGATCTTAGGTTCCCTGAAATAGCACATACAACACATGCCTTCCACATTGAGTTATAGAATAGTGCGGTAATACAACGGTATTCAAAATATCATAATTAATTTACGTGAAGTAGCTCGGTGGATGATAACTATGTTAATAAAATTGATTTTCTGTCACTTTTCCTACTATCTTGAGTACCAGTAGAGAATACAACAGTTGATGTAAAATGTTCTCTCCAATTCTCTAATAGTTGCTGACGATTACCGCTGACGAGTATCCGCCGACAATATTCGGGTTCAATTCACTAAGGATATATTATTCAATTGCATAGTGAAGCTTAGTACCTCCAAGAGTCTCTTCAATAAATAATTTCTATTGTATTTGATTAGATATTGCGGCCTTACTTCTAGTTGTGTATACTTGAGCATCAACTATGACTTACTGTAATCACCTGTATGACCAGCGGTCAACCGATAACTTCAGACGATTCGTAAGTTACTATATTACTATCAAATTTATTATCATCATGTAGAACTCGTTTCTATGAAGTCCGTGGAATAGTGACAATTTAATTATATTGAGTCAATCTGATGCAGGTTAAAGACTTACGTCGCGTTAAAAGTTCATATTCCTCTTCACAATCCGCCTCGATATCCGAATCCAGGATGTCATCTGGTTCTAGCTCGTAGAGACGCTCCAAAACGTCATTCAATTGCTCCATGTCGTTATTGAAAACACACCTTCACGTTTTAAAGGAAAAACCAGACTATCACCGACTCGTCCGCGCTACCACAAGTTGTCCACCACCAAAAATATTGCCTGCTTTCTCGGGATTGTTGAAGTTTCCTGCTTTTATTGCAATAACGATATTACCCTCTCCGTACGAATAAAATGTAGATAAAACAATCACTATGTAATGTTTATATCTTCTCAAAACTAGAACCTAATGCAACTTGGTTACTACATAATGTGATTCGTTAAATTATGTTACGAATACCAAATCCTGCCGCTGATTTAATATGCCGCATGGCCTTCGCTGCACGGTAAGAGCGTTAATTGATGGCCGAGCATAGCCATCAAGCAATGAACGGTAATTTGTTACGCTCTCGATTCAATCAATTCGTGGGGAAATTGCTTGTTGCCGCTGACTGTTGGTAGTTGTTGCAAGCCATGCAGCGCCAGTGGCGCCAGCTGTAATCCACATGCAGCTGAAAAAACAATGGGTTGCTGGTACCTAGGTCGACTTCTGAATTCTTACCAAGTGTTGGAGGTTCATCTAGGAAAGGAAAGGACGTAGATTATTTTTGTCCTTGATGTTTACTGTGCGGCATATACACCGACTCATTATACACGTACACACGATATGTGCATCTGCATACCATGAGTGCATGATGTGCATATGCCGCTAGACAAGGAAGTACAGATATAGTCTTTAATGCTTTCTAAGTCATGCACTACCCCTCCATGCTATCCCATTATTGCATGAGCGCCAAGCCGGGAAGTCATGGATACCAGTGTTACTAATCAGGTCTTTGGCCTGAGCCGGCCGGGGATCGAACGCACGACCTACCGATCAACAAACTGGACGCTTCACCATTACGCTATCTTGTCGCTATCTAGGCTCCCCCTCGCCATCTCATCCGTGTAAGCGGTGTCTTATAAAAGCCTAGAAGTGGGCCATGCTACGGAATCAAAAATGATTAATATTGGCCTGGGGTAAATGACCATAATAGTCGACAAACACCGTGAATACTATAAACAACAACAACGCAGCGTCACTAACGATGTAATGACTTGCTGGTTAGCTGCGATCGCAAAAAACATGTGCCCCGGAGCAGAAGCAACGCTGCGTATGAACATTGCAGTGTAAACAAAAGATTGATGGACATGTTTACGACAACACTATTCGGTAATTCATGTCAATCCAGTTCACCTTTGCGCGTTGTCTTACATTGCATTGCAAGTTTTCTGTGAACAAAGATTATTCAGTGTTAATATTGAATGCCGCGGAATAAATGAAAGTAGTATTTTTGACCATTCGGTCACTCGAAGGGCGCTATTGTGTTGATAAGCACTTTACTTGGCCGATGACTAGATATGAAATTTGCGGGAATCAATGCTGTGCCTGTACAAAGTGCACAATCTGTAGGGGAGATGTGGTACCGATGGATCAAAAATTACAAAATGATCTCTGGCCCTCAAATCTTTAGCCGAGAATAGCAGATCTTTTGCAGTCTCAACACTTCGATACAAGCTCTACCTATCGCGGACATTTACATAAATATCCGCCTTTTCAAAAAATATATATAAACGTTTAAAATTTGTTGCTCGAACGTGTCATCGGTCCCCACCCGGTGGGTCCAAAGGCACACGACCATGGGACCTATGACACATACGCTCAAAAACCCAAATTTGTTGACTTGTTTTGTTGTGTGCTATAAGCTAAGCCACAGCAAACCAATGAAAAATGTTTCGTCGCGACCTTCAAAAATAAAATAGATTATATCAACTCAAATGTGGGCATAAAATCATATTTTGATTTACTCCTAAACTTACAAAATTAATGCCACATACATATTACCCGCAAATCGACATTTTGACTTTCAAATACCTCGTAATAGCGATAAAACACCGCAGGTAACTATGATTTACAGCCTATATATATGTAGGCGAGTTTCTGTAGTTAAGTGATTAGTTGGTCCATCTATTTTGCTTGATTTGGCCATGGTATCATAGGTACCCCACCCCATAAATATTGTATTTGACTTGAAAATAGTCCACTCGAGGATGGTATTGATTCAAAATATATGTGCCATTATATACCCTGATACAAGGCCTATACTTTACATCAAAAATTATGGCGGGTTTGTTAGTCTGACAGGAGATATAGAAAAATGCAAATATCAATATAAATTTACTTTACACCCCCTAAAACGTAAATCATTCGTCACAGACCCCATAACTCATGCAGGTCGAATTTTTTTGCATGTGAGGAAAGATTTTGTCAGCATGTACTTGTAGACAAATTCACGGAGTGTAATCATGGAATTATCATGGAGAATTTTTTAAGTATTTTCGGTCCCAGTGATCCATCGGTACCACATCTCCCCTACATGTAGGCTGCAAAGCCAGTGTGGAAAATATCCACGACAACAGGAGTCCCCAAACCGGGTGCCGCCATACGAATGCAAGACCTGTTCTTTCGGGGGTTGAATACGATTCACGATTCACCGTTTATGTTTTTGAAATCGAAAAGCCAAGCTGGTCGCAGATAATCAGCTAAATCCGTCACATCGATATTATAAACACCAGAGCGTTGTTTTATGATTTCGAGCCAGACTTTCTCTTGAATATAATTTACGCGTGTGCCTTTTCAAAACACATTCCTAAGAATATTTGCTCTTGGAGAAGCGTAAAGCTCATCCATCGCAGTGAAATCATGTTTGAGAGTGTAAATACATTGGTCTTTTGTGTTTTGTCTTCTAACTGCGTACAATTTATACAACATATCTTAAAGAGATATGTCATACATGCAGATATTTCGAAAAGGTACGCTGTTAAAAAAATTGAGAACCCCTGCACTACAACATCGTGATTGATTGACTTCGGCATACGGAGTCGGATATGCGGCATCTGTTTGCACATGCTCTTGGTTCAACAATTTGTTACACTGTCACTCATATTTATAACGCTTTTCCTAGACACCAATCGTTAGCGTATGTGTTGTAATAATGGTACTCATATTGCAGGTTTTCCTTTATTGGTTTCTCATTTCCTCGGCAACACTGGAATAAAACGTTTTCACAATGCCTGCAAAACGTGTTCATGACGATGTTGATAGTCGTGGATCTGTTTAGTTGGTGATCCTACCGATTGACCGACAGAAGTTGTGCGTACACTGCTGGTGACACACCGTGTTGCTTCATTCTGACAATGTTGTCTACATCACAATAGTTCATCATGCGTTTCATGATATAAGAACCTATGCCGAGTGCCCACGCAGTCTTGCTTCAGTTAGGATATTGCGGTATGTTGATCATAACACCAGATCAACCTATTTGTTTCATTTGACCGTTTATAATTCACAATGAGCAGACAATGGGCCGTCTACAATGGTAAGCATATAAAGTAAGATAGAAGCTTTAAAATGTCAAATGATAAGTTCACCGACAGTACAAACATATACGATACCAACGAAATGCAGGTTGCAAAATAATTTGGAATTTGTGAACAATTTTGACAATTTCTGACCAAACGCTACAGTTTTGACAAAATTTTCACGTATTCATTTTGCAATGACAAAAAAAGAAATCGCCCTACTTATTAGCCTTCGGGATGCTGCATCTTGATGACGTTTGTTTTGCAATAAATGAATTATGTGATTGTTTGAATATAGATGGATTCATATTCGAATATACAAAAAATAATCTTTACATCAGGGAGTCCATGACCCCCATATGGTAAAAATCCGATTACTCCGACCTGAGTAAAGTGTGTAACAGCTACCCTGCTTTTCCGATTTTTTTTTTAAATTCACTCCTAATTTAATTGATCAGCCGAGAAGTTGGTAAAAATCCGATTACTCCGACATGAATAAAGTGTGTAACAGCTACCCTGCTTTTCCGATTCTTTTTAAAATTCACTCCTAATTTAATTGATCAGCCGAGAAGTTGGTTATTTTTAGCATGCCGCAAAAGATGGCGTAAATTTCCATGGAAATGGTTTTGTGATAATTAGCGCGATTAATTTTTGACCGTCAAATATTGTCAACATTTGTAATCAATGTCAAGATTATTTACAAACGATTCATGGTGTTCTGGATGTTGCACTTTAAGTGAACTTTTCATTTTGCACTTCCCGCCGTGTATCCTAATCTATACTGTTGTCAATAGTCAATTATCCACTTAGTATGAATCATTACCAATCAGAGTTAGGCAGCGATGGTGATATTGTGCTCCTCAACACACCGCAAAACGTAAAATGTTTAGTAGGTCCTCAGTCATTTTGCGGCGACGGTGTCTGGACGGTAAAGAGAGCAAAAACAGCTGTGAATAATGACAAAGTGATTAAGTCTCCGATCAATATCCAGAGCTGCTACCAACCACTGTCACAGCATAGGACAAAATGACGAACTCAAACTACACGGCAAACAACGTTAAGCTGATATCTCAAATCTGAATCTGAAACAAGACTGCGTGGTGGACAATGGTTGTTAAATCAAGTCACCCAGATAAAATATTAGATGTAGATCAGTGCTCTTCAATTATTCTAGGAGTGGTGCAAACTATAAAAAATGATCAAAAGAAGTTTTGTAATGTCAGAGGTCAAAATAATTCCTCTTTTCGGTAAAAAAAAAATAATCACTGTCGTCGAAATATATTGCAAGAGTCCCTTCATTTTTAGCATAACTCCGTTGTCACGCAAATCGGTATTTTCTATGCATCCACACCGCAGATATTTAGCGTAGGGGAGATGTGGTACCGATGGATCACTGGGACCGAAAATACTTTGAAAATTCTCTATGATAATTCCATGATTACACTCCGTGAACTTGTCTACAATTGCATGTTGGCAAAATCTTTCCTCACATACCAAAAAATTCGACGTGCGCGAGCAATGGGGTCTCTCACAGATGATTTTTGTTTTAAGGGGTGTAAACTAAATTTTGATCGACATATACATTTTTCTTTGTAACCTTCAACACGAACAAACCAGCAATCATTTTTAATGTGAAGAGTAGGGCTTGTATCAGGCTATATAATGGCACCTATTATTTTTTCAGTACTTTCCTTGAGTGGACTTTTTTCGATTCATGTATAAAATTCGTAGGGTGGGGACCGATGATACAATAGCCAAATCAAGCAAAATATTCAAGCATACTAATCATGAAACAAATGAAACATGTCTACGTACAGAAAATCTTTATGTAATAATTGCATATGATGTTTTATCGCTATAACGAGGTATTTGGAAGTCACACTGTCGATTTTCGGACAATATGTATGTACCCTCAAATTTATAAGTCCGAGCCTAAATCGAAACGTGATTTTATGACAACATTCTAGTTAATATTTATTCTATTTTTTGACAGTTGCGACCAAACATTCTTCTTTGGCTTGCTGTAGCTTAGATTATAATACTGAGCAAGAAAAGTAGTCACATTTGAGTTTTTTAGGGTATATGTGTCATAGGTCCCGGGTCGTGTGTCATTGGACCCACCGGGTGGGGACCGATGACACGTTCGAGCAACAAATTTTGAACGCCCATAAATATTTTTTGAAAATACGGATATTGATGTATATGTGCGCGATAGGTAGAGCTTGTATCAAAGTGCTGAGCCAGCAAAAGATCTGCTGTTTTCGGCTGAACATTTCAGGGCCAGCGATCATTTTCCGATTTTTGATCCATCGGTACCACATCTCCCCTACATGTTGGCTAAGCTCGTGAGTACAGGCTCTGCAGTCTACAGTGGCTCTAGAGCGTCGACTTCTGGATTTAGTAAGCACGGTGCGCCTGGAGATGTCACAGTCATTTATGTCTCAAACTCAAATGTGCTCGCGGGCCAATTCTTAGATTTTGATGATGCCGCGGGCCGCAGCATCAATAATACGGATATTCAATGTATAGTTCAAAGTAAACCTTATTTGACGGGACCTTGCAGACAGGCATTCCACAAACATCGTGGAAATGTAATTAGTAATTACTATTGTATTATTCACGCTTGACACGGGAAAAAATCACATTTTCAAATATTTAAATAAAATTGTTTTTGTCCCGGGCATATTTTTTTCAAATTAATGAGTTATAGACATCATGCGAGAGGATGCATCATGACATCGCAAAACTGTCGGGTATAATATTGCAGCTAGTGGACATTTGACGTGCCACAATTTTATGTGGTATATTTTAAAATCGACTAAAGATATATCTGATATCAGAGCATTTGAGCGGTGTAGCCTAATCCTGGTATTGATATAGTCGTGATAAGTATAGGCTATTTTTACTGTCATTGCCAACGTCAAATTAAATCAGCGTTAGATTTGGCCTTCAATTATTATTGGAGCTTTTAAATAACAACTTAAATATAATCATTATTGAGCCATAGTAATATCATTGCTTCTTAACTTTTTTAGCGATTGCACCTCTTGTGCTGCCAATGAGAATTCTCGTAACCCCTGTCAATTTTCAACTCAATTTCTGATAGAACCTATATTATAACCAGATAGCCCATTCACATAAAATCGCGCGTAGCGCAAAGACTATTTTCCAGTTGTACACATTGGCCAAGAAAATACTCCACAGCATGTATAGGCCTAATTCTACAATGCATCTCGTACACCCCGATGTGGTGCTGAATACCCCGACGGGGTCTACGGACCCTGGTTAAGAACCCCCGGGATAGAAATGTCCAATCAGCGAAGAATTCATTGGTTTTACAGCTGTAGAGCGTACTACTACCTTACTCGCCACCGATGATAGCATGGATAAAGAGAACAAACAACACCCAGCATGTAACCAAATATTCGTCAGTGGGGTCACAGAATGCCAATGGTCGCCATATTGACCTGATCAGATATAGCTATATACCCGACGCAACGCAAGCTACGACCTTTTGATATGTTACTATTCCCCATAACAGTTTCATAGCCTGTTGCGTCCGTAGGATTACCAAGTTACCGTTCCGAGTCGCAAGTCTTTCTCCGATTTTAACGTTTGACCCTACTCAACTCGACTCATCTTTATTTAATCACCGAGCCAATCCGAAATCGAGTAATTTTACGAGAAGGTCGCACCAAACCAAATCACAATTTTCAGTGACTAATCATCAACGAGTTATGTTTTATCATCATGAACTAAAAATGTGACGTAATAGCTGATCTTCTACCGCATGGTATAGCTTTTGAAAGTGATATGATAGTATAGTTTGTTGAGATTTCAGTGATTCCTAAAGTAGTTTTAGGGTGAACTTTAAGTTCTTATATCTAAAAAAGACATGGCCCTTGAGTATCTTGTTGAATACTTCGAATTCCAAAATACCATCGCGGGCCGCATGCGGCCCGCGGGCCGCGTGTTTGAGACCTCCGATTTATGTCATACATCTGTGATAGTACCATGATATGTTATACGATTATAATGCTTACAACTTGGTTCAACCACAGCGGAGCTGGTTAAGCGTCAAAACCGCAAAATACTTGGGCGGCATATTAGTGGATTCAGACATGGAAGAGCCATATACAATCACTACAGAAGGTGTTATTTCTCGTTTGCAACATAGTGTCCTATATGGTGTCGACACAAGCAAATCGCACGGTTCAATGAAATTGTATCACGTCACAGTTTCCATTTAGGTACAGGCAATTTGACGGTGATTCTTGACCGACTTGCCGAGCATTAAATTTGATGAATCGGGTATCAATCGAAAGCTGACTCTGCACTGATTACGAAAATATAAATTTTATTCCGCTCGCGGCCCTGGAACCCCCACAATCAGCCCCCAATTATTCATTGTCGAGTAGATTGGCAGTGTGACGCAACAATGATGTCTGGCGAAATGAGAGACTGGCTTAAGAGCAAGGATGCGGCCGAGCGGCGAGAGTGGGATCAGCTGACGTCGCGGCAATAGCAATGTGCAACCGCGCCACAGAGAAACGCTGCGCTGTTGATACTTTTTCTATGCGTTTCGGTACAAGCGAGCACACACCAGCCTTACCTTGACTTGTAAGGGTAGAACTGGGTCCACGGAATGTATTAGGGCCCTACCAATTTTCGCGCAATATCCTTCAGCTGATAGAGATATGTAGGCTACGTCTAAGTAGTCTACATTGGATATGTCAGATTATTATGATATCGATTGCCTTAGCCCGCTTGTTGCGTAGGGCTCCAGAGATGCGTGGCGCTGTTGATATTTTTTCTATGCGCTTCGCTAAAAGCGAGCACACACCAGCCTTTCCTTGACTTGTAATGGTAGAACTGGGTCCACAGAATGTATTTGGTCCCTACCAATTTTCGCGCAATCCTTCCAGCTGTTAGAGATATTTCTAGTAAGAAAAATATACTTTCAAGTAATAAGATTCACTCAAGACAGCAAATTTAGATAATGTAAATATATCATATTGTAGTAATACAACTACAGTGTTGAGTTTTCACTCTAGTCCCCATAAGCACCACGTCGGTGACCTTGCCAAATTCCGAGAAGGCGAAAAAGTGCAAACTCTGTTGGGCCGAATGGACAATGGACATTCAGTTATTCACAGATGCGAAAAAAATACTGCAAATCCGTATTACGTAAGTTACATTAGGAATATATATACAGGCTACAGAATGAATATAATTCAAATATCTGTGACACCACTGTATTACTTTTGACGCAAAAGGTCCCCGGCATTCAAAAAAACTATTTGGTGATTGAAAAATGCTAAACCAACTTCCAACGTCAACGTTTATAGTGATATCAGATTTATTCCAGTGAAAAACAAAGGTATGAATTTGGTGGTAACATTTTGGAATCATTTGGCAGGTATGGCCCGCAAGCTTTCTAGTAACGGATTGAATCCGGACAGCGATACCAGTTTAATTCGACACCCCTGCTGTTAAACTTTATTCAACAATCAACATTTTACCTGCTGCATTCGCGGACCAAGTCCTACCCATACGGATCCAATAAAAGCTTGTAATGTGTGCTCATGCTCAATGCTCCCTGCTCACACTTAACCATAAAAGCGACTATAGAAAGTATCGACACCCGCCATCAACAGCGCGACGTGTCTCTGGAGCCTTACGCAACAAGCGGGCTAAGGCAATCGATATCATAATAATCTGACATATCCAATGTAGACTACTTAGACGTAGCCTACATATCTTTATCAGCTGAAGGATATTGCGCGAAAATTGGTAGGGCCCTAATACATTCTGTGGACCCAGTTCTACCCTTACAAGTCAAGGAAACGCTGGTGTGTGCTCGCTTGTACCGAAACGCATAGAAAAAGTATCAACAGCGCAGCGTTTCTCTGTCGCGCGTTTGCACATCGCTATTGCCGCGACGTCAGCTGATCCCACTCTCGCCGCTCGGCCGCATCCTTGCTCTTGAGCGAGTCTCTCATTTCGCCAGACATCATTGTTGCGTCACACTGCCAATCTACTCGACAATGAATAATTGGGGGCTGATTGTGGGGGTTCCAGGGCCGCGAGCGGAATAAAATTTATATTTTCGTAATCAGTGCAGAGTCAGCTTTCGATTGATACCCGATTCATCGAATTTAATGCTCGGCAAGCCGGTCAAAAATCACCGTCAAATTGCCTGTAGCCAAATGGAAACTGTGACGTGATACAATTTCATTGAACCGTGCGATTTGCTTGTGTCGACACCATATAGGACACTATGTTTGCAACCTGTTCCACCTGGCATGACACATATCTGTATGTATAGGTAAGTGTGAGTTAGGTCTGGGTTAGTTTTTGAGTTGTACAGTACATCCACATCTTCGAGTGTCGTTTTGTCAATTTGTCGCGTGTTGAAATACTTGAGAATCCAAAAATCCCGGATGCAACAGGATCGCATTACGGCTTCGAATCAACACAGTTTAATAAAAACATAATTGCAACAATAAGGCCCTTTTCATACCGGGGTTCCGGGACTAACATTTCTCGAAAATGTTTACCGGAACCCCTCTATGTGAACATAACACTGGTGATTCGGGGCGGTATGAACGCGCTTATTTTCGGAGATTTTTACGGGACCGACTGAGTATGAACACGAATGGCGCAGCTGGGTTACCGGAACGCTGTCAATCAAACTTTTATTTACCGTAACGCGCTGTTCATTCAGGCTGCTTATATTTCGAGGTCAGATACCTGCGGCATTTTGATCTTCTTGGTAATGGTGTTGGGAATGCATTATTCTTGGATTTATATTCTGTATGCTCACAATACGTAGTCACTGACTACTAGTCAGCTTCTTTTTTCTGTGGTTTTGTAAACAGAGCACGGCTAAAAAGGTAGAACACCATCTCCAAATGATGCAGCATTGGGTGAGTTGCCTGAAAACGTTAGCACTTCAACACTAATTTGGTAGGTGATCTTAACCCTTACCAAATTTGTTACATCAAAGGCAAGTTTCTAACCACGGATATGCTGTGCGTAGGTTAGTCACCGTCATATACGCCTACTGAAAAGAGGATTTAGTAACATCTGCTTTGATAGTGGCAGCACAGCAGAGAATGATGTCCTTAGCTCTGACTCGCAAACCAAAATTCAAATTGTACCAACGGGCTGATAAGCCATCGTACATCATCCAAGTCATAATTTGGTTTTCACCTATGCCTTCATTTTCTTGTTACAACCAAGTCATTCCTTTGTTATACAAGGTTAGGCAAGTGTAACTTAATTTGATCTTTTCGCAGGTCTAGATGGAGGATACTGATGAAAAAGGTGAAAAGGCGGAACTGTGCAAGGGTGCATTAAGTTATAGTTTCTCTCATGAATAAAATGAAACAGCACAAACACATCTGGTTAAGCAAGAGCATTGTTTATTGAGAATGTCACACAGGGCATTTCCGACGTCTGGGCCAGCGATACTTGGATCACCACCAGGTCTTGTTCATTGCGCATACCATCCTCTGTTTCATTCTGGCCTTAACGGATTGCAGTTTATGAGAAAAGCTGAACACCACGCCTTCAGTCGACCAAAATCTTTCAACCTTCATGTGTGCTTTGCCAAGTTTCTGAAAAAGCAATTGTGAATTTTAAGGGCAGCAGAAAGGAAATTTTTATTTGAATTTAGCTTTAGCTTATGCTCTGTTTGTGTTTCAGGGAAGAGGCTTCATGAGCTGGGGCTGAAAGGGATAGGCTGCGTCATCAGCTATGTAGGCTAGTACGGAACCCTCTGGCTCCCAATCATGAAGTCATCCTGAAAAAACTTGAATGCAGCAAATGCATGTTTGGTACAAGTGTTGCTGTGGTAATTTTTTATCCACCCACAACACTCAGACTTGTACAAAGTACTGGAATTTCAAAATGCGCAACTTTAATTAGAACTACTCAATTTTTTAAACTAGCAACTAGAACAGCGGTGGCCAACCTTTTCAGCCTAATCACCACATTCGATTGACGAACTATTCTGCCGGCCACTAACCGCGCGAAGCACGAAAATTTTTTGAAGTTGATAAATTAATAATATTGTCACTTGACTATATTGCAAGCCTGCTGTATATCGCTGGGCTCAGTTTGCAAGGACTGGACTATTCGGCACCTGCACATATCGATATCGAAAGCTTCGTCCAACATACGGCAATCATTTTGTGCCTAGGTTTCATAGTCGACGGTCTTTCTGCGAGCGCTAACGGGAGGTCGCCAATATATATATAGTTCGACTCAATCTGATAGATTAGGCGTTCTTTCATTTTCACAAAGGGGTAACAATATTAAAAGCAAGAAATCGAGTGACAAGATGTTGCGCTAAGCGTGTAGAAAATTTTTACTTTTTATTAATCTATCGCAAAGTATTCTGCTTTATTGTAGTGTTTGAAGATCTACCAAAATGTGACTGGCTCAGATCTACCAATGCGTCGGAACTGATATTTCAGTCATCACACCTCAAGTGCTGCGGCCAGACTAATCAACGCCAGTATAGAGCCTGTATTCCCTATAGGCACCAAGAACGATGTCGGCTTACGACAGAAGTTTATTGCAGCAAAAGAGAACCCAACACCGCGAGCAACCGTTATATAAAGTAATTATGTGATGACACCAATCAATCGCAATCAGCGGACAATCAATTAACAGGAGCCAACATTCGGCTCCGTTTAAACACAACACAAAACAATATTGGCGCAAATTTGTGATTGGCCTTGCAAGTTCCCAATCTGTGCAATCCATTTTTGATAATACTACTAATTTCGGAAATCAACTCGCGGGCCACGAGTTGGCCGGCCCTGAACTAGAACTATCAACTTTTCAAAATCTGCTATTAGAACTAGAACTACTCACTTTCAAATATCCGCAACTAGAACCAGAAACTATTCACTTTTTCAAATCCACAACTAGAACTACATAGTTTTAGTAACTAAAAGTAACTAAATAAGTAGGTTGATGTACATGTCTGACTACACTACAGAAAATATACAAATTTGGTCTCATTTTCAGCAATTTCAGTCAAGTGAGAAGGGTTGTAACCAAGTCACAAGTCGATCCCACTTCAATAGTTTTGACTAGATTCAAGTCAAGTCATTTTCAATTTATCACCGAGTCAAATCCGAGTCCAACTCATCGAGCAGAGCGTCGAGTTCGAGTCATGGTTTTATGACTCGAGTCCAAGTCATTGTGTTGATTGCTCAGTTTCCAGTTTAAGTCCATTTTACATCAATTTGGGTCTTACTTTTGAGACAGAAATTAGCCTACTTGGCAAGAACAATTGGTCTTTTAGACTTCTTTTTCCGACATAATGATTCAAGACCAAATTTGTCTGACCTTTTTGCAGTGGTATGCTACGCTAAAACTGGCTGACATTCCGCCATGACAAATATAGAAATATTACTATGCACTAGGGCTGGGCAAAATTGAGTACCTGAGTGATTCGATTCTGAATCACTTATTACGCTTCGAGTCGGGTATCATCATGATGACATCACAACACAATGTACCATGCCAAAATTCAAATGTGTAGGCTACCTTTTATGCCACCATAAAGAACATAACGCCTATTGTCTGTCACATCAAAGATAATTTAATGTTTTTTCGACCATACCGTTTTCATTGCACTGCTTGACAGTGTTATATGGGATGGTCATGACTTCGGAAATGTGTTATTTCCAGCAACGTTCGTAGATTTGTACTATATCTCGTATGTTGCGACACGGCCAATCAAGGTTTCAAGGCTTACTCAGTGGAAAAGTTTATCAAAACTACCGTATAATTTTCGTTAGTAAATCAACTTTCAGTATAATTTCAGTAACCTACTCGAAAAGTAGTATTTAACTTCTCGTCTCGAATCAATAAAGTTAATACTCGATTCAGATTCGAGTACTCGAATCATGGTGGCTAGCCCTACTAGGCACTAGCAATTTTTATTAAAATCAACTTGTGACAGTTGCCTTCTTAAAATACATCTGATGTTTACCTGGATCTATAAACGATTGGCTTCATTGGCTAGCCTCCAATGAGCGACAGCTACTCAGCAAGCAAGAGAAATTGAGTTCGTATAATTTGCTTGCTGCTTTTCGTTATGGTCTCGAAGCTCGTCGCAGAGTATACCAAATGTTTCTCTCACGAATTTCTCGAATTCCCTGGTTTCTCTGTACAGTGTACATAAGATTAGATTTACCCAAACCATTATACAGCAATCACAAAGATAAACTGACTTTGTCGTACCTCGTACGCAGATGTGATCGGTGGTTCTTTTCATTCCAGGACTCTATCCTCTTTGCTGGCTTTCAGTTTCTGCTCTCAGCTTTGGTTGATAATATACAAGCCAGGAACATACTCGGGATCTATTACTGATACAGATATTGAGTATAGAGCCCCATACACTTCGAGAAGGCATATCCGCAACATCCCATAGCTAAAAGTTGGAGCCAACTTCTCCGCATCTCACGTATATGCCTCTCCCACATTGTTTTCCACAAGCATATTACAACTGGAACACCCCACAGACATGGTTTCGTAACTATCAACACTTACGGAGAATCGCGTTCATACCGGCCATGATTTCCCGCGAATTTACCGAAAAAACGACCTGTATGAACATAAGTTTGCGGTAACTCTAAATAGGTATGAACGCGCCCTTTTCCCGGAACTGTTTCGGTAATTTTTTCTCTATGTGAACATCGCCTGTTTCGGAACTTGTTCCCGAAAGAGTTTCGTAAATCCGGTATGAAAAGGGCCTAACAGTACCCATGAGAAAATGTCATTGCGTATGACAAGCTCAGTGGTTTTATGGAATTACTAAAACCGGAAATATCGTAAGATCCGGAAAGGGTAACCTTCTGTCATTGGAGTTTATGGCACAGCGTATAGCACTCTAAAAGCGGAAACAGCAGAAAATGAAAGGTAACGAACTTGGGAATGATAATTACCCGTCAATATTTCGACGGAACAATTATGATATGGGAATCATGAAAATTGCGAAATGTCTACAAAGTGCGAAATGTCTATAAAGTAAAATCTTAATTCGCGGACCGATCGGACGATGATATCCGCTTTTATTGCGCTTCAGTCACATTTTGCGCAATGCCCAGCTTTCCGTTAAATCAGATTGTTATATGACTCTATTGCATTATGGCGATTCCCGGCAGGCGACAGTGCCGTCTACTGGCAGCTGAACGACGCTTCCGCCTAATCGGTCATCTAGTGCGGCATCAAGACGAGCAACCAGCCGCCGCCATCATCTATCACATTCCCACGGAGCCACAGCGCAGAGGTGGCTGGAATCGGAAAACATGGCGCTCGAAAATGAAGACTGATCTAGCACAACGCGGGCTGTCGCTTGAAGACGCCCACGACCGCATACGTTGGAGACGCTTAACACGAGCCCAAAACTGATTATCTCGATGTTCTTTTGTTTCCTGTTTTCTGTTGCCCTTTTTATTTTATCCAATTGAATAGTCGATATATATATATATATATATATTAGGGATGGTGTGAGCCCCTGAAAGGTTCAGGTTCGTGTGAACGCGAACCTTTTTGAAAGGTTCTGTGTGAACGCGAACGTGAACCTCATGACGTGACGTGACGTCATAATGCTAATTCGAACCCTACATTTCCGTGAAGTAGTACATCAACGTACATACCTTACGATATAAAGACGACTCAGGCTACATTATGAAAGCATTCGAGTGATCTGTAAGTACACGCCGACATTTTCAGTATCCCCAAATATATCAACTAAAACGATCAAATGCTATATTAATTCCATAAAACCGATATCTCCCGTCGATTGGTCAACAATCCCGACAACGGCTCGCAGGGGGATATATGTTTTGTTTACGCCTTAACGATCTAGATTAGACTGGACAATGTATTCTGAAGGCGTCAGACGATTGCTACATAGATGTTGATCAGAGTGAAAAACCGGATTCTTCACTTGCTACAGATATTGAAGTCCTGAAATTTATGCAAGGGAACTTGCACAAGCTTGCACAAGCAAAACGTGCCTTATTCATATCAATTTCGTTGATGTTAATAATTGAGTGAGCATGATTCAACAAGTAGCTACATGTAGTGTATTTCGTTCTTGATTTTATGTGATTGCCGGCCACAACAGATAGTTACTTAATATTTAAAACGGATAGCCGAATATCTTGAGCTAACTTTTGTAAGAAAACGAATAAAATATTCGAAATTGGCAAGGTGCATGCTCGTTTAGTGCTGAGTTAATTTCCGTGCTGCCAGCGCCACACAGAGAGTGGCTCGAAGTTGAAATGCGAAGACTTTCAAGCAAAGCTGATGTAGTGACGTAAACAATTGTAAATATGAAAAAGGTTCACAGTGCAGAACCTACCAAGGTTCTGTTGTGAACGCGAACCTCTAAATTTCCGAGGTTCACACACAGAACGCGAACGTGAACCTCACGTTCACACCCTCCCTAATATATATATATTTACCTATTAGACTACTTTGGTGGACAGTCCTGTTTTTGAAGCGTTTGGGCGACAATTATCACCAACAGAAGGAGACAAGCTAGGCGACTGAAAATATCTCGATTGGTTTTGAAATATAGATTCCGCGCGTGGTCACTGGTGATTAGCAGTTTATATCGCAGCGTTTACAATATACACGAAATGTCCTCCAACTGCGGTGGCCCCAATTATTGCCAACTTTTGCAATATCTAATAGACCACTTCAGTGGACATATGATACTTAGGGAGACAAATCGCCATTTTGAATTACCAGACCATGGCCATGTCCGTTACTGAGCTAAGATGGGCATTGTCGTCATATTATATGTCAAGGTTCGGAAACCAGTTTCGTCAAAGGAGTCATACCAGTCATACCACCCCTACATTTTGAATTGTACCTCCAAAGGAGTCATATACCAATGACAATCAATTTTTACGTCACTATTTGAAATTCACGACGTCATCGTTGTACGATATGGACGATCGCGATATATAATTCGCCGTTTGTTTGGTTTACATTCATAGTGTTTCGACTACATTGGTAGTTTTACACTAGACCTGTATTCAATATTTTGATTACGTATTTGCCGACTTGTAGCACGGCCCGCTTCTCTGCTTTTATAAATCACCGCTTACGCCAGGGGTGGGCAACATACGGCCCGCGAAAGGATTTTGTCCGGCCCGCGGACAGTTTTCCGTCTTATATGATAATGCGGCCCGCGGCTACAGTCTGCCGAGATTCCCCGCTTCTTACTACGCCTGCCAGAATGGAGCTTACGCGTAAGTTCGTCGAAACGGGAAGAGTTGCATTATCGGCATTTACGATGTGCTCAACCCTAATATCGTTTGTGGTAATCGTGGTGGTTGTCGACTACAATGGTCATTTACACCAAGCCGATAGTGGCGAGATAGCGCAGTGGTATAATCCGCGGCTGCAACACCAATGGGTGCGGGTTCGAGTCCGACCGAGGTCGACTTCCGAATTCCGATACCTAAGTGTTTGAGGTTTACCTAGGCTCCTCCTCGCCACCTCATCCGCGTAAGCGGTGTCTTACAAAAAGCCTAGAGGTGGGACGTGCTATAAGTCGGCAGTTACGGAAAATAAGAAGAATATTGGCCTGGTGTAAATGACCATAGTAGTCGACAAACACCATGAATACCCCAAATACAAACAAACAAACCAAGCCGATATTCCTTATTTTTGATTCTGTAATCGGGTCGCGGGCCACTTTTCAAATGTCGTAGAATCCGCGATCCGCAAGAATTCAATATCGACATAAAATAGGCCACACAGTTGAACAATGACGCTATCACGTCACCTATTCAGCCCTAATTAATTGATATCTTGGTACATTTCGGGTACTGGGCTTATCGAACGCCTTGAAATCTTAATTAGTGATTGCTGCGTGCGTTGATTGATCAGAGAGAAGCAGATATGGGGGCGCCTGTATGACAATGCTGTTTTAACATTGTCTTCGTCATTATCGGCAAGAAATGGCTTTGAAGTGACATTGCTGTCGTTAAATACATTCATTAAATGCGATTTACACCTTGTATACGTGGATAAATGGGCGAATAATGCATCGATTCAGCAATCCGGCCCGCCAAGTACATAATTTCTCTATATCCGGCCCGCCGGCTGGAGAAGTTGCCCGCCACTGGCTTACGCGGATCACGTTGCGATGAGGAACCTAGAAAAACCTCTAACACTTGGGTAGGAATTTTGGAGTCGACCTCAGTCGGACTCGAACCCACAACCCATTGGTGTTGCAGCTGTGGATTATACCACTGACTACGCCATTTCACCACCCACATATTTTGCGTTTGAAAGCTGCTGTGAAACTACGGAACATGTGCCTTTATAAGAAGCTGCAGTTGACCAATGACCATCCTGCAGATTAGATGACCAGTTTTCCACGGCTAGTATGTAAATCACTACGACATTCGTTTGCTAACCGATGGCTATTTTGCCGCGATATCAGATCTCAGTTCTAATGAAATGATAAATATATTTTGTTTAATTAATACAAGCGGCCCTAATATCCCTCGGAAGCTTCATGTTTCATGGACGCTACAGTCTATTAGCAGGTATGAGGCAACGATTCCTTTAACGCACTGCACACTTTTTGATCCAATATTACTAGTGCTGCAAGGCAGAAACTTTCGAATAAAGACCACTTTAACATGTCTCTACCTCCGATCTCAGACTCTCGTCATGTTATAGCCGCGTAAAATTGTAAGAAGTTAGTTGTTTACCGTACAAACTTCGCCACGAATTCATGTTTTCTCTTTAAAAACCCTACAACAGATTACAGAGAATCTTGATTCGGTATAATCGTGGTACTTGATAATTGCTAACTTCTATTTGTATAAATGCCATACGCCAACTTTTTCACTGTTCAAGGGGTGTTCAAAAAAAAACTTTTTTCTCAAATTTCATCGGCTTGATTGTCAAATTGTCAGGTTACCTGAAAAAACGCTGCACACCAAATTTGACTCAATTCCAGCCAGTAGAAGCCGAGGTCAGTCAAATTGAAATTTCGGTCATTTTTGAAATAATAGTATTTACGGTGACCAGCAATTGGTCGAATATATGAAATATACAGTAGCGTATGGGGAATGAGTCTCATATATAATTCAAATACACGGGGTAATAAATGGTAAGTCACGTGGTTGAGAGAAGAAAGATATAAGTCACGGGATATACAGAAATAAGCGATCTACCATAATGAGATGTTATATCTTTGAAAGTTTATGAACCATGAGAGGACGCAGGGTAATCTACAATGTATATTATGACGGGCTGTCGCCTGCAGTGAGACATTTACCCATATCATATGTCTTTCAGATCAGTGGAGTGGTCTGGAGGCGAAAAGGGCCATGCCCCATCCCAATTCTCGAGTATTTCAGGGCAGATTTGTTAAACCTTTCATTTTAATGCGGGTAGCCCTCACCCACCCCCCGAAAAATAGAAATGGTAATAAATAATTTGCATATTTGTCCAATCGTATTCGTCTTCATGAGAAAACAAACGGTATCTGCCACGTATCGCTAGAGGCTGTTGGGATAGCATAGGGATGCGTATCCCGCGAGTATACGGGACCATCGAGCACCGACATTTCTTCGCAACCCGTCTTCGCATATGGACACCCTGATTTTGAACTCGATTTCTACCGCGGTATAATTCGGAGGTACGTTAGGGGGGGTCATTACATGCTTTTCGTAAGAATAGAAATCTCGGTATTCGGGAAACCGCCGAACATTTTTTATGATCGGTATTCCGTGCGATCTTGTCGCGAAGACCATAAAAAAATCTTCGAGAATTCCGACAAAAATCTTGGGCAGACCACGAATACTCAATACCATTCGTGTTCGTACGATCGTCATTCGGGAGCACTTATGTCGGCATTATGGCTGCCCGTTATTTCTTAGTGGATAATCGCACGTCGCACTTTGGAGAATGTCAAGAACGAGAATATTTTGACTTGGACCATTCGAGCGATAAAGAAGTTGTTACAGAATTTAGAATGAGCAAATATGTAATCGAATATTTGTGTCCATTACAAGCAGTAAACAATAGCATGGGGCCATTATGTCATCGTTCGGCAGACCTAACCTTACAGCACAGCGTTTTAGTATCCGTTACAACGCTCAGTTCTGGAAGCTTTCAGAGTTGCAGCATAGATTTCTTGAAAGTATTCCAGCCAACTCTGAGTAAAGTATTAAGCGCATTTTGAGATTCAATGCTTTCGATGGCTCCAAATTTCATTTACATGCCAAGAAATAACACGGAAGTCGTTGCCGCAAAACGTTGTTTTTATCAAGTACCGTAGCGGGTTTTCCTGGCGTAATCGGCTGCATCGATGGATCTCATATTCCTATATAATTGCTCCACATGTTGACGAGTTTGCTTATGCGAATAGTAAAACGTTACATTCAATCAACATCCAAGGAATCTGTGATGCAAATCATATGTTTACCGATGTTGTAGCAAAATGGCCTGGATCAAATCATGATACTTCAAAATTCAAGAAATTGTGACGATTCTAAAATAGGTAAATTCGGATATATTAAATATAATAATATTAAAAAGGCATGTAGATAAGCATTTACGATTAGAAAGCGTTCTTACTGTTTCTAAAGCTGCTAGATAGCCGTGACGATGAAAACAATTATGGCATTTCTGATGGTACAGGGTAATTGCCATGTCATAATTGAGCTGCGATGTGGAAACTTTATGTCTCCAAAGTCTTTGATTCGTTTTCAGCTCATGATTAATCAAGTCATAAACAAATCATCGTTTCGCGAATTCTGAGCTCATTATCTGAACTTGTGCTTGTACTTCAGTATTAATTCCCAAAAATTCCCGTCAACAAATTTAGATGGGTATTCAAACAATCAACGAAACGAAGTGTTAAGTTTCTCTCTTCCAACTCATCACGAACAGAAGTCACGAGTACGAACAAAGCATATAATGCAGGGCTGGCCAACCTTTTCAGCCAAAGGGCCACATTCGATCGACGAAATATTGCGCGGGCCACTAGCCGCGCGAAGCGCGAAAAATTTTCGAAGTTCATAGCTCAATAATATTGTCACTTGACTATATTGCGGGCCTGCCGTATATAGCTGGGCTCAGTTTGCCAGGACTGGACTATTCAGCGCCTGGACATATCAATTCCGAAAGCTTCGACCAACATGCGTCAATCGTTTTGTGCCTAGGTTTCATAGTCGACGGTCTTTCTGCGAGCGCAAACGCTACGTCGCATATGTTGAACGACACTGTCTCGTAATCGAGAATATAGTTAGACTCAATCTGATGCATTGGGCGTTTTTTCATTTTCACAAAGGGGTAACAATATTAAAAGCAAAAAATCGAGTGACAACATGTTGCGCGAAGCGTGTAGAAAATATTTACTTTTGATCAATTTATCGCAAATTATTTTGCTTTATTGTAGTGTACGAAGATCTACCAAAGTGTGACTGGCTCATGGAAATGCCAATGCGTCGTAACTGATATTTTAGTCATGACATCTCAAGTGTTGCTTCCAGACTAATCAAATTTTTGGTTGGCCTTGCAAGTTCACAGTCTGTGCAATTCATCTTTTATAAAATTACCAATTTCGGAAATTACCACGCGGGCCACTCAAAACCTTCTCGCGGGCCACATGTGGCCCGCGGGCCACGGGTTGGCCGGCCCTGATATAATGCGTATCCCGAGGATAAATATTCTGTTCGGTTGAGCAAATTCCCGAACACGAACGCGATTACGAACGCTATCACGAACGCGATTACGAACACGATCACGAATGAGCATGTAATTACCCCCCTGGTTTCGTGTGTCATGAAATTATATTCACACCGGTATATCCGGGGTGGTACACGGGTGGAAGTACACAATCTTTTCGCTAAGAGCTTGCCACTGAGAATAGAAGTGTCCTCTTTCGGCGCATGTCGGCCGAACCTTCGATATCGATATAGGTCCCGAAATGACGAATACTCCTGTCCTTTCAATATAATCAAACAAAAGCTCATCTGTATAGTGTATACCAGAGTTGGATCAATTGTAATTTGTAATGTAATGTAATGTAATTAATTACATTTTTCAATGTAATTGTAATGTAATTGTAATTGAAGCATTTTTATTTTGTGTAACTGTAATTGTAATTGTAATTTGACAAAAATTTTGCTCAATTACAATTTCAATTACATAAAATTGCTATTGAGACCTGACAAGCACTTCATAAAATAATTGACTTATAATGCATTCTCTTTAAATGTCGACAAGGAATTTGGTGGATCCATTCGCGGAAGCCCTTGACTGCGCCCTTGCGGGCGAAGTTTTTTTTATTTTTACCGCTATGCTGGCCTCGGCTGCCATTGTATACAATTATTAGATTACTAACCAACGGATGGATTCGCAACACGTGACTCACGATTGAATACGCCGAGAAGCGAACTGCTGAGCCGGCTAAAAGCAGCAGAATTGATAGTCCCATAGCTGGCGATCCAAGCGTCGAAATTTGATATGTATGGTCCTAATCGAAAGCTAGTGTCACACTGATTCCGCAATAAAAGTATATTTCCAGGCAATGGTACCATCCCAAAATAGTCGTGAAAGTCTGGGAATCGGCATTGTTCTGAACAATCGCTGGGCGTAGTTGGTCATTGTTGTGGTCATGCTGCTGCGGCGCTCTCACTTTTCAGAACAGTCGGCCTTAAACGGCTATTTTGGAGCAGTTACATTGCCCTGACGAGATATTAATTTGTATTTTCGGAATTAGTGCATCAATAGCTTACAATAAAGACCCGATGCATCAAATTTGGACGCTTGGATCGCCAGCTCTAGGACTACAAAGTTTGCTTCTTTTAGCCGGCTCTGCAGTACGTTTGTCGGTGCATTCATCCGTGACTCACATCTTGCGCATCCATCCGTGGGTTGGCAATCTACAATACGATTTCAGATCACGATGCTGCATCGTTACTTCGTCTGGCTAACTAACCAGACCACTGGATATTATATAACGTCTTATCTGACAAAGCACGGTTTTGTTTTTACTCCTCATCCTAATTCCTACGTCCCTCGACAAAACTAATATTATTTCTTTAATTATATACTATATACGCAAATCCAACACGTGCATATATTATAATACTTTTTTCAACGACATACTGCACCCTATCCTTAATCCTAACCCATAGGAAATTAGGTAAATAACATTTTACATTTCCAATTACGTGAGCCATAATTACCGAGCATACAAAACACGCTTATATTATGTCACAATGACATCTTACATAGCATACTATGTACGCACATAAACGCATTTATTACTACACAATCTGAACTAGACTTGAATTGTTGTTAATTACGACGCTACGGTTGTCAAGGAGCACGGTTGAATTTATGATTATTCAATTGCATGTTCAACAGCAGCGATTCTAATTGTAATTGTAATGTAATTGAAGCATGCGAGGAGTAATTGTAATTGTAATTGTAATTTGATATTTTTAGCATGGAGTAATTGTAATGTAATTGAAACATGCATGGAAGTAATTGTAATTGTAATTGTAATTGAACTGAAATAATGTAATTGATCCAACTCTGCTGTATACTATATTAATAGAGGGTGTGTTTGTTTTTCGAGGATAACTAGAAGTGAAAGAATTTCCGATAAATACTACCCAACATGGAAATAATCCTGTCGCTCGATATCGCAAAAGATGGGTATCCATCTGTAATGTTTTTTCAGGTGTTATTTTTCGTGTGTAGGAAGTCATGAATACAAAAACGATCATGATTAAACACGAGCCACATTTTAAAGACGTATTTTTATGAATCGATTATGTTTTGAATGCAAACCTAAGTATATGACGTCGTATTTTTGTTCTCGAAGACTCATATAGGAGTACAAAGTAATAAATATATTTCTGCAATGCCCATGGAAATTCATAGCAAATAAAGAATGAGTGTCAACAAAATATAACGAGCTTGTGGTACGAGAAACTGTTTTTATCATAACTTTACTGCCACTATAGCCTAAGTACCCGCCGTTTTCCATATCAACGCAGAACTCGCTCCAATTTCGGAGGTCATAAATCTTGATGACAGGCATTTCGAGTAAATATCAATGGGGGTGGATACAATGAATACTAATGCGCTCACATCCGAATAGTTGCTGAAAATAAAATTTCAAAGAGAAAGCATGACTTCATACACGGGCAGCAATATTTTTGCTTGTAATAGCAGGAATTTTACGGCAATCACGAGAAACAGTCCTATAACTATATACAGGCGTGCGTCGTGGCAGAACAATCTATTGCAGTTGATAATTGGATTTAATTGTCCAAATTATTTGCATATCCCTTGAACTAAATCGAACTAAATAAATCCCAAATCAATGCGCTTAGAACGGTAGCTTATTACATTGATCACAATGGGCACAAAGATAATATCTAGTATATTGAGGACGGGTCGGAGTCGATTTACAATGAGCAGTGCAAAACTAACACTTAATGCGATTGGTCTAACACGTGCCTCAATCCCGAACCAGTAAGACGCATCGACTATTTTATCATGCAATCCATGCATAATGACGCGTGACGGACCATAACGACGAGACTTGAAGCGATAATAATCCAAGTCATCACATATGCACTTCTCGTGATCATTTCAAGATTTGGCGTACCGATGCCCAGATCAAGGAGTGTCTATATACAAAATAAAATTGAATATGATGACACCTGTGCGTAATCTATTGGTATTTATAAAAACGTTATTGAAGAATTGGCATGCGGTAATAAACTAAAACTCAACATGAGCATGTGATTTACTCTCGTACCTTCACGATGACGTATTGGCAATAACGAAATACAGTAAAATGAAAGCAATGGATCCTTCTACTGCGTAAATTTACACATGGTGACGAACAGAATCAGATCATAGGTTTTTGATAATTTGATATATTGTTTTAAACCAGTGGTTCTTAACCTTGCCTCCAGCGCCCCCCAAGGGGCGCTGGCGATTTTGAAGGGGGCGGAAACGCTCAGGGGGCGATATGGGGGGCGCTGGGCTCAGGGGGGCGGTATGGGGGGCGCTGGAGAAAACTGGCTTCGCAGTAGATGATGTGGTAGTAGGACATATCTTTCATGAGTATTCAGAGCGAATTAACACCGAAAACTACGTTATATATAGCCTTACAAAATACATAAAGGTTTAATTGTCCATAGGCCCTTAAATGACTGGCACCGAATGTTCCTGTCCTGGCAATCTGAACCTCAGAAGACGAATTCCATCTGGCAGGGAATAATTATATGCCAGTGAAGAAATACCAATTTGAAATCGTGTGCGTCTTCTAGTTTAGTACGATTGGGCGACAGGGATATATAGAGCTATATATCCCTGTTGAGCGATTCTATATTTTTATATAGCAGACAGGAGGTCACGAAATAACATCATGCAACGAAGTCATACGAACGAGTCCGCCCAACCGACTATGTTTAATTATTAGTTACGGACCCTACAGTTTCCAAGACACCTCACAATGTTCCCTCTACGTTTTGACGAGTCTGCACACACTCACAAACTCACTGCGCAGACCCTTAGACAACAGTGCGTAACGACTGAAAAAATGTCATAACTTCGGATTTGTTGTGCGCAACGTAGATTTTCCGTGCGCAGAGACCATCTCAGCACTGCGCACGTGCGCAGCTTAGAGGGAACATTGCACCGCATTCAGTTCTACAGGTAAATCTGGTAACGTGAGCAGAGAGGACAAGAAATTGATAGCAATATTTATGCAATTCCCGATCTTATTGACCGATTTTATCATGAATTATCGAAACTTTTGGCGCTTTGCACTGGCTCGCTTAACAGTACAGCTGATTTCGCGGCAAAAGCGAACAACGTGATGGGGGGCGGTCGGTTTCTCACCCTATGGGAGCCCAAGACCCAAGTTTTTTCGGCGGGCCTGACGAAGTGTCGTTTCGTTCCTGCCAACGGGTATGCGCCCGAAGATGGATAGGCTACTTATTGTTATGGTCTCCTACCTTTTCAATCACACATCACTCAGCTCTACCGGTAAATCTGTTTACGTGAGCAGAGAGAGGAAAAAAATTGATATCAATATATATGCAGTTCCCGATCATATCGACCAATTCAATCAATAATTATTGAAATTTTCGCACGTCGCGCGTCTAGGCGAGAATAGCTGGCTCAGTAAATGGACACCCAATGTAGATGACCAGTATCAGCAAATAGCGGATAGCCGAAGGGGGGTCTGGGGGCGAAGCCCCCGGAAGTTTGGTTTATCACCCTACAGGGGGCCCAAGACCTACGTTTTTTGGGGGACTGACGAAGTGCTGTTACGACCCTGGTAACGAATTAATTATACCTACGGGCACGCCCGAATATGTTCAATTAATAATTACGTGCCCTTTATTTTCCAATACAACAGCTCACTCAGCGCTACTGGTAAATCTGATTACGTGGGCTGAGAGGATATAAAGTTTATAGCGATATATATATGTAATTATCACCTATTCATTCATGTATCATAGAAAATTTTGGCACCTAGGGCGACCAGGCCACGCAATCTTTGCTGACCATCGAAATCACGCTACGGGGTTCTTGGGGGCGAAGCCCTCATAAGTTTGGTTTATCACGCTTTGGGTGCGCAAGGCAATCGTTTTAGGGGGGTTGACGAAGTGCTGTTACGGCCCTCCCTCTCACTCATTGTCTTTGTCACATTCCTTACAATATGAGGTTGGGGGGCGCTGAAGCACAATAATCTTTGAAAGGGGGCGCTGGAGGAAAAAAGGTTAAGAACCACTGTTTTAAACAGTGTATCATTTTCAGTGAGGGCTTACGTCACTATGTGTGAATGGTAATATCAATATCAATATTAATAGACTAATCGTTGGGTTATAATTTTCATCTGAACAAGTTGCACACAATGTACAATGCGATAAGACACAATGTAATGTAATGAACAGATGGGAGGATAATAGTCAACGCAATGATCCCTATGCCTACAAAATAGAACAATTAGAACACCATCAGTAACGGGATAAACTAAACGAAAAAGGTTTTGAATCACAGAGCGCAGTTGGTGATATATCCTTATCTGTCTGAGATTTTCTCTCTCTTATACAATTTCATTTTTTTCTTTGTAAGCGGGCAGGCTGAAATTCATTTTAGCAGTAGGATCTACATTCCAAAATTATCTTAACATCCCGGAGAATGTACTGCTTTACTTGCTTTATTGCAAATGTTTCTTATTCAGCTTTCCGTTTGGGAATATTCAGAGACTCTCTGCTGTGAACTTGACCAGTGCCACAGCATCAAGAACGATATACACTACTTGTAGGTAGTCAGCGAATCATGCTTAGTCAACCAATCAATGAAATTATTATAAAGAATACATCGCTGTCTAATGCAAAAATTCTAACACACGTACGGGATCAATCTTGATTTGTTATGTTTATTGTATCATAAAAACCAAATTCGTGCGATAGGGGTGTAGGCTACTGTATAACTTGTTTAGGGGTAATATCGGTAGCAAGTATAGAAACCCGTTTGACACTCTGCTCATTATCAATGTCGCAATAGTCAAACGCCGAATACATTGTCCGGCCTGGCCTAGACCGTTAAGGCGTCGGCTTACGATCCTTTACACGTCCTCCTGGAAATTGTTGACAAAGCGACGGAAGATATTGATTTTATTATAGCATTTGATTGCTCCGCAGTTGATACATTGAGTGACGTTTAAAGCGTCAGCATGTACATCAGCATTGTGGCGAATATGAGCTGAGTCGTCGCTAGGTATCGTGTACATTAATATATCACTTCACTGAAATGTGGGGTTGGAATTAGCAATATGACGTCATGTGACATCATACGTTCACGTTCGCGTTCACACGTACCTGGACCTTTAGGGTCCTCACTAAAAAGTGTTCCTCGTTCTACTATAGACATACGTCTACAATTAGAGCCCGACCGAGATTGGATTTCTGAGCCGATACCGATAAAACCGATATCCAGTACCTTCACCGATAATCCCGATATATTCAGCCGATATTCAAAAGATATGGAATCTAGCTCAAGGCCAATATTCAACACCTCAAAAGCATTTATTTCAACAACTTCACAGCCATTGCTATGCTTGAACATGAAATAAATGATCTAGGGGCTATAAAAATATATCAATAGTACCAGTCTAGTAGTTGCAGATTACAGTTCAGCACAATTTCTCGCCCCTTTGTCCTAGGAGTGAACTTCTGTAGTCTTCATAAATGATGTATATAGTGCTAAACACAGTGAGCAGCCTTTCACTTGGTACCATAGTTAGTGGCAGAGCAAGAATTGGAAATCTTTCCTCATTTCGGTTCCACCGCTCCCTTGCAGGGAATCTTCCCTTCAGTGGTTTCACCAAGTGTTGATATTCTTCTGACAATGCACCTGGAGCCTTCAGCACATCATTAACAAATAGCTGAAGAGAATGTACAAAACAACTCAAATTGTTCACGTCTGCTACTGTTCCACCCATCCCCTTGGGCCTTGACCATGACCAGCATTTCAATAATGAATTGATCAATATTTTACGCTCTTTTGTCAGAATTGGCCCATGTCATCATGGAATGAAACATTTTCGTATTAACTTTTGGCTTCACTCCACTTCTGCTTGATTTTCTTGCACTCTATGCTTGCATATTTCGTATCAGGGTATCCGTCAGGCCTCCGTCAGATAGTTGACTTCATACATTACTGGTATAATTTCGCTCTGTTGGTACCGAGCCTTGGCTTGTCAGCTTCTTACACAGACACCACCAGCACTATCTACAGAAAACGCTTTGACGCGACGTTCTTCTCTATCATCCCGAGGGTCAGTGCAGCATGAATGAAGTTCTCATTTCTCTAATCGATTGAAAAATCTTCTGCAGACAACTATCCATCCAGCTGCTCTCTGCCATTAGTGATCGATCAATGCAGGGGATTCCCATGAAGTCAGTGGGGCATGACGGTGAAAGTATATTTTCCATAGTGTCCTATATGGTGTCGACACAAGCAAATCGCACGGTTCAATGAAATTGTATCACGTCACAGTTTCCATTTGGCTACAGGCAATTTGACGGTGATTTTTGACCGACTTGCCGAGCATCAAATTTGATAAAACGGGTATCAATCGAAAGCTGCCGCCGTACTGATTACGAAAATATAAATTTTATTCCGCTCGCGGCCCTGGAACCCCCACAATCAGCCTCTAATTTTTCATTGTTATGGAGATTGGCATTGGGACGCAACAATGCTGTCTAGCGAAACGAGACAGGTGCTCGAGAAAAAGGGAGCCAGACAGTATTGTTGCGTCTGTCGTTTCGCCAGACAGCATTGTTGCGTCCCAATGCCAATCTCCATAACAATGAAAAATTAGAGGCTGATTGTGGGGGTTCCAGGGCCGCGAGCGGAATAAAATTTATATTTTCGTAATCAGTACGGCGGCAGCTTTCGATTGATACCCGTTTTATCAAATTTGATGCTCGGCAAGTCGGTCAAAAATCACCGTCAAATTGCCTGTGGCCAAATGGAAACTGTGACGTGATACAATTTCATTGAACCGTGCGATTTGCTTGTGTCGACACCATATAGGACACTATGATATTTTCACACAAGCACGCAGACTGGCTTGTATGCACTATATGCAGCTTGGGCATTTATTTTTATCATTTACCGACAAGCAGTGAAGACCTCACGTCTTCTCTGACTCCCTACCATCATGTTGCGACGTAAACAAATTGGCCGATATTTTTTTACCTCCAATGGCCGATACCGATATTTCTTTCCAAGTGTGATATCGACTCGATATTATCGGCGAGCCGATAATCGGTCGGGCTCTATCTACAATATTAAAGGAGAATGTTTTTTTCTTCATTTTCTCTCTACGTCAGAGGTGTCAAACTCAACTTGCGTCGCGAGCCGGGTTCAAATGTTCAGATCGCTCGCGGGCCGACCCAAAATGTTACCAAAAATCCGTGCCCATGTTTTTCATTGAATACTTTATGATCATGCCTATATTGGTATATTACATTATATTACGGACCATAGGCGCCGAGTTACGGGATGGCGGGGTGGCGGCCACCCCATGCAAAATGCTAAACGCCCGCCGTCTGCGCTGTCAATTAGCGAGTCCGTGATATCGTGTAAATGCCAACTATTTACCAATAACCGACAGGCTGCGCGCGTGAATAATTGAATACTCAGCTTCGTCGGCGACCACGAACTAGTGCGTAAAACGCCACAATGAAGTGTAATCCGGGATTAGTAATCACTAATCATTATGGATGGTGTGAACCTCTGAAAGGTTCAGGTTCGTGTGAACACGAAACTTTTTGTAAGGTTCTGTGTGAACGCGAACGTGAACCTCATGACGTCACGTGACGTCATATTGCTAATTCCAACCCAACATTTCAGTGAAGTGTTATATTAATGTGCAGTTGTACACGATATCTAGCATTGAGCATAGTTTAAAACGGGTTTTACCCCATTAACAAGATATACAACAGTAGCCAACACCCCGATCGTACGCACTTGGTTTTATTGATACAATAAACTCATAAAATGAAGATGGATCCCGTACGCCTGCTAGATTTTTTACATTAGACAACGATGTATTTTTATATCAATTTCATTAATTGGTCGAATAAGCATAATTCACTGACTATATCTACATGTAGTGTATTTCGCTCTTGATGTTGTGTGATTGTGGGTCAAGCTCACAGCGGAGAGTCACTAAATATTCAGATATGGATATTTCGAGCAAAATTTTGTAACAAAGCAAGTAAAATTTCGGAGATTGGCAAGGTGCATGCTCGTTTAGTGATGATTTGTTATGCTGCCAGCGCTATGTATGGAGTATAGCCCGAAGTTGAAATACAAAGAATTTCAACCAAAGATCTTATAATGTCGTGAAAATTTGCAGTATATGAAAAAGGTTCACAGTGCAGAACCTACCAAGGTTCGTTTGTGAACGTGAACCTCTAAAATTCTGAGGTTCACACACAGAACGCGAACGCGAACCTCACGTTCACACCATCCCTACTAATCATACAATCGAAGCGACCTCGTTGACGGCGTCGATATCGACACGCTTGCGCTGAGAAACACCATCTCCTCTCTTGACCAGACGAACGAATTCAGGTTCTACTTCTCTCAATAAAGTGGTATTTGCGCGCATATTCGTTCACAAAATAATTATTGAGTTGGATCGTGATATTCTTTTTAATTGGAGCGCGAAATAGGAAAGTGTGTTTGTGTATGCATGTGGATAGAAAACTGCGCAAAGAGCGCATATTTATTACTCAAACAAGGCTTTGCTAACTTTTATCTGGAAATGCTGCAATGCAGCTCAATCGTCGTTATAATGAGCGGACAATTGTCGCAATGTCCGACAAGGAACCTCATTGTGCTGCACGCACGTTGAGGAACTACTGATTAGATGCGCGCTATCTCGTTTGCTATCATCTGTAGGCTACTAATTCTTGTCTGCTTTATACATTCGCATTCCCTCGATGTCACTTGTCAGTGTTTGATTTGTTATTAATACTGCGCATTGTGCAGTGCATGGCGTTGAATTACGTTGTCAAATATTGATTCAACGAGAGATTCTCTGTGACGCAAATTCTGAATTTATTCGATTAGTTTGAGCGGAAACCTTCTATGTTCCAATAAACTTCATTGCTGGACCGACTCTATCGGGCGCAACCATATTGCGAATCGAATTTCAAACCATCGGGATTTGTATTCCCATTAATAAGGTTGCGGCATGTGTCCATATTGCTCTTGCTGCAATAACACCTTCATAATTAAAATCACACAATTTCACGATCAAATTCGACTGGCTGATCGGGACATACGTAGGCCCCGGGCTGATATTAACCCACGCGTTGCCGGTATTAAAACACTACGTGCGTAGCCAGTAAGTAAAAATACCGTCCTTTTGAAATGTAAATTCTCAATTCGTATTGTCGATGCTGCATACTGCAAATCAGCGAGAATCATTTGTATGCGAAATGGGTCATCGATATCTCATGTGCACTATCGTCGGTGATTTGATTTAGCGCGTCCGCATGCAGACCTGCTACCGTCCGCAGAAACACTTTCGCCAAACAGTAACAATCTCTCAGTGCAATATTGTTTGTGAATATGTATCTTTTTGATTAAAACTTATGCCCACGTCTAAACAAATTGTGCTCGTTGCCATTGCTGAACCCCTACCTAATAGCAACCTAACTAAGAGATCTATCGACTACTCGGGACCTATCATCTGGAATACATTACCACCACGTATCCGTGAATTGCCTTATAATAGATTCAAAAAAAACACCTACTTGATCACCTCTTGTCGTTATACTAACACGGTTGCCCCACCTCGCCCAGACAATACTGTACGAATGCTGTGCATGTATATTTTTTGCACCACCATCACTGCTGTGTGTTGTGTGTTTTGATTGGATGAAAATAAAGACTCTCTCTCTCTCTCTGGGTATTTAGGTATGACTAGCGCCAGTGGCGGCTCGTCCTATAGGGCAACTGGGGCATTGCCCCACCTAAAATTCTGTTCAATAACAATTCGTTACCATTTATAGACGCACCGCAATATATATATATATACCGAAATCACAGCGAAAATCGTATTCTTCTTGTCCTTTCGCTTGTAAATGCCCATACATAGCGAAGTCTCTGCAAAAATCGAATTCTCTTCGTGTTTTCGCTTTGCGAATGCCTAGCCGGGGCATGCCCCGGTAGCGCTCATAACAAGCTTTCACTGTCTATTCTCTCAAAGCCGCGCACAATAAAGAAACAGTGATTTACTCTCTCCTATTCATAAAATTAACGAGCAGGTAGGGCAACATAGCCTGGTTGCCCCTAAGGTGTGATGTAACAATCGTATCTATATTTGAACTCGGTTACCGTCATATGCGTTTAGTCGACCTCTGCTGGTATAGATCGATTTTGATGGTGTTTCACACCATGATAATTCTTGAAACTTGGTATGTCATGTCGTGATGGTGGTATTTAACACTGTCCTAAGTTTCAGGCAGGGCATGGTATGGTATGGTATGGAACGAGAATTTTCCATACTCCATACTTGCCTTACTCTCTCCATACCATACTTGCAATTTTCCATACCATACCAACATTGTTCCATACCATACTTGATACATATTCCATACTTTCAAATACTTCAATATCATAAGTAGGGCTGGGCACAATGATTCGAGTACTCGAATCTGAATCGAGTATTAATTTTAATGATTCGAGTCGAGTAGTAAAAGACGATATTATCGAGTACTGAAATTACAAGCTCCTCGCCACTGAAAGTTAATTTATCAACGAGAATTATAGTTTTGGTGCTAGTTTCCAATGTGGAAGGCTTAAAACACTGATTGGCTGCATTGAAGCATACGAAACATAGTACAAAGCTACAAAGCTTACGTGAAATAACACATTTTCGAAGTCATAATCATCCCATAACCTTGTCACGAAGTGCAATGAAATCGGTATGGTCGAAAAAATATCAAAGCATCTTTAATGTGGCGGATAACAGGCATTATATTCTTTGCTGTGGCATAAAAGGTACATAATTGAACTTTGACATATTACATTCTGTTATGACGTCATAATGTGTGATAATCGAATACTCGACTCGACTCGAAGCATAATACGTGATTCAGAATCGAATCACTCAGGTGCTCGATTTTGCCCAGCCCTAATCATAAGTATAGTACCTTTTCTAGCAACTATATTATTGATAGTTCGGATGTCGTTATTGCTTGAACTAGCCATGATGCGAATCTAACTCCTGGTAATAGTTTTACAGAGTCTGTTTTGGTGAGGCTTAGTTCACAGTGGTGAGGTGCCGTGTACCTCTACTCGACAGCTTCCGCGAGCAAAATGAGATAGTCAGCAGATTGTTATCTAGGAATGTCCACAAAAGGGACTGGCAACATACGACCCGCAACGAGATTTTGTCCGGCCCGCGGACAGTTTCCCGTCTTACACGATCATGTGGCCCGCGGCCCCAATGTGCCGAGATTCCCCATTACTTGCCTAAACATCAAATTTCAGTGACTGCATGTTATTATATAGGTCTGCGCACTGCGCGAGAGTGGAGCTTACGGGTAAGTTCTTCGAAGCGAGAAGACTTGCATTATCGGCATTTACGATGTACTCAACCCTAATGAATTGATATCTTGGTAAATTTTGGGTAAAGGGGCTCATCAAACGCGTTAAAATCTTAAATGAGGATTGCACTGTGAGTTAGTTGATCAGAGAGTAGCAGGCATGGCGGCGCCTGTATGACAATGCTGTTCTCAAATCCACATTGTATTTTCATTATTGGCGAGAAATGGCTTTGAAGTGACATGGCTGTCGATAAAATACATTCAATAGGCCTAAGTACGATTTATTCCTTGTATATATGGGCGAATAATTTATCCATTCAGCAATCCGGCCTGCCAAGTACTTAGTTTTCCTATATCCAACCCGCCGACTAGAAAAGTTGCACGCCCCTGCTCCATAAGAATATCATCGCATTTCCGGTTCATTGGCATGAGGCACATGCAAGTTTGAAGTAAATACTCGCAAAATAATTTATAATATAGGCGTACCCATAAAATATCCCAGTGGCAGGCGATCAATACTGCAGCGATCTGCGTGATTATTAGTACAGTATTTAGTTGGGGTTGGTCTGGCGAGAATTTCAAACTAGATCTACCCCACTCCCTGATCTATAATCCTAATGCGAGAGCGTTTGACTATGGAATGTCACATTCCATAGTTTGACATATGACCAATAAAATATATCGGTATGTAAATAGTATAAATGTGTGGATAATGTTTCAGAAGAAATGTAATTATCAATCACATTGAGCATTAAGTACGTTGCATCATGATTCATGATTGCTTGTAAGCTCTCGTCGCTCAAGGAATGAGGTAGCTGGAGTAGCCAACATTACCAATTATTGCGTCACATGATAGACTATATGCTACGTCGTGTCTAGACTCAATAGAATATCGGGTCAACATTACTGTTGTCATTATTACATCACAAAATCATGTCGTTCCAGGTGCTCGTAAAACCGTTGTACAAGCGTGTATTTGATCCTGCACAGCGTTCAATAGTTCACGTTCACACATAACTAAAGCGATCGTATTCCGTGAACAGCGAACAACGTACGCTTCTTGAAGCTTGCACAGATCACGATAAAATGTATAAAACACCAAAGTATGGAAGTATGGAAATGTCGTTCCATACCATAGATTAAAATCTTCCATTCCATACCATACTTGCATTGTTCCATATTCCATACCAAAATATCGATCCATACCATACCATACTTCCATACCATACCATACCATACCATACTATACCATACCATACTTCCATACCATACCATACCATACCATACTATACCATACCATACTTCCATACCATACCATACCATACCATACTATACCATACCATACTTCCATACCATACCATACCATACCATACTATACCATACCATACTTCCATACCATACCATACCATACCATACTATACCATACCATACTTCCATACCATACCATACCATACCATACTATACCATACCATACTTCCATACCATACCATACCATACCATACCATACCATACCATACCATGCCCTGGTTTCAGGGTTTCTACTCAAAGTTTAGGGTAGTAATTCCGTTTCCGAAGTTGAGTGTGTGCTGATCCGTCATGTATCGCAAACAGATTTTACTCAAAAGCCGGTATTGGTATCCATTGATTTTGACGGTGTTCCATACCGAGATCGGTCATGACATTTGGTACGGTAAGTCTTAACGTTAGTATCGAACGCTGTACCAAGTTTCAAGTTTGTCACTGAACTATGTTAGTGATAATTTCGTTTCCTAAGTCGAGTGAGAGCTGACACGTCATTTATCGCAAACATATTTTACGCAAAGCTGGTATTGGTCTCCATTGATTTTAACGATGCTCCTTAGCTAGATCCGCCATGAGCTTTTGTATGGTATGTCTTGATTTTAGTATCGAACGCTGTGCCAAGTCTCAAGGTTGGCACTCAATGATTAGGGCAGCAATTTCGTTATCAAGGTCGAGTATGGTATAGATGTGCGCTGATCTAACACTTAGCCTACCTAACGCATTGCGGATTTCACGCAAAAGTCGGTGTATCTGTGTAAACGCTAACTGTGTTCCATACTGAGATAGGTGATGAGATGATGATTTCATGAAACAGTTTACTAACATCCTCGGTTTGCATTCAAATATTTAGTTTTATTTTATATCTCCAATGTCAATTTCACCGTGAAATTGTGACCTTCAGGCCATTTGCTTACAATTACAACCCCTGTCGAGCGCGATAGCTGTTTCGTTTTCGATGGCGGCTAACAGCTGATCGCTTGATCAGCCTATTCCTCAGTAAATTTTACGCAAAATTCGGTGTTGGTCTGCTCGTATTAATTTTGACAGTGTACCATACCGAAAACGGCCATGAGGCTACTTCTCGATGATTTCATGTAACAGTGTACCAAGTTTTCGGCTTTCATCCACGTATTTATTCGGTGATATATTTTCCAAAGGCGATTTTGCAGCAGACATATAGACACTATAGACCAGTGGTTCCCAACGTGGGCGATATCGCCCCCCAGGGGGCGATTTGGCGGTCTAGGGGGGCGAAAATGACGAAGGGGGCGACAGGGGGGCGAAAATGAACAAAGGGGGCGACGGGGGGCGAAAATAGCGAAGGCGGCGATGACGCGTCAAAGCGGCTGACCTTTTTTTTTTTTTGTTAACCCACGGAAATTTAGTTACAAAAGTGTGTAAAATTAGACATCGAGCCGAAAATTTGACCTTTTTTTTTAGTCAACCCGCCGGTGATTACAGTTTGTATGCCCAATTTTCGGTGCACAAAATTTGGGGGGCGATGATCGGTGTTGACCTTGAAAAGGGGGCGATGGGTCGAAAAAGGTTGGGAACCACTGCTATAGACCGTAAGCCGTATGTGTCGTGTGACAGTCACCAGCCTCAAGGCCAAAATCTCCTATGCTGTACCGGGACCGAATTTCCGAGGCTGCTATCCGTAGTTCTTCAGAATGATGTTTTGTATTCAATATGACAGGCCCAATCTATGAGATAACAATTACGTATGTGTCCGAACTCGTTGACCTTTCCAGTCAGGATTACGCAATCTCTCGAGTTATAGTCATTTCCATTTCTGCAGATAATTAGTCAGGTATAGTGCGAACATGAACCTTGTCGAATTTTTGTTCAGTACGCCGTTTACGCAGTTACCACACTTCAAGTCACAGCTCACCAGCAGACCTCTCGCGGCACATACGTTAAAATCACTGTTGTCGGGAAGTTCGTGTTACCGTACCACCAAGTTACTTGTTTACGTTGGAAAACGCCATTGTGACGTCATCTTGATGAACGTGACGTCATCTTGCAGCCCTTGCCCCACCACCCGATATTGTCACGAGCCGCCACTGACTAGCGCACCCTGTAATTGTAATTGCGGGTTTGCGGCATGTCTGCAATTTCGGTATCAGCGCAACCTTGCCGGCCGATTGTACAGCCCGATAAAATTGATCACTACTATGTATTTCGCGCAGCGTACTGATGCTGATTTCAGCTAGTTAACGATCGTTATGAGATGTAAAATTCGATCTTTTTACCCAAGAATGTAGGATAGTATCTCTCGTTGTACTACAAAATATTTTAATTATTTCTACCAGAATACATATTGTAACCACTGGAATTCTTCATAGGGCCAGATTTCGTTAAAATAATTTTTTTTTTCCATGTAAAAAGTTGCCTGTTTCTAAGCCGAAAACGTTTTTTCAGGCCAAACTACTTCGTTAGGACAGTCAGTTCCAACCAGAAATGAAGATGAGTGGTACAATTTTAACATTATGTGGGAAAACACCTAATTTGCATATCTTAGGTCAAAATTTGGTCAAAATTTTGATTTTTTAGGTCAAAATTTACTTTTTTTTAGGTAAAAAAAAACCGCCCTAATAATTACTGATTGGCCGCACGCGTTTGTAATCATATTTCTTTTCTGTCCTTCGTGTTCCAGAATTGTTGCGCCGTGTTACTTCTCAGTCTAGCGATGAATGCCAAGCGCTCGGCGATCAATAACCTAATTTCGCAATGATCTCAGCGGGAGATCGCGTGGCGTGCACAGACGAATCTTGCTAAATGGTCACGGCCGCGCGTGACACTGATAATACGACATGTTGAATTGTAACTGAATATTGGCATCAGAATGGTCATTTAAAAAGGACGGGGTTTTGCGTTTAAATAGGAGGGGGTCTCGGACACCCCCTGGCTACGCGCCTGCCACACCCCATGCAAAATTAAAGTCGGCGCCTATGTTAGAAGCTCAATTCTGCCAACACCTTTATTCTCAAAGAACCGAATAGCCAAAAAAATACGGTGATTGGCCATTTTAATACTGCTACATGTTATTAAATCGCGATTCGGGTTTCTCTGGAGGCTAGGGACCTTTTGAGTCAGAAGTGATACAACAGTGCGACCTCCCATATTTGATTTATAGTTTTGAGCAATTATTGTATTGTCTATGTGTCCTGCATAAAATGGTTTCGTATTGGCGCTTTCGCTTCTGGGATTAACCAGTTTTCGGTTCAATTGTCCATAACGCTCTGAACTCAGTTCGTGCATTTTTTGCCTTCTCCGAATTCTTCAATTTAATTCAATTCAATTTATTGCTAGTAATTTCATCATTTGCATACACCAGAAGACTGCAATACAACGAAAGATAGGAAAGTGTCGAAACGACTTGGAGAAGTCTTCGAAATCAGACACCCACCTGACCTAGGTGATATAAAAAAGGAGGCATGCACACTGCATGAACAGTAAAAGAAGATAATATAAAAGGACAGGAGATATAAATAGGAGAGTGGATTGTGTGTCAATGTCAGCAACTTGCTCCTAATAGCGACTAGAGTGAAAACAGAAGACCACTGTCGGATGGTTATAATGAAGCTTATGTACTATGAACATAGTTGACATTTGCTGTCTTGAGGGATTATTTAATGGAAGTATGTTCTTACTAAAAATCGATGGATTTGTTAGAACTACAAGTTGGATATTATAAACATTTTTGAATCTATTCAGAATTGCTTCGCGGGCTAGATGAAATCGTCTGGCGGGACCGGTGCGTTCCGCTGGCCTATGTTTGACACCCCTGCTCTACGTCATACCAAAAGTAGCTCAACTAGGAAATAACTGGCTAGGGTTGAAATGATTAGAGTCATGACTCCACTCGAGTTCGACTCTAGTCGCCATTTTTAGTGACTCGACTTGCCTCGAGTCATTTTTTCAAATGCATAACTCGAACCAAGTCCTATGACTTGAGCCTAGGACGGATTGTAAATTCGAAGAATAGTAAAGTCATCACATTACTGGTATTTCGTCTATCAGTCCTAATACTTGGAAAATAGTGCATTATAAATGCGAACCATTCTATATCACTCGAGCAGAGTTGACAAACATGGGTAGAATAGCATTGCACTCAAAACTGAACAGTGAACATATGGTCTTGAAATCGGACTCGAGTCCACACACTATGACTCAGACTTGACCACTGTTCCCTCTAAGCCGCGCGCGCGCGCGGCCGTGCACTGCTGACAATGTTGCCTTGCACAGTAAAACGTGTGCCGTGCACAAGAAAGCCGAAGTGATGACTTTTTTTAGTAGTTACGTACTGTTGTCCAAGGCTACGCACAGTGAGTTGGTGAGTGCGTGCAGAGTCGTGAAAAATTAGAGGGAACATTAGACTCGACCCTCTACTCCAGTGGTTCTTAACCTGGGGGTAATTACCCCCAAAGGGGTAATTTGCTATTCTTTAGGGGTAATTCAAAGTGATGTTTTTTATATACTTATAACGCTGCACTGAGAGTATTTTCAAACTTGAATATAAATGTGTAGGCTGACATATATTTTCGCGAGCTTATATATATTTCGTTTCACTTAACACACCATGCCTGCTGTGGTATCATAGTAACTATTATTAGTGAATTAGTGCGGATCATATATTGTTGCGCATGCTGGCAAATTGAAACACAGCAAGGGGCGTCTAAGTTTAGCTTTGCACTTATAATGAGGTAACAGGTAACAATAAAGTAGAAATATAGTTGTTAGTACTGTAGTAGTCTAGTCTAGTCAGTAAAATTAAGTCTGAAGTCATCAAAATGCCTTCGAAGAAACGAGGGGAAGATTTTGGAACCTTTGGGTTTGGTTTCAAAATGAATAACCAATCTTTGTTATTATGGCATTGAACTTTCTGATTAAATTTCCTTCAACTTATTGCTGTGAAGTAGGATTTTCTGCAATGGTATCTATCAAAACGAAATATGTTTGCGAATGACTGTTTATTACCCTACTCTTTGTACAAATTTTACCACTGGATAACACGAAAACATTATCAGCCTTCCCATTGACTTGATATTTTTAACAGGCCTCTCAGGGTACATTATGACGTAATCTTTGTGCTGCTTTACAATTAATTGAGTGCAATCTGTAATTTGTTATTTTTTGAAAAGGGGTAATTGCGTCCGGTCATTTTCTTCCCGGGGGTAACGACATGAAAAAGGTTAAGAACCACTGCTCTACTCACTGACTTGGACTCGGATTTGACTAGGCGGTGAATTGAAAATGACTCGACTTGACTCGAGTCAAAACTATGAAAGTGAGATTGACTTGTGACTCGGAACCTTGTTACTAGGTTACAACCATACAGCCATTTGTTTGTTTCCAATATTACTATGTTTCGCAGGTAAATGTTCAAATATGCCCCGCATTTCGAATTTGATTCACCGTATTACTGTTTGCAGTTCTGTACCCGGACTGGCTTGTTGATGATAATATAGTTCATAGAAATGTTGTAACAAGGTGAGGCAATGCCGTATTTGCCCTCTGGCCAGCCACCACTGACCTAGCCCTATCGTGAAAATCGGCAGAATACACTATTTTCGTTCACGGGGTGCAGTACATTGTTTGATATGTGAACCTGCACAACGATAGAATGGATTAGTTGCAAGTTGATGCGCGTGCGCTTCATCCATTTGATTCGGAATCGACGCTGGTAGAAGCATATTTTCCGCATGCAGTAGCACTAGGGATGTTTCCAACTTTTTGGTTGGAGCTAGAGAGAGAGGCGATAGGCCTACTCAGAGTTATTGAGATCCACAATGCAAATGAAAAGGTGGATAACGTATTCCAAATTCTCACCACGGAGTAGGGTACAAATCAGCCAATCAGCACTTCCTGGTTACAAATTTTGCCTTTACACCCATATTCCAATGGATGAAAACGAGGCAAGTGTACCAAATCCTATGGAGATATTATATCCTTGTGGTGCAAGTGAAGTATGAGTATACGAGAACCACATATCGTGGTGATACACGAAAGCAGAGCCAGAACGCCAGAACGGCAGTTCACAATGCAAAACTCCGTTACAATGCATAATTCGAGGCTGATTTTGAGGAGTTCCAAGACCACGAGCACAATCAAATTTATATTATCGTAATCAGCATCGCGGTAGCTTTCGATTGATAATTTCGCGCTCGGCAAGCAAGTCTGAATTGCCTATGGTCTAATGTAAAGAATGGCGTAAATCAATCCCAGTGAGCAGAGAGAAAAAGTACTTTTAAATGGAAATCATGGGGATGAAAAAGTCGAAATAACTATAGTTTCTATCTAATGCAGCGGTACCTAAACTAGACGACCAATCACGCTGGGTGTGATTTTGAGAGTCAGGGGTGAGAAAAACGAAGGGGCGATTGGGAGGCGAAAATATTGGAGGTATAGATAGGGGCGAAAATGTTAAAACATTCAGTCAATTTTATTTTATTAACAGTTTTGTGTCTTTTCAAGTTCGTTTTAGAATCGATGGCTGTTGAGTGTTGATACTTAAAGCGGCTATTATGTTATCTTTAGTGGCTATCGTTTTCACGATCCTATGCTTACCTCACTGGTAAACAGTGCTAACAAGAGCATATTTCGCACGAGACAGTTATGAGTGATACGCAAGAATTTGAAGAAACTTGTTTCCCGTTGTTCTCGATGTCTGTCGAATGGAGTGGGGAATCAAGGGTTCCAAAATAAGCCTAGGGGCGAACGGAGAAAAAAGGTGGGGAACCACTCGCTTATACGTTTTCTGTCTCCGTGGAAAATCCTTATTCGTTCGTTAAACTTCTCGGAACTTGTAACAGCCTATTACAGAGGAGGAAGATGAATGAAACGGGTTCTCTTTTAACTTATATCTTATAACCGTAAATATTATCGTATCTGGCAATACTGATTACCGAAATATGTTCAAATACCTAGGAAGTTAAGCCGCTTGCAAAAATGTTACTTTCCGACTAACCGGCTGGTTTGGTTAAATTTTACTCATACATTCATATTTCTATGATCCTCAGAGTATATAGAATTGTTCCCTGCAGTCAACCGTACGTCGTACGTAAAATACCATTCAGCGGTCAGTGATTACTGATTTTTCGTCACAGTCACGTAATTCCTGCCATGTTTCAAATTTGGCCAATCGGTTTCACCGGCAATCTCTCCTGGTGATGGTCATACAGTACAAAAAAGCTTAACGTATGATAAATTTGACAATAGTAAATAATGTCTTGATGCCCAAAGTTTGGCGCTGGTTGTTGATGTAGCACTTCAAACGTATGCAACAGTTCCACTCAAAAAGAGCTTACATGGCACAAAATATTCCCTTATACCGTTACAGTGCGTATAGGCTATACACAACGGAAGTTTATGATAATACTCGATTCATCTGGCTTCATGAAGTGTGTAAAAAAGGATTGACATTTTGAACTTGACAGTTACGTCGCAAAAGATTACCGACGTGGAATTCAGAATATCTTGAACTACATCGTTTATCTTTAAGATCATAATATATTTTGTCAAATTCTGCCGAAGGAACATCTATAGTAGCGCTCGGTAACCTTTTCGGTCAAAAGAGCCGTATTGGCTCTATATTTACAATTGTAACTTCCGAAGAGCCATAAGGCAGTGTCAACTGTTACTCTACAATGAATATTAGTGACGTCATTACGTGCGACTCAATGAAAAACGGCTGTTGAGCAAGGAGCAAGCGACACGTTGTTCGGGAAACTGTTGCAGCGACCTATATTATAAACTCTGATTCCATGAGTGCCAAATGATATTTTTTCGAAATTTGAGGCAATTAGCATGTATATTCTAACGCAAAATCAACACTTTTAGACAAGAATTACTGTACGAAACTACGGTGTATTCTTTTGTAGCACGTTATCACAATAAAGCCACATTCCAAGCAATCCGTGCAACAGGCAAGAAGGTATAGCCTCCCTCAATGGCAGTCACGCACGATTCAATCAGTTCCCCTAATCCAGGATAATCAAAATTTTCAACTGATATCATTTGGTTAACTTTACTACTCAGAAACCTTGTTTTCGTCATTATACAAACTTCGTATCGAACAGGACCTATAAGATTTGTCCGACGTATACCCCTTAATAACTTGAAGGTGCCGTGCTTACGCTTTTATCAAAAACGATTGTACTGGACTGATAAATGAGCATTGGGCATTCTGAGTAATTATCACCAGGCACTATTTGACATATATTCTAGGATTCTGAAAGGGATCCGTCATGTTTTGACCTCACAGACTTGTCTCAGCTACCACAAGAAATGAATATGGCGGATTCGAAAATTGACATCGAAGTTAGAGCAATATTGATTAATAAGATACGAATTATGTGCAAAATAGAAAATTAATCAGAGAGCCATACAATATTCCTAAAAGAGCCATATGTGGCGCGTGAGCCATTTTTCCCGACCGCTGATCTATAAGTACGTATAATAGGCTGTTGTTAAAATCGGTTGGATAGTATAGGCCTATATTTATGAAACACCGAACACGACCGTGCAGTCGAAGTTGATTCATAATGTCAATAATGTATTCCAACAATGTACAAGGAAAATTTCAAAAGAGGACCTTGACTTATTAATAAAAGCGTAAATATGTGAGTATTCTAGACACATAAATAACAAGACTCGAGTACACATGCAACGTAACCCTGGTGCCAAATAAATGCAGTGAACAAAAGATCCATTGAAAAAAGACCATTTTTTTGTTGGAGGATTTCTCATGACCACCACCCCAGCGGAGACTTCTTGGACTCGGCTCCTCCACACAAGTAGCTATTACAGATCCGGCAAACTAAGAAAAGATGAATATTATTGCATTTAACAAATCTGGTACATATCCAATTAACGTCCATTACTAAGGGGGGGGGGGGGGGGTCGCTGTGTTGTTGCTGCTAACATGCGCTCACAATGGCAGGCAGATGAACGGCTGAAATGAATATCAAGGCTTGTAACCAAGTCACAAGATTTCGAGTGACAAGTCAATCACAAGTCAAATCGAGTCATTTTCAATTCACCACCGAGTCAAGTCTTAGTCCAACTAAGGGTTCAAACGGTCAATTCCGAGTCGCAATGATGAGACTCGAGTCCGAGTTTAAGTCATTCTATTTGTATTACCGCATGTTGACTGTTCGGCTTCGAGTTCCAGTGATGTTCAACTCATTTCTTACAACATTGCTGGGGTGAAACGAAGTTGTCTCATTCATAATATACTCACTTGTCTGACTCTTAAGAAGAAATGGTGTGTATATATGTTATGATAAAATCCGGTCTTCCTCCAGTTTTCAGTTTTACATATTCTTTCACTGAATTCGAAATCGGTAGTTCTAATTGTATTTAAGAGTGAATATTACGTCATTACTTCTACTTTTGATTACGTACCAACGATGACTATTTTGACCACCTCTAGTCGATTTGTTTCGAGTCATGCGCAATGACTCAAGCACAAGTCGAGTCAATACACAAAATGACTCAATTCGATTCGCGTCATTTTCCATTTTTATTAAATGACTCAAGTCAAGTCGAGTAACGAAAAATTACAACTCGAGCCATTACAACACCGCTGAGTGCTTTGTAGAAACACTAGACAACCTTCGACATTACCGGACCACGATCTGACATATCGACTTCCCCTACCGACAGGCGACATATGCCACTTTATTTTCATAGCTTATCCTCTTCATGTTATTCAACACTTTTCATTCAGTCTACATGCCTCTTAGTAACATGTTCCAGGCCAGTGCTGCTCAACCTTTTTGTCTTCACGGACCCCTGCTGACTCCACAAGTTTGAATTCGAATTTAGCTCATTTATCGTTCAACCGTCATCTGCGTTGTACAAATATTAACTGTATTAGGGTGGTAATAAACAGCAACAAAATGACTTTTCTTGAAAATAACATCATACTATATGTATAAGCTACAGGTAATTTTTTCTTATTTCAAAGTGAATTCTGCAGCTGCATTTCGTGAAATAAGTGTTCGTGCTTTGAATATCTGCGCCTTTGATTTGATAAGAACGGGCGCTGAAAATACATTTTCACAAATATAGGTGGTGGGTGGTGGCAGATGTACCAGTAATGCGTTAAAGGGGCACTGCACCCTACAAATGATGTGGTCTCAAATTGAAGGGCAAAACGAAAGAAAAATTTTGGCCGCTGCCGTTTTCTTCAGAACGCCACCGTAATGAAGCTGTTACGTATTGAAATTTCCACAGATGCAACACGCTCCAGCAGTCACGCAGAGATCGAACTCTATATAGTTGTCAGCCGATGTGATGAAGGAAATATGTCGTACACGCCAAAGGGGTTTAGATACGGCGTCCAACGGAAGATGTCCAGTCAGAAGATTTATGTCAAAATCGGGCCTGGTGTATTCTATTCTATAATAAGTTGACGTGAAGTAATGCTCAACATTTTCCTCGCGTCCATTTGTAATCCATGGAATATATTCTTGATTTTTTTTAGTCGAAACGTATCGTATTTCGATGATCTTCGTAATCCTATGTATTTTACGGTTTCAAGTACTCACATTTCATTTCGATTCTATCTTTCCTAAAACGCATGCATCCATTTTCGTTGAATATTGTCGGACAGTATGTAGATTTACATCTGGTCGAAAGTAAGCGGAATGCCTTCACCACTAGCGAATAGAAAACATTTCCTATTAGTTCGGAAACGAAATAACTTGCAGTCAACATATATGTGCGTAAGAGAGAGTGAGTTAGTCGACGGTGGTTTAAGTTGACAATACGGATTAATGCTCATTGCTTAGTGCTTTTCATACTTCTAGTAATATGAACCATATCTAGAGACTCAATACAGCGAGGGAACTTGCTGGATGGGGATAAATACTATTATTGTTATGATTGTTGAATCAGGGGTGGGCAATTATTTTTCTCCGCGGGTCAAATGATAAATAGAAAATACGTTGGCGGGCCGAGTCAAAATTTCTAGCTATATTCTCCAGCGTAAGAATTTCTAAATTGAAAGCAGTGAATTAGATTGGTAATAAATACTGCTCAGTGGATGCGTTGATATTAGATAATGAGAAAATGACGGTTAATTAACAAAAATAATATTTATTTTTAGTTTCATTTGATACATTTTGAACTCTCTTTGAAGCCCCTATCCACGATTTTATATCAATACATTAAAATGTATTTGAGACACTACAAAGCTTATTGTCTTAGTCGCTGCCTTCCGAACAAAGTGCGGCTTGCTGAAATTGCCTTGTTGTTGAGCGGAGCTTGCAGTTTTATTTGTGCTCCATACCTTATTTGAATTTCAGCTGGACATGCCCAATTGCCCATTCATCCGTTATAGACGATGATGTCTCATAGCAAAAACGAGCACTGATTGACTTGTTTTATGAATTAGGGATTTGGGGACGTATCATGTAACAATTTGAAGCACAGACCGTGTAATGCGTAATGCAGGGGTCACCAACACGCGGCCCGCGAGGTCATATTTTGCGGCCCGCGGCCTGATTTGGGCAAATTTTGGAAGAACGTTCAGTAAACCATTTCGAAATGCCGAAATTGATTTCAGTTTAAACATATTGTTGTTGTTGTTCAAAGTAAACCATTCTACTGTGCCCAATATCACTATTCCTTCGGTTCGGCATGGTATTATCATTATATGGAGGAATAATTTGCTGATATGAATGGGTATATTGCCTTGGCGTGCAATGGCCCACCACTACCAAGACCGGGAGGCTTGGTAAACGATTTCGGAATCTCCAAGAGATCATGCTTTACGAGGAGTTAGTTTTCGAGCAAATAGCCTACCATCCTACTGTGTCTATAACTAACCCCAATATCGATTTTTTAATCCTGGGGCGGCCAATCTGCGGCAGTAGAAGAAAAATTATGCGGCCTTCGACACTCAATTCAATTAGGATGTGTTGGTGGCTGTCAATATTATGCAAATTAAATTTATGAATTGACTCCCTAATTAATGTGAGGTTTGAATTATTTTTGAAATTTTCTTTGCGCTACGCGCGCTTCAATGCGAGTTGATTTTGGATTTTAATGCAGCAGTGTCCTTTGTAATCTGAGTCCCACAGTACAGATGCGAACAGCGGAGAAAAATGATGCGACCCATAAAGAAATACCAATTTTTATTCGTGTTCTCATCTCGAATTATTTTTTTCTGGTAGACCTGCGTTTGGGCGAATCTAATATATTTCCACTATAGCGACAATTCTAATGGGAGGTCAAGAAATCACTGCATGCAACATAGGGGACTAATGAGAATTGGCCTACACAAAGATGCACCCCAGCATTAATAACTTCTCCAAGTTTTTGCTGACACCCACTGCATAAACTCTACCGGTGAATCTGATCACATGGGCCGAGAAAGGATGAATATTTGATAGTAATATGTGAAACTATAATAATATTAAATGATGAAATTCACTCATAGACATGAAAAAATTTTCGCGCCTCGCGCCACTACAGTTCCGTTCCCTGTCGCTCTTCTTAACATGACTATATTCACGGTCTCGGTGCCCATAGTAAGCCGATATGAGTAAATAGATTCGTCCGGAGTGTACCAGCAATGGACATGGTGAGTTTGACGTGGATATTTGGCCCCAGTTTGTTTATGACCACTATGCACCGGAATGCAGCCGGGGGCTACATGAGTAATCGAAATGAGGCCGTGAATAGCAAAAATGTTGCCCACCCCTGTTTTAGTTGCTACATATAGTGTTGTCTGGTATCGTGCATAGCCCATAGTTCAAAATATAATGAAATTGATGAGCATGATATTTTTTGTTGTATTTGTGTTTGTTCAATAAAATATTATTCATTTTGTGGTGACTATGCCCATCGCCCATGTAAGAGAGCACAGCATTGTACTTACGTAGAGTTATCATTCGTAGTTGTTAAGCAGCGTTGGCTATGTTAATCTCGATATTGAAGTCATGCGGCCCGCGGCCTCTAGGAAATTTGAAAAGTGGCCCGCGACCCATTTTGAGTTGGCGACCCCTGGCGTAATGTGACAATAGCAACAACGAAGGTTAGAACTAAATTATATAGAAAGAGTGATTTCTTGTGACTTTAATCGATACGGCATTTACTTTTCTACATTCGCTTTATTTCGAATTTGGATTGCGCATGGGAGGAACGTAGGCTGCGCAATCGTGGAATATTAATGAACAGGCTTCAAAGTAAGCCGATTTCCGTTCCGGTTCAGTTTATACAGCCTATGGCTTTATTCCACGCAGCAATATTGAAAAGTAGGTTTTATGTTTGAATTTCCAGCAACTTGTCGCACGCCACGCAGAATAGCTCCGCGGGCCGCACTTTGCCCAGGTCTGCGTTGAATAAAGCTGAGCTTGTGCTCTGACAGTAAACATCGATGATGTCTTGACAGCAAAGACTCCCTGGCTTCGCCATTTACTGTACGGATTTCTAACTAGTTTCGCTAATACTAGGGTTACCATACGTCCTCTTTTAAGAGGATTTGCCATCTTTGTTGACCTTTTTGAAAGTGTCCTCGGAGGACGCCTAAATGTCCTATTTTTGAGAATTTGTCCTCTTTTTTGAAATTTTTGGTAAATGTACGTGGAAATTGAACATATAACAGTGTTTTAAACAGAGGCCTTAAAACAAACTGTTTTTTATTTCTTTGTAGAATCATGCCATAATTGTGTAAATACTTTCCAAAACATGTTGTATGAACCTACGGACAATTTCCATCCGACATAGCCGACGCATACGATAAGGGATGGCTGGAACCTTCAAAACAGTCGTTCGGTTCAACGGCTACAGTGCGTAGATATTTCGTCAAAGGAGCAACATTTCCCCTATATTTTCAATTGTCAATGCCAATCCACTATGACGTCACAGTGACAATATTAGTGACGTCATGGCTTAAAAAAATTAAAATAACATGTTTTGAAGATGTTTGTTTTAAATTGCTTTTTGTTGCAAATGCAACCCTGGTGACTCACCTTTTGCAAAGCGAACGAATTCCGATAATACGCGATTCATGAATGAGCCGGACTAAGGAATGGCGAACGCACACTTGTCTGTTTATGTTTATCCGCTCACTAAGCACTAAAATCGCTGATATGAATGTTTTGAAAATACTATTGATACTTGCATAGCGTATGCGTGCTCGGAAGAGCCGATGGAAATTCATGGTGTCTTCGATAATGTAGGGCTTGTAATTATTTATGTCCATGTCCTGTTATGACACTCGGTTAAGACTATTCATGAAGTTCTTGCGGGTTAGCTTTGGACGGGTTCATTGTCGGTAATTACCAGAGGTGGTCAGTAACGAAGTACTTCTACTTTTTGGAAGTACCCAAGTAGTTTTCCTCTACTTCTGGTACTTACTCAAGTAGATCTGATTTTCGTTACTTCTACTTCTACTTCGTAATAAGTAGTTTAATCCTCCAATCAGGAAGATAGCCTGAGGAATCCCGGAGCTGTTTTCAAGGAGTATCAACATTTAATTTTCATAAAAGTTGAGTAAACCTCAGAATTGTCATCGCGCTTTGCGCTCAGTGGATACGGAGTAACCAGTATGATGTCACGAAAGTATCGGTTAATATAATTTAGGTAGCGGGTTGGCGTGGTTCCGTTCACACCGCATTGTCGCCCTTCGCCCATATGAAATATTTCACCACGGTACATATGGCTCATCATAATGTTTGAAACGAATGTTTCGCAATCTAACATTTACTTATCATATCGTAATCTAGCAGTCCATGGCGTGTCCTAATCTGGAAAAGTGGACTCAGACTTTTTTTTATAGTTTTAGAGCTGTTTTAGCATACCACCTTTGAAACTTTCTGGACTAAAGATATGAAATATAATTTCCGTTTTTTAGAAGTAGAATTTATATTTCACTTTCAATTCCCAGTATCATTTCTTTGAGTTCTAATTAATATCAGTTCTTTTGTATGGATAACATACATGTTGAAGTATAAAATAGGTGTAGTAATGCTTTTAATTTCCGGAAATAAAGCTACACAATATGGCATTTTTAGGATTCACCATATTTTTATTCACGTTTACTTATCGTGCAAAGTGTTTACACCGTATCCTTTACAACTTCTCCTTTACAGCTTCTCAATATTGCTCTTCGACTAAACTACGAGACTTATAATATGGGGGAGGGCGCCATACCATGATATTTTCTAAAACGTGCTGTTCGATTAAACAGAGGATTAGTGTCGTATTTCCATATCTATACTATCATTTTAATCCAATGATGCAGACGAATGTTTATGCTGTCGAAAATTGAATACCTCCAGGTATGCATCAATATGAATCAAGCTCGGCACTTTTCGCATAGCTCAATTTGCACCTATTGAAATCCCTGCGAACGAATTACGATCGTTTTCACAACTACTTACTTGGGTAGATTTAAAGTTAGTCAATTCTACTTATACTTCAAGTAGTTTTAGGTTGCTTATGGAAGAAGTACTTCTACTCGTAGTTGAGTAGATTTTTTCGTCGCTACTTCTACTTCTACTTGAGTAGCTTTCGTGACTACTTTGACCACCTCTGGTTATTACCTTGTTGATTAACTGGATGGGAAGTATGTGATGCAGTGTGCTAATTAAAACTGTCACAACACCAATGGGTTCTGATTCGATTTTCTGTGTTTCGATGGTTAATCTGGGATTTTTAACGCCGACCACGTTGTAAACACAGCGTCTTAAAAAAGTCCAGACAAAGAATTAGCTGAGCTCCAAGTCAGCAACAAGCACCCGAAAGTGGATGCAAGAAAGTGACTGAAGAGTGGGAGTGCACAAGCATGAAAAGTTGTCCATTAAATTAAAAGTAAAGACACTTAAATTTATAAAATACACTATCGTGGCGTACAAATCCTGGACGTGCGATAAGCGCCACCATCGTCGTTGTATCATAATAACAGTAATAAGCTTGTTTAAGCATGTTGCTATTCAATGACCTCCGGCAACGATTCTTGCTACTCAAATATACGATATTGGAGTTGCTCACGCCTATCAGACTAAATTGAGAGAAAAAACTGTTTTCGTGAGACGCACGCGATTCCAAATTCATATTTCTTCACGGGGTACATTATTTTTCCGTTCGGGGCTGGGATTGCAAGGACTATATTCGGCACCGTCCATTTCGGCGCCGGGGCAAATCAATATCGAAAGTTTTGGCCAACATGCGTTAATCATTTCGGTCAACATTTTATCGCCATCGACCTTTCTGTGAGCGCACTTCTGGCCGAAACTTCAAGTGCCTGGTGTGTCGTGGCTAAGATGATGGCTAACATCAAAATCCGTAGTGTCTAATATTTCCGCATCCGCCGGCTAGAGACTCCTAGCTTAAAGCATTTGAATGGTCTTCAACGGTCTCAAACGATACGAGGAATATACCGTTCTCTCGTAAATGCGAATACTGGTAGACGTAGACCAGGGGTCACCAACACGCGGCCCGCGACTTGATTTGAGATTTCGGAAGAAAGCTAAGAAAACATTTTGCAAATGCTGAAATTGACCTGCAATGGCTGAAATACTGCCAAGACCGAGACGCTTAGAAAACGGTTTAGGGCAGTGGTTCTGAAACTGTGGGGCGTGTCGCCTTGTGGGCGCGTGAAAGCATTTGAAGGGGGCGCTGAGCTGCAGTGAACTGAAAATTTTTTCGCACTACGCGCGATTCATCTCGTGTTCATAGTTATAGTTATTGCTCTTTGTATAGTCCCGAATTCATATTATAGAATTCTGTCATCAACATTCATAACCATCCATGCCATTAAACTATCCGTTCGGATTGCTAGCTCTATGGATGCATTTTGTGATGTGACAATAAGGGGAGGGGGGACAATTTCCAGTATCATAAAGCGGGACATGTCTAGAAAGGTTTCAGAACCACTGACTTAGGGCTTCTTCACAAGATCAAGCTTTACGTGGAGATGGTCTTTCATCTAGTAGCGTATATCGCTAGCCCCAAAAATCGTTTCAAGGTATCGTGCACAGCTCAGAGTTCAAAATAAAATGAAATTGATGACGGTGATATTCTAATACAATATCACTTCTTTTGTAATCACTATGCCCACCGACTATGTTAGGTAGCACAGCGTTGTACTGACATAGAGTTTTAAAACGTGGTTGCCTACTTTATATCGATATTGAATTCATGCGGCCCGCGGCCGCTACGAAATTTGAAAAGTGGCCCGCGACCCGTTTTGAGTTGGCGACCCCTGACGTAGACCCACTTGTCGCTTATGCGATATTTTGCATTTTGTCTTCGGGAGGAAGATATACCCACATAAAAGTCAAGAATTTATTCGCACGAAGTAAAGTTCAAGTTGAATAAATATACTCCTGGAAACTCTACTTTATGTAAATTTAGGAAAATTTACGAAAAATCTGTATTCCGCTTCACAATCCATAGCTATGACGTTTTTTGAAACCATAAATGGCTCGAAAACCATAGATTTCAAACATTTGTGCTATTTAGTGTTCACCTGTCATTTCGTTTTAGATTTGTGGGCACGGTGATTACGACTTTATTATGACAACATTCGAAAATCTCTTACGGTCTTGAATAAATAAATTCCAGTAGTCCTGTTTCAGGCACTGCAACGGGAGTTGAAAGACATCATGGACCAAGAGCACCCTAGCCGAATTTTATCGCAAGGATCAAATCTGCTTCAAGTTGCCTTTGTGCTTGAAAATAGAGTCATTGAATAAGCTGCTCATCGCGTCTAGAACTATTGAGACGCGAGAAAATGAGCAGAATACGCGAAGTTATATAAACAATGGTGAGATAAGTATCTCCATCTTCGTACGCTGGCCTATACCGTGACATTTGTTACGTCAAGTGGAATCACGTTACCCTGAATCAGCCTCCGAAATCAAATATAGGATCTCTGATATGTTGATTTCGGGATTGGAGCATTCACCTACGGTTATTGCCTAGCGTATTTCTGTTGAAAATTTGTCGAAACCATTTCATATTTCGTCTTTGCTACTATTCCATTTGTATATGCCTAAATATTTAAAATTGAAATAGTGCCCGTAGTACGATCGTCGAATACCAATAAGTAATACCAAATAGCAATTGTGTATGTGCATGTGCATGTGCAATTGTGCATTGTGCAATGCCCAAGAGAATTCATTTTAAATAACGAATGAGTCACAAGTAAATAACGAAACCGTATTCGAGAAACCGTATTCATCAGCACTGTTCAACTGCAAGCCTAATTAACCGCCGTTCGTCATGAACTTAAGACTGCAGAACTCACAGTACTTTATGACGTGTTTAATCATACTAATAGGTGTTTCAAGTAGGATAGGCTTGCAGAGCGCATACTTTGCTTCTCACAGTTGAATAGTTGCCAAAAGTCGGAAATTCAAAGCCGAAACCGTGACTTCCTATATGTTATGATTTTACGGTATGCATGAGACACAATCACCATAACTATATGTGCTTGTGCGTGGATCTAATGCTAATCTAATGCTAAGCCTTCCGTCAGATGTTATTTGTCGTTTTGAAGGTCCTGAATAAGGGGTCACCAACACGCGGCCCGCGACTTGATTTGAGATTCCGGAAGAAAGCTAAGAATAGCATTTTGAAATCGTGAAATTGAGTACAGTTTCAACATATTGTTGTTGTTGTTTCAGAATAAGCTATTATCCTGTGTCCAACACACTATTCGTCACTAGCTAAAACGGCTTTGACAATGGCAACAGCATTCCATCGCGTCAGTTGATCAGTTGATATGAATGAACAATGGACATATTGCCTTAACGTGCAATTGCCCAAACACTGTCGAGACCGAGACCGCTAGAAAACGGTTTAGGGCAGTGGTTCTCAAACTGGGGACGGAAAACATTTGAAGGGAGCGTGGAGCTGCGGTCAACTGAAAAAATTTTCGCGCTTCGCGCGATTCATCCCTTATTGATAGTTATCGCTCTGTGTATAGTCCGGACTTCATATTATAGAATTCTCTCATCAACAGTCATAACCTTCCATGCCTCCAAACGGTAACGGGAGCGCGAAATCTTTCAGTCTTATAAAGCGAAACGTGTCTAAAAACATTTGAGAACCACTGGCTTAAGGCTTCTCCACAGGAACAAGCTTCACGTGGAGATGGTCTCTCAGTTAGTAACGTATCTCGCTAGCCACAATATCGATTCTTTAGTCGCTGAAAAGCATTTCGAGGTATCGTACAGAGCTCAGAGCTCAAAATAAAATGAAATTGATGATAATGATTTTCTGTTGTATTTGTATTCCTTTAATAAAATATTACTTCTTTTGTGGTCACCATGCCAATCCCCTATGTTATGGGTAGCACAGCGTTGTACTTACGTAGAGTTTTAAAACGTAGTTGCCTATTTTGTATCGATATTGAATGCATGCGGCCCGCGGCAGCTACGAAATTAGAAAAGTGGACGCGAGCCGTTTCGAGTTGGCGAACCCTGTCCTAAATTATCGCTTCCCCATTTGTAGGTAATGAATGCGACCGAAAAATAACTTCGAAATCAATACGTTAAGAACAGTAGTGCGCCTTCCCTTGTCGACTTTTCCAATGAACAGTACGAAACTAATACGCTATGAGGTCAGTCAAACCGATCATTGAATCCAGAGCAAATATGCCGAATCGACAAGTTTATCGTGAAACCTAACCACAACTTACGTCTGCGAGTTGAGTGATGCTCGTTTCGAGAGGAACTGTAGGCGAGACTCAAAGCGATAATCCAAGTCATCACATACGCTGTCCTCATGATCAATTGAAGCTTTGTTATAATAGAGATAGCCAAGATGAAGAAGTGTCTGTTTATAAAATCAAATTAATGTGTGCCTAATTCATTCGTATTGGTATCGAAATGTTATTGAAAGATCAAAATACTGTATCAATAAATAGTTATCGTATATATTTACTCGCGTGCCTTAATGCTCAGGTATCGACAATAGTAAAATACAGTAAGACGGATATAGAAAATTGATTCTACTGCGTAAATCAAAAAATGGTAACAAACAGCAAATGTCAAGTAGCACAATGATCTTACAGAAATAGGATACAGCTGCCGAAATATCATCAGAACTGCAGAAACTAAAAAAATAAGCTTTGCAATCACAAATGATAATTTGAATATATATCCCAATTTCTCTCTAATTTATATCATTTTATGCTCAATCCTACCCAATTTAATTTTTTCTTTGTTAACGGGCCACTTGTAAAAAATCAATTTATCGGAGTAGCCTATACATTTCTAACAAGTGCCGAAGATCCCCAACAACATTATATGATTACGGAAAGAAATATGGATAAATGGTACGAAATCATCCACCCTGAAAATTTGAAATGTACAATAGAATGTTTAGAAACGATTTGAATACAACATTCGGGCTATTTCACTTTCACAACGTCTATCAGCCTAGATCAGTGCTCTTCAACCTTTTCCGTCGTGGTACACCCTTTTAACGTTTACTCAAACCTTGTACACCCCTGACCGCATAATACACCGATTCCGCAGTAAGCTGCACTTCGATTAGGAGAGATGTGGTACCGATGGACCAGAAATACTTGAAAAAGTCCCTGTGATAATCCCTTGATTACATACGCGAATTTATCTACAGTAGCATGCTGGCAAAGTCTTTCCTCGGATGCAAAAAAAACTTAGACCTGCATGAGTTATGGGGTCTGTGACAGATGATTTATGTTTTGGGGGGTGTAAAATAAATTTTATTCGACGTGTACATTTTTCTATGTCACCTTCCTCACTAACAAACCAGCTATAATTTTTAATGCGAAGGGTAGGGCTTGTATCAGAGTATACAATGCCACATATTTTTTTAAAACTCAATACCAACCTCGGGTGGACTATTTTCAATTCAATTACAATATTTATAGGGTGGGGGCCTATAGTACCGTACCCAAATCAAGCAAAATATTTGGAGCAACTAATCACTTAACTAGAGAAACATGCCTACGTAAATAGAGGCCACAAATCATAGTTACCTGTGGTGTTTTATCGCTATAACGAGGTATTCGAAAGTCAAAATACCGATTTACGAAAAATATGTATGTGCCATTAATTTGGTAAGTTTGGGCGTAAATCAAAAAGGGATTTTACGCCAACATTTGAGTTGAAACAATCTATTTTATTCTTGAACGTGGTGACGAAACTTTCTTCATTGTCTTGCTGTAGCTTAGATTATAGTGCACAATTAAACAAGATGAAAAGTTCGAGTTTTTTAGCGTATTTCTCATACATCCCATGGTCGCGCGCTGTGGGACCGACCGGGTGATGGGGACCGATCATACGTTCAAGCAACAAATTTTGAACGTTCATAAAGATTTTTTGAAAAGGTGGATATTCATGTAAATGTCCACGATAGGTAGCGCTTGTATCAAAGTGTTAAGCCAGCAAACGATCTGCTATTCTCGGCTGAAGATTTGAGAGCCAGAGATCATCTTGCAATTTTGCAATCGGTATACCACACTTCCCTTACATATATAGCATACGGCCGCATTCCAGCGAAGAGTCGTCATGGCCCATCTGGACGACAAATGCTCGTGTGAAATTGACTTCTGGGAACTTTGCACCGCGGAGAGCCATCGTGGTGCTCTGTGCCATCACTTATTTCTTGAGATATAGCCTGCCTTGCGTGCGAGCGTTTCTAATCGTAGAAGCAGAACATCCCCGCAGGTTACTTTATATGCACCAAAGACGCGAATTTGGGCACAAAATTACTGATGATTCATCTTCCGGTTTTTAATAATCACTTTGTTGCCTGTTGGTATTTCTTGACCTCCCATCTGGATTGTCGGTAATTTCAAAATATATTGGAATCGTCCAAACGTGCCAGAAAACACCTTCATTCGTGAAACGCACACGATTCCATCCTGTTATTTTTTTGCGGTGCATCATTTTCCTTTGTCGTTCGCATTTGTTCGCTCAGATTGTAAGGACACTATTATATTAAAAACGAAAAATCCGAATCACCCTGAATCGCGCTAAGCGTGAAGAAAAGTCTCAGGTTGCATTGAAATCTCTCAAAGATTCGGGAACCAATTATTTCATTCAAATTGCATATTGACGGTCGCCAACACACGCCAATTCAATTATATGTAGGCGGCCGCATAATTATGATTTTACGGCTGCACGCGGCCGTACGTCCGCAGGTTGGTCACTCCTCGCCTAATCGAAATAAGTATGGAGCAGGGCTGCAACGTATAGGAAATGCTAAATACTTACCAGGGCTCGAGTTAACCGGACCACCATCAAACGTGGTGGTTCTCAAACTATAAACCCTGGGATCCCCTGGCAATTATGTACACAGCGTTATTTATAAGCTTGTCGCAAGAAGTACCGATTCAAAATGTCTGATCTATCGCCACGGTTTCCTCGAGAATCATTACAGACAGATATCGCAAGCTGAACACATGTTAACTCTACCTTCTTGTACTTCAAAAGGCACCAATAAGTCCATTACTAACGGTTAAATGATGACATGAAACATATGCTTATGACATCACAAAATGAATGTAATTTACAGGCTACGTAAATATGATACGAGCTGTATCGAGAACGCTTATCCAAAATACACAGTGTTTACCGCGATTAAAAAATTCTTGCTGGCAGAAATCGCTTCCACGAGTATGTCCCAAAGGTCCCGGAGGCCCCTGTTCACCGAGGGGTTCAAAACTCACAGTTTTGTTTTCAAGTCATCTCCCCGATGGCGGGGAGATGAGATTTCAAACTATTATTCAGAAAGGGAACGTGAGAGCTCAGCACCTGTATGATACGCTGCTCTAACTAGTGCTCTTTTTTCCCATTCACATGTAGACATGTCGGCCTGTAACGTCTTCAAATCTTTAAGACTGTAACTGCATATTTGTTCTTTTAAAATTTGAAGTTTTTGCTTGAATGAAGTCATTTCTGAGGTCGCTGCGAATATATCATTTCCCTTTCCGTGTAGAGTGGTGTTTAACTTATTAACCATACCGAATTTATTAACTAGATAAGCTAACCTGGCATCTCAGAATAAGTCTTGAATCTATTGAGCTTTATGATCATCTCGCTAATTAAACCACGCAACAAGTTCCCCTTGCAACTTCCAAACCTTCTCTATTACTTTTTCGCGAGAGAACCATCTCACTTCGGAGTGATAAACAAGACGCGCTCTCTCTCATCCCCCCAATTCATTGGCAGGTTCATGAAACACACGATTTAACTTTTCGCTTTTCAGTTTTTCAGTTACAATTTTATTGACGTCACAAATCACGTTAGCCAGTTCGCAGTTATAATTTCTTCATTGATACGTGCTTACTCTAGTTTTATTTTAAGCAACCTTAAATACTTTTCAGTTACAAGAGTAAGCGAGATCTGTTACAGATCTAATGTGCTTAATATTTATGTGCTAATTGTGATAGCTGACGACAGTCGAAAGGACCAACGAGATAGACGCAAAATTCCGGTGCCAACCAACATGAATATGTGTCACAATTCCGATATTTGGCACCTAAGTATGTCAAATGTCAACACTGGCATCGGCTGCTATTACCTACCCGGTCCTTACACGTTGGATATTTCCGAACAAGTAAACCCGATTATACTACTTATTTTTTCTCGGTTGTGGCGTATTCCTCTCGCGCGGAAAAATTCTCTCAAACTGCGTCATATAAACGCATCGGGAGCGTTTCTCAATTGTGAACTTCAAAATCACAGCTACCAAGAAGTCTTTAGAATTGTATCGAAAAGACATAAGTTACGGAGTCACTGTACTTAGTATCCTATTAATTATATTTGAGTTATTTCATGTCAGAAACAGTGAGAAATATGAACAATTTTGGTCTGCACTCATCTGAATTTTTATTCGCACCATCCGCACCACGCTTGTTATCCGCCCTGAAATTTTTTCTATTTGCACAAGTGCGTACCATCCCCATGGTTGAAGAGCACTGCTCCATTGCAATAAGGATTCGGTACACCCCGCAGTACACCCTATGCGAGTGGTACACCCTTTAACAATTATGGTCCCCCCTAGGGCAGGAGTTTCAAACCTATGGCCGGCGGGCCGCATCCGTTTTGGCTCAAAAGGTTCCTGGCATCCACAGAAACCCGAATCGCGATTTAATCCTGATGAACCAAATTCCAACGTCCGCGTTTACAGCTGAATCTCTTGTATTCCTCACAATTATATTAATTATATTAATCAAGGTGTTGCTAGAATGGAGGCTCTTTGATAGTAATATAATGTAACATAATATCACGTATATATGCTTCGTAATAAAAGGTATTCAAGTAAAAAACACGGGCATGGATTTTGAGGTAACAATTTGGAACCATTTGACCAGTCTGGCCCGCGAGCGATCTGAAGGTTTGGATCCGGCCCGCGACGCAAGTTGAGTTTGACACAGCTGCTCTAGCGTGTACCATACACCCGGTTGAAGAGCCCTGGCCTAGATTACAGAATACCTTGGTCATATACCCATTGTTTGCAACGTCACACTGATTCAACCCAAATCAATATACATTTTTTCAGCGTTTCGGAAATCAACATTCCATGATTATGGTTTCGGCGACATCTCCGTATTTTATCGACAAATCTACTAAGTCCTCTTACGTATAGAACACTATCTTCATTGGCGGATAGCATACAATTTTTAAGTTAACCTCGCTAGTGTCGTTCGACATCGCCTAATCTCTCACTTGATCTTATACAACATCTTCCACGAAATCTCTACCTACAATAGGCGTCTTTCTACGCGGCGCTTTAGGGTTCACAACATATACAAAATTGCAACTTTCTCACGCCAGTATCGCTCGACACAAGTTTCGGAAATGTGAATTGGCGTTCCTCAAGGCGACGTTTCTGCTTATTGCAGCATTCTTTACGATCGCATCACTTTTACGGCTGCCAAAATATGGATAAACGTCAAATTCATTGACGAATACAAATATACAATAAAGTTTATCGCACTCAAGTCTCAAGTATAGTCTTCTCGCATGATGTCGCTTCTGAACAATGCGTAATAAATAACTAAATGCCCCTAACCTTTTACAGTTTACATCATCGATCATTCTCCTGGGCCTGTATTGACTTGAATAGTTCAATGGGCTCACATAAATTGCCCACCTGCGCCGATATACCATCAGATAGTTGTAATTCTTATCTGTGACTGATTGGGTCACCCTGAGAAACCCATCGGGGAAGCTGATAGTGTTATATGAAACGTGTACTCGATTTACCTGCAATAAACAATATATTTTTTATCGATTTCTCGCTACATCATACTGATACCCTCACAATCACATGGTGAAATTATCGCCTGACTGGCCGTACCAAATATTCGAATATGCTTGTCTCGTCACACGATCTTTGAAACATAGTTACATCATTGTTTTTAGTTTAGCGTTTCACAAGTTGGCGATGCACCTATTTTTCCGCCTGAATGGATGGGTGCCTAGCGCGTATACTGCTCATTGAAATATCATCCTTCGTTGCCAATGTAATAAAATTTCGTTGTTGAAGGAAGAGCAATCTCTGTACGGGTATAAACCATAATGTATACATATATATTTCAATCTCAAATCCATCGTCGGATCAAATGCAGGTGAAGAAATCCAAATCATATAAGCCAAATCAGAGCGTTTCGCCGATAGTAACTGACGTTCTCACGTTGACCAGTAATCGGACTGGCACGCGACGTAAAAGATCCGATGTAAGATAAGACTAGTTACAAGAAATGATGTCTTCATACTGCTTATATATCCGAGTGGTGCTGGAACCGCCTGCCATAACGAAGCGTTAACTCGAGGAATACGAGTAAAGTATCTCTTTGCTTACAACAGCGCCCTTGTTCTGGCCGTTAAAAGTTGTAATCAGGAAGATATAGCTGGGTCATTTATTCAATCAATGTCAGCGTATTGAGTATACAGCGGCGATAGAATATGCATTGGTGTAAGATTCTACTATCCGGCGGACGAATTGAAAACAAACGCCACCAGGGCGATAAACGAGAACGTAGAGTTTTCCTACTGTTCATCATACCGTGAGGAGCGAATCGTGACAGGTGACAGCGACACTCACAGGTATACATTCCAACTTTTACTGCTATACCATTGATCGACAAAACGACGCAAACCACAACTACTTCGATTGATGTCACATACCCGAGGTGACGTGTATTATGGACACAGTGACCACTTCAAAATGTGTCGAAATCAGAGGTGGTCAAAGTAGTCAAGATAGCTACTCAAGTAGAAGTAGAAGTAGCGACGAAAAAATCTACTCAAGTACGAGTAGAAGTACTTCTTCAATAAGCCACCTAAGACTACTTGAAGTAGAAGTAGAATTGACTGACTTTAAATCTACTCAAGTAAGTAAGTAGTTTTGAAAACAGTCTTAATTCTTCGCATGGACTGTCAAAAGCTGCGGATTGAGCTATGCGGAAGGTGCAGAGAGCTTGATTCGTATTGATGCATCCCAGGAGGTATCAATTTTCGACAGAATAAGCATTCTTTCGCATCATGGGATGCAAATTATAGTATTGATATGAAACCGCGATACCAACCCTTTGTTTACTAGAAGACTCTGTTTTAGAGAATATCATGGTATGGCGCCCTACCCCATATGATATGGCCCCAAGTTTCGGCGAAGCGCACTACGTTGAACTTGTATCGGATATGGTTTCATCACTTTACGCCAGGGCCGGCTAACCCGTGGCCCGCGGGAAGGTTTTGAGTTGCCGGCGAGGTAATTTCCGAAATTAGTATTATCGCCAAAAATGGATTACACAGATTGTGAACTTGCAAGGCAAAGCAAAAATTTGATTAGTCTGGCCGCAACACTTGAGATGTGAAAACTAAAATATCAGTTTCGACGCATTTGCAGGTCCATGAGCTAGTCACATTTTGGTAGATCTTCGGACACTACAATAATAGGCTTACCATATTTTGTAAATCTAAAAAGAGGACTCTTTTTCAGAAATTTGAGACTTGCAAAACCGGAGAAGAATTCTCAAAAACCGGTGAATTTTTCCCACTTTGCGATCGGTTGGATTAAAAAAAAGTCATCTTTCCTCTGAGAGCTAAAAATAACGTTTTTGTCTCCACTTTGCTGGGTGGATGACTAAAAAAAAGGTCAACTTTCCGCTCAGAGCTAAAATCACAGTTTTTCACCACGAAATACCCGCAGGAGCGTCACTTTTCTGCTAATTTGCGGCACTAATTTCACTCGCAATTTGCTTTAAATCTGACCTAAATTTTCAAAAAGAGGACAAAATCTCAAAAAAGAGGACAAAAGCCCGTCCTCCGAGGACGCTTTCAAAAAAGTCAAATAAGAGGACAAATCCTCTTAAAAGAGGACGTATGGTAACCCTATACAATAAAGCAGAATAATTTGCGGTAGATTTATCAAAAGTACAAATTTTCTACACGCTTCGCGCAACATGTTTTCACTCGATTTCTTACTTTTAATATTGTTGTCCCCATGTGAAAATGAAAGAACGCCAAATGTATCAGATTGAGTCTAACTATATTCGCGATTACGAGACAAAGTGTCGTTCAACATATGCGACCTTCGTTTGCACTCGCAGAAAGACCATCGACTATGAAACCTAGGCACAAAATGAATGACGCATGTTGGTCGAAGCTTTCGATATCGATATGTCCAGACGCTGAATAGTGAAGTCCTAGCAAACTGAGACCAGCGATATACAGCAGGACCGAAATATAGTCAAGTGACAATATTGTTGACCTATGAACTTCGGAAAATGTTCGCACTTAGCGCGGCTAGTGGCCCGCGCAATAGTCGGCCAATCGAATTTGGCCAATTGGCTGAAAAGGTTGGCCACCCCTGCTTTACGCGGTTAGTATACTATAAAAACCAATACTGTGGATCGTAAAAGTTATAATTAGTGTGGCTTTACTTTTATAAAATAGCGGTATTACTACACTTGCTTTTATGCTTCAACATGTATGTTTTGCAGACCAAATAACTGAAAGTAATTAGAACTCATAGTATGGCACTCGCAATTGAAAGTTAAATACAAATACCACTTCTGAAAAGCGGAAAATATATTTCATGTCTTTTGTCCATAAAGCTTCAAAGATGATCTGCTAAAACGGGTGAAACGTTCAAAAAAGCTGGATTGTCCAGATTAGCAAGACACGTAATGGGCTGCTATAGATTACGATATGATAGGTAATTGCTAGATTGCGAAACGGTAGTTTCAAGCGCTATGGTGCGCCATATTTACTGTGATGAATTATTTGATATGGGCGACAATGCGGTGTGAGTGGAAGCAAGCAATCCGGTACCTAAATTATATTCACTTATACTTTCGTAAAGACATATTTGTACCCTCATAACTATCGTGCGCGAAGCGCAACAAAATTTCTGGGCTTTACTGAACTTTTATGAATATTAAATGTTGGTACTCCGTGAAAACAGCCCCGAAATTCCTCACGCTATCTTTCCTATTGGGAGATTAAACTACTTTTACTTGACAAACTGAAAATAGCGAAAAGTAACTAAGTAGATCGCAAAATATTACGAAGTAGAAGTAGAGAATATCTGATCTACTCGAGTAAGTACCAGAAGTAGAGGAAAGTTACTTGAGTACTTCCAAAAAGTAGAAGTACTCCGTTACTGACCACCTCTGCTCATTTCCAGCAAATCAGTGTCTAATTAATTTTTCATTAAATAACAATTCCATTATGTCAACTCTATCACAGCCTAGTATCAAGATGTAAACCTTTGAAAAAAGCATGCCTGACATGCCTGGAACACGATATTTGGTAATATTGAAGTGACGAAATTTTTCACCGTAAATACTTTAAATTCAAAAATGGTCGAAATTTCAATTCATCATTGCACGGCCTTTACTGGTCGGAATTGACCCAAGTATGGTGTTTAGCGTTTTTTAGGCAACCTGACAATTATATCACTAAGCGAGTGAAATTTGGAAAAAAAGTTATATTTTAACAACCCTAGTATACACTCAACCTTTTAACCTCGAGTACAATTTGTAATTGCAGCCATTGCTCACTGTTCAGCTTGGGGTCGCGTCGTTACTTACTATATCGGATGCCGTTAATCCTGAAAGGCCGCTTGCCAGTTGTCTCATCACCATGGGTTTCATCGCAATGGCTACAGTGACATCATGTCTGATAATGGCTGGCATGGCCTTTGAAAGATACAAAACAATTAGAATAACGTTTCGACAGAGAAAGAACGACTCTCCGAAGCAGTGTTGCCAACTCTGGATGGACAAAAATCGCTAAAACTGGTGTCGAAAATCGCTAGATGTCGCCAAATCATGAAACAAAATCGCTAGAAAAAGTCGCTAAATCTGAATTAATTCCTAAAGTTATTGAAAGACCCACCCGTACAACCACATGGCAGATTTCACGGCATTTATGGCGTTTTTAGTTGTGCCTGTACATTGGCCCGACTGACAAAGCTATGAAGCAGGGGTGGCCAAAGGGTCACATTTGATTGACGAACTATTGCGCGGGCCACTGGCCGCACGAAGCGCGAAAATTTTTCGAAGTTCATAGGTCAATAATATTGTCACTTGACTATATTGCGGGCCTGCTGTTTATCGCTGGGCTCAGTTTGCAAGGAATGGACTATTCGGCGCCTGGACATATCGATATCGATAGCTTCGACCAACATGCGTCAATCATTTTGTGCCAAGGTTTCATGGTCGACGGTCTTTCTGCGAGCGCAAACGCAAGGTCGCAGATGTTAAACGGCACTTTGTCTCGTAATCGCGAATATAGTTAGACTCAATCTGATACATTAGGCGTTCTTTCATTTTCACAAAGGGGTATCAACATTAAAAGCGAGAAATTGAGTGACAACATGTTGCGCGAAGCGTGTGAAAAATTTTTACTTTTGATAAATCTATCGTAAATTATTCTGCTTTATTGTAGTGTACGAAGATCTACCAAAATGTGACTGGCTCATTGATCTGCTAATGCGTCGGAACTGATATTTTAGTCATCACATATCAAGTGTGGCGGCCAGACTGGTCAAATTTTTGGTTGGCCTAGCAAGTTCACAATCTGTGCAATCCATTTTTAATAATATTACTAATTTCGGAAATGACGTCGCGGGCCACTCAAAACCTTCTCGCGGGCCACGGGTTGGCCAGACCTGCTATAAAGTATGATGAATTACCAAAGAGGAGGACATTGAGGTGTTCTCGGAAGACATTTTTGATTTCCTAAAAAAAGAGGACAAATTCTCCTATAGGAGGACATATACGGTCACCCTATCATATTTCGAGTTAATAATTAGGGATGGTGTGAACCTCTGAAAGGTTCAGGTTCGTGTGAACGCGAACCTTTTTGAAAGGTTCTGTGTGAACGCGAACGTGAACCTCATGACGTCACGTGACGTCATATTGCTAATTCCAACCCTATATTTCAATGAAATGATAGCCTATATTAATGTACACGATACCCAGCGACGACTCGAGCCACATAATGGCACAATGCTGAAGTACATATTGACGTTTTGAACGTCGCTAAATGTATCAACTGAGGCAATCAAATGATATAATAATCCCATAAATCAATATCATCCGTCGCTTCGCCAACAATTTCGACGGATCGCTTCGCCTTAACGGTCTATAGGCCAGACCCGAAAATGTATTCGGCGTCTGAGTATTGCTACATGGATATTGCGTAGAGTGTAAAACGGTTTTCCATACTTGCTACCACTATTACTCCATTAACAAGTTATACAACAATAGCAAACACCTCAATGGCACGGATTTGGTTTTTATGATACAGTAAACATGTGGTGAAGACAAGATTGACCCCGTACGATACTAGATTTTTACATCAGAAAACGATATCGATTGAATAAGCATCATTCGCTATCTACATGTAGTGTATTTCGCTCTTGATATTGTGTGATTGCCGGTCAAGCTCACAGCAGAGAGTCACTAAATATTCACAAACGGAAAGCTGGATATTTCGAGCAAACTTTTGTTAGAAAGTAAGTAAAATTTTTGAAATTGTCAAGGTGTTGATCGTTTATGCTGCCAGTGCCATGCATAGAGTGGTTCGCAGTTGAAATGCAATAAATGTGAACCAAATAAGTTATAATGAAGTGAAAATTGTAATATATATGAAAGAGGTTCACAGTGCAGAACCTACCAAGGTTCTGTTGTGAACGCGAACCTCAAAATGTCCGAGGTTCACACACAGAACGCGAACGTGAACCTCACGTTCACACCATCCCTATTAATAATACGCAAGATTCATGTCGGATTGTCAGTCATCTCAAAACGGGACGAACTATGCGGTACATTTAGATCAGGGATATCTGGACATCCCTGATTTAAACAAACCAGATCTCTCTGCGTGACACAAACTGCCGCTGACCGTCATCCTGGATATACAAACTTGTGCCTTTCTCGATGCGTCCGTGAATATCCGATGCGATATACTGATAATTGCGGAGAGGCGATTGCCTTCGCTTAACTGTGTGGGAGTACTTGAACACGACACGACTCGCACCGGGCTTGCGGCCACTATAAGTAGCAGTGTGCTCTTTAGAAAATATTAGGAGGGCCAACCCGCTAAGTATATACCGCTACTTATAGCGGCTGACCATCTAATTATATTTCTATTTCCCTGTCTATCCATCTGATCAATGGTATATAATAGGGTTGCCATATTTTGGAAATCTGAAAAGAGGACACTTTTTCATAACTCTTAGACTTGCAAAACCGGAGGAAAATTCTGAAGTAAAGTAAATTTTTCCCAACTTTCTCGCTCAGCGCCCAAAATATAGTTTTTTCCTTCACATTATCAGGTGGTTGACCTTTTTTTTAGTCAACTTCCCGGCTCAGCTCCCGAAATACCCGCCGGAGCGTAAATTCGGGCTGATTTACGGCATCTCCGTCGATCTTGGTCATAGGTTTTACCAAAATTCCCCAAAAAGGGGACAAAATCTCAAAAAAGAGGACCAAACGGCGTCCTCCGAGGACACTTTCAATAAAGTCAAAAAAAGGACAAATCCTCTTAAAAGAGGACGTATGGTAACCCTAGTATATAAATCATTACGTATGATATTTGTCCGCATAAGTAGCGTGTTAATTCTGAAAGAAGCTTGGTTCGACGAAGAAAGTTATAGTTTAAAGTCTATTTATGAGTGTTTTTCTGTTATCCGACAGCACGCATAGAAACTCGTGATTTCATTTTTTGGTTATTTGAGTATTAGAGTGTTTGTTACATCTTGTGTTAGTATCAAAAGTACGCGACGTAATCGTTTATTTTTTGTATTTATCTGACGTGAATCAGATATAAAACCATGTATTCGAGCAATTTGAGGAGGACGATTTAAACCCGATCCCCTTTCGATCTCGATATTGGTACAAATAGTGTTATAGGACTGTTACAGCTCGCGTAGGTATCAAAAGTCCGATGCACAATAGTTTTCTCGGTTATCTTGTAACTCGCGGTTTCCGTTTAGGACGGCAAGGAATCCTTCATATTCGTCCTGCGTGGGCGCACAGAATTAATTCACATATCGGACCATGTAGCCTTTAACAAATTTCATTGGGCGAACATGATTGTGATAGTTCGTATTGGGGGTCAATTGGCCAGGATCTTGGCGAATTTTATGGCTGGAAAAGGTATGGACAACTTCGCTCCCATGACCAAGAAAGTTAGTAGAGATGTTCATGTCCATTCTCCATGCACACGACCTGTGTGTAAATCGGAGATGCGTGCTGACGCTGTGGTGAATGGTGAACGTGCCGGATGTTTGCTGCTCAAAACTGATTGATTTCAGATATTTTTGAAAAATATCGCTAGAAAATCGCTAAATATTTTGCAAAAGTCGCTAGATTTATCGCTAGATCGATATTTTTTGTCGCTAAACCGAACGAAAAATCACTAGATCTAGCGATAGAATCGCTAAATTGGCAACACTGCTCCGAAGGTTGGCTATATCGGATACTAGATTGTTTTGAAACAACATTCTGCACCTCACAAAAACAATTATGACTTCACACTACGAGAACCGACAAGGATGCATGAATATCGTTATAGGATTTCCTGCCTGCTTCAACTTTTCGTAGCACTTTTTCGCAAGCAATCTTACGTTTTGCGCCGTTCGATATGCTTGTTATAAGTTATCCTCGCTTTTGTTCAGGTGATTGCTGTCACTTTCTTCGTATGGGTAACTTCTGCCCGCGTTGGTTTTGCTCCATTTATGGGTTGGCATGAAGACGATCCTTACAACGATAAGCAAAGGTGTCTGTTTCTTACTGCAGTTCCTCCATCCTACATCCTTTTTGTGTTACTCGGAATATATTTGCCGACACTCAACTGCGTATCTTCACATTGTGATGTGCCGGGTAAGAATGACAGGTTTGGTACATGTAGATTGTAGACACACGAGATCGGGCTTCCCGGCTCTGGTGTTCCGTCTCCAGTTACGGATCTTACATGTAGGGCGTAGGCCTTACTGCGTCCATCAATTGTATACTTCCTTCGTGATCAGACCATTGTCCATATACAGCAGCAGAATTCCGAATATTTTACCCGTTAATGCTTCCTTACGCCATCGAGCATAGTATCGTGCTGTCCTTTACCCTTGGTTGTAGCCCAGCATAGGCGCAAGCTACACCAAGATTTCAAAATATCTTCTTTCGCGCATAAATTGGTGACTATATGATGACACTGCGATATAATTTGTATGTGTAAGCTTTTCATTATTGCATGTTTTTGCTTTTCGTACTGTTTTACTTGTATTGTTTCTTTGCTGAAATTGCTACTCACCATGTTACCGTGACTTTTTCTATAATAAAATTTACTTCTGTCAATAGAATATTTGTTTGAAATACATGGCATACCGCTTGATTACAGGCAATTATAACGATCAATGCATGTAAATAAGTAATAGCATTATTGTACGTTCACAAATACTGTGCAATAACTTTTCGGCATTTTTGTATGATAGAATTTCTCACCGTAAATACGGTACTAATTTTTCAAATATCAAATTTTATACTCTAATAACTTCGTTTATACGTGTCGAAAATGAGTCAAAATTGATTTGCAGCGGTTTTTGGCTACCTATTAATTACATGGGATACCCAGTGAAATTTAAAAAAGAAAGATATTTAGAACAACCCCGGTGAATGTTCGTCAATACTGTATAGAGGAACAACGTTGGCCTATCTTCCGTGGCATTACCCTGATTGTACCAGAGATCATACCCCAGCAAACAATTTACAGACCAAATATGTAGAAAAGCTGTCCTGATTTGGTAGATATGAGAGCTCGGCGGGTAAGTAGAAAGGGTGATTTTGTGTCGACTCAATTCAATGTCCTTTCTATGCAGTTAATTATTGTAAATATTACGCAGATGCTACAGCGTTTTCTCATCAGCGCGCGGGATGTAGATGATGTAGATACGCTGGTTAAAAGACCAACCTGACACACTCCTTCCTGTTTCACCTGTTTATACATACCTGATCAAAATAGCATGCCGAAACATATGCAATGGTATCCACTACCCATTACCCATTACCTTGTATTATATCAGGCCTGGGCAAAGTGCGGCCCGCGGGCCAAATGCGACCCGCGAGGCCATTCTGTGCGGCCCGCGAAAGGTTGCTTGAAATTCATAACATTAAAGCTGCTTTTTGAATGTTGATGCATGGACTAAAACCATAGGCTGTATCAACTAAACAGGTAATTCCTATACTTTGAAGCCTGTTTATTCATGTGCCACGATTACGCTGCCTACGTACCTCGCATGCGTAATCCAGATTCAAATAAAGGCAATGTGGCAAAGTATGAGTAACAATTATATGCACAAGAAATCACAATTTCCATATAGTTTAGGTCAAACCTTCTTTGTTGCCATTGTCACATTACGCATGATACGGCCTGTGTTTCAAATTGTTATGTGAAGCGTTTCCAAATCCCTAATTCGAAAAACAAGTCAATCAGTGCTCACGATTACCATATGACTCATCATATCTATCACGCATAAAGGATGAACGGACATGTCAAATAGAGAAAGCCGAAAGTTGAAATTCAAAGAAGGTTTAGAGCACTAAATACTTATATAGGCTACTGGAGTTAGGGGGGAACCAGTCCTTTTAGTTTTTGCTGAGCACGAAACACTCGGTCAAGGGAAGGCGAATTTAAGAAAAACTGCAAACTTCGCTCAACATCAAGGCTATTTGAATTGCACACTGTTCGGAATGCAGCAACCAAGACAAGCTTTGTACTATCCCATATACATTTCAGTGCGGTGGTTACCGAACTGAGGGGCGTGAATGCATCTGAAGGGAGGCGCGAAGCTGAAGATAAATGAAAATAAATTCACGCTCTCGCGATTTAACCCTATCTTATAGTTTATTGCTCTGTTTATTGTACGACATTGATATTACAGAATTCTCTCATCAACAACCATAACCTTCCATGCCGTCAAACCATCCGTCGTGATTGCTAGCATGCAGGTTGCTCTTTTTGATATGTTGTGATATCATGATTGGGGGGTGGGCGCGAAATTTTTCACTATCATAAAGAGGGGCGTTTCTAAAAACAAGTTTGAGAACCACAGTTTTAGTGTCGTAATAGAATAACGTGGATAGGGTTCGAAAGAGAGTTAAAAATGTATCATGTTTAACATTGTTTCGAATCATGACGGCAAATAGATATTTTTAATTAATCGCCACTTTCTCATTACCTAACATCAACAGTCAACACATTCACTCAGCAGCATTTATCAACAATGTAATTTAGAAATAAAATTAAAATACGCTGGAGAATATAGCTAAAATTTTTCACTTGGCCCGCCAACGTATTTTGTACTTCTCATTTGGCCCGCGGAGGAAAATAATTGCCCACCCCTGCCCTACCGGTACTGGACAAATGACTTTTTTGTCTTATGGAGAATTAATGTAGTATTGCAGATGCATAGAAGGAATGCTCAATCCACGAGAATGTGTGAAAGGTGTTGCCTGGTGTGCCTAATAGTTCATGATGTCAAATAAGAGTATTTTTAGTGCGTACGGCACGAAATACTGGGAACATATTTCTTAACTGCTCAACTACTCATAGGCTACTATGGGTTAGAATACCGGGAACTTGAATCGTGATTGCTGCAATCGTGTTATTATTGTATCGCTAACTCGATGCGTGGATCAGTGGTTTTCAAACTGGGGCGCGCGCCACCCTTGGGGTGTGAAAGTAGGCTATATGAAGGGGGCGCGACGCCGCCCGAATTGAAGTCTCTTGAACTCGGAATGAGTTTGATATATGAAACTTTCAAGTTTAAACAATGGCAATAAACTGAATTATACTACGATTTTAAATGTCATAGTTTCGTCGTATCATCTATACACCAACGCTAGACTGTGACCGACAGCCGGACCTTGCGCAGAACAGAATATCTCTCTGATTGAAGAGCAACCGATCAATGCATGTAGGTATTCGCTGATGCTTTTTTGGTCTTTCTGTCAAGCATCTGTGTAACGCGCATAGGAAGACACAGCGCTATGGCGAAATAAAATATTACCTCATAAGGTCATGCCATATGCCATGTGGACCATAGTAGTGAGGGTAAGGAACTTTGTTGCAGGCCAATCAGAGAGCGCCACGTCATCCTAATTGCCACGCCCATTTTCATCCCATAAGGGAACATTCATCTGCTACGTCATCTGTGCCACATCATCAAGCGTCACACCTATAGTGCCACATCATCCATCCATTGCTATATCATCGCTGCATTGATTGCCGCATCTTGATACTTTTCTCAGATATTGTATTATGTGTATTTAGGACTAATATCATCCGTCCATATTTTTTAAACTTGATTTTATGTGTACAAGTTACGGTTTCAGCAGTTTCCACATTTTACGACTTATGATTGCTGCGTCAAAACTTACCTTGGCTAGAATCGACAGATTTTCTATTATGTGTATTTAGGACTATGTATTTAAATTCCTATTCAGATTATACATAAATGCGAAAACTATGATGTCTATGTAAGGTTATATTCTCCGGATAATATTATTAATATCAAAATTCTACACATCATCACTAATTACTTAATATAAAATGCGATTTTGAGCGCTGCGACTTGATAATATGAACCCCTACGCTTCTGATGCATGATTTTTTGTGATAAGGACCTAGGTAACATTCAGAGTCTGCAACGATTGTTTGGATATACATTATAGCAATACCCACTAAACTATAGGCGGTTATATTACTCTATTGGTCAGAGATAACTCATCCGTCCATATTTTTAAACTTGATGTCCTTGTTATGACACATTCAGTCCTTCACAGAACTGTTACAACTCGACGGCGAGTTGGACTGGAGCAATCGCTGCGAGTAATGACTGACTTATGAGTATAATTAACTGGCTAATAAGTCCGGACACAATAAGTTTCCCGTTGTGTATATTGCAGAATGTCGATCAAACAACCCAGACTATGGCACCTTAACAGGTGATAAGTGCCACTGAAAACCTTTAATAATAATAATAATAATAACCCAGACTATATCATACCGTTAAAAAATACGCTGGCAAATACTCTAAATGAGAAATTACATTAATTAGAGTCAGATTCAAAGCGGCGTGAAAACCCTGTTTACGGCACGACCGCTTTTGAAGAGAATGATTTGTGATCCAGATTCTTCTCGCGTGCGGCGAGGTGACTCGAGCGTAACGAACCATTGATACGGACAAAAATCCACCGTGACATAGCCGGCCCCGTGGCGAAGCGTAATTGCAAAAAGGCAGTTATCGGTGAGCCACAGAAAAAATGAAGGAATGGTGGTTTTTTGGATTATGAAGACAATCGGGGCATGAAGAAATATGCAAGGCAAATGCAATGTATAGAAAGCTGATACAGCGTCAGTAAGCGATGGCAATGTACAGAAAACGTGCAATATGAGTAGGCAAAGGTTATTCAATTCAAGGCACCACTATTTCTGATGCAACGATGAGTGCCGGTTGGTTTACAAAACAGTAAGTTTACGAGTGGAAGTCTGGTCTCATGATCCAGAATTTTTTCTTAAAATTAGAGACAGAACTTGCAGTAGCAGGATAGTGACATATTATCAAAGCGAGTGACATAGTGCGGTAAAATTATGGGTTTTTATGCTTCTCAAGGAAACTGAGAACGATCCAAGTCGGGACAGAAAAGAAACATATGACAAAATAAAAATGAAACATGTCAGGTAACGCGCGCGCGGAGCGATCCTGGTTCAAGGCGGTCGTTGACGGACGAAGGCGTTGAATCGAGCGGAGGTCGTTCGAATGCTGCGGAGCATTGCGGTGCTGTCGGTAGAGTAGCGAGCGGAGTCGATATCGTAGTTGAAATCTTCTACAACGTCTGTAGCAAGTTTGTTGCCGTATACGGCTGCAGCAAGCTGGAGTTTGCGGCTGCTCGGCATCTTTCGTTGTTGGGTATGGAAATAGATAGGTTTGGAAGGTCGTTTGGATGAAGAGAGCAAGTCAGACGGACCGAGCTGAACGTACCGCCGAGGTAGGTACTCGCTGATTTTCTCTTTGTACTTTCGAAAGAACTCGGGTTCTTCCGCAAATGTAGTGCGTTGGTTTTTGAGGGACATCTTGGCAGCTTCTATGTTGTAGGGCAGTTTGACAGTCTCCGTTTTCTTGAGCGGAAACACTTTGTGACGTATGTTTGTTGTGCGCGGAGGCGCAGCGTCTTCTACGTTGGACAGAGGTTGCGTGTTGGCGTCACAGTCTTCAGAATCGTCGAGTTCAGCTTGCGTGTCGGCATCAGAGTTTCCAGAAATCTCGAGTTTGCCATAACCAGGGTCACAGTAAGTCGAACTGTCACTTACAGCAACAGGTATCAGGTCGTTTTGTCCCTGCGGAGGGACTTCGTCGTTTGCAGATATGACAGGCACAGTAGCGACATTGGTACTACTTGGAATGACTGTTCGGAATTGGGCTCTGGGAACAGCCCCGAAGAATTTCATGGTTACATCCCCGAAGAGTTTGATGGTTACAGGAGTATCATGATTAGGGGAGTCGCATGGACTAGGTTTAGGGTTTGGATAACTTGTCGGTGCGGGCGCCGGCCCATTAACGGGCCTCTGACCGACACCACTGTGTGGTGTGTCAGACGCAGGCGGGAGGCTTTCGAAAAGCTTGCGAGGATAAGATGTGGATTCGGTTCGAGCGGAGTGCTTATCGTTAGGATTTACATTTTCGGGCTCAAGGACGCAATCAGGTTCGTAGATAAAACTAAAAGTAGGTGCGACTTTATCGCGAGCATGAGAACTGTATTTGTTGTGCGCTAAGGGCACGAGATCAGCATTGAAATTGTCTTTACGACGATGATTTGCGAGTTTATCGCGAGAGCGAGAAGCGAGATCGTTGTGCCCGGTTGGCACATTACGAATATCGGCGGATTGACCGCGAGAACGAGGAATGACATCGTTGTACCCGGTTGGCACACTACGAATATCGGCGGATTGACCGCGAGGACGAGGAATGACATCGTTGTACCCGGTTGGCACACTACGAATATCGGCGGATTGACCGCGAGAACGAGGAAGTATATCATTAGATCTAAGGCCACTCTGGCACTGCTGAGTGCTTTGAGAATACAAGGGAATGACCGGCCTGGAACCGGCAGTGAGACTATGAGAATGGATAGACTGGGAATGACATGGGATTGCTGATGCGGTTAACTGACGAGTGGTCGGTTGGGTTATCGCCGGCTCAGAAACGAGCCTCTGCCCAGTACTGCTGACTGGCACAGATGCAGGCGTGTGCAAGGTAGATAAAGTCATTGCTTGAGTAGCGGGCAAAGTTGAAGGTTCCGTACTCACAGTAGTGTTTATGTCAATTCGAGTGTTCGGCTTTTGTGATTTGTCAAAACGTTGGCACAAGGCTTCTTCTTCTATGGCAGCGTTCAATTTTTCAATAGCTTCTAGTTTTCTGAGCTTGAAATGTAATGCTGTTTTTGCAGTATCTTCTCTGAGTTTCAAAACAGCAGCTGCAGCTTCTTCTTCAAGTTCGATTTTCTTAAGTTCCAGGGCAGCCTTGCGGTCTTTGGCTGCTTTTCTTGACGATGTGACGGAATGAAGACTCGGTGATTTCTTCAAAGTTCGAGGTTTAATGCAATAGTCATTGATGTTGGAAATTCGGAGGACGTCGTCGATATGCTGCTGCTTGCTTAACGCCTGTCGACCGGCAGCTTGCAGTGTTCGATCCATATCGATGTCAGTCAGCTCTCGTATTTTTTAACTTATGTCCTTGTTATGACACATTCAGTCCTTCACAGAACTGTTACAACTCGACGGCGAGTTGGACTGGAGCAATCGCTGCGAGTAATGACTGACTTATGAGTATAATTAACTGGCTAATAAGTCCGGACACAATAAGTTTCCCGTTGTGTATATTGCAGAATGTCGATCAAACAACCCAGACTATATCATACCGTTAAAAAATACGCTGGCAAATACTCTAAATGAGAAATTACATTAATTAGAGTCAGATTCAAAGCGGCGTGAAAACCCTGTTTACGGCACGACCGCTTTTGAAGAGAATGATTTGTGATCCAGATTCTTCTCGCGTGCGGCGAGGTGACTCGAGCGTAACGAACCATTGATACGGACAAAAATCCACCGTGACACTTGATTTTATGTATACAAGTTACTGTCTCTGCAGCCTCCACATTTTACGACTTATTTTCATTAGACGCAGGCAAGCGATTCTCCAGTTCGGAGCTACGGAAACAAATCACTCGCATGTGCGCGTTCCGAATAGTCTTGTAGAATTTTCTAAAGTCGTAACAGCTTAGTAGCATATACGCGAATCCCAAGGTGAAAATAATCGAACGAACTATAGCCGTAGGCGTGCGATTCGCAGGGCTTTATTTGTACAAACTCTATCGATGCCTGTACGCGAACCCCAGCGTTAAAACGATTAGGTCTAATTAACACGACTCTAACATTACCACATCATCCGCCCATTGCCGCACCTATAGCACACCTATTGCCACATCATCCACCCATTGCCGCACCTATAGCACACCTATTGCCACATCATCCGCCCATTGCCGCACCTATAGCACACCTATTGCCACATCATCCGCCCATTGCCACATCACCTGCCACATTCATCTGTGTCACATCATCAAGCCCCACACCTATAGTGCCACATCATCCATTGCCACATCATCACCGCATTGATTGCAGCATCTATATGACGCACAGCGCCGCATCAACCAGCGCGATGTCGATTGCTGCACCTATGACACTCATTGGCACGTCAAAACTTACCTTAGCTAGAATCGAACCTGGTTTGGATGACTATAATTTCACGTCGCTCACCACCAGGCTATTGATAATTCCGATCACTATGTTTTGATAATGACGTGCTTCCGAGAAATAAATAACATTCATTATACGTTAGATGATACTTTTCCTTGATATTCTATCATGTGTGTTTAGGACTAATGCAACATCACTATGTTTACGACATGTCTGATTTGAACACACTAATTTTGCGTATCACACCACAAACTGCGCAAGCCTTCAAAGTTGATAAGTAAACAAGTATTTGCACTCCATCAGAATACTAAAGTAGCTTTTCGCGTATATGTACCTGTAGCTAATACTAAAGGGCTTATGATTTGAGATTGCTTCAACTTCATGACATTTTCAGTATTAAACAGAAATATAGAACTAGAATACTAACTTTTATTCGTAAATAGCTACTTCTACCTTAATTTAATGGATTTATCTGAGATCATTGCTTTACTTAATCTCTCCAAAATGTGCATTGTACAAGTACCTCAGCATCGAAACCCTCTGGCTATAACTATCTGGGGGTATAATTGCAGCAATACTCGAGTACTAATTTAAAAGTAGCTTAGGTATCTAAATGAGCTCTGAGTCGCTGTTATCTCGCATCTGACCATGGAGTTAACACCGGTGTTACCTTCGCTCACTGATGAAAAAGATGAAAGTTATTAAAGAAAGCAGATTTGTATGAAAACTCGTTAAATAGAAGTAAAAGTAGCCTTGAAACATAACTACTTACTGAAAAATCGTTACGTAGAAGTGGGGTTAGTCTACGAACATAAACACCTACTTACTTTTAAATCTCAACTTGTACTTGTATTCGTACTTTACCTTTACACGGCGTTTTTGTATAATGTATACTAATTTTATTAAAAATAAACCAAAAGGACAAATATAATTGATCAAATTCATTCATTTATGCAAAAAATTGAGAGTCTTGTCGTGATGGTCCGTTTCGAAATGCAAGCGGATGAACTAGACCAAAAGTTTCGAAGATGCGTTTTATAATTGCTCTAGGTGTGAAATAGACATCGCACTCTTGCGGGGAAACAACATGAATTCAGTCTTCACACCACAGAAACACAGCCGCTTGGTTAACATCACAAAACCGCAATTGAACTCAAGATTGCCATACACGGAATCGCTGTTAACGATGTCTGACTGCGGCGTTTCGACGAGTAACGAATTCTCGTATTTAGTATTGATTGTGACACATAGTCAAAACAGCGACAGTTTTCACAACCCGGTACATACATTGAACCAACTGATGTAAGGTGAAACACTACGTTCGCAGCAAAAAAAAGTTTGCAGGGTATGACCACCACCAACATATAGAGTAGTGAGTGAGTAATTAAACTACATACCCCGATTTTACTATATTCCGAGATCCGGATCACGATTCAAGTCTACCTGAGAATCCGAACTACCCTGTGAAGTTGATATATCAAGTTGTGAACCGTGAAAGGGTTGTAATCTCGGTGAAATAGTGTGCGACACATTTTTCCATAAGTCGAATGCATGTCGGTTCATACTAAGACCATTAGGAATTTGCACAATGACAGGTTATTGAAACCGATGCCAAAACTCAGTATAATAGATTGATATTGACCGCGTGTATGTTTGACATATATGCAGCATCTTGGATCAGCGGTGGAGCACTGAATGGCACTGCAGAAGTCATCTACTCTCCTAAGCTTGGACTGATCTAGGCTATTGCGCCACTGTGTTACGGGTTTAGTGTTCAAGTACTTTATCTTTACACGACGTTTTTTGTAAAATGAATACTAATTTTATTGAAAAAAATAAAATAAAAAAAGAGCGAAAAATTACATTATATCCCGGAACGCAACAAGAAAAATCGTATGAATTTGTAAACTACTTGTTCATGACATAATAATAATTCTACTTGTACACTTTTTCACATTTTATAACACTTTAAGTAATACTTAACAGTTTCAGTTTTAAATAAAATACGGAATATAAACTAATCGAAAAATTCGGTAACCAATTTCGCGTAGGCTATGCATGCATACAAATGAGGAAAGTTACATCAACGCGTGTTAAAGTAGCTGTATCGAGTTATCGAATGATTTTCTCCTTACATCAAAACAACTAGAATGTATAACTAAATTAAAAAACGTATCTAAATGAGCTCCAGGGCATTGTGATTATGCTGCATACCAAATTTCATCACACATTTCATGATGGAACAACTTTAAAACTAACGCAGTTCTATAGCAACTTTTGCCTAAATCTGTTTTCGGTAGCGTGTACATATACATAGTCAGATTTAATAACAGAATTATCATGCTAATATGTGACTCCTCACCTTGAAACTTGGTACGTAGTTGTAGGACATTGTGATTATGCAGCATACCAAATTTCCTCACGCATTTCATAATGGAACAACTTTAAAACTAACGCGGTTCTACATCGACTTTTTGCGTACATCTGTTTTGCGTGGGGGGGCGTATAGCACGTACCTCTACATAGTCAACTTTAACAACGGAATTACCATGCTTAACATTGAATCCCAACTCGAAACTTGATACGTAGTTGTAGGACATTATGGTAATGCACCATGCTAAATTTCATCACACATCTAATGATGGAGCACCTTTAAAACTAACGCAGTCGAATACCGACTTTTACGCATATCTGTTTTGCGCGAACATAGCATATACCTATACATAGTCAATTTTAATAGCAGAATTACCGTGTTAAACATTGAATTCCCACCTTGAAAGTTGGTACGCGGTTATAGGAGATTATAACAATGCACCATACCAAATCCCATCACACATTTCATGATCGAACAACTTTAAAACTAACGCGGCTCTACATCGACTTGTTGCGTACATCTGTTTTGTGGGAGCGTATAGCACGTAGCCTACCCATACATAGCCAACTTTAATACCGGAATTACCATGCTTAACATTGAATCCCAACTCGAAACTTGATACGTAGTTATAGAACATTATGGCAATTCACCATGCTAAATTTCATCACACATCTAATGATGGAACACCTTTGAAACTATCGCAGTCGAATACCAACTTTCACGCATATCTGTTTTTCGTGAACATAGCATATACCCATACATAGTCAATTTTAATAACAGAATTAGCATGCTAAACATTAAATTCTCACCTTGAACGTTGATACGCGGTTGTAGGACATAATAACAATGCACCATACCAAATTTCGTCAGACATTTCATGATGTAACACCTTTAAAACCAACGCAGTTTTGTACAGACTTTTGGCTAAATCTGTTTTTCCGTAGCGTAGCACGTACCTATACATAGTCAACTTTAATAACGGATTTGGCATGTTATTAATCGACTTAGTTTTAAATAAAATACGGAATATAAACTAATCGAAAAATTCGGTAACCAATTTCGCGTAGGCTATGCATGCATACAAATGAGGAAAGTTACAACAACGCGTGTTAAAGTAGCTGTATCGAGTTATCGAATGATTTTCTCCTTACATCAAAACAACTAGAATGTATAACTATATTAAAAAACGTATCTAAATGAGCTCCAGGGCATTGTGATTATGCTGCATACCAAATTTCGTCAGACATTTCATGATGTAACACCTTTAAAACCAACGCAGTTCTATACAGACTTTTGGCTAAATCTGTTTTTCCGTAGCGTAGCACGTACCTATACATAGTCAACTTTAATAACGGATTTAGCATGTTAATAATCGACTCCCCACCTTGAAACTCGGTACGCAGTTGTAAGACATTATGACAATGCACCATGTCAAATTTTGTTACGCATTTCATGATTGAACAACTTTAAAACTAACGCAGTTCCATACCGACTTTTGCGAGTGCGTAGCACGTACCTATATGCATACTCAACTTTCATAACGGAATTACCGAGCTAAACATTGAATGCGCAACTTGAAGATTGGTTCACAGGTGTAGGGCAGTATGACAATGGAACACATCAAATTTCATCACACATTTCATGATGGAACACCTTTAAAACTAACGCAGTTCTATACCAACTTCGCGTGAATCTGTTTGCGGGAGCGTAGCACGTACCTATGCGTGATCAACTTTAGTGATGGAATTACATATGTAATTAAGTTTCAACACTTTTACAATGATTCGTCTTGCTTCCTATAACACCCCACTCGAGAAAATGCGTCGTAGGATATAGATGAAACTAGCACCACTCATCAAGACCGCTGCAAACAGTACATTTCAACATTTAGTAGCAGTAAATTTCTAGTAAAGTACAAGACGTGATGATTTCCGAGTGAGTTAAAAAGTAAGTATTGCAGGTATAGTTTACCTGAAAACCGAATACTCTGAAATAGAAGTAGATGCAGTGTAAATAGTTAATCACTTAATTAAGTTTAGTGCAAGCAGATAAAACCTATACTTGAGTAGTACAAAATGCACGAGTACTTCGCTATCGCCTCCCTCCACGTAATAAGTGTCTACGGTTTAAGACTGCTTTTACCGATACTCTTCGGTTTCAGGTTTAGATAGAATTCGGAAACCAAATAATTTCATAAACATAAGCTAATTTAATGAATTTACTCGAATGTACTATGCCGCGCTGATAAGATTAATTATAATATACTTATCATGTTACAGCGATTTTTCTAGCGTAGAAATGTTTAAAATGTAGTAAGCAGGCCAAATGAAGATATTCGTTGAGCTGAATAAACATAAAAAATACTCTAGACTACTTTATCGGTACTTTGCAGTTACAGTTTTAGATAAAATTTGTCCCTTTCACTTATAATTACAACTCCTCGCTATCTAAACATGTTTAGAATATATTATTTGCGATGATACGAACCCGTGAAGTACTCAAGTTGCTTTTCGTAGGATATAGATGAAACTGACAACACTCACCAAGACCAGTGATCCACTGAAAAAAGTACATTGTAGCAGTAAAGTCCTACTAAAGTACAAGAAGTAATGATTTCCCAGTTAGTTAAAAAGTAAGTATTGAGGTATAGTTTGCTCGAAAAAGCGAAAAACTCTGAAATAGAAGTAGATGCGGTGTAAATAGGTAATCACTTCATTAAGTATAGCGCAAGCAGGCCGAACCTATACTTAAGTACTGCAAATGTACAAGTACTTCGCTATGTTCTCCCTCCACGTAAAAAGTGACTAGGTTTTAGAGTACTTTATCGGTACTCGACAGTTTCAGTGTCAGATAAAATTTGGTAAGACTTTAAATTTTAAAGTAGTTTGAGCTTACGTTTGTATCACCTTGACAAGTAACATTATCAGACATGAAAATGATACTATCACCGAATATAGAAGTTAACACGCGTCAATGTGCTTCGGAATTCACGAGAAATTGCTTACTAAGAGAAGTATATTGTTGTATACACAATAGTGGAGAGAATATTTAAAATGTAGTAAGCAGGCCGATGGGTATTCGTTTAGTTGTATAGACATAAAAAACATTCCCGCGCGCTCTTAAACAAAACACTTCCTAACCCTACCACCTAATACTAAGAAGCGCGCGGGAATGTTTTTTATGTCTATACAACTAAACGAATACCCATCGGCCTGCTTACTACATTTTAAATATTCTCTCCACTATTGTGTATACAACAATATACTTCTCTTAGTAAGCAATTTCTCGTGAATTCCGAAGCACATTGACGCGTGTTACCTTCTATATTCGGTGATAGTATCATTTTCATGTCTGATAATGTTACTTGTCAAGGTGATACAAACGTAAGCTCAAACTACTTTAAAATTTAAAGTCTTACCAAATTTTATCTAACACTGAAACTGTCGAGTACCGATAAAGTACTCTAAAACCTAGTCACTTTTTACGTGGAGGGAGAACATAGCGAAGTACTTGTACATTTGCAGTACTTAAGTATAGGTTCGGCCTGCTTGCGCTATACTTAATGAAGTGATTACCTATTTACACTGCATCTAGTTCTATTTCAGAGTTTTTCGCTTTTTCGAGCAAACTATACCTCAATACTTACTTTTTAACTAACTGGGAAATCATTACTTCTTGTACTTTAGTAGGACTTTACTGCTACAATGTACTTTTTTCAGTGGATCACTGGTCTTGGTGAGTGTTGTCAGTTTCATCTATATCCTACGAAAAGCAACTTGAGTACTTCACGGGTTCGTATCATCGCAAATAATATATTCTAAACATGTTTAGATAGCGAGGAGTTGTAATTATAAGTGAAAGGGACAAATTTTATCTAAAACTGTAACTGCAAAGTACCGATAAAGTAGTCTAGAGTATTTTTTATGTTTATTCAGCTCAACGAATATCTTCATTTGGCCTGCTTACTACATTTTAAACATTTCTACGCTAGAAAAATCGCTGTAACATGATAAGTATATTATAATTAATCTTATCAGCGCGGCATAGTACATTCGAGTAAATTCATTAAATTAGCTTATGTTTATGAAATTATTTGGTTTCCGAATTCTATCTAAAACTGAAACCGACGAGTATCGGTAAAAGCAGTCTTAAACCGTAGACACTTATTACGTGGAGGGAGGCGATAGCGAAGTACTCGTGCATTTTGTACTACTCAAGTATAGGTTTTATCTGCTTGCACTAAACTTAATTAAGTGATTAACTATTTACACTGCATCTACTTCTATTTCAGAGTATTCGGTTTTCAGGTAAACTATACCTGCAATACTTACTTTTTAACTCACTCGGAAATCATCACGTCTTGTACTTTACTAGAAATTTACTGCTACTAAATGTTGAAATGTACTGTTTGCAGCGGTCTTGATGAGTGGTGCTAGTTTCATCTATATCCTACGACGCATTTTCTCGAGTGGGGTGTTATAGGAAGCAAGACGAATCATTGTAAAAGTGTTGAAACTTAATTACATATGTAATTCCATCACTAAAGTTGATCACGCATAGGTACGTGCTACGCTCCCGCAAACAGATTCACGCGAAGTTGGTATAGAACTGCGTTAGTTTTAAAGGTGTTCCATCATGAAATGTGTGATGAAATTTGATGTGTTCCATTGTCATACTGCCCTACACCTGTGAACCAATCTTCAAGTTGCGCATTCAATGTTTAGCTCGGTAATTCCGTTATGAAAGTTGAGTATGCATATAGGTACGTGCTACGCACTCGCAAAAGTCGGTATGGAACTGCGTTAGTTTTAAAGTTGTTCAATCATGAAATGCGTAACAAAATTTGACATGATGCATTGTCATAATGTCTTACAACTGCGTACCGAGTTTCAAGGTGTGGAGTCGATTATTAACATGCTAAATCCGTTATTAAAGTTGACTATGTATAGGTACGTGCTACGCTACGGAAAAACAGATTTAGCCAAAAGTCTGTATAGAACTGCGTTGGTTTTAAAGGTGTTACATCATGAAATGTCTGACGAAATTTGGTATGCAGCATAATCACAATGCCCTGGAGCTCATTTAGATACGTTTTTTAATATAGTTATACATTCTAGTTGTTTTGATGTAAGGAGAAAATCATTCGATAACTCGATACAGCTACTTTAACACGCGTTGTTGTAACTTTCCTCATTTGTATGCATGCATAGCCTACGCGAAATTGGTTACCGAATTTTTCGATTAGTTTATATTCCGTATTTTATTTAAAACTAAGTCGATTAATAACATGCCAAATCCGTTATTAAAGTTGACTATGTATAGGTACGTGCTACGCTACGGAAAAACAGATTTAGCCAAAAGTCTGTACAGAACTGCGTTGGTTTTAAAGGTGTTACATCATGAAATGTCTGACGAAATTTGGTATGGTGCATTGTTATTATGTCCTACAACCGCGTATCAACGTTCAAGGTGAGAATTTAATGTTTAGCATGCTAATTCTGTTATTAAAATTGACTATGTATGGGTATATGCTATGTTCACGAAAAACAGATATGCGTAAAAGTTGGTATTCGACTGCGATAGTTTCAAAGGTGTTCCATCATTAGATGTGTGATGAAATTTAGCATGGTGAATTGCCATAATGTTCTATAACTACGTATCAAGTTTCGAGTTGGGATTCAATGTTAAGCATGGTAATTCCGGTATTAAAGTTGGCTATGTATGGGTAGGCTACGTGCTATACGCTCCCACAAAACAGATGTACGCAAAAAGTCGATGTAGAGCCGCGTTAGTTTTAAAGTTGTTCGATCATGAAATGTGTGATGGGATTTGGTATGGTGCATTGTTATAATCTCCTATAACCGCGTACCAACTTTCAAGGTGGGAATTCAATGTTTAACACGGTAATTCTGCTATTAAAATTGACTATGTATAGGTATATGCTATGTTCGCACAAAACAGATATGCGTAAAAGTCGGTATTCGACTGCGTTAGTTTTAAAGGTGCTCCATCATTAGATGTGTGATGAAATTTAGCATGGTGCATTACCATAATGTCCTACAACTACGTATCAAGTTTCGAGTTGGGATTCAATGTTAAGCATGGTAATTCCGTTGTTAAAGTTGACTATGTAGAGGTACGTGCTATACGCCCCCCCACGCAAAACAGATGTACGCAAAAAGTCGATGTAGAACCGCGTTAGTTTTAAAGTTGTTCCATTATGAAATGCGTGAGGAAATTTGGTATGCTGCATAATCACAATGTCCTACAACTACGTACCAAGTTTCAAGGTGAGGAGTCACATATTAGCATGATAATTCTGTTATTAAATCTGACTATGTATATGTACACGCTACCGAAAACAGATTTAGGCAAAAGTTGCTATAGAACTGCGTTAGTTTTAAAGTTGTTCCATCATGAAATGTGTGACGAAATTTGGTATGCAGCATAATCACAATGCCCTGGAGCTCATTTAGATACGTTTTTTAATTTAGTTATACATTCTAGTTGTTTTGATGTAAGGAGAAAATCATTCGATAACTCGATACAGCTACTTTAACACGCGTTGATGTAACTTTCCTCATTTGTATGCATGCATAGCCTACGCGAAATTGGTTACCGAATTTTTCGATTAGTTTATATTCCGTATTTTATTTAAAACTGAAACTGTTAAGTATTACTTAAAGTGTTATAAAATGTGAAAAAGTGTACAAGTAGAATTATTATTATGTCATGAACAAGTAGTTTACAAATTCATACGATTTTTCTTGTTGCGTTCCGGGATATAATGTAATTTTTCGCTCTTTTTTTATTTTTTATTTTTTCAATAAAATTAGTATTCATTTTACAAAAAACGTCGTGTAAAGATAAAGTACTTGAACACTAAACCCGTAACACAGTGGCGCAATAGCCTAGATCAGTCCAAGCTTAGGAGAGTAGATGACTTCTGCAGTGCCATTCAGTGCTCCACCGCCGATCCAAGATGCTGCATATATGTCAAACATACACGCGGTCAATATCAATCTATTATACTGAGTTTTGGCATCGGTTTCAATAACCTGTCATTGTGCAAATTCCTAATGGTCTTAGTATGAACCGACATGCATTCGACTTATGGAAAAATGTGTCGCACACTATTTCACCGAGATTACAACCCTTTCACGGTTCACAACTTGATATATCAACTTCACAGGGTAGTTCGGATTCTCAGGTAGACTTGAATCGTGATCCGGATCTCGGAATATAGTAAAATCGGGGTATGTAGTTTAATTACTCACTCACTACTCTATATGTTGGTGGTGGTCATACCCTGCAAACTTTTTTTTGCTGCGAACGTAGTGTTTCACCTTACATCAGTTGGTTCAATGTATGTACCGGGTTGTGAAAACTGTCGCTGTTTTGACTATGTGTCACAATCAATACTAAATACGAGAATTCGTTACTCGTCGAAACGCCGCAGTCAGACATCGTTAACAGCGATTCCGTGTATGGCAATCTTGAGTTCAATTGCGGTTTTGTGATGTTAACCAAGCGGCTGTGTTTCTGTGGTGTGAAGACTGAATTCATGTTGTTTCCCCGCAAGAGTGCGATGTCTATTTCACACCTAGAGCAATTATAAAACGCATCTTCGAAACTTTTGGTCTAGTTCATCCGCTTGCATTTCGAAACGGACCATCACGACAAGACTCTCAATTTTTTGCATAAATGAATGAATTTGATCAATTATATTTGTCCTTTTGGTTTATTTTTATTAAAATTAGTATACATTATACAAAAACGCCGTGTAAAGGTAAAGTACGAATACAAGTACAAGTTGAGATTTAAAAGTAAGTAGGTGTTTATGTTCGTAGACTAACCCCACTTCTACGTAACGATTTTTCAGTAAGTAGTTATGTTTCAAGGCTACTTTTACTTCTATTTAACGAGTTTTCATACAAATCTGCTTTCTTTAATAACTTTCATCTTTTTCATCAGTGAGCGAAGGTAAAACCGGTGTTAACTCCATGGTCAGATGCGAGATAACAGCGACTCAGAGCTCATTTAGATACCTAAGCTACTTTTAAATTAGTACTCGAGTATTGCTGCAATTATACCCCCAGATAGTTATAGCCAGAGGGTTTCGATGCTGAGGTACTTGTACAATGCACATTTTGGAGAGATTAAGTAAAGCAATGATCTCAGATAAATCCATTAAATTAAGGTAGAAGTAGCTATTTACGAATAAAAGTTAGTATTCTAGTTCTATATTTCTGTTTAATACTGAAAATGTCATGAAGTTGAAGCAATCTGAAATCATAAGCACTTTAGTATTAGCTACAGGTACATATACGCGAAAAGTTACTTTAGTATTCTGATGGAGTGCAAATACTTGTTTACTTATCAACTTTGAAGGCTTGCGCAGTTTGTGGTGTGATACGCAAAATTAGTGTGTTCAAATCAGACATGTCGTAAACATAGTGATGTTGCATTAGTCCTAAACACACATGATAGAATATCAAGGAAAAGTATCATCTAACATATAATGAATGTTATTTATTTCTCGGAAGCACGTCATTATCAAAACATAGTGATCGGAATTATCAATAGCCTGGTGGTGAGCGACGTGAAATTATAGTCATCCAAACCAGGTTCGAATCTAGCTAAGGTAAGTTTTGACGTGCCAATGAGTGTCATAGGTGCAGCAATCGACATCGCGCTGGCTGATGCGGCGCTGTGCGTCATATAGATGCTGCAATCAATGCGGTGATGATGTGGCAATGGATGATGTGGCACTATAGGTGTGGGGCTTGATGATGTGACACAGATGAATGTGGCAGGTGATGTGGCAATAGGTGTGCTATAGGTGCGGCAATGGGCGGATGATGTGGCAATAGGTGTGCTATAGGTGCGGCAATGGGCGGATGATGTGGCAATAGGTGTGCTATAGGTGCGGCAATGGGTGGATGATGTGGCAATAGGTGTGCTATAGGTGCGGCAATGGGCGGATGATGTGGTAATGTTAGAGTCGTGTTAATTAGACCTAATCGTTTTAACGCTGGGGTTCGCGTACAGGCATCGATAGAGTTTGTACAAATAAAGCCCTGCGAATCGCACGCCTACGGCTATAGTTCGTTCGATTATTTTCACCTTGGGATTCGCGTATATGCTACTAAGCTGTTACGACTTTAGAAAATTCTACAAGACTATTCGGAACGCGCACATGCGAGTGATTTGTTTCCGTAGCTCCGAACTGGAGAATCGCTTGCCTGCGTCTAATGAAAATAAGTCGTAAAATGTGGAGGCTGCAGAGACTGTAACTTGTATACATAAAATCAAGTTTAAAAATATGGACGGATGAGTTATCTCTGACCAATAGAGTAATATAACCGCCTATAGTTTAGTGGGTATTGCTATAATGTATATCCAAACAATCGTTGCAGACTCTGAATGTTACCTAGGTCCTTATCACAAAAAATCATGCATCAGAAGCGTAGGGGTTCATATTATCAAGTCGCAGCGCTCAAAATCGCATTTTATATTAAGTAATTAGTGATGATGTGTAGAATTTTGATATTAATAATATTATCCGGAGAATATAACCTTACATAGACATCATAGTTTTCGCATTTATGTATAATCTGAATAGGAATTTAAATACATAGTCCTAAATACACATAATAGAAAATCTGTCGATTCTAGCCAAGGTAAGTTTTGACGCAGCAATCATAAGTCGTAAAATGTGGAAACTGCAGAAACCGTAACTTGTACACATAAAATCAAGTTTAAAAAATATGGACGGATGATATTAGTTCTAAATACACATAATACAATATCTGAGAAAAGTATCAAGATGCGGCAATCAATGCAGCGATGATATAGCAATGGATGGATGATGTGGCACTATAGGTGTGACGCTTGATGATGTGGCACAGATGACGTAGCAGATGAATGTTCCCTTATGGGATGAAAATGGGCGTGGCAATTAGGATGACGTGGCGCTCTCTGATTGGCCTGCAACAAAGTTCCTTACCCTCACTACTGACCATGCCTTGTGGATCTTAAAAATGAGAATCCAAATTGAAGTGACTTGAAGCGGGGCCACGGCATTTGTCTTTGATTTAGGTCATGGTCAAGTACGCTTGAGCCAAGCCCATGCCAGGAAATATTACGTATTATACACGAAAACCGCTATAATATGAATATGGTATGTGCTTTACCATTGCACATGCTTATTTTTGACGAATTACATAACTGAAATTTGTTTTTGCGCATTGCGCGATTTACCGCCAGCTGATAGTTGTTGGTCTGTTTGTAGTCCGCATTTTATATTTGAGAACAACATTCATAATCTTAAATGCCATAAAACCATGCATTGGGATTACAAACATGCTTGCTGCTCTTTTCAAAAGCATTTTGATATGGGGATAAGGGGGGTGACTTGAAATTTTCCACTATCATCAAGGAAGTCGTGTCTAAGAAAAGTTTGAGGACCAATGAAATGGGTGTATAAGAGAGTAAATACATGATATGATCGAGAATATTCTCCAAAATATTTGACCCAAATTAACCCTTTTATTGGGGGGGGGGGTAACTGGTGACCCAAGTTCAAGGTCATCTCTCAATTTCTCCAAAGATATATGTCGTAGCGGGCTGCTTTAGGTTTCTATGGAAAACCAGCTATCTTCTGATTTATATGATACCTAATTTGAAGGCATAAGCCATGACAATTTTCGAGTACCGACGATCTTACGTGCGGAGTTCGGCTGAAAATACGCATGCCGAAAAAAGTGGTTATTTCCAGATATTTTCCGAGTGGGAAGTATAGTCATAAATTCTGCCATAACATCAGAAGTCGACTTGTACGGTATTATTTGTAAATTTTTCACCGTTTCGAACATCAAACCTTGTTCTGGGGAGTTTTCTGAGGGGGTTTGTTAATTGTGGTCACGCTTCGATGATTTTCAAGAACATAGTCAAGTTCAAGTTCAAGTTCGTGACGGATTATGAGTCATAAACTGGTTTACTATGCCTGTAAATGGTTGGATATGGCAAGAGAAAGTAAACCACGTTGTTTCATGCCAGTAACTGGGCGATAGGGGTCCGACTCGATATTGATCTTGGACTTGACCATTATAACCACTCCCTGACCACGTCCATATGTAAATTTTTCTTGTATTTTTCATTTTTCGATATCTGGCGAGCCGCGCGGTTTACGACCACGGTTGACGGCTTGTTCGAAACCAGGCAACTGTGACTACGCACTGAGGCGTGATTTCTGACTCTATAACGCTATCCTGGGGGTCAGTCTTGAAAAATGAGAGAGGGAAAGAGATTTTTTAGAGAAAAAGTTTGTTTCTTTAGTCTTATATAAACCCCTAGAAATGTCATGGGGAGTCGATCGCGGGCGGAAATGGTAGTAGGCTATATTCCACCCACTTTTAAACTGGAACAGCTCAGATTCAATTCTTGATGAGGTGACGGTATGAATTTGAAAAGTGATGGTCAGTTCTGCAAAAACTGACCCTCCATTAAAACGGCTAAGTTATAGAATGTATTTGGTCACATGAATTGATCTGGTCGTGCACAAAGATTCGAGTACAAGTTATTTCAATGTAAAACGTGTCTCAATGCGGGTCATTTTCTCTATCAAGAATATTACTCGAGTCACGATAAAATTGCGACTCGATTATGACTGAAATCGAAATTTCTATCACTATGGCTCGCACAATTGCTTAGGTATTTCATATGATATGAAAGCCCGAGAAACTAACCGACGAAATAGCAAAATACCAAAGCTCATTTTTCCATATGTAATACTATCATGTGTACAGTTTTACACCACTACAGATTTCTCATGATAGAGCAGGCTACATATATATATAGTTCGTTTCAATCAGCTTATAGTCGGTCCAGACGACAATCATATCGTGTAGCAAATATAGCACAGGCCCTGATAATAATTAAAGCTCTAGCTAGTGGTTACTCATTTGCTAGTAATTTCAAGGTTCACGTAGAGCAGATGAAAGTTCTAGTATAACTCGCATTCTTAGTGCGATTACAACATTTACAATATGAAACGTCCGGGATATTTCTTTCTACAATCCTCAAAATTCTAGAAGCAATATCGATAATTGCATATTCGAGCTTTATTTTCAAGTTTGAGTGATATCTTAAATGAGAGATTTCAAAACGGCGTTGTTGTAAAATATTGATTATTGTGGCTCCCTTCAATTAGTACTTTCTGCTTGAATTATGATGAATGAGCAGTTCATACATTAAAGCCACAATCGGAATTATTTCATTGATGGATGGCTTGTTCGAATCACTGGGAAGGGCCGCCACATGAGAAATCTTGCATGGGAATTGGTACCAACGCTGTAAATAGCAGTTTTAAGATGACATAGAAGTCATGGCATATCATGTTGACTCCAGCCTTTGTTTCATCATTGATTCATAATAGCTTTGCAGTTTTTCTTGATGATATTTATGATACCCCCATCATTATATAGGCCCACTGTAGTTGACTCCACACAAGACGCAGATTGTCACCTTCGAAGCGATTCATCACACTTCCAATAACACCGAAATGAATGATTCTCCTGACATTCGTTTATGCAACGTTGGAATCCAACTGTGATTTCCCGAGATTCCTGTTCGCTGTGAAGAACTGAATAGGCGATTGAATTATTACTTTTGCACTTGAGGATCTCCGCAATGCGATGTGATAATTTCTCTGGTGGATCAAAATCGAAGCCTTTTACGGGATGAACACAAAACACAGAACTATGCACCGAGCCCAGTTCATTGCAAGAGAAGGCATTGAAGTCCAAAGATTTAACGTTGTCGTTTGCGAAGCGTGCTTTCATGTTTTCGAGGCACTTGTTCTTCATCAATTTATTGTCCAGCATCACAGCGATTGCAAAATCATTCCAGGATACCTAAAAAATCGGTCGCAACACGTAGCTTGGCTCTGATGCCGATGACAGCCCCAGTGATCTCAAAACTGCCAAGATCAGGCCGAGATGTTCTGATTCAAATTCGACAGCTCGTGAATCATCTACGGAACAGCACTGAATTTTACTCCAAAGCTTTTTTTCTTCGTCGAAACGGAACACATCGACCTCAGTGTTGTTACCGGAAAAGCACCTCGTCCTCAATTTCACTTTTGCTTTGTTTATCAAGGATTGAGCGCATATATTTAATGTAGGTGAGACTCCGACTCTCCCACGCGGCCATTGGTTCGGATTTATTTCAGCTGTTACGGATATTTGCTGTGCTTGGTGGAAACTGTCCGGTGGAAATGTCACGGAGCACCCGCCGATCTGTATTGTTTGACCTTCGAGTCCAATGGTCTGAGTGTTTTTTTCGAAAGGATACCCATCGCTATCTAAAGGTAAAAAGTCGGTGTTTGGTTAATTTATAAGCGTCGCCAAACGGCATTGACCTTTATCTGGAACGAAGATTCCGCGCGACTGGTTGAATGCGATTGTTGGTACTTTATGGCGTTCCGAAGATCTGACGTGGTCTTCCTGATATTCCAAATCTATGATATGTAGGTCGTTCAGTCACTTGCGTTATTGGAGTAAATATAGTGATCCAAACTTGTATGTCTATTCATCAATTAGAATTATCAGTACTAAAGTGTTTGCTGTGTAATTCCTAAAATTGGTCTGGCGAAGTGTACCATGATGGTGTGGACAGTTTTGGGGCTGGCTATCATTTTCTAATTCGGACTCCGTTATTTCATAGCAGTCTTCCGCTGTTGACATGCTGGAAATCTGCGAAAATTGAAAATCCTCTGTTATGATTAGTTATGTTACTTTCGTCTAGCGTAGTATAGTTCAGCGGACTCTTGCACCACTACATTTAGCAACAGGCTCACTATTTTCTACAGAATATCTAAACTAATTCCAAAAATACAATGTGACTAGAAAACTCATCATCCGAGCAACTATTTAAAATGTCTTTTGGAAAGTCAAATCTCAGATTGGTTCGCTTTACCACCGACTCTATCTACAGGGATTTTCAATATATCGACTGCTGAAACTTTGAATCAGTGGTTATTAACTATATTTATTTTCAAAGCAAGGGTCTTTTTGATTAATTACCTTTCTTCATTTTATACATCGATCTTCATTAATCCGCAAATTATTCAATGCATCAGTAGGCTATTTCTATAGTAGGCCCACAGGTGTCTCCAGAATTCCTAGCTAAGGGTTGGAGGTTTATCTAGGCTCCTTCTCGCCATCTCATCCGTATCAGCGGTGTATTATAAAGTCTAGAAGTGGGCCGTGCTACAAGTCAGGAGCTACGGAATAGAAATGAAGAAAATTGGCCTGGTGTAAATGCCCATAGTAGTCGACAAACACCATGAATATCACAATAAATAACAGGCGTCTCCCCACATCTGCTCTGTAAACACAAACTTAAATTGTTTTGTCCAGGCGACATATGAACGCTAACGTATCAAATACGTTGAATAGGTTCCTCTGTAGCCGATCACCTGATAGCGACTATACAGGAAAGAGAAGCTGAGAAGCAATCGTATGATCATGATATTCATAGCGAGTATTCGATCACAAATGGAATTCGGTAACAAAATATTCCAAGCATCAGCACTGCGACCATCATAAATATTCAGACACCGTTAAAAATTTAACGGGCACATATCCCTGGTCGCCGTCCGCGTTGCCAACAAACCACCAATCCGGATTGAAGTCGGAGTCGTGTGGTACGATGCGGGATACGATACCTCCCATTTTCAGCGATAGTTCAATGTTCGTTCGAGCGTGAAAATCATATTCGGCTTGAAAGCACTTTTTCGGCGACCTATGAAATGCACTGTTGTTATAGACGCAGCTATAGTATTTGCTGAGCACTAGAATAGTCAGGATATATATATATATATGTGTGTGTGTGGAACAGCGCTAGTAACCTTCGGTTAAGTCAGCGTACAGAACGCTTGCGTGAAGTGCAAAGCGGTCCGAATAAGTGGGTGACATCATGTATTTCGCGATAGCGTAACAACACCCCGCTAAAATACTTATGTTTACTACGTTAATATTTTGTCCAAACCGTGAAACGCATGAGTCAGATCTGATCGCGAATAGGAACGTCAAATATGCTCAGAGCGGTAAGCTAACACGAGTGTCGACCCGGCACGATACTTGTAACAAATGTCAATTCCCAACGAGCTCTGTTTTACCCACGTTGCAACATCTATTCGCATCTCCTTGCGCTCCGAGCAAATGTTATTGACAGACGTCGCTTCAAGTGTTTGCTCACTCCGTGCGCTGGTGTCCCAATTGCGCTTTCTAATTTGTACTTTACTCCTATGATTATCTGCAAGGCTGCGTGGTTGCAGATGACAATGATTACAGAGGACTTACGCTATCTTGGAACATAAATTTTGGCTTACCGCAGCATAAAATATCAACTTTTCGAGAGGATAAAATGATTGGTGCATCGACCAGCTGATTACGGTGTGTGCAGAGGAGATGTTGTCAGAAGTCGTGAGTATTGCGAACCGGACATAGCAGGAACGATTTACCCATATGAGACTTCAGGCATCAATCGTCTGGTATTCGGATGGGAATTGCGGAGGCGACTTTGATGGTGATATTTTGAACGCTTCGTATTGAAATGAGAATCGGATATTATATTCCGGGCATAGAATGAGACGGAGTAGGTATGATTCATGGTGCTACGCACACTTGATTTAGGGTTAGGGCCGAATTCAGTGCCCATTCTTGTGGGTCAGTAAATTATACTGTAACGGTAACTGTTTATTCTAATGATTTTCAACCGATCGCCGGTTGAAAATAGGTTGAACGACACTTTAAAGTACAAAACTTTGCTCAGAGGCCTACATAGCAAGTTAAAATGGGGAACCATGCTATTTGATATGGGGACATGCCCCAGGGGGGACGTATGCTATATTTACGTACTAGAACTTTTGTGTTTGATGACGGTCTTTTGTACCACACTAAATGAGAGCGCACAGTGTTTGACATGAAAGGAAATTTCATGCAATAGCTATCAAATATCAGAATTAGGTCTCAGCCTATATTTGATTTCTAGGCGATACTAGCACCTATACCAGTGGTCGGGAACCTTTTTGGTCCGAAGAGCCATATTGGCCCAATTTTTTCCATTTTACCTCCGAAAGAGCCATACATGTCAATCAAGTGTTTGGTCACAATTGAAAATTCGTGACGTCATTGTAACACTAAATCGAACTCACTATATACTTGGGATTTGTCGTGTGCGCCACATTTTCTCTGTAAAAACTCGTACTAGTCATGCTGGTTGCCTTATTTGAGCATGCGATACTTGAGTTACTAGAACGTAGGTTAGTCCTGATGATCCTTTTAAATGCGAGAACTCATGATCACATGCGTAGGCGGAGCCGAACATGGTCACTGCAGAGGTATATAGGCCTACCCACTGTAAGCTGTGATACATCAGGGACGCGGGGTTGGGGGAGGCAAGTGAGGCATTGTCTTACCTGTTGTCAGGGTAGGCGAACGAATGACTATGAATGACTAGATTTTGAACATTTTCTCCCGAATTCACATAATGGGCATATTTATTGTTCGAAAATAAAGCGCGAAACGACAGGTAAGGCACAGACGGGCCTAGCCTCGCCATCGATAACGCGATTCATGGTAAATAGCTTAAAAGTTATTATAACTAATATCTATTAATCGAATGTATAGCTGTCGCACATATTCCGAAAATCTAAATAGTGATCGATTTCTCAATTCTCAAAGTATTCGAAGGTAATATATAACGTTGCACTGCACGCCTACATTTTATCGCCGGTACCACAGAGCTACTTATCAATCAAGAACGTGGATAGCTATGGCATTCTTAGTAATTGTGAATGTCACGTCCACGGCAGTTCAATTCGCACCGTACATCAAGAAGACAATGTGTATTTGATAACTGTGTTGACATATGGACGCCGTCGCCTTGTGCGCTATTTTCTTTGATCAATCAACGTATCGCGCAATCCAAGATTTTGAGTAGGTTACATCGAATTCGCGAGTGATATTAGTTGCCGGCGCGACAGTAACTTAAATTTGAGGATTTTGAAAAGAGGGGTCCGAGCCCCTAAACCGGAAGACGCGGCATTGTCTTTGCCTCTCAAAGACATGTTTATACTGCCACGAGAATAATTATTCTGGCCGTGATGAAAATGTACTAACAAATTGCTGCAATATTGATCAATTCAGTACAAAAATAAATATTTGGCAAAGAGCCATATCTTATACCCAAAAGAGCCAAATATGGCTCGCGAGCCATAGGTTCCCGACAACTGACCTATACCGATAGCCCCGATATTCAAAATATATGGTATCTTGCTTAAAGTCGATTTCCGAAACTTCAGTGCATTCATTAAAACAGATTCACATCCATTGCTATGATTGGATTAGCAGTCGCTCATTGTAGTTTTCTGCCCCCCATAGTCCTTATAGCTATGCGGGAATGTCACAAAATTTGCCTATATTTGATACCTCTGACGAACACTTTCTTTTAAAGTGTGATGTCAACTCGATATTAACGGCAAACATTTCTAAGTCAGGCTCTTATCAGAAATGAGTACGACCACAAATCTTAAAATCACAAATGGTGGTTATATTTGGTGGCAGTACTAGGCCTGCATACCTTGTAGCTAATAGCTTCATTATTTCGATTAGGGTCTGTCTTAGGATTTGTGAAGTATACAATACTGGTAACATACCATCAAAAAGTTATCATGCCTTAAATTTATAACGCATTGATCGATATCAGTGATAATCCTTATTGTTACCGTTGTTTCAACTACACCGTGCTATCAGTTTGCGGAGAATCGATCATGCCAAAGAAGGGCTTACTGCAGCGGTTGTCCGAGGGACCCGTAATAGGAGACGGAAGCATGTGCTACACATTGGAAAAGAGAGGTTACGCAAAATGTGGGGTTTTCACCCCAGAAGCTGTGGTCGAATATCCAGAAGCGGTGCTCCAACTACATCGAGAATACGTGCGGTCTGGAGCGGACGTGGTGCAGACGGCGGCTTTCTACTCCAGTGACGACAAGCTGGCCTACCATCGTAACGAGACTGTGGAGATCAGTCACTGTGTAATGTGTCCCTGAGCGCGACTGCCCCCACGTATGATAACACATGATATGCTACTTTCAGAGTGCGAGTCTTAACAAAGCTGCTTGTGAGCTGGCTCGGAAAGCTGCAGCGCAGAACGACTGTTTAATTGCCGGCGGCTTTAGCCCTGTGCCTAGTTTTCGCGACGAAGGCGAAGCGGCGGCTAGGAAAGAATTCGCGAAGCAGGCTGAAGCCTATCGGGATGAAAATATAGACTTTGTCATTGCTGAGGTAATGTGCATTAGGGTTGTCCGAAATCACTTTTTTTGTGCAAGTTCCGTGGGCTCTTTGGTAGTGTTATACTTGTATTGTGTCTTTGGCGAAATTGATATTTTCCATGTCGCTCTAAATTTACGTCTCGGAACGGAAGTGGTGTCAAATTCATTTGGAATTTGCCAATACCGCTTGATTCCAAACAACTACAAAGATCACGACAGCATGTAATTAAGAATTACGTCTCGTCCACAAATACGGAGAAACACTTTTTGGCATAGCCATAACCCCATTGCAGACTTTCATCCATAATACTAATCCTCTTTCATCAGTCCAAGATTACTGTAATAACTTCGCTTCTACAGGTCAAAATTGAGCCAAATTTGTGTGCAGCGTTTTTTTAATATTCTAATAATTTTTCAATTAACCAGCGAAATTTAGAAAAGCTATTTTTGATCAACCGTGCTGTGCCGATGTTACCATTTGAATATCGACATGCATGCACTTACTTCATCTAGTTCTTCCACGACATTGCGGAAATAGAGCTTTGCGCCTCCGAAATGAAGAAATTGAATCTGCCGGTCATACTCTGCATGAGAATCGGCAAAACCGGCGACGTAAACGGCGTTTCGGTAGAGGAATGCGCCGTTAGAATGGCGAAAACCGGAGCCGATGTAGTAGGTAAACGGCTAAACGCTAGGACCCTATGTCACCTTGAAGTTTAAATTATTGGTCCTGAAAAAGAGGTGGTTAATGTAGTCAGCGTTTGTACTCCAGTGGATGGAAAAGTATGGCAATTACTACACATTTGGAAAAACAACGTTTGACAAGTACTGTAGTATTTCAAAAGTATATTTGGTCGAGGGGACGTAAGCTTGTAGAAGCCAAGTGGACAGGACTTATTATAAAATTATAAGTTACCTTTTTATAACTGACGCAAAAGAATCACTGATACTGCAAATAGGCGTAATTTCCAAAAATGTGAAATTTACTGTGGTATTTATGGGCTACTTCTCCATGTTGCTGATGTTTTCGTCACAAGACTATGCCGCCTACATCACAAGATACAAAGTTTAAAACGTATATATAGTTTATCTGCAAAACTATAAAGTATACTAGTGGAAATAGGCCACACCTATAGTCTACCTTAGTACTCCGCAAAACCCAATTACTGACCAACGATTTACAAATTTTATGTATAGGCACAAACTGCTCATTTGACTGCAATACAACACTGAAGACTATGAGAAGAATCAAAGACGCTCTGCGGAAAGAAAACATCAACAAATATCTAATTTGCCAGCCGACTGGATTCCTATGTCCGGACGCCGAAGACCATCCAAACGGCTTTTTCGCCTTACCCGAATATCCACTGTGTATGTATAGAATTATTTTATAATGGTTAACATCGGTCATGGTGGTCGCTCTACTTGATTACCGACTTGAACAGGGAAAGAGTCACAAGTTGTAATACCGTGGATTCAATGTGCTTTATTGACAAGTGTTACTTAGGTTGTGTGAACCTTTTTCATGTCACTTTTTACTGATAATGGGATACATTAAACATTATCTTAGCGACACAGGACGTAAGAAATGTCTTAACGGCCCTTTTGATTATAAACGTATTATATTTGTAGAATTCATATACATAATTTTAATATGAGACTACACAGTGTGATATAGGTCTGCGTCCAAGTCGTCCAACTATCATATATGGTGGACCAGAAAGATCATCTCTGTATCAAATATGCCGGACCTGATTTGTGAAACAGTATCTCGCCGGCTATCCGACAGTCAACGAGCGTGTCTTTGTCTACATTCAGGACCGTAACTGCCGCACCCCAAACCCCCAAATTGGGGGGGGGGCGAGCTCGAAGGGGGCCCAAAATTATTTCGTGAATTAGCATAAATTATAGAGTAATTTGTGAAAATTTATGCAACTTTTTCAAAAAATTTTCGCGCTCGGCGCGATTTCGAGTCGCCAAATTTCTTGACTATTGGGTACTCTTACCCCCAAGAAAAACACGCAAGATTTATAGAAATGGGCATATCGACGTTGGCCATTCCCGCGATACGACGCACCAAGACATAAAAAGTTTTAGGTCATGTAACATGCGACTCCAAGAAGTGTGCCAGAACGATCGGCAGCGATAAAACCTTGGCCGTAAAGGACTGCCCTTATGCTGATCAAATACTTCGTTATATATACAAAAACATACAGGTTTAATTGTCCATATAAGCGCCTGACTGGTGCCGAATGTTTCTGTTTTGGCAAACTGAACCTCACAAGACAAATACTACCCCGCAGAAAAAAATTATTTGCCAGTGCAGAAATACCAATCTGAAATCGTGTGATCCTTCAGTTTAGTACGTTTGGGCGATTCTATATTTTTTGATAGAGCAGACAGGAGGTCACGAAATAACATCATGTAACAAAGTCATACCAACAGGTCCGCCCGCCCGAAGATGTTCAATTGTTATTTACTGGCTCAACACTCTACAGTTTCAAAGACACCTCACTCAGCTCTACCGGTAAATCTGATTTCGTGAGCATAGAGGACAAGAAATTGATAGCAATATATATGCAATTCCCGATCTTACTGACCGATTTTATCGCGAATTATCGAAAAATTTCGCGCTTCGCACTGGCTCACTGAACGGTACAGCTGTAATTTCGTGGCAAAGGCGAACAACGTGATGGGGATAGGTTTATCACTCTATGGGAGCCCAAGACCCAATTTTTTGGGGGGCCTGACAAAGGGCTGTGTCGTTCCTGCCAACGGGTATACACCCGGATATGTTTAATTATTATTGAGGGGTCCGACGTTTTCAAACACTCCTCACTCAGCTCTACCAATAAATCAGATTACGTGTTCGAAGAGAGGATAAAAATTGATAGCAAAGGATATGCATTCCCGATCATATTTCCCGATTCATTGACGAATTATAGAAATTCCTCGCGCTTCGCGCGTTTAGGCGAGAAAAGCTGACTCACTAAACGGACACCCAATGTAGCAGATAAGTATCGGTAAAGAGCGAACAGCCCAAGGGGGGTCTTGGGGCGAATCCCCCCAGAAGTTCGGTTTATCACCATATGGAGGGCCCAAGACGAACGTTTTGGGGGGCCTGACGAAGTGCTGTTACGGCCCTGTCTACATTCAAGTCAAAATACAAACAATTTATATTGAATCAATACTAGTTAGCCCTCTGCTTTACCGGGCTACGACCTGTCATATCGATCCCGCTTTGTGACACATGCCATCGTTTTTATCACCTCTCATTTTGTATTATCTTCTTCTACTTTTCAGTCAATGTGCAATTGTGCATGCCTCCTTTTTTATATCACCTAGGCCAGGAAGGGGTCTGATTTCTAAGACTACTCCACATTGTTTCGACGCCATCCTATCTTTCGTTGTATCGCAGTCTTCTGGTGTATTGAAATGTTGAAATTATTAGCAAAACAGATAATTGAATTGAATTGAAATAGCTTCGAATTCGCGTTTCATTCATTTGTTCTTCATAACACGATTCAGGAGGTGCGTCAACTAGTGTTCCTGACACACCCTTTTCGTCATGGACTGCTGATAGCAGAAAACAATAGTGGCATGCGCCAGCCCGGAAGTTTCAAACCACTGCCATGGACGGAAAGATAAGGAGTTCTATATTGTCAGTTATGTCAAAGTACGTTATCAATATTTTAACGTTCTACTCAAGAAGAAAAGTAAGTAATGGGCTGTCCAGGTTGGACGCTCAAGTAAAATCCAAGGCACGAGTAATGATAAAATGATTTACATATGACCAGGGCCGTAACAGCACTTCGTCAGGCCCCCCGAAAAAACTTTGGTCTTGGGCCTCCCATAGGGTCATAGACCGAACTTCTGGGGGGCTTCGCCCCCAAGACCCCCCTCCGGCGATACACTGTTTACCACTATTCATTATAATCATTGGGAGTCTGTTTAGTGGATCAGCTTTTATCGCCTAAGCGCGGAAAATTTCTAGAATTCATGATTTCATCGGTCAGTATGATCGGGAATTGCATATTTGTTATCAATTTTTATCTTCTCTCTGCTGACGTAATCAGATTTGCCGGTAGAGCTGAGTGAGGTGTGTTTGAAATGGTAGGACCACTCAATAATAATTAAATATTTTCGGGCGTATACCCGTTGGCAGGAACGAAACAGCACCTCGTCAGACCCCCATCACGTTGTTCGGGTTTGTCACGAAATTATCCGCACCGTATTGTGAGCCAGAGCGAAGCGCGAAAATTTTCGATAATATGTGATAAAATCGGTCAATCAGATCGGCGATTGCATATATATTATGCTATCAATTTATTGTCCTCTCTACTCACGTAATCAGATTTACCGGTAGAGCTGAGTAAAGTGTCTTGAAAACGGGAGGGCCCGTAAATATTGATTAGACACCTTCGGGCGGGCGGACCCGTTGATATGACTTCGTTACATATTGTTATTTCGTGACTTCCAGTCTGCTACACTGTAAAAAATAAAAACCTCGATTTACCGCGAAATGTTTGGAAGCACAGTAGCCAGACATTTCGTGGTAATCTAACATTACCGTTAGTCAATGTAAATTTAACTTACACCCGTCCGGTAATCTCACTTTACACGCCAGACTGTAATGTTACAGTCACCTCCGGTATATCCAATCTACATGTTCTCCTGTACATTTGCGATCGAGACTGTCATTTAACCGGCTACCTACCTACATGCTGTCCCTGTAAATCAGGATTACATACCAGCTTGTAAATTCCCGTACATCCATACCTATCGCAAAGCAACCCGATGCAAAAATATCGCAACATTTTCTTCACATCCCCAAAACGACATTGGAACAAACTGTATATTCATTCATGATATCACGATGAAGTGGTTATCGATGGAAAAATATTGCTGCTGGAGGTCTAATTCTTCTTTAGGAGACATGCAGTAACACGAGTGGTCTCAAGAAAACGTGAATTAATTCCACCACCGGCCAAACTTCCAATTGTTTCTTTTTCTCGTTCTCATTCCTTCTGTGTAACTAGTATCTTGCAGTTCCACTGAAAAGAATTCATGCGTAAGTCGCTATATAAAGCAAAGTTCCTAACCTGGACAGTGGACATGACATTATAAAGACTAAGACAAATAGGCTAACAAAAATATAACATGTTTTGAAGTACCGGTACTGGCACATTGTGTGATGACGGCTCCGCCTATTACATGACATAGCAGAGATTCATGACTTACTTTATCTCTGTATTGAAGCAAAAGGTTCCTAATTTAAGGTGGCATGTGTGGCAAACAAATCCAGCAGTGGATGAAAACATCTCTATGCTACGGCCCGAAAATGACATTACCAAGCCAACAGTTTCAACTCCTCCGCGGCGGAGTATGAGGTCACTATATAAGTCGACAAATATCCCAAAATAGAGCAGAGAATGCGGCGAATGAAATATATCAATCATGAAATCTAAGTCATCAAGGGCTGGTGTGCAGAGTCAGATATTCACGGTAACAAATACTATGTAGTACTGTATTACCTTTTAAGATGCGTATTCCATTCAGCATCCCTAGGAATCTTCAACGATCGTGTCCACTTTCTTCAAGCACAACAAGCTTCGCTCCACCCTTTGCTCAAATCTCACTAATAGCCACTGGCCAGAGCCAGACGACACTCGAACGATTTCAAAATAAATGGTATTCATCCGCTGACACATGACACCAATAATATTTACTGGCCACGTTATAATGTTTGATCTGGGTCGTTTTTTCCATACAGAAACATTTATCATTGCATATAGTCCCTTTTTTCATCTAATTTCGTATAAATTGATATTTATTCCATGTGTTGTTCACTACTTACTGTACTTACTTAACCAGACGCTGCTTGTGATGTCACAGTTGTGCGTTGGTTGTTTACTACGAATCTCAGAAAAAGCAGTCACCTAACGTAACCTATTACAGGTCGCCTTGTCCGCCATTAACAAATGGTCAGCTGAGCATGCGGTGCTGATATTTCTAGTTTCCCCGAGCAATATTATACATCCTGAACTAATTTTCTAACTTATCAGTCTTATCCGTGACAACGAATGTAACCAGCGAGACTGGCCGTACAGCCATTGCCGTATAATATAATATGGCTACGGTGTACCACATTAGCTACGATTGTCAGTTATTTCTTGTACCCTACTAAGCTTAAATTGATACTAGGGCCAACAATTTCGGTATGACAGACCCCAGTCTCGCAAACGAGGTTCAATCAGGTCAAATCACCTCTAGAATGATATATCAGTAACATTCAGTTCTACGTATACATTGGCTGCAGCGATTTTGAAGCTAATCAATTTTGCCAATAGCCCGGTAAACTGCAGTAACGAGTAACTGTCAGTAATTTTGCGAAGAAATTCTGGTAACTTACTTTACAGCTATATTAAGGTAATATTACATATCAAAATGTAAAATTACAAGATACGCACAGTAATTGGCTGCGACCGGTAATTCGTGGCAAAATTTACAGAGATTTCCCAGTAAATCTACCAGATTTTTTACAGTGTATATCAAAAAATATAGAATCGCCCAAACGTAGGCTTCTAAACTAAGAGACGCACACGATTTCAAATTGGTATTTCTTCACCGGCATAAAATTTTTCCCAGCGGGATGGTATTTGTCTTGTGAGGTTCAGATTGCAACGACAGGAACATTCGGCGCCAGTCACTCAGGCGCCTATGGACAATTAAACCTATATATGTATTTTGTATAGCCTATATAACGAAGTCTTCGGTCTGCATCAGGGCATAGACCTTTTCGGCCAAGCTTTTCTTGCAGCCGATCGTTCTGGCACACTTCTTGGAGTCGCATGTTATATGGCCTAAAACTTGATTGTATGTCTTGGTGGGTCGTGGCGCGTTAATGGCCCAATACCCAATAATACAGAAAAATGGCTACTTGAATTTGAAAAATTGAAAAAATTGAAAAAATTTTCAAAAAGCACTCTATGATTTATGCTAATTCACGAAATAATTTTGGGCCCCCTTCGAGCTCGCCCCCCCCAATTGGGGGGGGGGGGGGGTGCGGCAGTTACGATGCTGCATATGACCAGAAATACATTCGATGCACTTAGTATTTGTATAGTGGGGCATGCAAAACTGATGGCATAATACTACAGACAGTATTACAGTAAACCTGTATACGGCGCAAAGGTGCGCCCAAACAGAGTAATAGTTCAACACCCTCTATGACCTTGGGTGTTTAGCATTATTGTGATTTGTGATAACCTAATAATTGGGAGCAGTTTACGTTCGATGTATGCTTTTCGAATATGTCAAGACAGTCTACAGTTTGAATTCACAATTCATCATGTCCAGGTCTCGATCCGCGTATCATGACAAGAGTCGAAGCCCACAAATTCGCACGTGAGGCCTGGGAACTGGGTGTCAACTACATCGGGGGCTGTTGCGGCTTCGAGCCTCATCACATCCGATCATTTGCCGAAGAGGTTAGTTGAAGAATGCTTCACACTCATATGTCACTCACATGGGTTAAACAGCACCGCCATAATATAAAGTAAGTAAAGTAGGATTGTCTGGCATTAGACTGTGTGGGACGAGGACGATGCAAAACGATATGAAATTCCCTCATTCGAGCAAACGACATTTGAGCAATAAGCATGTAACTTGATCAACCGTCAAATAACATTAAGCGTAACCCTAAAACATTTCCGAACCCTTATAGTTTTAACCAAACCTTAAACAAGCCCTAACCATGCTCAAGTGTAATCACATTGGGCCGATGCTATATACCAGTATTCAAATTAAAAGCAACGCTATACCTATCCTTCTTCTTGTTTGGCTACTAGCTGTTTAGCACCGCCGTAAAATGCGAATGTGTAACGCAACGTTACGTTACGCTGAATATTTTACGAGTCCATTAATACTTAAATTTTCAGAATCAGCGCGACAATTACATTTGATTAATATCAGTGATCAAAATTCTAAGCTATTTACGATGAGTCGTGCCTTCACGGGTGAGGCTTTGCCCGACTGTGCCTCATCTGAGTCTGACCTCTCCTTTCGCACTTTATTTTCGAACAATAAATATGAAAATTACGTGATTTTGGAAATAGAAATGTTCAGAATCTAGTCATAAACATCGGTAGAAGATACCAATAACCATGAAGGGTTCACAATTTTCCTTCACTCATCCCTGACGACATCTGAGACACTGCCTCACTTGCCTCCCCTAACCCTACGTCACTGACGTATCACACGGTGGGTATGTACGGCTGTAGTGACCATGTTTGGCTCCACATATGCATGTGGGCAGAAAAAATATGCCAAACACTACCTACCCCATATATTAGTGCTACCAATACGTCACGCATGTTCAATTGTGACGTAACATTTGATTGATATGTATGGCTCTTTGGGAGCTACAATTGAAAATATTGGGCCAATATGGCTCTTCGGACGAACAAGGTTCCCGACCACTGCTATATACAATAATATGAAGGGACTAGATCCTGTTAGATAGATCTTCTTTTTGATGTAATATAAGGGCTGTGAGCATATCAATAACACTGGTCTACACGATTTTTTCACCAGGACTTCTTTGGGTAAACTATACCTAATTTGGGGACGCTGAATACGAATCCGACGTTATTTTTTCTCCATCGCGTCACGTTCTGGAGATATTAAATATGTTGAATATTTCTACTTTTTCGAGGTACTCGAGTAGATTTTGGCTACTTGCAGTACTTACTGAAGTGGTAATGTTTTACAACTACTTTAACATCTACCTGAACAATATTCGGGATGTACTCATTTGGGTTTTGTATAGTAGAAAGTAGTTCAGGGACAGTATTACACCACTAACATGAGTTGAATCGTCATAAGAAACGCGTAAAATAGCCTTTGAATCACGGTAACTGAGTATAGTTTTTCGAAGACTTTGCCCATGGGTGGTGTCAATATACTCATTTTGCGTTATATGCGGCGATACATCTTGCGATTTCGTATATGGACAACTCCGACTAACTGTTCAAAGTATGTGACCACCCTCCCCCGACCAAATATACCTATATTTACTAACTTTCAGTAATTCTCAGACCTTTCATTTCGTCATCAACTTGAAGTAGTTTTGACTTGAAGGAGTTTTGTAATTGAGTAGATATATAAGGCGGTAATTGTTCTACTTAAGTAGTAACGCTGATCACCTCGACTGACTCTAATTCAAAGCAAAATAGTACGGCAAATCAAAATCCACCAAAAATGTGAAGCTTTTTGAATTTAGAACTGGCATTTAATCATGCGTAACACTAGCAAAAAGTCTCGAAATAAACCGATGTTAATCTCTGGCTTTGTTCGAGCATAGAATGGTATTTGGTGTAGGCCGCAGAATGACCCATGTCGAGAGGGATCGCCTGTCCTACAACCGATGCATATTTATTTCTATTATGGAGTAGCACGCTCATCAGGTTCCATGCTGAGCTGCTAGTAAGCAGTCTCCATTCATCTGGTTGTCTATAATAGACAATGCAAAAGAAGCCCCTTATATCATGGCAATAAACCAATAGAAAAACAGTTCAGAAATAGCTTTCTTTGATTCCGATAAAATGTGACAATGTATGGAAACTCGAGAAGGAGAATTAGCATGACAAATACAGGTGAAGATTATTGATGATAAATTCTTTCAAGTTATCATGATAAGCACGTTTTGCTTTGGAAAAGCATACATCCTGTTGCTTTTAATGTTTCAAAACAATATTAAAGGACCACATATTCTGGTCATGTACCACAGTGAACAATTCTCTTCTACATAATATACCAACAATGCAATGTTTATTGCTTACAAACCTTCACGTTTTACGAAAGAGCAGTGTGCTGCCACAAAATGCATTGACCAATTAAGGCTGCAGGACGGATGTATAAAGATAGATAACGTATAATGTATAGATAACGTATGGAATCAAATTAGGTACGAAGCTATTAATCATAATCTTCAAACTAAGAGTGGTATATAGGGATGATAACTGCAACCGAATAAAAACAGATGCATCCACATATAAATTTTTGGGTCGAACAGACGTCATGATCGAAAGAAGATAGAGAACCACTGGATTCAAGTTCACCGAAAACTCAGTTATTCTGTTCTACATAACCCAGGTTTCATCATTATTGATGATCTCAATAGCAAAAATTGATCTGTTGCTGTTGTTCGCTGACCGTAATGTCACTAACGAAAGCCGAAATTTGATTATTTATGAAAATGAGAAAATACATACCGAATAAATCTGACGTGATTGCGAAATTCTGACGACAGAATTGGATTCAGCAACCTGAAATTAGCCCAGATCAATCATCGAAATTTTTTGGGCTATTTTTTCACATCTTTTGCTGTTGTATGCTTACCGTGATTTCACTAACGAGAGCCGAAATTTGATTAATTTATGACAATGAGAAAAATTCATACGGAAAAAATCTGACGTGATGGAGAAATTTTGAGCACATATTCGGATTCAGCAACCTTAAATTAGCCCTAATCAATCATTAAAAGTATTTGCGCAAATTTGTTTTCGAAATTTGTAGACCAGTGTAATGCGTCCTCGCAATGTAGAAAATACTGATGAGAAACGTAAGTTTTATATTTGGCACATCTATTCTGGTACATGTTGTCTCAGCGGTATTTGACGTGTCACCCGATCACGCAAACAATGTTGACTCTATTCATCAAGAGGTTTGCCAAGCTTTGTTTGAATTTGCAGCTTGCACCGGAAAGAAAAAGGAACCCACCAGTGCACGATATGGCGCGGGCGTTTGGGGGCGATTTTTTCAAGAACAGCCTCACCTCGGAAATGCGCAAAGAATCTCTGTGAGGGTTGACTTCTCTCTTTCTTTGTCACGCAGCGTCTTTGCGGAATTGTTAGCAGTAAATAACCGCACCATACGGCAATAGTAGTTGTGTATTGTCACGGACTGACGCAACATAATCAACGACGGGCAAAGTTGTCATGGTTGTGACAGAACAAGAAGTAGAAGTTGATGCAGCGATTTCCATGTCCATGTCAAAACTTGTGCGAAGGCGACTTAATTTTAATAGCATGCGGCACACGAGAATTTGTGTTGATTTGCGGTTTAAGGCTGGGTTAGGGCAGAGAGAGAGAGAGAGAGAGAGAGTCTTTATTTTCATCGAACCAAAATACATAACAAACGGCAGTGATGGTGGTACTCAAACTTTCTTAGACACGCCCCTTTATGATAGTGAAAAATTCGCTCCCCTTATCGTCATATCACAAAATGTAACCGAATGATCGGAATCCAAACGGATAGTTTGATTGTATGGAAGTTTATTACTAGGGCGAGTTTTTGACCATTTGTGACCTTGAAAAAACTTTATTTTGACCATATTTTGACCTCATGTATGTAAATTTGGTGTTTTCTCGCGTAATGTTAGAAAAATAGCCTACTACTTATCTTCGTTTCCGGTTGAAACTGTCTGTCGTTACGAAGTAGTTTGGCCCGAAAAAAAACTCTTTTGACTTCAAACTGACAAATTCTTACATGAACAAAATTTATTTTAACGAAATCTCGTTCTATGAAGAATTCCAGTAGTTACGTCACGCATTATGGTAGAAATATTTAAAATTTGTTGTAATACAACGAAAGATACTTTCCTACATTCTCGCGTAGAACCAACAGCCAAGTAGCTTGCCAAGAATGGATAAAAAACGCTTCTGTTTCTTCATTCAGACAATGTTGTCCACATCACAATTTTTCAACATGCGCTTCTTCATATAAGATCCAATGCCCACGCAGTCTTGCTTCAGTTATGATATGACGTTACGATGAGCATAACACCATGTCAGCCTATTTGTTTCATATGACCGTTTATGATTCACAATGAGCAGATAATTGGCATCTACAACGGTAGGCCTATAAAGTAGGCTACAAGCTGTAAAATGTCAAATGATAAATTCACAGACAGTTCAAACATCTACGATTGAAAAAAAATGCCGGTTGCAATTTTTTTATGACTTTGTAAACAATTTTGACTGTTTTTACACCTGTTTCTTTTCAGTTGATCGCAGCTTCGCACCCCCTTCAGATGCCTTCGCGCCCCCAGTTTGAGAACCACGGGGTTAGGGTTAGAGTTATCGCGACGGTTACGATGCATGTTAGGGTTAGTTTTGGGGTTACAAAAACCCAGGCTGTAGTAAAGCATGCTAAAGTATCCCATGCTGAAATGTTGTTTTTCACTGCGTCGCATGCTCATATGTCGGCAACCGTCATAACTATATACCTGAAAATAAGATATGGTAAGAATGTGCTTTATAGCCTTTTTGCGTTAGACCGAAAATCAGACGAAATTTATCCATCCCCGATTATTATCCACCTACATTTAACATCCTTCTATATCGTATAGATTGATCTATTTTCACGACAATCACATTTCGACACTTAAACGTAAATTGTTTCAGGAGAACGGCGGAGCACTGGTACGGTATACGGCCCGCGTCTGGAAGACCGTTCAGTCCTGCGATGACGGAGCCCGTTTCGGGAATGAAATTCCAATAGATTCGACGAATACAGATACTATTTGCCTTTGCTATCATATGAGAATAAATTAATATCACCGTCCTGAGTACGTTAAAATAGCGTTACATATGGAGTAAAAATCAGAATAACAAACGCCAAGACAGCGAGAGATTCAAAGAAGAAATTAACGTAACCTAGCCCTGCACAATGTACTAACTACGAATCTAGCTAGTTGGCGGTCAACTAGGTGCTGCCTTTAGTAGTTTTAGTTGCAGATTTTGTTAAGTGAGTTTTTCTAGTCCTAGTTACGAGTTTTGAAAGTAAGAAGTTCCACTGCTAGTTGCGAATTAAAAAAAATGGTCTCACAACAATAAAACTTTTTCACGACTGATTCGGTGCAATCAGCAAATGCCGAAGTTTATCTTGTATTCCGGTAGTTGTGTCTGTCGGATTATTCAGTAGTATTGCTGATGTTCATGTGGAAAGTGGATCCGATTCCAATAAAATAAATATTATTGAGTTGCTTCACTATAAAGTTGGGTGAATGTGGATTTTTAAAGGTCGCTAGTGCTCGTTCCAGATACGAGTTTTGTAAAGTGAGTACATCTAGTTTTACTAGCAAATAAGTCGATGCTGAAAGCTAACCCGCTCCAAACTATTAATAACAAACACGAGCAATAAGGTATAATTAATGTGATGGATGCGATTGCTTCTTCTCTGCAAGCTGATCTGGTCGGGATGCAACTGTCGAATGATGCGTGAAGTGTTTATAGATATGCATTCGATGAATAAACCCTTACATTAAAAAAACCTTACGTTAACGATTCGCGAAACTGTCATCTTACTGGAAAAGAAAGGCATCCACTGCGTTCCGCCAGAAGTGACCAAAGTTGAGAACAACTGCACTAAAGAGACACACAGTGACGTCACAATCTAATAAAGTCCAAGTAAATGTGGAAGGGCGAAGCGCCATCAAACAAGTGGACATTTGTCCCTAAAAAGTATATACGGCACTAGAATACACTGGTTAATGTGCTACACAGTAATATATTGTGCCAAAAACGTCAGGCACTATTGACAGGCAATTCTCTGCAAATGCGAAAATAAAATTTACATGGCAACCGGTCTAAATTGATAGCAGGCATTGCTTAATTCGTGTCAAATAAATGCTCGTATGTTCATATATCTTGCAATATACGTACATGATTACGATGTGCATGTAATGTAGTATAGCTTGGTGTCTATGATTCATATCGTGGGGTTTCTTTCCCAAGTGCGCAAGATGTATATAGCTCACTATTTGTAAACTTCGTCTCAGTAAATCGGTCATAACTTATTTTCAAAGTGTGTTTTAGGATCAAATCGGAAACATGATTCAGAAGCAAGTGGGGCGATTTTGAGACACGGGCATGGAAGTATACGTCGTATACACGCAAAATTATCTGACTGAGTGTATACAAGTAATACAACCTTTAGTTGAACGCTATGGAAAAGTAGAATGATAACCTTACTGATGAGGTAAGCATAAGATGAGCTTGATAAGAGGGCGATGAGTCACATAAGCTTGGGAGCTACTGCCCTAGAGCATCAGTGATTTTTTCGCATGTTACCGTTTGACGTCACCTGATAGGGGTGTGATGCTACCACAAGATGGCGTGGAAAGATTGGAAAGAAAAGGATCCCAGACAAACAAAATCCGAACACACACCTCCGAGAGAGGGAGACAGAGAGATAGAAAAGAGGTTACAGGTCAGTGATGAACCTGGACAATCCGTGTCCGTCCGACAGATTGAGTAACTGAGGAACAATGAGTTCGAATCCGTATTGAATAAAGTTGTCGACGAATCCTAATAGTACACCTGAGCTGAGATACAGCATTCACGAAGGTGATAGATAGGGTAAGCTGATTTCTATGTCCTATCCCAAAGTGCACTGTCAGTGATTGGTTATCCAACTGATAAATTATTGTTTCGATTTGTGATCAAAACTCACGTCTGGTTACAATTATCAGAATAAATCCGAAACGAAAGTTTCAAATATATGAAACATAATTTGAAAAAGAATCCGTATCCAGAATCCAGATATACCATCAGCAATGAAGAAGGGTCGACATCATTCATGTCGCGCAAGTTGCACTGTAGTGTACGTAGTGCAGTGCCGTACAGTACAGTACAGTGCAGTACACTAAATGACTTCGCAACAGTACGGACGGTGTGGAAAGTTGAATTATGTACCTTTTATGCGACCACTAAGAATGCAATACCTGTCCTATACACCATCAAAGATCATTTGGTATTTTTCCTATCTTTACTTATTTCATTGCACTTTATGACAGTGCTGGCGGTTGGTCACGAATTCGCAGATATGTCATTTCCATTAACGTGCGTAGTTTTGTACTACGTGTTTCGTATGCTACGCTACGACCGATCTAGGTTTACAGCTAGCTACACTGGCAAATAGTATGGAACATTACCTCTTGGTGGATTGTATAATTCCAATGCTTGATAAATTATCACTCACTTCTCGATTAGCATGGTTAGAATTAATACTCGATTCAGATTCAAGTACTCAAAACATTGCTTTCATCACCACATATCGGTATCGTTACTTACGTGGCTGATATTCTCAGAATATAACAGATTATAATCCTGTTGTATCATTAGCTGATTTCGAAACAGTGCGGATCTCCAATATCAGTAGCCGTATTTACCGACAGATGTAGTGCTCGCCGACCAATCATGTAGCCTGGCAAAGCGAGTTTGTACATCGCACCCGCCGACAATTATTCCAGTGATAATGTGTTTTGAAACGAAGCAATATAGAGTAATTATCTACAATTTCGGTTGCGAATTCAGTCGTCACATCACGATTAGCTATACTAGTTAGGAGAGATGATCTCAATCCATGAAACGCATCGGCCAGTGTTAGCATACAGCTATAAAGGTATACTACCTAAGCACGAAGATGGCGTTACATTACTAATTCCAAATACTCTGTAAATATGTACCAGGTTCACACACCGAACCGAACGTTTTTACCATCTCTAGGAGCAATCGTTATCAAGCAATGTTCGACGTTCACAGTACCTGATTTCAATATTGTTGAAAACGAGTCAAGAAAGTCATTTATACGCGATGCGTAATCTGACCACGGAAGAATCAACCGATGCCAGAATTTCATTGATGTTTGAATGTAATCAAACTAGACCTCCGTTATTAGCCTACTCTCGCGATAAGCGATATATCTGCGTGACAAAATTTATGGAGAATGGTGTTGATCCCCACGTCGATTGGAATTGAGATTCATCACATCATTAGTTTTTATTACGTATTACTATTCTATAACTTTATCTATTTGCGAGAACGCGATTTCTGTTTACTTCAGAACTTACGCTTGAAAAAGATTCATTTATCCCGAGGGTAACATTATTACAGAATAAAGTGTGTCGTTGTTGTATACGTTTCAATTGTAAAACGCTAAATCATCACGACATTGTACAAAAAAGAGTGAGTCATGATCGAATCGCAAACGCAATCTCAATTAATACATATATCATTATCATATATATAGATGTAGTTGATGTGCGTGATGGTAGTCTGTGCATCGAACTCTGGCATATCTGCTTAAACTGATATGGTCTGTTATAGTTTGAAATATCCATGAGGGGTACATAGTGGGCGTTGTCTAAAATAAACAATGGTGATTTGGTCACTTGTTGATGAGCGACAGGTCGGGGTAGGACGTTGCATGAATTTTATACCATAACATGATGATTTGTTGAGATTAAGGCTTGTCTGTGTCGGACATGTCAAAGCGTATAGTCGCATTAGATAGAATATAATATTATTTTCCAATCCATTTCTAATGGTTATCAAGAGCTCAGTCAAACTCTCTTCAATATATGAGGTTCCCTATATTCCCACTTTGCTGAAAACTGATTTCAATTTTATTCTCTTTGCGTTTCACTATATAAATGACTGCAACACCAAAATTTGTAGTCGACAATGGGAGTCAATAATACATCTTGTCAATTATGTTTAATGACAATTGTGTGTCCTGGTGCTTCATGATTTGATGCACCATTAACTGTTTTAATGGCATTATATTGACTGATAAATTTTCACGTCGCCGATGTCCAATAAATTAGCAAGAAAGGAAAATGTCTACTTTCGTCAACTTCCGAGATAAAGTCCAAATTTAAATTTGTCGGCCTCGTGTTATCACAAAGGAAAGTAGTCTCATAACACTTCCATCTACTGGTTCGCCGGTTAGGATGGTAAACATCGCCCAGAAATCGCACCACGTCGGTTTAAACTAGATTGAGCCGCATTGGACCAGATCCTGCACTGTCGGCTGCTGGTTATATTTCACTGCTGAGAACAACAGGTGGCAAAGATGAACCCGTATGTCGCTTGTACCATAGTAACCGAAAAGTTCTGTAGGTCTGTGGCATAACACGGGCGAACGGAGCAAGGTTTACACTTCGTCGTTATTGTAAGGCGTGTGACATCACCAAATCCAACCAGTTACATCGTAGTGCGGGGAAAGACGTCTGCGTTCGGTAAATATTTTGAACCGAAAAAGTAAACATGATGATTGATTAAAAAGAAGAAATATTATATTAATACCAGTTTCTCGCTATATCGGTCTTCATACCACCAACTGCACCCATATAAGTAAGTGTTTGACATGATTTGCAAGTAATGCGGATATGATAGTCTCATTAAGTTTGGTTCTACTTAAACCAATGAATATGTGATGTATTTGAAGCAAATTGATGCATTTGATGAGGAATTCATTCATTGGATACTGATGTGGAAGTGGAATATCATGCAAGAATGAAACATAGCGATAGCCTACGAAGTATTTTCTATATATTTCCATACGTGATTATCTCATTCCGTTCGTTTACAAAATACTGGAATACTGTGGAATTGGCTGAGCGTGGTACCACACAATATATATTTACCCAGAGTGATAATGTCGCCTTCCAATTCTTTGCCTAATGTATACTATATGATGCCGCGATTGCATCATCCACAAAAACGGTAGATATAGGGTATCCGAGGGATAAGATAGATTAACTAGATTCATCCGATTTAATTCAGCCAGATGCGATTGGATGTAGAGACCTTCAAAGCACGGTGTTAGGATATTCTGGAAATAATTACGTGCACGCACGTTGTTACACTTGTGTTTGCCACTCGTATATCCGTATATGTATTCCTCTTTGTATTTTTTTGCGAGGATTATAGGATACTGATCGCTAAATCAACCTATCGTTTTAATGCAAGTAACCGTTATCCAAAAGTCATAGTAGGCCTATATTTACGGTCTGCGGGCTTATCAGTATATGACATGATAGCAGGAATCACCTTGGCATGCGACAGTTGAGCGTATGGGTTCAAGCTAGGTTCAGATTAGTGATTAGTAGTAGGGCAAGTTTTTGCAACTTTTGCAACTTTTTTTACAGCTTCCTGCAGCTTCCTAAATACTCGGAAGTTATGTAGAATGCTGTTTTAAGCTGTTTGAAGGAATCTTACAGTGCAACTTTTTGCAACTTTTCTCCATTTTTTTCATGCAACTGTTTGCAAATTATGCGATTTTTCGTGAAACTTTTTGCAATTTTATTCGATTTTTCATGAAACTTTTTGCAAATTAATTCGATTTTTCATGAAACTAAATTTTTACTGGAAGTATTTGGCACTATATGTAACTAGATCGCTCGATCATTTCACTGTCGTTTAAATTTGACGTCCTTTCTGATTTGACGTACATTCAGGAGACCGACGAAAATTATATTTTTACGGGGTTAATTTTTCAAGCTATTGATTTTGTTGAAGTCGCAAACACTGAGTTTGCTACAGTGCCTTGGATAAGTATCGATTCGAGCATCTCATGACCTAATAATTGTAAGTAAATAGTCCATAAATGCAACGTTTTAGTGCAACGATTGTGAAAAATAAATGCAACGTTTTACTGCCACTTTTGTGAAAAATAAATGCAACTTTCTACGGATTTGACTGCAACAAAAACTTGCCCTAGTGATTAGCTAGCTCAAGTGTCGCATGCTCAACCGCCCAATTTCAATATTTTCTATATATGTTCCTGCTCAAACATTAGTATCTAGTAGGCTACTAGTATTTACGCCCATTTTCATTGCATAACCTGACTTTTTCGTAGCAGACGATTTCCGCAATAAAATCGAAATGGTCAAGAAAGGTTTACTGCAACGCCTCTCGGAAGGCCCCGTGGTAGGAGACGGCAGCATGTGCTTTCTGTTAGAGAAGAGAGGATACGCCAAATCCGGAATGTTCACCCCGGAAGCTGTGATCGACTACCCGGAAGCGGTGCTGCAAGTCCACCGTGAATACGTGCGGTCGGGGGCCGACGTCGTACAAACGGCCACCTTTTACGCGACCGATGACAAGCTAGCGTACGGTACAGGAAAAGAAAAAGTTGCTTACTCTGTAGGTTTCGATATTCCATTCGGGAAACATTTCATAAATGATTTGAATGAGTGTTGAGCTATAAGCTTTTCCGAATTAGGATATATAATTCATGTTACTGAACTCGCAAAAAAATTGAAAATTGACGTAATATTCATAATTAAAAAGAAATACCACAAAAATAAAGTTCGGTCCATATCAAATCAGATTCCATTCCCAAAAGCACGAGAAAGACGAATGTCTGTAGAGTAGACCAATCTTGACTCGCTTTTTACTTCATAGTTCTTCCGTAGCATTTTCAGGGAAACCAGAAATGACATCATAATTAGAGCATATAAGCATCTCAAAGCTACGATTAGAATTAAACAACCGACATTTCGCTCTTCATAGGCAACTAGAGAATTTTCAACTCTCCAAGCCTGATTAGACGTGATAAGCGACAACGTATTTCTGCTATTGCGAAGTAGCCCACTCATTTATAAATTTGCCTTTGCACTACTTAATCAGTTCCTATTGCTCTTGGTCTTGATTACCTCCACTTTCACATGTTGATAGGCAAGCCTATAGTTACTTTTTGTAATAATATTTAGAAGAGCGAAGATTAGTTTGGGGATAAGTTTTTATCACCGGTATGTGTCAAATCGTCATTACTTGAAAACCATGATATTTTATCTCTACAGAAACTAGTCATACTTTATTATTTTAAATGAATCAAGGTAAACATAGAAGTTTGTTTATGACTGGTATGTTAATACAACCAAACTCCATGATGACTCCCTGGCAGTAACTTCATAATATGTTTTCAAGTATTATTGTGTCTATTTGTAGCCCTATCAATTCTTTTGCGTTATTCTGGAAGCCACATCTTGCAACGTTGACTACTATTGATTACTCGTAGAGTGTCGACATCAACAAAGCCGCCTGTGAGCTAGCCAGAAAAGCTGCTTCCGAAAACGACTGTCTAATCGCCGGCGGGTTCAGTCCGGTTCCGAGTTTTCGCGACGAAGGAGAAGAAGCAGCCAGGAAAGAATTCTCGAAACAAGCCGACGCCTACAGAAACGAAAGCATTGATTTCGTCATTGCCGAGGTGATTCATCACGTCATCTGCTGTGATACGCGCTCAAAATATAAGTATCAGAATATGAAGAGACTGTTGAAGACACAGAACAGCGATATACAATTGACTGATATATTGAAAATCTGATAAATTGAAAAATCGTATCTATCATACGTATGTTGATATGATAATTCAAAACTAGTTTCCGACGATTACCGATTTCTCAGCCGACACTATTCGGGTGTATTTCGTTATGAACATAATATTCTATTGCAAACCAGATATATTCACTTTAGTTCTTCCACGACATAAGAGAAATTGAAGTATGCGCCGAGGAAATGAGAAAGCTCAATCTTCCAATCGTGTTATGTATGAGAATCGGGCCCGGTGGAGACGTGAACGGAACTGCCGTCGAGGACTGCGCGCTGAGGATGGCGAAAACGGGAGCTGATGTAATTGGTATGGATTCAATTTGGACATATATCTTCTGAATGTTATATGGATAATGGCGTCCCGATATTTGAGCATGGGGCAATGTGAAAACAATGATTTATGCTCCTATAACCCCAATCATAATCCTACCTCCAAGCGGTCTGTTCACAACCTTAGTGCGACCTCATTTCTGACCTAAAAATATTTTAAATTTGCAATTAAAGAACAGGTTAGCACCTTCGCCCAGAGCTACTCTCGGCCGATTTCGGAAGCTTTGGGACCGTCATAAAACAGGCGAACGACCCTCCGAGTGAAAATCACCGACATCAACACAGCTCAAACGTTATATTAGCCGCATGTTCATGTAGGCATAACTCATTCTAAGGTGCCGTATACTAAAATATAGCCGTGTCGCGCATGGTCATTTGTCTCAGTACTGTATGCAGCCCTAACCCGAAGCCAAACCAGAACTCCAAATATAATCCATCATACATTTGTACATTCTCTGCAGGCACCAATTGCTCGTTTGATTGCAATACGTCTATAAAAGTGTTGAAACGAATCAAGGCCGCACTCGTCCACGAAAACCTCGACAAATACCTCATCTGCCAACCGACGGGCTTTCTGTGCCCGGAGACTGAAGACCATCCCAACGGATTTTTCTCACTACCAGAATACCCACTGTGTAAGTGAGGTACATGCACGTCGAGTTATACGGTGGTCCGCATACGAAGTCACGTACACGAGTCAACAACATCCATATGTTATGAATATTATTGTTAGGTGTTTCGAGTGGAAACTATCACCTGCTAGGCAGTTGAGGTGTTGTGTGCTATGTACTACAACACAAAGAAATTCAGAAAATGACAATAGCACATGTTAGATGGTCGTGAGATTGAGATTTCATATTGCACATATAATTCATAATAATGTTCATACATGGTATTAACATATTCCTGATAATATAACAATAATTAGGCATATATACGGAAAACCGGCGATTCACTGTCGCTATATGCCAAATTGCCAAAGCTGCTCCATATTCGCTATTTGAGCGTTGGAGATTAAAGCTATGTGCACAGATATTGATAGTTACGTAGGCTTTTCGTATTTGCCTATTAGAACTTGTTTGGTTTTACTGGATAAGACAAATACCGGTACACTGTTTGCCAACTCACATGTCCTGTATACCAACGCTGCAGTGCGATTGGACAGTGGTTCACTGGTTACGTAACACTCACTTCATCATACAGGCTTAGATCCCCGAATCATGACGAGGATTGAAGCGCATAGGTTTGCCCGCCAGGCGTGGGATGCCGGCGTAAGCTATATCGGAGGATGTTGCGGCTTTGAGCCCCATCATATTCGTTCTATTGCCGAAGAGGTGAGATATTTGATACGGGATCTTCGAGACATATGGAATACGCACGGGTTGAACCTTTAATACTGCCAGACTTGTTTTCTGGTATGGTAGATTAGATTTCTTGCCACGATTTCATCACATGATGCAGTGCTACAACAGTACTGGCGAATGACAAAATTACCTAAACGATTTTCAAGTCGATTTATTGACGACACCGCGTAAGTTCTTGGACGGAGTGAAATTGGATACACGGAGGTAATCATGCAAACACCACAGCGGTCATGTCCTTTCGTGTCAACCCGTCGATATGAGCGGATGTGGTACTCATACGGAAATAAGGCTGTATATATATCCATTCGATTAAAAACTGAAGTAAGAAATCAAATTCTGGAAAGTGCTCGAGCCAGTGTTTTCAAATAGTAGATGCAGCCCCTGTGGCGAGATAACGTAATGGTATAATCCATAGCTGCAACACCAGCGGGTGGCGGGTTCGAGCCCGACCGAGGTTGACTCCATAATTCCTACCTAAAATGTTGTAGGTTTAGCTACGCTTCTCCTCGCCCCCTCATCAATGTAAGCGTTTCCTATAAAAACCTATAAGTGGGTCGTGATACAAGTCGGCAGGTACGGAATAAACATGCACAAAATTAGCCTGGTGTAAATGAACATAGTGGTCGACAAACACCATGAATATCACAAACAACAAGCCGCAGGTGGTTACAAGATGCATATTAGCGACCAATGCAAGATGACTGTTGCAGGAACAAATGGGTGTAATATTTGTAAAAAAAACTTCAGATACTGCGATACTGGGATATTTCGTAAAACTGCCATGGCAATTTCACTTATCAAAGCGATATGAATATATCGCAAAACTACTTTCTACTTTACAAATGCCAAAGTGTAAAAATAACAAGTTTTGCCCAGGAGACCTTTAAATAGACATGGAAGTGTTTTTTTTAAAATAAAAGTAAGTATTGCAAATGAGCAAAACATACTTGACTATACTCCGAAAAGTGGTTATTCGTTTCTTACTACCCATGAATATGTGTCGGTTTGCATATCATCAACACAAGCCTATGTCTTGCATAATTAGGGTATTCCGTATAGTTTCTGATATATATTATGTGTACTCTTATTACTGGCAACGTAATATAAGATAGGAGCAAATAAGATGAATAAGTTATACTAATGGTGTTCTTCAAAATGTATTCATATAGCTTGAACCGGAACGCAAATTAAATCCACCAGTGCACGACATGGCCCGGGCTTTCGGCGGAGAGTTCTTCAAAAACAGTCTGACTTCGGAGCTGCGCAAAGAAGTATTGTAAGTAACCATGTGCTTCTACATTTACACTGATTCGCAAGACTGGCTGTCAATGCAGGAGAACAGGCGACTACTGGTACAGCATGAATCCCGCGTCTGGAAGGCCGTTCAGCTCGAGCGTGTCGAAGCCGAAAACGGGAATGAAATTCCAATAGATATTCTACTTTTTAAATTGTTTTTCTTTTTATGCAAGAGAGGTGATAATTGATTTCCGGCGGTGAAATAAATATATATCATATTTCGATGGCATGCCTGCAGTTATTATACAGAAAAGATAAACCGGATTCGAAATTGCTATAGATTCGATAGAAAGTATGAAGTTAAGGTTTGACTGAGTGAACTTTTCTATTCACGTATCGTCGTCATGCAGGAATGTCGATTACTAATCGCACTCAACTGTTAGAATAATTCTGTGCCAAATTGCTGGTCTTGTCCTGGCAGTAGCCTTGCGTTCATGAGACCTGTGAACTTTAATCGTGTTTATTCAATTCGGTAAAGTGGACAATAGTGTAGGCCTAGCTAGATCACATCACATTTCCAAGAGATTTTAGAGGATAATACTTGAGGCAATGCTGTTTTGTAGAGAATTCTAGGATCTAGTGTTCTGAAAGATTATTCCTGAAAATATAGGCCCCCTTGTGTGCAACATTGAATCAGTCTAACTTCCGGTCACATTTTCTTGAAAAATGGATAGCGCAAGACTTTCTTTGCATCGTTCTTGGTGTGTATTTCGCATAACACATTACATGGAGCGAGTGACATAATCAATCCCAGCAGGACATTGGCGGACGTCATGATTCAGTACGACAAAGCGACGTTACTAACGTTGCATTTGAAACCAAAACGAATTTAGGAAAACCTGTATAAAGCATGACCCCATTAAAATACTTTTTTAGCCACTACGTCACGAATCCTTAATTGTGACGTCACAATGGTTTGACAACCTCTGCGACTGCGTACCCTTTCGCAATTATCTACATGTATGGCGTACCCCTCAAAATAATGACAGTGTTGGGATCAAAACTAACCCGAAATCTACCCTCCATAGTAGGCTAAGACGTAGCTCTCGTCACGTTGAATGCAGAGAAACAGAAATTCACTACAATTAATGAGGAAGTGAATAACAACGTTACGCGGCAATGTAAAAGCATAGTGGTTTAAGCCTTAAAAATGATACATTAGTTAGCTTAAACCAGTGTTCTTACCCTTTTTTTCTCCAGCACCCCCTTTCAAAAATTGCCTGAGTCTGGGGCCCACTATTTTAATGACTGAAGTAAAAAACAACGCTGAGTGGTTGTAGTATCCTACCCGGTGTCCGATATCACACGTACATGCAGTCTTATTCCGATCCTTTATTCACTCCGCTCTCACTCTGTCACCCGCTTCACTACTCGCCTCATGCATACTCGCGCACCGTGGTCATGTGACTCCTACCCACAATGCCAAGACACTACAGTGGTCAAAGTCCGGTTTCGGGTTGGGAATTCCCTATTAGACCACTCGACTAATTAACGGTATATTTGTATGTACTATTTTCGGGATAAAATCCAGGGTGAGGCCTATACGGGCTCACAGCATTCGGTTCGAGATCGATGTACAGATCCCGAATACTCCTCTGCGATTGGCAATACCAAGAAGTTAATTGTATTGGGTTTTGTTTTATTGCTTTGTGTGACTACTAAAGCAACTGAGAATGTGGTTGAGATTTGCTCACATTAAATTTAGTACTGCACCAAGCTCTTAACTTTAACATGAATGGGGGTGACAATGACAACACTAAGCAGTATCATCCTTTATAATACGATGAAGAAATACTCTTGAGGATTTAGTTTTGTAGCTCTTAAATACAAGTATATTTTTTTAATCATTTTGGCCAAAAAGCTTCAAAAAATCTTCAATGTACAAAGGGCATTACTCTCGAAAGTTGTACAGTAAAATGCCTTTTCGATACCGACACGCAGTGCGCTGCAGGATACAACATCTAGTTCTAAACATTTTGTGGAAAACAACCCGAGCTATCAGTATAAGTATTACTTTAATAATATTTTCATCATTTCAAAACACCACAAAACTGCGATACATTGAAAAGATAGGAAGGTATCGAAACGACTTGGAGTAGCTAGCGTGACGGGAGTGTTTTAACGGGGAAATGGCAATCCAATAGTACGCCAATTTCATTTTACATGAATTAAAATAAACAACTGCATTCATGGAAATATCGTCGGTGGATAATTCGCGATGAGCGCAACGAAAAACGGTTTGATTTGACAGATTTTGTCAAATGTTAGTCGGCAATGAGAACTCAGGGATATATAGAGCTATTGCTTTACTATATAATCATATGTCCTTACCACACCATCTACCTCGGTAATCACTAATAAGGCACTACGAGTGTGCTGTGGTGCGATGAAAAGCACTCCGATATGTTCGATAGAAGCGTCGTGCAACGAAATGCCTATACACATAGGACACCAGTTTCTTTGTTTGAAATACCGATATGAAACTTCAACTAAGTCAAATCACCTAAACTCCTAATTACTCCAGACAACGTGGGAAGACACATACTGCCTATTGAGAAACAGATATTGTACGTTCAAATTTTTGACAAGATCGAACCCACTCGACGACCAGTGTATTCGCGGCAAGGAACTCGTTCGAGCAGCACCTTGAACAATCGGTGATTTACAGGTTGATTTGTCATTATCACGAATTATCAATCGTCACTCATTCCGATACATTGTGGGCGCAGCCTATTCTGAACTTATGGGCTCATACCCAAACCATTTACATGTTTTCACAGACGGATTGAAGACCACTGACGCCACTGGTTATGCGATATACGTAAAAGATCGGAATGTAACAATATCCCACAAATACCAAGGAGCTCTGTCGTCATTCTCAGTAGAATCGTATGCCATATTATCCGCTCTTCATTGGATCGAAACGAATAACGTTAGCCAAGCTGTTGTTCTCAGCGATTGCCTTAGTGCACTGGGCTGTATAGCTAATTATCGAACAGATGGGCCTTTTATCGTTAATCAAATCGTTAATGTTCTCAACAGGTTGACGAGAGAGAAGGAAAGACAATCACGCTCATATGGATTCCGGGCCACGCAGGAATTCCCGGAAATGAAGTAGCCGATCGCCTGGCCAAGGAGGCGACATCATCACATCGTGCCATCACAATTCATGACATCCCTATGGACCAGTGGTCGGGAGCCTTTTTCGTCCAAAGAGCCATATTGGCCCAATTTTTTCCATTTTAACTCCCAAAGAGCCATACATGTCAATCAACTGTTACGTCACAATTGCAAATTCGTGACGTCATTGTAGCACTTATATAAACTCACATTTTCTCTGTAAAAACTCGTACTAATCATGCTGGTAACCTTATTCGAGCATGCGAAACTTGAGTTGCGAGAACTTAGCTCCGTCGTAATGCTCCTTTTAAATGCGACAACCCATGATCACATGCGTAAGTGGACCCAAACATGATCACTACAGCAGTGTATAGCCAATGTAAAGTGTGATACTTCAGTCACATGGGGTCAGGGGAGGAAAGCGAGGCAGTTCGTCACCTGTCGCCAGGATGAGTGAACGATAATTGTGAAAATTTCAATTATTATTCGCATTTTCTATCGATGTTAATGAATGACTGAATTTTCCTCCGAAAATTAGGCGATTTGCATATTTATCATTCAAAAAGACAGCCCGATGCGAGAGGTAAGGCACAGACGGACCGCAATTGACAGCACAATTCATCGTAGATAGCTTAAAATTTATAATAACTGTAATGAACTGAATGTAACTGTTGCACTGATTACGAAAATCTAAATCCGGATCGACTTCTCAATTCTAAAAGTATTCGGCGAGAACATATAACGTTGCGCTGCACTCCTTCATTTTATCGCTTGTGTTACAAAGCAACTTATCAATCAAGAACGTGGATAGCTATATGGCGTTGTTTGTAATTGTGAATGTCACTTCCACGGCAGTTCATTTCGCGCCGTAGATCAGGAAGACGGTGAGTATATATTTGATAACGGCGTTGTCATTTATGGGCATCGCCATGTCTGCTATTCTCTTTGATCAATCAACGTATCGTGCAATCAAAGATTTCGAGTCGGATGCATCGAATTCGCGAGTGATATTGGTCGCAGGCGCGACAGTAACTGACATTTGGGGTTTTTGAAAAGGGCTGTCCGAGCCTCTAACCCTGAAGACGGCATTGCCTTCACCTCACAAAGGCATGTTTATACGCTCACGAGAATAATTATTCTGGTCGTGACGAAAATTTACCAACAAGTTGCTGCAATATTGATCAATTCAGTAAAATATATCTATATTTGGCAAAGAGCCATATCTTACACCCAAAAGAGCCACATATGGCTCGCGAGCCATAGGTTCCCGACCGCTGCTATAGACGATGCAAAGAAAATCGCTTTACGTAAATATAAAGCTATTTGGAACCGGGAATATCTCGATTCAGAAACAAGAAGCCATTACAAAATCTTCAGACCAAATCTGGAGGTGAAATTACCATCAGTCCCACCACGACGCAACGAAGCTACGTTGTTTCGACTACACACCGGCCATTGCGGACTCAATGCACATCTCCACCACATTGGCTGCTCGGAATCACCATTGTGCGAGCATTGCGGCGAATTAGAAAAGGTCGAACACTATATTATGACTTGCGCACATCTGACTGAGATAAGGAGAAAGCTACAACGTATCGCGCACACAAAGAACGTACCTTTCCAGCTATATAACCTTTTAACGGACAGCAACATTATCGCTGATCTACTGGACTTTATACGAGGGTCAAAGCGTCGCATTTAACTACTTACAGAAACAGAAACAGAGCTGTCAGATCACTTGTCAAACTGCTCCAGCACACCGTCATAAATGAAGATTTCAACCCTAAACGCAAACGGAATACAAAATAGACTTGCAGACATAAAGAACTACATTCAACAATCAAATATGGACATACTCCTCTTACAAGAGACGCACGGAATAAATAAATCGGATATAATGGATGGGGATGAAAGACTGGGATTCAAGATATTCTTCAACAACACAAATTACACAAGACAATTCGATGGAGCCGCAATAATGGTAAATAAAGACCACAAAGGTAAAATCTTAAAACTTCTACTCCCGTCGAGAATAGGCTCCAAAGTATAATAATAGAAATGGACCAATGCCCTGTTGAAGTAATCAATGTCTACGCTCCTTCCGGGAATACGCCAGCCGCCATAAAAAATAGAATCAAATTGTTAAACGCACTGGACATAGAGCTCGATAGAATCGACACCCCTATTGTAATTGGAGGCGACTTCAATTTTGTGACTGATCATAAGATGTTAAAGCCAAACGAAAGTTTGCTAGTACAAGCGAAGCTAAACAGTTTGAAAAGTCGATAGAAGATGCTGGTATGGTTGACATCTTCAGACATAAACGCCCCGGCGCAGAAGAATATACACATATAACGAAATATGGCGCAAGCAGAATCGATAGAATTTATATGACATATGAACTCATTGATCAGGTCGTACATGTGGGACATGAGAACAATTCCGTTGCCGACCATCTAAGCCCCACTGCAACCCTAGTCTTTGAAAACAAACCAGGTGGCATAGGCCGAATTGGAAGTGTAACAGCGACCTTCTGAAAGATGAAACTTACCGTGACATTATGAAAAACCTGATTGAAACAGAAAACTCCAAGACTTAATCATATGAATCAATTACCACCTGGTGGGATGCTCTAAAAACTAAAATTGGAAACGTTAGTAAAAGATACCAAATCCTAAGGGACAAACAACCAGACCTATCCGTACGATATGAACGTGCAAAGGGAAAGCTAAAAATGCTAACCAGAATTGACACCTTTGAAGGGGAAAAATGCTCCACAAGGCAGTTCTGGGCACAATTTAAAGGAAGAAAACGAATAACTGACATTAACGAACTGCGCGCAAACGATGGCAAGATAATTAATAATCCTAATGACATTGCTTACCAGATCGAGCAATTCTATCTAGAACTGTGGACACAACCCCAATCAAGTATACAGCGCTCTCAGGAGGACTATCTCGCACCGTGCACCTGGTCAACTACACAGCAGACCAACTCAGAGGAACCGAAAGCGGAACCCTTATATCAACATGAGGTCTGGAACGCGCTGAGCACCATGAAAAAGGACAAAAGTCCGGGAAGAGACGGTATTACCAGTGAATTCTACTCCACGTTCTGGAAAATCATTGGTAGGAGGCTTACTCAATTGATAAATAACGCGATTCTATTTAACAACATGCCGGAAAGCTGGGAGTCAGCAAAAATAATACTAATCCATAAGGGAAAGTATAAAAAGAAGCTATAAAATTGGCGACCAATCTCGATTCTCAATAGTGAATATAAAATAATGGTAAAATACTCAACAATCGACTAACTAAAGAAATTGAATCATCTATAAGCAAATCGCAAAAAGCCGGAGTCCCTGGACGCTATATGAACACAATTCATGACAATGTGAGCGCAATTAAGAACTACTATAAATCAAATTGCAAAGAGGCTTACATAATGACAGTTGATGGGAGGAAAGCGTTTGACAAAGTAAATCAACAAATGTTGATGAAAATCCTGGCCAAACTACCGCTAACAAGAGAGACTTTTAACACCATCGCAGCTATATATGCAAACCCAACTGCCGCAATTGAAATCAACGGGCTAGAAATAGCAAAAATACGATGTACAAGGGGAATTAGACAAGGATGCCCCCTAAGCATGACACTATATGCAATAAGTGCCGACCCATTAGCTCAGAGGCTAATTGGAAACCCAGATATTGACGGACTAAGAATTGGGGGAATCACCAAGAAAATAGACCAATTTGCAGACGATGTCAGTCTGTATATTGGTTCTATACGCGCAATAACAGCAGCGCTCGACGAATATGACATATACCTCAAAACAACTGGTCAAGATATCAACCTTGAAAAAACAGAAATTCTTCCCCTCAACAACAAGTCGAGAGTAATCCTCCAAAATTCCCGACATGCTGTACTAATAAAACCAACAATCAAGATTCTGGGAATCTACCATGGCGACTATGACGTTGAAAAGAACCATGATGAATTGATAAAAAAGCTGGAAGCAAGTGCAAGGAACATCAAAGCAAAAAAAACTGACATGGATTGGGAGAATTCAGGCAATAAAAGCATACATGCTATCCAAGATAACTTACGTCTATTACAATCTACAGATAACTGAAAAACAATCAAAGCAGATGGGAAGGATCCTATACAACATCCTATGGAGTCCTGAAAACCTGGAACAAAAATCAAGGAACACACTGATCAGGCCAAAAGAATATGGAGGATTAGGAATGCCTCACATACCGACCACGATCAACGCCAGAAATGCAAAGCGCCTACAGGAAATAGCAAAACTCGAAACACCCGAGGACATATGGCATGCCGAGGCCATTCACAACCTGGGGACCAAGGTGAGGTCAATAAATAAATCCCTCTACAACAGCCTCTTTCCTCACAGACAAATGCCAACACACAAATGGACCGAGGAGAAACGCATATACGACTCACTCGAAAACGAAGAGACGCCAACCTACGATCTGACTCAAAAAGAGATATATGCTTCACTAATACGAAGAAAAACGAAACACGGTGATCAGGAAGACACTTACTGGAAAGAAATATGGCTCTACAACGATACCATCAAGCACAACATAACCAATCACCAAAGAGTAATATCACATCGTATTAACAATGAAGCATATTTTACAGGCGCAAGGAAGAACGAAGCGAAATGGACGAGGAGGAAAGATGCAGAACTAAAAAACAACTGTAAATTCTGCAAAAGCAGCCATGAAACCCTATATCATATCTTCACGACATGCCCAATTTACAAAAATTTATTCTACCTTGTCAGATCCGACCCCGAGGACTCCCTGCAAACCGACATCAACGCTTCTACGGAAGAAATCCTCAGAAACACCTACGAGGGGCCGCACAAACTCATCGCGATTACAACCTTCATGAAAATGAAATGCGAAATATGGGAATGAAAAAAAACGCTTGATATTAAAAATGATTACGCCGAAGATATCAATTCAAAAACCGACGAGATCAGAAGAAAATTACACAAACCAGTAAGAAGACAATGGGATAGAGGGTGAAACGCGAAGCAGACCTGATGAACAATTGAAATCGACCACGCGCGCGCAAACGCTAATACCGAAATACATAGATAATATGCATAACGCGATATTAAGCGATATTAAGCACTTGACTAGTTCCTATAGAACCTATAATACTTAACGCACTGTTATTTTGACATTTATCCTGAAATCAACCGTAAAAAAATGAAATATTCAGCCAATATACTTACTGACCATGCCACCGCTAACCGAAAGATGAATGACATCTTATGCAACATCAACACCCCACGCTTACCTGTATTGCCCTATTCTACTATGCATTTCTTTTATATTTATGTGTGTATTACATTTTGAAATAAAATCACTGAAAAACTACTTACTGATATTGTGTTTTCATGCCATTTTTTGCCATCATATTGATCAAAATGTCTAAATCGCCGTGGTGCAAAAAGCCTTCGATGCGAAAAGCACCACTAAATGTTTTTATTCCTAATAACCTCGTGGCCATTTTTCTTCAGCGCCCCCATATACCGCCCCCTGATCCCAGCGCCCCATACTGCTCCTGATCCCAGCGCCCCCCATTTCACCCCCTGAGCGTTTACGTCCCCTTCAAAACCCAAATCGCCCCCTGGAGACAAGGTCAAGAACCACTGGCCTAAACCTTGTTCCCGCTTGTCACGTAAACGCTAAAATCGCTATTGCAGAAAACTTGCTAAAGTTACTAGCTTAACCCCGGATATTCTCTCGCGTACCACGGTTTGAGATACCCTGGTCTAGTCTATAGCTAAAGCAACCGAGGACCGTGGTAACGTCAGTAGCTGATGAGTCATCAAATATATCGGCATGGCGTAGAACGTGCAAGCCTGGATGTAACAGATGCTCAAGCCGTGCATTTTTGGCATTTTTCTGATTTTATTTTTGGCAATTTTGGCATCGCCATGAATTCATATTTATAGACTCGAATTAGCCGCGTAAATTGCTCAAGTGTGGTCTCTCTTATGAAACGAAAGTCACAAAACAAGCAGTATCCACACTCTGCAATCAAACAGCAAGATTTAAATCGTAATCGAGAACGGTGCTGAAGACCGAATTTACCCGAAACAAAACCGAGCGCTTCTGCAAAATCTATTCTCAATAGTCGATTCACTATGCGTACAACATTACCGGCAGTCACTCAGGTTACAATACTTACGATAACAATTTAAAAGGGTTTCTCTCTCTGATACGTTTGGGTAGTAGCCTTCACTACCCAACCAAATGGTTAGAAATTTTAAGTGACTTTAACAATAATATGAAACATTATCCACCCGGCAATGAAAAGCTAGGAAAGTACTGCATGTATATTTATATATATATATGTATGGTATACATATAGATTTGGAGGCCTTTTCCAAAGGCGGCATTTTTGGCATATGCCCAAAATGCCAAAAAATTCCTTATTTTTGGCATTTTTCAGATTTTATTTCGGCAGTTGTGGCATCGACAAGATTTCATATTTGTATACTCGAATTAACGATGTAAAACGTTGCATAGTTTAATCTCTCAGATCAAACGAAAGTCACAAAACGTGGAGTATCCACGTTGCGTCATCAAACAGCGACAGTAAAAACCAAATTGACAACGGTGTCGAAGAGTCAATTCACCCAATGCAAAATCGACCGACTGCTTCTGCAATATTTAATCCGAATAGTTGATTCGAAAGCCATGCATAATTACCCGTATCATCATTGATCAAGTATGATATTCGGAATCCGATTCGCATTTCCCATGATTCGATTTTGGTCATTTCCTTTTAGCAGGGCATGGTATGGTATGGTATGGTATTGAAGTATGGTATGGAAGGAAAATTCGGTATGGAATAGGGAAATGTGCAAGTATGGTATGTTATGGTAATTTTTTTCCATACATTCTATACTTTGGCAATTTTGCCAGAACCATGGCAATGAACGAACTTTCAATTTGCCAAATCGATTGCATACCTCAGAAAATCGTTCACTGACATGTCTATGTTCACATCTAAAATTGCGACTCAGACTCACTCACCCCTGTCGACATCAATACGAAGACAAAAAAAGTTGTACAACTCACATATGAAGCGAAATAATATTAATTAATATTTATATCTGAATATCAATAAAACGAATGATTTTCGATCGCTGTCGCGTTTCAGCTTACATTTCCCTTATAGTAACTTCCTCTCCGTAAACTACGAAGAGTAGTTTTACCATCGTATACTCTGTGAATGTAGCAGTTACATGAATATTTATCAATTTCTTGAACTTGGAAGTAACTTATTGCTGCATTTTGCTCGAATGATCACCACGCAATATCTATTTGACGTAAAGCATTATTGTTACTATAAAATATGTAGCTAATAGTCACGGAGCGAGGTTACGCCATGCCTGCCTCCTATATGCAACTTCTTTAAATCTGGTTATCTCTGATAGAAGAATGGACACTCCGATATTGGCTATAATTAAGCTAATGAGTATGACCCACACATTGACGGGGGAATCGGGCATTGGACCAGCTGTCGCAAAATCCCTAATGATTGTAGCGATGTAAAATTGTATTGTAAGTTGTAAGATATATTCGAATGGGACAATACCTTTTTTATGTAATTTTGTGGATAGTATCTTCATATTACTGCTAGAAGCGCGTTGCCACACTAGTTTTACTTGTCATGAGCTTTTATTGTGATTCCCATGTAATCTCGTCTTTGATGATTAGGCATCGCTTACATATGACAACAAGAAATTAGGGATTGAATTGGTGCATTAGAACTGTTAAATGAATAATTTCATCCAATATAATCAGATTATAGACGCCGGAAAATTTCCATGCATCAAAAATGGAATATTATCTGAGAGGTTGAGCAACTGGGAAAGTATGGAAAAAGTATCAAATATGGTATGGAAGAATGTTAGCTATGGTATGGGAAACTGTAAGTTTGGGATGGAAGGACTGAGGCGAGTTTGGAGTATGGAAATGTCCCATTCCATACCATACCATGCCATGCCCTGGTATTGAGATGAGAGTTTTTCCTACGTTCACAGTTTTGCATACCAAGCTGCAAAAGCGGTCCAGAACACATTTGAAGTTGGTGAGCCAAGGCTTGAAGAGTGAATACATCTACCAATTGCAAATATCATTTTTCTTTGTCTCCAATCCACTTCCATGTAATTCCACTCTAATCATTTTTCAACGGCAACTTTAGAGTAATTGATGTAATTATATTTGTCTTAAGAACGTTACAAGGGCCGAATGCGTAAGAATAGCATCAAAATCGTTGATGTTCCGTCTTATCAAAACATTGGAAACGATTGATCAATTGATATGTGTGGAGCGACCCCGTTGCGGCGTATACCAGTAACGGGATCGCGGGTTTGTTACTGGGCACGGGACCTCGTCTCTTTGCGACTGCCGCCTGCTCAAAAGATCACTTACCATCACAGCACAACCGACAACACCACAAGTCTATGTGGTTATAATTACATTGATACGACACAAGAAACTCATAACAGCGATGCTCATGAACACATAGCCTACATATAACGGAAGACAGACGATCTATAACACTCCTTCACGATACATGCACATTGCACAAGCATACTGCACAGCAAACTGTAACGGCACTCCAAGCTAACCCCACGCACACATACCCATCAGCCTAAACCTAGCCCAGCAGCCGTCTTGTCATCTACAAGCGAGTACGGACTACCAACGGGGCAACATCACTCCCTAGGTGCTCGCGTAGCACCGTCACTGACTAGGCCGTGCCCCAGTCAACTATCCGCGCAGAGACTCCGACCGGTACATCCAACTCAAGCCTGCTAATACAAGGCCAACTACCTACCACTTCAAGCCCTATCTGCCTAATAGCACCACTACTTCACGCTGCTGCTCCCAACTACTGATACTTCACGCTACCAAACCCAGAGACATACTCACTCGCATCCATCTTCAGATCCACGCTCTCAGCCAACTCCCTACTCAACTCACTCAACACGCGGTCTCCAGCCACACCACGTGCAACAATATTCTAAGCGGCAAATACAGAACATTTTGGAAACCTCGAGTTTCCACATGTGCTAATTCGGCTCAATGGGATTTGGAGTAAATTCAATTTCAAAGGCATCATCATGCATCATATCAATTGAGATAGAGATATCTCATAGCTTTAGGAATGTTGACAGCGTATGACTCTTGCTGATTAATTAAAAATATTCCAATCTGATGTCCGTGTTAGAGATGTCATACTTTGCAGATCGACTTCAGCGGATATATGTGGTACCCAAGAAGGCCCAAGGCAATACATTTAAATTTGGTGTGAGTGTGAGCATTTCGATTACCTAAGTATTGACTGTGAAGGCGCTAACCTTGCGTTCCGTCAGCAGATTATTATAGATTCGATCTTCCGCTTGCTGGGGGAATGATGACTACTTCGCCTACGTTTCCTCAAAACATCACGACAAAGTCGAGCTTAGAAACACCATCATCAGACATCAGCCCGCATGCGCTCGCTGTAATATGGAGTATAATTGGAATGCTGACAATCGTTGGATTGATTGCGAACATCGCAATGATCATTATCCTGCTTAGAATCAAAGCCAGTAACTTCACCTTGATCGTGACCGGCCTTAGTTTTTCTGATCTTGTATCGGCATTAAACAGTCCTTTTTACGTATACCAGTCTATATACAGCAGTAGCTTCGAATTGCCGTGGGGTTTCTGTTACATGATCATTCCCTGTGACACCGCAACCTCAATGGTGACGGAACAACATGTACTACTGCTGAGCGTAATCCGGTTTCGTAGTTTAGTGCATGATTTCAATTCACGCGGTGATGGTATGTCTGTACAGTACAGTCTTGTCGCAAACTGATCCTGGGATCATGGTTTATTTCATTTTCTGTCATGATTTGTCCGATGGTTTTGCAATCGCAACACGTTAATGATCATCATGGTAGCATGTGCACTTTCGGAGAGAAGCGTTTACTTTGGTTGAATGTGTTGACTGCAATTTCGATGACAATAGGAATATTGATACCAATCGTTTTAGTTGTTGCCATATGCATAGCGATAGTTTTCTTTTGCGACGCCGAAGAACATCTTCCATGTCCCTGTCCACCAGCAAGTCGTCAAAGCAGAAAGAGAAACATGCGATTTTTCAACTAAAAGCCATCATCATTACATTTCTTCTAGGGTACGGCATCAGTTATGGTGCACAAATGTCCTTCCTGATCAAAATAAGTCGTACGCCTAACATGGTCTTAGCATTAGTTTTCGTGCCGCACGCAACCCTTCGCGTCACCGAATGTCTCAATACGTTTCTGTACTATTTCGCGTCGAGCGAAATTAAGAGGTACAACGGTGTAGAGGTAGCGTGCTCAAATATGCCAGGAAGCGATTCAGTTGCTCTGAGATTGAGACTGCTGCTACTACTCACACTGCCACGACTACTGCAAGAGACAAATAATTGAATAAAAGAATGATTGACTTCATCCACGGAAACGTACTTTTCTATGTCCTTGATTACGAAGAGGATTGTATTTAAAATGAAATTATATTTAAAACACGGATGTTCAAAAAGGGACATGGTTTAATCAATGTTTATCGGTGTTTTTAGATATGACAATCTGTGTATGAAAAATAGAAGTTACAATATTTAGTTCATTCGCATACATGTCCAGTTGTGCACGACATAGAATTTTCAAGTGTTATGATAAACTTTAATTCAATAATTGTTTTCTCGTCATCAAATACCCAAGATACGTCCATTCACAGCCGACTGAGCTGCAATAAGCGGTAGTTGCTTAGTTGTCGCGTATTAAACAGGTCATCTTCCCTCATGGTCGCGTTTGCTAAATCAATCATATAGTAGGGATGGTGTGCACTTCTGAAATCTGGAGGTTCGCGTTCACAAACGAACCTTGGTAGGTACTGCACTGTGAACCTTTTTCATGTATCACAATTTTTCACGACATTATAACATCTTTGGCTGAAATTTTTTATGTTTCAACTTCGGACCAGCTATCTGTTCATTACATCGCATTGTGTCGTATCGTATTGTACATTGTGTTTGTCTTGTTCAGATGAAAAATATAATTCAACGATTTACGATTTACGATTTGATTGTTCCATTTCCAGTTTGACGTTTGCATGTACTTCAGCATTGTGGTATAATACTAGGGTTTTCATAAGTCAGTATTTCCTAAACTTTTTAGACCGCGACCCGAATCTGAGTTTTAATCAGAGGTGGTCAAAGTAGTCACTGTCGCTACTTAAGTAGAAGTAGAAGAAACGCCGGAATATCTACTCAAGTAGAAGCAGGAATGTTGGTTCACAAGTACGTGAGTAAGTAAGTATTCTACGCTTATTTTTGCCTACAAAACTGAAAACTGTCAAGTAGCAGTAGAAGTAGTCTAAAATCATAACTACTTAGAAAGTAGTGTTAGTAGGCAAAATCGACTTCAAGTACTTCAAAAAGTTGAAGTACTTCGTTACTGACCACCTCTGGTTTTAATGGCATCTCGCAACCCAAGTCCCACACTTCGAAATAAATTCATTATTAATATTAGTATTCTGGGCTACGTGTTTACACGTATGTATGACTTAGAGAGCGCGCAGACAATAGTTGTTTTCGAAACGCAACTCTATGAAACATGTCGTCTAATCACACGACTTCAAATTGAATGCATCATTTTTCTCTGTGGGAAGTCTCATTTGTACTGCGTTTGTACTACTGTCTACTCAGATTGCAATCATCGGACTGTTCGATGGGAACCATTTCGACGACCGGACATATCAATATCGAAGGTTTTAGCCAACCAGCATGGTCTATTTTGGTCAAGTTTTTATCGCTGCCGATCTTTTTAGCATCGTGCTTTGCCCAACGGTATGTTGGCCTAACATATATGCCCTCATGTGTCCCATCGCGGAAAGGGGTTGCTTCGAAATACCAGTGTCTGTGTATCCAGCAACACCCACTTGTTGCACACCCCTACACTAACTCATCCCAATGGTCGCCTTGGTGTTCTCCAGATAAACCCATGCCGGAAAAATCTTATCAATAATTCAAACCAAGTTGTGTAATACAAGGGTCGGCACATTTTCATGATTAAGCCATATTGTAGTAACAACGTTTCTAGGTGTTTCGCTTTGCCTATAGCATCCAACACAGTGAGCGCCGGACATGTAGAAACCAGCATCCTGAGATCGCAGGATGCACGACGAAACGTTTTGTCGCATAAAATTCAAAAAATATTGCATGCACATTAAAAGATTGCTCGGTTGCCGTCGAGATCCAATATTATACCGTTCGCGGCCCATGTTTGGGTAGCCACCCACACTTTAAGAACCCTTGTACTATAGTGTTATGTTGTTATGACAGTATTGATTATAATTTAAAATATACCCACCCTTATTTCGCACTAACCCGTTTGATGTCGTAGCGCTTATGCCTATCTATTATTCGTTTACGGTGAACATAACCGACCGTAAGAATCTACTGGTATTATTTTGGTAAAGTTACACATATTTATGAGAATGATGTTGCAGTTTCATGCTGAAGGAAGTGATAGTATAGAATGGAAGGTAACATTTACCTAACCGGGCCAGATAAATAATCCTGCTAGACTCCTAAGGGTGCAGTGATAACGCTCTTACCATCAACACGTATGGCACATGCGCCAAAGGCGTGGCACTTGCTTGTCCTGATGAAGTTCTGGCGTCACAAATGTGTTGGAGTGTTTAACGGAAAGCATGTGAACGTCCACCTAAAACAAAGCTATCAAGCAGGCGGCTATCAAGCACGCCGTTCCATTAAAATGTGCGGAATTTAAATCCCATTAGTTACTACAGTAATGAGGTAAATATCAGGCCATTTGTGGGTTCACATTCAAAGCAACTTGACGAGATGGTGTCAATGTTCAACATTGGCACAGCGTTCGTTGCACAGCCTAGAACTGTCCATCATTCTATCACTCGATAGAGCGATAGCCTTCATTATTCATTCATTCATTAATTCACCGTAGGATTATAGGATCATTAATACAACGTGCAGATAGGTTCACGGCGAATCCACATGGAGTGGCCGATCAAACAAGAACTCGCCTTGAGATATATCCCGATGATAATAGGAAAATAATTATGACATGCGCACACGATGTATTTTCGTCATGTTGGATACAACACTAGATCCAGTGAGCCAAGAGCCCATCCCAAAGTGAGCGATTGTGAGAGACGGGGCAAGAAAACTGTAGATGTAGAAGTAGTATACATGCAAAACTACTTTAGTAAGTGAATACAACCTATACTTGAATTATACGGAAAAATGGAAGGATGCGGTTACTGGCGACCTACAGTCTTTAGGAGGGCGAGAAAAATATGTCGAGCTTCAAAAGCAGCGATGAGTCAGGAAATTTGAGAACCAATGAAACGTCCCAGCGCTGAATAGTCCTGTCCTCTATGCTGGACGACTCTCGTGTTGCCGGAGAAATACCGTTCCATGATCGTGGTCAGTCATAGTTAGTGCACCCTAAAATCGTGCTGATTGTATGTTGATAGTACCAGAAAGGGTGGCGGTGGCGGGATAGCGTAGTGGTATAATCCATAGCTGCAACACCAATGGGTTGCAGGTTCGAATCCGACCGAGGTCTACTCCAGAATTCCTACTTAAGTGTTGGAGGTTTTTCTAGGCTTTTCCTCGCCATCTCATCCGCGTAAGCGGTATCTTATAAAAAGCCTAGAAATTGGCCGTGCTACTAGTCAGCAGCTACGGAATAAAAATGAAGATTATTGGCCTGGTGTAAATGACCATAGTAGTCGACAAACACCATGAATACCACAAACAAACAAATACACCAGAAAGGGTCATTAACGATGCACTTTTTACTTAATTAATTGTAATGACTTTTGCATTACATAACAGTGGTCTGGGGTAACCAGAAAAGGTCAATGCACCAGAGAAAAGAGCTATACAGACTTTTGGCAGAGGGAGGGAAAAGACTGTCAAAAACACAGAACGCCGGAGAACCTTTTCGACCCTTCCGCTTTCAAGGAATTGTCTTTCCTTGAATTCAAACGCCGTTGGACCGATAAATTAAATTGTTGCCGATAATCTTTAAACAATTACGATAATGAGAAAGCGTGTTTCGGCTGCTTTCTAGTGTGGAGTTGCCGCAGCGGATCAATGACCGCTGAGCAGTTGTCCTCACAATTATGGTGCCGATCATAAAATCACACCGAGGTCTTTTCCCAGCAACGTTCTCGCTGCCTTGTAAGTTTCATTTTGCATTATCCCCTGAATCTTAAATGCTTTTTGTTCGAAGTGGCGGAGTTTGCCTGCATTTAGTTGCTCTCGTACGTCCTCTACCGATCTGTCGTATGGGATGACAACGTCCCTGAAAATTATAACAAGCCCTGATTTGAGACTAAAAGTTCCTAGTTGCGCGGACTCTGACTGGCGAAAGGTACCTATGCGTTTCGAACACATCTCACTTATTACACCACCTGTGAGGACACGCGTTGCTGAGTAGAATATCGTGTGACCTTTCGAAGAGATACCAATATTACACATGAAATACGCCGGGGCTTTCGAAGTGTAAAACTATTATCCAAGGGTTGCGAACCGGCAATCTGAGCTAAGTATTTGGTCACCAAAACATAGATTCTGAAGGCATTTCGCATGCATCATGTATAGCGCCCTGGAAAGTAGCCGATGATAGCTCAAGATTTGCTATTGGATAGTAGGAATCGTCGGAGGCCCAACGCCGTGGAACACCGAACGATAACTGTTGTCTAGGCCAATTTGGATATGCATTGATCTAAAATAGTATTTGATAGGGATGGTGGGGGGTCATAAAAGGTTCAGCTTTGTTTGTTAGTTTTATGAAGGCAAACTTGAACTAGAACAGATGACGTAAACATATGTCAGAATGCTAAATTTAAACTCAAATTAATTTCTTTTTTCTGCCTATACGTAGACTCCCGTCTGTTGCCGGAGATTTAGTCGCACTGGACGCTTGGTGTCAGTATTGTAGCATAATGATTTATGATGATCTTATCTTGTAATAAGTTAACTGTGTAATTGTATAAGTTCGGGTTGATTTCGGGCCTTGAACAGGCTCTATTTTTTACCCTGCATTACTAGATCTTCCGGGGATCTTCGGAGCCCATTAACGATTTTGCAAGACTTTTATGTCAGTTTACTGTTGACCTGTCGCGAAACACTGGTTTGCACTTTGCAGACGCTGCCTTAGCACACTGCAAACAGAAATAATATCTAAAGGTGAGTCTGATTGGAATCACGCCACAAGATTCGAAATACAGTCATGCCCATCTGTATTAGGCGCGTCACTTTCGCAATTTCAACGCATCCGGAAAAGATGTGCCTAATATCGAAAGGACACGATGAGAGATGAGGCTGATTAAAGGATTTCGTATTGAATTGCGTATCTACTGCGAAAATGCCGCAACTTCATATCATCAAACACACGCAAGTTTCAACGCAAAACAATGAACTCACCGAATATGCGTGTATCAGTGATTTCTTATCGGCCACCACAATAATAGGATAACGTGATTGTAATTCACTCGGGTATTAACGCAGCGGTTGCTTACTCGTATACTAAGCCATGAGATCAAATGAAACACAGTGAAGTTTTCATTATTGTCCTGAATAATACATATAATCTACCGCGGAGTTTCAGCTCAAACATGTTTGTTTCCGCACGTCGCACAACAAGTCAATAGCTTTCGCAGTTTGAAGGTAAATATTATATAAAAACGTTTTCAAACGTTCTTCTTAGTAGTACCGGCATTTTATAGGTGTTTTCATTCAGTAGATGTCAGTTCGGAACCATCTTGTCACTCATAGTGTCGCTATCATCCTTCCATTTTATTAGTATACAAGTACGGACACTATAACGGACGAATGAATGTTGAATTGTATATGCAACACTGGTTTCTACTAACGTTGTATTTAAAACAAAAATCAATCTAAAACAAGCATGTTTAAAACAAGGCCCTCATATAAAAGATGTTTTTATTGTTGTTTTTCAAAGCCATGTCGTCACCAATATTGAATTGTGACGGCATAGTGGATTGACATTGACAATTGAAAATATAGGGTAAATATAGCTCCTTTGACGAGATATCTGAACTATTAATGTTGAACCGAATATTTTGCGGGTTCCAACTATCCCATATCGATATGTGTCAGCTATATCGGGTGGTAATTGTCCGTAGGCTCATACAACATGTTTTTTCGAAAGTATTTACACAATTATAGCATAATTTCACAACTTGAAAAAACACAACTTAAAAAAAAAAGGCATTCATTTAAAACATTGTTTAAAACATATTTTGAACAAAGTGCTTTAAAACACCGTTTGTTTTAAATGCAACCCTAGTTTCTACGATACATACTATCTGTATAGTCGCACTGTGACGCGCAGGTACTAATGTAAATTTGTTTAAGGTCACGGCTGCAGTGCACGTTTACATCCAGGCACAGTAGCCATAATAAATTCTGGGGATCTTTACAATCTCGCGTCTGCGGTTTACATCAGAAATGTATATTTCTACGTGCGAGACGTCTCGATGGAATAACGTCAGTTGCTGCTCAAACTATCGGCGATAGTTTTGCAATTAAAAGTTATAAACTATATTCCACTATTAGCTTGACGCGTATTTCTTCGTTACTCGAATTCCTGGATTTGATATGACCAATTAATATCGTTTACAAATCCATTGAATAGTTCAATCTATATACGTGTACCAACGGATTCACACAGACTTATCCTAATCTCTTCTCATAAATATGCTTTTAATATAATTCGAAGCGGTGATCTTCATTGACCTGCTATGTTCACTGCAGAATGCCACAAGGGATTCGACATTCCAACTTTGAGACTCAGAGTGCAAGTTAATGCTGTCACCTACCGCTGCGCGATATGCAGCTCCACCACTGAACACTCGTCCGTGATATTTAATATAAAAGAGTTCGGCATAGACTTGTACAAACTAAACATTTGGTTAGTTGATCGTCAACCAACTAACGGTTTTTTGAGTAGTTCTAGTTCCAGTCCTAGTTGCGGATTTTGAAAATTGAGTAGTTCTAGTTGCAGATTCTGAAAATTCTGTAGTTCTAGTTGTAGTTGCACATCTGAAAAAATATTAGTTGCTGAACAACTAGAGAGCACGTGCTGTGGTTTTCGGCGAATTGAGAGGCCGGTATTATGTTGAGCGACGTTTGTGCTGCCATTGCTCGCTCAAAGCCATCACTACTAACAGTGGCGTAGCCAGCGGGTGACTTTTTGGGGTCGGAATCTCTCCCATTTCAAACTCGAAATCCCGTTCCTTTGAAATGTCGATTCAATGTCTGATATTTCCGATAAAATAAAAATTAGTATACTTAATACGAGCACGAAATCCAGTCCTGTACGGTTCCTAACCTTTACTGACTTGGGAACCTCTACGTCACAGATGGGCAACTAGTTTTTGAGAATGACAGGCAGCAATTACGTTGGCGAACTAAATCAAAAGTTTGCACTATATTCGGCGGTGTATTAATATCTAATAATTTATAAATTGAAAACAATGAATAACGTGGTTAACACAAGCTTCTGGGTGGATGTGTTACTATTGGGCAATTAAGAATTTATAGTCAAAGTACAAATATAATATCTATCTCACGTAATTATTCGTAACAATGGTAAACAAGAAACATGGTGAACTCTTTTTAGTCACACCAACCCACAGACACGTTCTTCTATTAAAACACCAAAATGTATGGGATGTTACAGCTTGGTCGCTATCCCGAGCGGTATGTAGGTTGATAAAATCGTCTTGTTGTATTGGTAATTTCGCTGGCAGGTCGTCCAAATTCATAAGCCTGACTTAAATTAATCCATGTTATATCGAGTTTATTATGAATATAGATTATTCCAGGGATCGGATATCCCTGCCACGCGTGCCATTTTCATAGCACGCTAAATGATTTGATGTGCTTTATTATAATCATGTTTCCTGCGAAAAGTAAAACTAAAGTTTTGAAAATGGGAAATGCTCGAATGTGAATCCAAAATATTTCGTAAATCAACATGAAATAGTGTCTTTTGGGACAGATTATGTTTTTCTTCAAAATGTTCTCCGCACTTTTCACGTACCCGTATAATCCGTATTTGGTTCACGGGCAGGTAAGTGCCCAGGTCTGCCCTACGCTAATCTACAAGCCTTCGGAGAACCCTTAATTTTCAGTGAGTCACAAAACAAAAGTCTACCACATGTGTGCGCATACCATATGTATTGAAGTCTGTAGGACTACCAGTAAAGCTATTCAGGCAGACTTGTACAAACTACCCATTTAGTTAGTTGATGGTCAACTAACTAACGGTTTTTTGAGTAGTTCTAGTTCCAGTTGCTGATTTTGAAAATTGAGTAGTTGTAGTTGTAGTTCTAGTTGCGGATTTTGAAAATAGGCTAGTTCTAGTTCCATAGTTGCAGATTTTGAAAATTGGCTAGTTCTAATTCTAGTTCTGGCTGCGGATTTGAAAAATCGGGTGGTTCTAGTTCCAGTTATAGTTATGAGTTTTAAAAATTGACTAGTTCTAGTTCTAGTTATAGTTGCGCTTTTTGAAAATACAGTAGTTTGTACAAGTCTGGTTCTGCACGTAAGCACCACGTGTGCCAGAGAAAGAGAGAGAGAGACTATCTATTCCACACTATATTCATATCAAACGCACGTTTTTGATAAACAGTTACCCAAGAATGTTTATTATCAGAAAACGCCGTAATGTCGATGAAAATGTGTGTCAAACCGTGTTCCGAGGCTCAGTATTTAGTCTCTCGAAACAGCTTCCTAGGTGTGACATGAATCTGTTTGGAATTTGGAAAAATTGCTGTATTATTATATATTCAATATTTAAATGAATTTCGGGCGTATCCTCGCTAATCCTAGTCGATCGTCGGTACGAATTAAATCAGAATTATAACGCCATGGCAATGAAATACTAGTTTCCTTGTTTTGACAAATTAGAGGCTGCAAACGAGAGAGACTGAAAGCCTGGAATTGACAACAAAATATTTATCAACAATAATGCAACCTCGTTTCAGTCGTAGAAGAACGAATAACGAAACACCTCTGTGCATTAACAAGCGAAAAGAAACTTTTCTCAAGCAACATTCCTTCTCTTCCAAGCGTGCCGCGAGCATTTGATGATTATTCTACTTAGCCGTAAACTGAATAAGTTAAGGACCCAATGCTGTACTGACTACTTCACGTTTTCCCTCTTTATGTAATTGATAACACTGGTCGACACATATTTTGAGGCAGACAAAGTAAGATTGGTTTGGGGGGTTCAGAAGGACACTGATTCCGAATATGACGTCCGTTTTATTCAAATTGACCCTATTTTAGGAGATAATCCATGGGGCTATTTTGACGAAAATCTCATGTTTTCGCTGTATGGGCTTGATAGAAAATCTGCTCAGTCGTACTATTAAGTTCAGAAATGCACTCTACTTGTTATTTTGACACGCTGAAGACTGTTTTAAATCAAAATTGGTTCTCGCACTATTTTCGGTTGTAAGCAGTTTAGTGCAGTTTTTCGAAACGTTCCAGCAACAGTCTGCCATAATATGTTCGTCGCATCTGCACTAATACCTTTCTTTTGTTGATTTGATGTATTGGTGGATCTCTCCCCTTTCTATTCGCTCTAATCCACAATATTATCAGAAAATATTGCAAGATGACTGAACAGGAAGTGAGATTTAATGCTCATGTTTGCTTCAAGGTTTCCATGTGCAGATACCAATTCTCGGACCAACTGTTTGTATAGTTGGGTGCTTTGTAATCTTCCAAAAAGTTTTATTTACTTCATCCTAGAAGAGCTTCCATTCAGTGAGCACCTCTTCTAATATGAAATTGTAATCCTTAGTCCGTATTCGAGTCTGAGATCCATCAAAGATTCCAGATTTAAGCTTCTCGTTTGATATGGATATTGGGTATACCCACTTTGTTGGCTTTACGGAAAATTATCCATTTAGTAGTGAAAAGAGATGAGACGCATATGAGTATTTTAGTTAAGCTTCCCAGGGACAAATTTATCCTTCTCTTTCATCTTGGTAGAATGACTAATTGGTAGAGGAGAAAATGTATTTCCACTGTGCAAAAGTACAATTTTTAGGCTTGACAAACTTCTTTTTTAACAAACAAATTTCTCGCATAAGGTCATGTTAATATTGATGGAATAGCTGAGAATGACATGAATGTTTACCGTAGTCAATTAACTATTTATTCGCATTGTAAAAGTAAAAAAATCCAAGATCTACTTCCAACCAAGTAAAATATTCAAGGGTAAATACAGTGATTTTAAGCTTTTTTAGGGGTATAAATATCTTCTTTCTGGAGCCAACCTGGCAAAACTAATGTGATATTCGTAATCAGGAACTTTGAAAACTCCAGAAACGGCTCCTAGATGTTCTGTCAAATAAATTCTTTTTCATTTTGTTGGCCAGTGTAATACACCTGGAATGCGCGAAATAACTATTAATATTAATGACCACCGCATCGCGAAACATGACCAAAATATTGCCAAGATACACACGAGTGAACTCTTTCCAGTACCTCGGGGCACTTGCGCGCACACAATGATATCCAGACAACCATCACAGTAGCTATGTAATTAAACCAGTGGAAAGACAAAACCCGAGATTGCGTTTAACTCACTACGTTAGAATACTGGTAAATTGATAGTGGAAGATTGGAGTGGAATGCCGGCATCAACTCATGTAAGAATATTGAAAGGAAGCGAATACTACTATGTTTTACCCGTACGGAATTTGATAGCATATTCATTTTAATAGCGGTTTTAAACGTCTAAGTATAGTCTCCTACGCGAAGTCTCTCCATAAACCAGACAAGCCGTCTAAATAGTGATGGGAGGATTTCAGTAAATGCTTAAATGCTAATAATCTCAATAGGACTCTAATGCCATAGTTTATGGAGAGTAGTCTGCTGAATACGTGATGGACCTCAAGCACACCTAGCAACCTCGTATATTCAATATTAATTATTAAATGGATGTAATGATCATAATCAATTATTCCGCTCCAGGTACTGTACTAGTCCGGCATTCATTAGCCCCAATCTGTGAAATCAATACCTACTTGGAAATAACTACTTCGTTAACAGATTTTGATGTCATCATCATTTATACTGCAATTCACCCGTTTGGAAATTTCATTATCGTCTCTAATAAAGTAGTAATACTCAGAGATGGTGAAAGTAGTTAGCGTCGGCTTTGGGGTAGAATTAATTAATTTCTCGACAATTAAAAATGGAAGTAGGAAATGAAGGAAACGAAAATTACTCAAAGTAGGTAGTTTTGAAAAAGTAGATTATATCGCATGGTTTTAGCAGTTAATCGGAGGTGGCCACGTTCTCAATTGCAGGTTGTATCTTCGCAACTTATGCAAAATAAGTCATGTCATTGCCAATAGGTGCCATGTTCGAAAATATATTCAGTTACCGTGATACAGAGACTCTTTCGCCCGTTCGTTATGACAATACCACTCATGAAGGTGATACAAGCGTATCTGAAAACCACTGTCTGCTTTCATAATCCAAATTGCAAAATATAAGTAGTTCTCATATAGAATTGTTACGTAAAACTGAAGAACTTTAGGAAGTAGCACATCAGGCAATACCTAATTGAGTGCTCCGAACCCAGAGCGAATGTTAACGTGTTTAGACTGATGTGTTATATGACTCCAGAAGGTTGCGTTGCGTATTCGCTGCGTATATTTTTCTTTCGACGGACCTGACCTCATTCACGTAAGTTAGGGTTGTTTTTAAAACAAAAATTCATTTATAACAAACATGTTTAAAAGAAGGCCTTTGTTTGAAAGATGTTTTTATTGTTTTTTTTTATAAGCCGTGACGTCACGCCTATATTCAATTGTGATTGGATTGATACTCACCAATGAAAATATACGGTAAATATAGCTCCTTTGAAGAAATATGCTTCCAAACCCTATCATATACGGACCAAAAATATCTTCAGCGAGGACTACATTATCTTGCAGCATTTGTACGGTCGGCGGTCATCATCATCAGAACATTCATTCCGTACAAATGATATATATCTACGAAATGTGTGTACTATAGCTGTTGAGCCGACTATTTCGAGGGTTCCAACCATTCCATATCGTATGCGTCGGCTATATCGGGTGATAGCCTAATCATCGTCCGTAGGCTCATACAACATGTTTTTAGGAAGTATTTACACAATTATGGCATAATTATATAACTTTAAAATACTTTTTTTTAAAGGCCTGGGTTTGGAGCACTGTTTGAAACATGTTTTATACAAAGTGCTTTAAACAACTAACCTACGTACATTACTTTGACATAATTCGCAGCAGCCTGTATTGTAGACACGGAAACCGCGACACGACAAGGTTTTTGTTTGATTGTGGTATTCATGGTGTTTGTCGACTACAATGGTCATTTACACCAGGCCGATATTACTGATATTTTGATTCCGTAACTGCCGAGTTGTAGCACGACCCACTTCTAGGCTTTTAAGACGCCGCTTACGCGGACGGGATGGAGAGGAGGAGCCCAGATAAACCTCCAACACTTAGGTAGAAATTCTGGAGCCGACCTCGGTCGGACTCGAACCCACAACCCATTGATGTTGTAGCTGTGGATTATGCCACTACGCTATCTCGCCTCAGGCGATACGACGAGGTCTTGTTGTTAGCACTCCAACGGAGCGTAAACTTTATTGAGCCAGATGGAAATTCGAATGTATAAGAATTACATAATACACACTCATATATTCATAATAATACGAGAGCATAGTATAATGGCAGGGCAATTCTGATCATGCTTTCTCGCGCTAAGCGCAAAAATTCTTATCGGCTGTTTGTTGGGAATTCCTTAATATGTTGAGATGATGAGTGGCGATTCGTCTCTATACGTCTGTAATCTTTTTTATCTGTACAAAATGGTATAAAGAATATATTCTGTTATATGGCAATACCTCGTTACTCAGTAGTACTGATGCAATATAGTGCACGAGCTGATGCGATACAAAGCATTGTTAGAATTATAGAAGACTTGTTTACCAAAGTTCGTCATTGAAAGCTATAATAATGATGGTTCCACAGCGGCTAATTGTACCTTTTCAAGTCAGTCTTATTCTGACGCCGATAGTTGTAAATGATCTATCCGAGAATGACAGTCTGTAGCTCAGTGAGTTATACGAGGTTAGATTGCATTTTGAAAATAATTATCGTTAACAATAATACATATTATATTGTTTCACCGTAGAGCCTGTCATATGCGATTCATAAGTTACGCACATTTATTGCGTCTATGCAAAATTATGACTGCCAAAAGGCTTGTCCATGTGTGGACGGATAATTGCGGAATGCGTTTTTAAGCAGTTCGCTCCTCATCGGCCCGCTCAGCACAATGATTGGCTATATCAGCTATTATTCACATATCATCCAGGCAAATTTCCACCCCGTGGTCGTGAGCAACATCTCCAATAGTTGAGAAATAATAGTCACCTTGCCATGGATGACAGTGTTCCTAATCAAATGTAAAAAAAAGTCATGGTATATAGTTTTAGAAAATCATGTTCATCTACGAATAGAGGATATTTACCTTGATACAGGATTATCCAAAAATATACCGACAAAAGCCTCAGGTAGTTGTAAATACAATAGGAGTATAAAGTTCATATCCTTCCAGACATTTTACTCATCTCTCATATTTTGCAACCGAGTCTCACTAATGCAAGTGTGAGATTAGCTGATGCTATACTCTGTCATTATAGTTTTCCATACGTTAACGACGGTCTGTCGCAGTGTCGCTATAGACGACCGTGATTCCCGCGAACTATACTCGAGAACTGCGTAATCTGCGAGATGTTTAATTTCTTCAGTTTATGGAATATATCTTGTATGTTCGTAGATAGGGCTGCAGATACAGAAGAAATTACAGTTGCTGTCCGTTGAGTGAGCAATGTCAGCATACTGTTTGTCGCAAACGCCAAGGCTGACTTAGAATTTGTCTCATATTGTCTGTTAACTACTGAATCTACTGAAACTACGAAATTCATATTCGAAATATACTATTTGAAAGCTATAGTCATATCTGCTTACACGTTTATTAGATATACGGGGGCATACGTGATGCGAAAGGATAGAATCACATGTTACTTCAACGACCTCGCGATGATTCCATGTGTCAGCAAACACTATTTTCATTCGCTAAGCCAGGGGTTCCCCATTAATGGTCGCGACACCATATTTCGATTTGAAAATGTTCCGTAACCAGAGTCACCCGACTTCACAATTTGTCGTGCTGATTACCAAAGAAATAGACAGCACCTTCTCCAAACCGACTCACCGCCTGTGTGGGAAGCTGGCGAATATGTGCGCAGAAATAGCAATTATGCGATTATGAAATCGTCATCCTCCGTGATTTCTATCTATATCCAATCGAAATAGTCAAGTATACTGCTAGGCGAAATTCTGCGTCGTGCGAAATACAGATAACGATCTATAGGATATTCGGCCGCGTGTAACTGTGTATGTATTGTATACCTTAACACATAGCACTACCGGTCACTTGTAATCTTTTTTGAGGGAAGAATAATCGTCATATTGATTGCTATACTATCGACACTTTAGTCTTGATAATGATGGCCAGACACCAACGGTACGTTATAGTAGGTGAGGCTTTAAATTGATATTTCAGCTGATCTGATACCTTGTTTGCCGGGTTCGCAGTCCTCAGAGGTCGTTTGATCGGGAGATTTATTTCCTAATGCCTGCCACATTTTCTGGTAAAATACTATGTATTCATTAAACCTGCATTTGAGGTAAAAGCCACTATAGTGTGAAAACCAAATGACTATATCTAATCAGTTCAGAATGAAGGTAGAAAATGTAAAATGAGTTTGAAACTTGGCGAGTCACTAATATTGGTTCCTAACAGTCGTTCGGTTTAATTATATGCCTAATTATATTTCCTTAGTCTTTCACCTTGAGATATTACGAAATGTTCTCGTACCCCTTTCTAACAGGGCCCACGGAAGTCCATAAAATTGTAATAAGAAGAATCAATGTCAATGCATTTATAACTTAGGTCTTCAATGCATGCATTAAAAACAATCTTTTCAAATTTCGTAGAGGCCCCTGGCCACAAGAATGCCATATCGAGACAGAATAGGCTACAACATTTAATATCCACATTTTTAAAACTTTTACGTCAATACAACACTATGCTCTCTATTCTCTAACAGGGGCGGTGGTCATAGTTACCATTTACGAAATACGAATACAACAAAAAGTATTACGATCATCACTTTTATTTTGAAGCTAAGCGTCTCGGCCTTGGCAGTGACTGGGCACGTCAAGGCAATATGCTCATTGCCCATTCATATTAGCTGATTCTATATTGATGCAATGCCCAGTGTTTACGAAGTCTTGCTCTAAATACACCCGACTAACTTCGGGCCGTATTCAGCTTAGTAATCATTGACAATCTGGGAATTAATGAGATATATCAGAGTTCATGTCATTGATGATTGAGAATTGATTAGAGAATTGTGTTGTATTAAAACGCAATGCTATACTATGTAAGATTAAATGTGTTTACTCAGCATGCCTCTTATTTCATCGGATTATGGTGAAAATCTCAATTAATTTCATTTGCTTCACATACCAGCAACTGTGTGGGCTAATTCCATACAAGTACGTACAATGAGAAGAGCGTGCAGCGGTATTACGAGAGCGTTACGTGCCAAGATCCATTCTAAAACCAAGTAGCAGAACGGTCAAGTTGAACTGCGCGAGGTGCTTATTATCTTGTATTAATTCGCGATTAGGCGTTTCTATTTATAAATAATTTCGTCCGTACATAAACTCAACTCGTGGCGATTGCACGACTTCAATTAATTTCCCAGAAGAGCGATTTTGGCAGGCTTAATCAGATGAGGCATTACCTATTACATCCGCTGTATATGTCCAAATTGTAAATATTGGAAGTGATCTTATATTTCATAGGGTGTATCGTGACGATATAGTCTGGAAAGCCTGTGGTTTGAATACCTCGGCGACTAGCCTATACCAAAAAGGTTCGATGTTTTGACTAAAACGACAGATTTAATGTACCAAAATAAATCGTTTTCAAATCTTACAGTTCACCATGTTTTGTGTGCAATATCGGGGCTGGTAAAGTTATTGCCGGTGGGTCAACTATTACTAGCATTCCGTGAGAACCTGAATAGGTTTGATATCCGAGGTGATATTGCGGTAACGCGTGACATGTACAATGTACATACCTCCAGATGTGTGATGTGATGATATCGCGTTTTAATTAGGGCGATTTTTTTGACATGTCAAAATAAGTGAAAATTGTATCAAAACTGAAGTGTTAGGTCAAAAAATTGTCAAAACTGTGTACAAAGTCAAATTTTCTTTGACCCCTCCGTTTCGTTTGTATCGTAGATTTTGCACTGCCGGTGAACTTATCATTGGATGTTTTACAGCCTGTAGTAGGGATGGTGTGAACGTGAGGTTCACGTTCGCGTTCTGTATGTGAACCTTAGATATTTAGAGGCTCACGTTCACAAACGAACCTTGGTAGGTTCTGCACTGTGGACTTTTTCATATATTACAATTTTCACTTCATTATAGCATCTTTGGTTGAAATTTATTGCATTTCAACTGTGGGCCCGGTATATGCATGGCGCTGGCAGCATAAAAATCAACACTAAACGAGCATGCACCTTGACAAGCTCAAAAATTTTACTTGCTATGTTACAATTGTTTGCTCGAAATATCCAGCTTTCCGTTTGCGAATATTTAGTGCAGTGGTTCCCAACCTTTTTGACCTCGCGGCACACTTTGAAAATGAAAAAGAGTTCGCGGCACACTAACACATTGGTTCTGAACTCTTTTGGCTTACAGCAAAAGCAAACTACCAGAATGCGTATAGCAGAAACCACAGTCTTATATAGGTGGTCACTGGTCACTGAGGAAGTACCTCTGCCTTTTCGGTGTACTCAAGTAGGATTTTCGCTGCTTCAAAGAAGAAATTAAGTTTTCTTTTATCTCTGCGGACATTTCACAAATACGTCTACGAATGGTATAATTTGACATGGGGATCGTTTTCAATTCTTCATTTTTTACAATTTTATTGCAGGCAGGAATAAGGACTTTCTCTCAATCCGTGTGAGGTTTTGAATTATTAACCATTACCTCTGTTGCCACATAACTTGCCTGGTGAGATCTCGTTTAAACTTCAGGCTGAGGTTAATTTTATAAGATTGGCTTGACAACAAAGTCTGCCCACTACCTCGTTGTCGATGTAATCAACCGTCGCATAGAAGAGTCCAATCGCGAGACGCGTATAGAGGTGTCTACTGTCTATACTTGGAAGCCGAACGCGTTTCCATTCAGATCGTGTGATAGCTTCTGTGAGGATAGCAATACCTCAGTCAAGAGTCTTACTGGCAGCCAGCTGCTGTTCAATTGCAGTTCCAACAAACCGGGATGATAAACCTCAGGACCGGTGAAATTTTTTAACTGATATAATTTGATCAACATTACTTATCAATTCTCAAATTTGTCGCCTGCAACATTACGTTGCACCCTGAGCCTACTTTTACCTGGAATGCTGGCACGCTACCTAACAATCGCAATGTGAATGGCTATGTCGGCAATTCTAATTTGTAAACGTGAACCTCACTTCCAAATGAGTATACATTTCTCGATGGTGGGAATGCCTTCCTAGGTGTTGCAGGTTTATATTGGCTCCTACTGGTCCTCGGATCTGCAAAAGCGGTGTCTTACAAAAAGTGGACCGTGCTATAAGTTGGCATCTCAGGAATCAAAATATGTTATATCGGCATGGTATAAAATTATCATCGATAACGAAGACATGGCAAGAATACGACTACAAATAGAAACAGAAAAAGGTCACCAACTACGTCACGTCCCTGCTCTGCCTCCGGTTCTAATGGGGGGACAAGTAAGAGGACACCTTCGGCCACACCTCAACATCACGGTCCAATAGCCCGAGTCTAGTTATCTATCTATCACCGTCATAAATGCTAATATATGAGGGCAAACTAGCGCATCACACCCATTGACGGTGGAGGCCCCAGTTTCATTCATGGCAGTGCAGTAGCAAGTTACGAAGCGTCGCAGATTTATGAGATTCTCCGACCATATACGTTGCTGTTCTCAGAGCGTCTTTACAATAAAAAAGCCAGAAAAAACCCAATCCATGACCTGATGGGGATGCCTAATTAAGATAACGTTACTATGGCCGTCGCGACATCCTTGTATCTGTTCACTGCATCGGTTGTACATCGTGTGTCTTGATATAGTAAATTCAATAGAAACTCCAACAATGACACACTCAAAATTTAGATTTTTGTTATACTTCGACCCAGTTTAGCGCATTTGCTCGCGGCACACCTGAGCAGTCCAATTGGCACACTAGTGTGCCGCGGCACACCGGTTGGGAACCACTGATTTAGTGACTAATCTCTGCTGTGAGCTTGACCCGCAATCATACAACATCAAGAGCGAAACAGTACATGTAGGTAGTCAGCGAATGACTCTTATCCAACTAATCAACGAAATTGATATCGTTGTCTGATGTAAAAAATCTAGCAGGCGTAGGGGGTCCATCTCGATTTCATATGTTTATTGTATCATAAAAACCAACTTCGTGGATTGGGGTGTTGGTTACTGCTGTATAACTTGTTAAAGGGGTAATGTCGGTAGCTAGTAGGGAAACCCGTTTTACACTCTGCTCAACATCAACGTAGCAATACTCGGGACGCCGAATAAATTGTCCGGTCTGACCTTGACCGTTGAGGCATAAGCTTATATTTCCTTGCAAGATCACGCCGAAATTGTGGTAAAGCGACGCAAGATATTGATTTTCTGGGATGATTATATCAATTGATTGCCCCAGTTGATACATCTGTAGACGTTTAAAGTATCAATAGGTATTCAGCATTGTGGCAATATGCGGCCCGAATCGTCGCTAGATATTGCAAGGCTATCACTTCACTGAAATATAGGGTTGGAATTAGCAATATAACGTCACGTGACGTCACGAGGTTCACGTTCGCGTTCATAAAGAACCTTTCAAAAAGGTTCGCGCTCACACGAACCCGAACCTTTCAGAGGTTCACACCATCCCTAGCCTGTAGCCTACTTTATACGCCTACTGTTGTAGATGGCCCATTGCCATGCTCATTGTGAATCATAAACGGTCGAATTAAGCAATTAAGTTGACATAGTGTTATGGTCAACGTACCGCAATATCCTAACTGAAGCAAGACTGCTTGGGCATTGCGTGATTCTTATATCATGATGAAAAATTGTGATATAAACAACATTGTCAGAATGAAGCAACACGGTGTGTCACCAGCAGTGTACGCACAACTTCCGTGTTGTCATCCAACAGCTGCCGCTGTTGAACGTTCTTTCTCCATTCTTGGCAGGCTACTTACTAAGGACAAACACTTTCTACCCGAGAATGTAGGAAAGTATCTTTCGTTGTACTACAACAAATTTCAATTATTTCTACCATAATGCGCGGTGTAACTTCTGGAATCCTTCATAGGGCCAGATTTCGTTAAAATAAAGTTTGTTCATGTAACAATTTGTCAGTTTTCAAGTCAAAAACGTTTTTTCATGCCAAACTACTTCGTAAGGACAGACAGTTAAGTGGTACCATTTTACCAATATGTGCGAAAACACGTAATTTGCATGCGTGAGGTCAAAAGTTGGTCAAAATTAAGTTTTTTGAAGTCAAAAAATGTCAAAAGTTTGATTTTTTAGGTCAAAATCTTCCGTTTTTTAGGTAAACAAATCGCTCTTATAATATATAAGAATGTGGCAGCACAGTTCGAATAGACGCTAGCGAGTGGCATCTAACAATAACAATTTTCTAAAATGTCAATGATGAGAGAATGTAAGGTGTATATCAGGGCCGGCCGACCCGTGGCCCGCGGGCCACATGTGGCCCACGAGAAGGTCTAGAGTGGCCCGCGAGGTAATTTCCGAAATTAGTAATATTATCAAAAGTGGATTGCATAGATTGTGAACTAGCAACGCCAACCAAAAATTTGATTTGTCTGGTCACAACACTTGAGATGTGAGGACTGAAATATCAGTTCCGAAGCATTGGCAGATCCATGAGCCAGTCACATTTTTGTAGATCTTCTTACACTACAATAGAGCAGAATAATTTGCGATAGATTTATCAAAAGTAAAAATTTTCTGCGCTGCGCGCAACATGTTGTCACTCGATTTCTTTCTCTTCATATTGTTACCCCTTTGTGAAAATGAAAGAGCGCCTAATGTATCAGACTGAGTCTAACTATATTCGCGATTACGAGATAAAGTGTCGTTCACCAACATGCGACCTTGCATTTGCGCACGCAGGAAGACCGTCGACTATGAAACCTAGGACAAAATGATTGACGCATGTTGATCGAAGCCTTCGATATCGATATCTATGGGCGCCGAATAGTCCATTCATTGCAAACTGAGCCCAGCGATATACAGCAGGCCCGAAATATAGTCAAGTGACAATATTATTGACCTATGAACTTCGAAAAATTTTCGCGCTTGGCGCGACTAGTGGCCCACGCGATGGTTCGACAATCAAATGTGGCCCTTTGGCTGAAAAGGTTGGCCACCCCTAGTGTATATATACGAGAGTCTATTGCCACTGTTGAACCCTGTATAGAACAAACAAATAGCTTGTGTAATAAGTGCGGTCATCACAGAATTCAACATTGGTAAGTAAAAGTAAAAGCAGAAATAACAACGCAATTTTTTTACTGAAAACAAGTAGAAGTATCGAGCTCCCAAACAAGTCAAAACCAATTGAAGGTGAAGTAGAAAATGATTGCATGAAAAGTACTCAAGTATTTGTTTCAAAATGTAGATTCGGTCAAGGATTGTATACTTTTAGAGGTCAATAACAGTCGGAGGCGGATACATTAGAAATGGAATATTATTCTTCTCGACTAACGCCACGTAAGTAATAACACAATAGATATGTAACATTTATTCAGATACCGTGATACAGGGGTATTTTGCTGGGTTCTTATAGCAATTTCACCATATAAATTGATGCTAACTCAAAAAAAATATTATTTTCAAGTATCAAAAGTAAGAGTAGTTTAGCAGAAATAGCTGATAGTAGAAGTAGAAGTAAATAGTCTAAAAACATGGCCCATTGAGTAAGTGGTATAAATTAGGCAAAATCCCCATGAATATTAGGAAAAAATACAAGCACGGTATTGCGTCATTGATTAGTTCTGATATATGGATGGATGCAAGCGTTCGACTAATCAATTGTAACTAGAGCCCGACCGATTATCGGCTCGCCGATAATATCGAGTCGATATCACACTTGGAAAGAAATATCGGTATCGGCCACTTGAGGTAAAAAAATATCAGCCATTTTCGTGACGTCACAACGTGGTCGTAAGGGTTCAGAGAAGACGCAAAGTCTTCACTGAATGTCAGTAAATTATAAAGATAAATGGCCAAGCTGCAATGCACACAAGCCCGTAGCCCTACGTGAAAAATATAATTTCACCGTTATGCCCCAGTGACTTCAGCGGGAATCCCCTTCGGTAATCGAACACAAGAGACGGAGAGCAGACATCGAGTGAATAGAATGTATGCAGAAGATTTCAATCGATTCATTTGAGAAATGAAAACTTCATTCAAGTTGGACTGACCGTCGCGATGACAGAGAAAAAAGGTCGTGTGTAAACATTTACCTGTAGGTAGTGCTGTTGGTGTCTGTGTAGGAAGCTCACAAGCCAAGGCTCAGTACCAACAAAGCGAAAAATACCGGTAAGGTATGGAGTCATCTGACTGAGGGGCCTCCGTGATAAGTAATGTGCGGGCATAGAGTGCAAGAAAACCAAGCAAAAAGAGCCAATAATTCATACGAATATTTTTGATTCCATAATGACATGGGCCAATTCTGACGTGTGTAAAAGATTGCTCAGCTGATTGTTGAAATGCTGTTCATAGTCAAGGGGATGGGTGGAGCTGACGTGAACAATTTGAGTTGTTTTGCACATTCTCTTCAGCTGTTAATGATGTTCTGAAGGCTCCAGGTGCACTGCCAGAAAAATATCAATATTTGGTGGAACCAATGAAGAAAAGATCCCCTGCAGTCGTGGAACCAAAATAAACAAAGATTCCCGGTTCTTGCTGTGCTACCAACTACGGTACCAAGGGAAAGACTGTTCACTGTGTTTAGTACCGTATAGCTTTCATCATTTATGAATACCACACAAGTTCACTCCCTGGAGAAAACGCAGAGAAATTATGCTTCGTGAATTGTAATCTGCAACTGCTAGACTGGTGCTACTGATATATTTTTATTGCCCCCCAGATCATTCATTTCATGTTTAGTATAGCAATGGCTGTAAACATTTTCAATTAAATACTCTTGAGGTGTTGAATATGCGCCTTGAGCTAGATTCCATATCTTTTGAATATCGGCCGAATATATCGGGGTTATCGGTGAAGGTACTGGATATCGGTTTTATCGGTATCGGCTCAAAAATCCAATATCGGTCGGGCTCTAATTGTAACCTATATGTTGTTAAATTCATTGCATGGACCCCGTCACGAATTTGATTTCAAGGCCACGGGGTTCGTTCACAAGGCTACCTGTGATCACTAAAAAGAGACAGATGAGGCGCAACGATATAGTGCAGTGGTTCTCAACCTTTTTGACCTCGCGGCATACTTTGAAAATGAAAATTAGTTCGCTGCACACTAGCACAGTGGTTCTGAACTCTTTGGGCTCACGGGAAAGGCAAACTAGCAGAATGCGTATAGCAGCAACCACAGTCTTACATGGGTGGTCAGTGGTCACTGACGAAGTACTTCTACCTTTTCAAAGCACTCAAGTAGGCTTTTCTCTTCTTCAGAGAAGAAATTAGGTTTTCTTTTATTTCGGCGGACATGTCACAAATACGTCTACGAATGGTATCATTTGACATGGGGATGGTTTTAAATTCTTATCAAACATTTTTTCTACAATTTGAATGCCGGCTGGAATAAGAACTTTCTCTGATTCCGTGTGAGGTTTTGAACTATCAGCTATTACCTCTGTTACCACATAACTGGCCTACTGAGATTTCGTTGAAACTTCAGCTCGAGGTTAATTTCATAAGATTGGCTGGACAATAAAATCTGCCCACTGCCTCATTGTCGATGTAATTAACCGTCACATCGAAGAGTCGAATCACGATCGCCACTAACCAGAGGTGTATGGCATTTCCATGCAGATCGTGTAATAGCTCCTGTGAGGATAGCAATACCTCAATAGTCTTACTGGCAGCCAGCCGCTGTTCAATTGTAGCCCCAACAAACCGGGATAATAAACCTCAGCGGCGGTGAAATCTTGTTAACTGATGTAATTTGATCAACTTTACTTCTCAATTCTCAAATTTGTCGCCTGCACAATTACGTTGCGCCCTGAGCCTACATTTTACTTGCAGTGCTGGCACGCTATACCTAACATTCGCAATGTGAATGGCTATATGTTGCCAATTCTAGTTGTAAATGTGAACATCACATTCAAATGACTTCATTTCTCGATGGTGGAATGCCCTCCTAGATTATTGAGGTTTATGAAGGCTCCTACTTGTCCTCCGATCTGCAAAAGCAGTGTCTTACAAAAAGTGGGCCGTTCCATAAGTTTTCATCTCAGGAATCAAAATTAGTAATATCGGCATGGTATAAAATGATCATAGATGACGAAGACATGGCAAGAATACGACCAGAAAAAGAAACAGAAAAATGTCATCAACCTGCGTCATGTCCTTGTTCTGACTCCGGATCTGATGGGCCTCAACATCACGGTCCAATTGTACGACTCAAGTTATCATCGTCCTAAATGCTACTATATGTGGGTAAACTAGCGTATCATACCAATTGACGGCGGAGGCCCCAGTTTGATTCATGGGAGTGCAGTAGCAAGTAACGAAGCGTCGCAGATTTATGAGATTGTCCGACCCTATACGTTGCTGTACTCAGAGCGTCTTTACAATAAAAAAGCCAGAGAAAGACCCGATCCATTAACTAATGGGGATGTCATATTGTGATACCGTAACTAGGGTCGTCTCGACATCCTTGTATCTGTTCACTGGATCGATTGTACATCGCATGTCTTGATCGGGCAAATTCAATAGAAAAACCAACAATGACACACTCAAAATTTGGATTTTTGTTATACTTCGACCTAGTTTACCTCATTTGCTCGCGGCACACCTGAGCAGTTCAATTGGCACACTAGTGTGCCGCAGCACACCGGTTGAGAACCACTGATATAGTGTATCGGTTTGGAATCACTGCTCCATACCCAGCAATATGACAGTAGGTAATCGAACTGGAACACAATTATGCCAAATGGCGTGATATCTACAATACACATCAGCACAGGCAGAAGACACAAGCTTAACTATCACGTTATATAACATAGGCTATATATATCCCGGGGAAATAGCGAAGTCGATATGGCGATAGTCGAGATAGACGAGGTAACACGATAAACCGCGAGAATTCCCAATATCTCCGTAACTTTTTCTTTCATCAATTCTTACTATAAAAGCGAGGTTGTCGCGTATTTGTCTGGCAATCATAAATATAGATTGATTCCGCGTCTGCGATGTAGCTGGGTTACTGAAAGGTCACTTTCTGCTCGACATTCGAACGCGTTGATGAGTGCCAATTATTGTTTTCGTCATCCCGTTGTTTTTGATCCGCAGCAGCTTGACCTTGTCCTTTCAAGCACCAAGGTGTTCCACTAAAGTTATATTAAGATTTGATGTATAAGAAATACCTTATAGTCCTGTGTTAAGCGTGTCGTTCTACTACATAAAGCTATACGTACTTGTTAGCTTAGTAGTCTGATTATCTGAGTGTGGAAATGATTTATTCACGAAATCGATCATTTTTATGATACGGTTAAGTTATTCAGGCAAAATAAAGAAATATGATGTTCGAAAGAAATAGTGTACTTTTAGACTCGTGAATATCCATGCACGGACTGATTGCTGGTATTTGCTACTGCTGAAGAAAAGGACATGTATGTTGACGTACATTTATAGTTATTTATATTTGCACCAGTGAAGAGTAAATAAGCTCAAGGATGATATTTTAACAAAATCCACTGCATTAGGTAAGAAATCCCTATTCGCAAACAGCGGAGCTGTTCTAATAGTTCATTGCCTAGCTGAAAGATAGCTTGACCAGTATTTATGCTATAGGAAGTATTTTGAGACTTTTTTTACAATACTGTGATGAAAAAGTTTTCTTAACATTTCATGTGTGGACCCGTACCTGTCAGAGATAATATGGAATATTTCGATAATTCTGTTCGGTTTCCTCGTTAGTCAAATCATCAACCATTTTTTACGTGTTCAGACTGCCTAGACTCTATCAATTGCACATAGAGTTGCAATGAAACTTTTTCAAGCCATACTCCTGTTCGTCACATTACTGTGCTGCGTTACGAATACACTGGGACAATGGCAGTCGGCAATACATCTGAATTATGCCGACCTTGGTCTTTGGAACAGTTCTGGGGCACACATGCAATCTGGAAGTAACGAACCTTTTGACGATTTGGACAGAAGTTACTATGACTACCACACTGTTCTGACCAAGTCCGGGACGGAAAGACTGGCTTGGTCATTTAACGAGGAGAATATCACATTCAAGGTATACTATATAGTAGGGTTACCATGCGTCCTTGCTGCTTTTACAGGTAGGATAATGGAGAGATTCGACTGCAAATGGGCTTGAATGACGCTAGCTTAAACGGACGTCCGAACGGGTCATTCGGCTATCCGACGAAAGTGATGACTTTTTTTTAGTCAACTCACAAATTTTCCACCAAAAATAGCAAAATCGGCTGTTCTTAATCGAGATCGTCTAACTTTTCTGATTTGGTAAAAGTGTTCTCCTTTCCCAATTCCAAAATATGGTAACCCTACTCTACAGTAATGAAGTGTTTCTACTTTTTTCCGAGTCCACTAGTAGGCAGGGCTGTAACCAAGCCACACGGTCCCTAGCCACAAGTCAATTTCACTTTTATTGGTTAAACTCACGTCCAGTCCCGTCATTTTCAATTCACAACCGAGCCCAGTCCGATTCCAAGTCAGGGAGCAACGGGTTGAGTCTTAGTCATAGTGTTAAGACTTCAGTCCAAGTCCAAGTTACGTTGTTTACTGTTCAGCGTTAACTTCAAGTCAGGCTCAAGTCACTTCTGTAAACCCCCTGGGGGATATCGTAGACCTTCGGATTCAAAATGAACTCATTTTACTCATTCTAAACAATTTTATTCAAATGAAAAAAACTGTTTCTGGGCCTATTTTTCAATTATCAGTCCTGATATCCGAGACACGAATAAGTCATATAGAATGTGTCGACGTTGAGTCACGAGCAATGAATTGACTGCACGGTGAGTTAGTAGACAAATTGACTCGAGTTGAGTCGCGTCATTTTACATATTTGATAAAATCAGACGAGTCAACGAAAAATTGCGACTCGAGTCATTACAACTACTTGTACTAGTTACTCAAATGGTTATGTGTAAGGAGTATTTCGGATTTTAGTCGAAGCTATCTGCTTTTTGCATTTTGGGTATTAAAAAATTAGAAAGTAAATTAGAAAATGCTTGCATGACTAATATGAGTATGATGGAAATAGTCATGACAACTGAGCCAAAGTAGGCTACCCCGTTTCCCCATATCTCAATATCTTTTACAATTTTACAATACAATTTTACAATACAATTTTTACGTGGATCACGGTACATTACCGTTACTTACGCCTCCAAGCTATACTGTATTCCTTGTATTGTTCATTCCCAATTTAATAGGTTATATGATATTAAGTAGGGTTACCATACGTTTTCCTTTAGGAGAATTTGTCCTCCTTTTTCATGAAATGTCCTCCCTTCGCCCAAATGTCTTCCTTTTTAGCCTAAAATGGTCCAAGATGTCACGGAGAAGAGTGTTCTTCCATTTACTCATCCGCTATATTGACTTTTGAAGCCTGTCAATCGTGTCTTTCTTTACGGATCTCAAAATATGATAATCCTAATATTACATACAACTGACTTCTATTTCCCTTCAGTTGTCGATGGACACGTCGGGTTGGATGGCAATTGGACTATCGAAAGCTGGTCAAAATAGTCATGAAACGGACTACCTATTCATGGGAGTTATAAACACAATATCTTACGTGATTGTAAGTATAGGCCTATATGATGGCCGTACTAGGACTGGTATCGCCCGCGATTGCATATGAGACAATAGTTTATAATCAGCTGATTTGACGTTGGGTAGCTGGCATGCCTGTAGATGATACATTTCTTAAGGATAGACTTACCGCTTATATCATTACCCCCTGTATTGAATTATAAGGACTAATTATAGATTACCCCCATTCAAAAATAATTATGGCTACTGCTAACAAGTAATGGATTAAGCTATGACGTTCTAGATTACATTCTATATCCGAATAATGAATTTATTTCTAAAGTGGACAACATCATCTCCCGCTTTGGCACGTGTTAGGGGGACGCAGGCTATAAATTGTGCGGTAGGAGCGCTTAGAACAAATGGAGAGGGAATAGGTTTAGATGACGGCTACTCTGTAGTGTTGAAATGGTGGACGAAGAAAGCAGTGTAATGCGCAGTAAATAATATGAATTGATGCAGTCAAGGCAGTTTAGGGTCGAACACTTTCATCTATAATTTGAGACCACGTCACATTTAGATAGCAGTGCCCCATTAGCAAGATTGTAAACCTGTCTTATAGTCCTACCCATTCTGGACTTGGAGGAAAATAAATGCGCGTTTGGGGGTAGGCCCACACCTGTACTTAATTTTCAAACTCGGCCAACAGAATTAGGGCCATCTAGCCACTCTTGGGACCTTAGCGGTTTCTAAAGCTCTCAACTATTATTATATTGGACATTGCAGTAATTACCAGCATGACACTTTTGAATAAAATGAATATTACAAAGCAACCAGTTATAAAAGTACAGCTTTTTATATGATAGTGGCGTTACTCCTAGGCGATATATCGGATTAGATTTCAGTTCTTAGTATGTTATTCGTTCTTAAGTCAGTTTAACGGAACAGTAATCCTTGGAATCGGGCATGCGTATGGGTTCGTCTCGTCACGTTCATCAGATTTATCCAACCACACCTTCAATGGATTAGCTCGGATCAGATTTGATGCAGATGCTTTATTGTGTCAAGTTTATTTACGCCATAAATATGATGTTGTCGAATCTGCCGGGTACAAATGGTCGCATATGCACTGTGCAGATGACAGGTCTTGTGATCAAAATGGATACAAATGTCAGCACCAAGAATTCATATAATTGTGCACGCAATCATCCGATTAATTTATCAACCGCATATAGAATTGACATTATTCCTCATCGGAGCTGTCAGAACAGAAAATAAATATAAGCTGTTTTTATTGGTCAACGGAGGTCGAATCGGGATTGAAAAGGTCGATATTACACGCGAAAAACTTGCGTGACCTCATGTTTGCAATATTCGAATTCCTCGACGTCTCAGCAGAATTCGAAAGATGCAGAGTGTTGATACAGTGTGATTGTGAAACATCATAGAAAATAGTAGCTTTGAACCCCTTCCCTCGCAACCACCCCTTTATCCCCTCATAAAATCACTGGTAAGCATGTTGTTCTCATGGACATACGCCAGGGAGGTGCGGCAAGGAGAGGCAAAATGAGGCAGTCCCACACCCCTCGTCAGGATCAGCAAAATAAATTGCGAAACCTTCAAAGATTATTGCATATTTTCTGAAATCTGTCCATGGCATATTAAGATAGAAGGTCGTTCGATGCACCTTACTTCTAGGATCATGCATCCAGGAAAGGCAAGTGAGGCACTGCCTCACCTGTCGTCAGGATGAATAAATAAATTGTGAAACCTTCAGTGATTATTGATATTTTCTATCGAGGACATATTTTCTAAACATATTTTCTAAACATTTTCTATCGAACATATTTATTCCCACAATATCACAGTTTGCATATTTATTATCCAAATATATAGCGCAAAACGAGAGATGGGGCAGAGACGGACCTAGCCTCACCTGTGATAGTGGCAATCATCATAAACAGCTTCGAATTTATAACACTGGTAAACAAAATGAAAACAAATTCAGGCAGAACACCTGAGAGCCGTTTCTGGGGTTTTTGAGGTTGCTGATTACGAATATCACATTAGTTTTGTCAGATTGGCTCTCTGTTAGAAAATAATTATAACCCTGAAAATGCCCAAAATTACGGTATTTAGCCATAAATATTTCACCAGGTGGGAAGAAAATCGTAGTTTTTTTCTAATTTTATGCTGCGCATAAATGGTCGATTGACTATGAAGAACCTTCATGTCATTCTCAGTCATTCTATCAATATTAACATGGCATGATGCGAAATATTTGTTTGTCAAAAAGCAGTTTGTCAAGCCTAAAAATTGTACTTTTCCAAAATGGAAATTCATCTTCTCTTGCATCAATTGGTCATTCTACCAAGACTAAAGAGGAGTATTAAACTATAAAATTTGTCCTTGAAAGACTTAACTACAATACTTATATGTGTCCCATTTCTTTTGACATGTAAATGGATAATTTTACACTGAGTCAACGAAGTGGGTATACCTAGTAGCCCTATCAAACGAGAAGCTTAAATCTGGTATCTGGTATATTCGAATACCGATGAAAGATTCCAATTTCACATTAGGAGGAGTTCACAGCATGTAATTTCTCCTAAGATGTAGTAAAAAAGACTTTTTAGCTGATCACAAAGCACCCATCTACAAACAGTAGGTCCGAAAGTTCGTATGTGCATATCGAAAACTTGGAACAAACATGTGCATAAAAGTTCACTTCCTGTTCAGTCATCTTGATATATTTCCCGATCATCATGTTGATTAGCAAGGGGAGAGGTTCTAACAAGACATCAGAACAACAATAGAAAGATACCAGTGCAGATGAGATGAACCATTGATCATATTATGTCAGACCGTTGCCGGAACCTTTCGAGAAACTGCACTTAATAGCTTATAGGCGAAAATCGTACAAAAAAAAACAATTTCGATTTAAAATATATCAATAATATTGTATTCCAACTGATTATTTCAAATTTACAAATAGGTGGTTGACGTAAAACTGATTGAATTAATGCCACGTTATTTGAGTATCTAGGTGAATACTTCTATACAAGACAGGAGTTTATTCACGTACATGATATCCGTGAAAGTCTGTAACTATGATAAATATAATACCCCAAAATATAGTGCTGTTGCTGTATTTTGATTTAATATAGTCTTCTGTGTGTAAAAATAACAAGTAGATTGAATTTCTAAACTTTATAGTACCACATAGCCGATTTTCATATCCAGTCATTACCGCAAAATGGGAGATTTTGGTCAAAACAGCCCAATGGGTTATCTCCACAACAAGAACCAATTTGAAAACACTAAGGTCATATTCGGAATCAGTGCCCTTCAGAACCCCCGAAACCACTCTCACTTTGTCTGCCCAAAAATATGTGTTGACCAGTGTAATTTATGGCAATAATCGAATGCTGTTGTCGCACTGATTCCAGATACCAAAATATTATTAATTTCAGAGCACCCGAACGCCCTGTAAATCGCCAATGAATTTGAAGTTAGGCTAATATATAGGCCTACGTATATGGTCGATGCTCGAATGTATGACATATCTAGTTAAGTTTCGGTTAAGATAAATATGAATGCATATTATGGAAGGGTATATTAGCATTATAGCAACCGAATAATGTAACATAATCATGTTTATGGATATTTCATTTATGCTTAAGTTATACATAACGACTTGCTTTCTATCACTTTAGGATGCTTACGTCAGCGATAATAAAACGTACGTAAGGGATTCCACACAAGACGTTGTACAGTCAAAAGTCTGGGAAACGATGTTTAGAAGAGAAGCAATTATCACGAGACCCTTGATCACTTGTGACCGACACGACGTAGACATTACGGTGAGCCTCAAGCCGCAAATAACATAAGCTATTAATTAGTTTTTCGGTGCACCAATTCCAATGAAACATGGAATCAACGGGGACCGCACCATTACTTCTGTCAATACTCCATAGCCCAACTACCTATATATAGCATATAGTATATACATTTATGTATACGACTTCAGTGCGCTATATCTGTGGTTACGCAATTATGGAAGCATGTTTTGGAAAATAATGAGGTAGAGGCACGTGGTGAGTGGGACGCTTTGGAAATTATGACATGATTGACATGATGACATGATTTCATTTGAAGACTAGTTTCCGAAATTATTTGAGTTTTTTTTGTGGAGCATTTGGTCACGACCTAAACTACTGAATCCGGTGCATCAAAAATATGTTGATATAGTTCCGAAATTCCACCTGTATGGTTGCTCTTATGATTTAAGTCCCTTCCCTCACTTATCGGCTACATATAATCGCTGGTTGAAGCGATGATCCTGTCTTTTCAATTTATACGGACCACTGCTCTACCAGCGTATCACTTAATATTTGATTAATTATTTGAGTAGCTGAAAACTTTGTATGCTTGTGTTAAAACTATATGGTGTTTTGGCCTGCCCCTAAAACAAATACTCTTATTAGTCCCTAAGTACAGGTTTCACAATCCCAAATTTATAGTATCATCATTAAGGCCGAGCTCATAATGATCGCAAAGTCGTAGATACAGATACATTAGTATAAGTGGTTTTGCTTATGTGATAGAGATACATCTCAGTATCACATGTACAAATAAAGCATTTCATCAAACTAGTCCAGGACTGCATGCGACGGGACAAAGTATAAATGTACCGATTTTGAAGTCAAATATAGTACTGAGGACTATCAGCCGTACGCGAACAAGGCATGCCAACACTAGGATGTTTTTTTCTTTCCACCATTTTTGCTACAGTTTCCATTGGTTTCCAGCCCCGACGCAAGTCCAACATTTTGATCACAATACCGCGGAGTTTTCGCCATTTTAAAAATGATATCTTAACTGCGCACCCTTATCGTAGGAATATGTTAGAATGTCACCTGACAATCGTTCGAGTGTAATTCAATGATTTGTTCTTTCATTCGCGATCATTAAAATGTGCCATTGCGCATGATATAGTCATATACGGTTCAGCAAATATATTTCTGTTAGCATTACTGGGATCAGTTTTGGATGTAGCAGTAATAAGTATGATATAGTGTTATATGAATAGTTTTCTCTGCATTCCGAGGGTGTCAGTCAAATAGCAATGGACGGAATAAAACTCAAAATAGTCGCACTATAAATGTAAAAAGCGATTTTCAACTACTAATTTGACTCATTTCGATATAAATATACCTACCCTAATCTTACGTATCGAACGAACGGATATCGTCTAAGATATTGAGGTACCAACAATGTGTTTCTGTGCAGCTACAACATACTTAGGAATATCCCGATTGTAGCGGAATCGCACTCTGGTTTGAGCGGATTTTTATGGGCATTATCATTTGACATTCATCCTTAGTCACTTACTTATCTGCTTAGAACGACACTTTCCGCATATTCTGGGCGTACGGAGGGACGGACATTGACGAAACAAAACCTCTTCATGAGCAGACACGCGATGTCAAAGAATCTGGTAACCTATAGCTCTCTTGATTATTACAGAGTCATGATCCGCTGAGAGTTTGTCGTCGTTACCAAAAGCAACTAACAGAATCATTTGCCAAAATATAAATCCGCTATCAATTTCTATATTTCTGTTGCTCTTCTCGATATAGAAATGATAATGAATGTTTAAATATTTCATTTCTAGTGATGATAAGTATACATCGACGTTTATATTAACTAAACATGATGTTTCGTACATTCACATGCATATTTCATGACACAATAAACTTTTGGTTGTGTCCAGATAATGATAGGCTTGTATTCAAGATCATTAATCAATGCACACATGCAAATATAGTCCGATCATCCGGTATTTAATACATGTATTCTAGTGACCACGAATACTTTAAACGCGACGTGAAATGATGTTTAACCATCATTTCGAACAACGTTCCTTTACTCGCCGTGTGCTAGATTTATGGCAGCAAGTGCAAGTCCTGTAGACATATTGATTACACTCATGCTATGTATCGTGAATAGCCTATATGTTGTTTCAATAAAAAAGCTGAGCGTGTCTGCGGTCACGAGCGCAGCACGAATCGCGGGTGATATAATGAGTGTCGTAACTTGGCAAATAACTATCGAAAACCTAATAATGATATGTCTGGAACGGATGCCAGTAATTAACGTGAAAACACATGATCAAATGTTACAAATGCGCATTGTGTATCGTGAAGAGCTTAATACCCTGTCAGTGATAGCGGTCGACGACATTTTGTATTTCGATTTGGCAACGTATTCCTAAATATAAGCGTCGTGGCGTATGTGGTATATGGTTATGAAAGTGGAGGAGGCAATCCAATGAAAAAAAACATTTCCACTGTGAATTCGTTATACTGTTCCAATGCGACGGGACAACATTTCTGGTGTCACAAACTCTAATGCAGTAGTCAGGAAAACAGCAACAGCACAAGCAGCTACTTTGAATATTTCCTATAATGTTGGTTGGATTGTTTAATGTTTAGGATGAATATATATTGTTTGTTGGGTGTCATTTGAATAATGTGTGCTGTGCACTTCCTGAAACATTGGATGTATTTTGTGTATTTTTTAGGCGACCTCTACTTGAAACTGCTCAACTCACCCACTGGAGAATTCAGTTATAAAAATCCGGTGTTTGGTATGGTGACTTATTTTATTGTTTATTTCTCTACTTGCTCTACTTTCTCTGCTTCTCTACTCTACTCCCTACTTGAAGGCGTGTGGTAAAAGCGTTTTCGTAACCTAAAGTCCATACCTGCTGCATGTCATTATGCAGCACATATGAAGTATATGTCATTCACGCGAGGTACGCAGACAACCAACACTCATCACGGTGGGTCTCAAAGTATTTTAGAACGCAGCGTAATATACTGTACAGTCCTTTGAAATAGTTTGTTGAACTGTCGGTGGCATGCGCAATTAGTTGTGCATCAATGGTCAATCGTCGTAACGCCGATACTACCTTTTATCATTCCTGAACTGCCGAGCTATAGAAACGTTCACTTCTCGTTCTAGGCTTTTTGCAAGACGCCGCTTGGGTGGCGAGGCAGAGTCTAGATCAGGGTTATCCAATCTGCGGCCATCTACAAGTAATTCAAATAGCATGGTTGTCATCAACGTGCTATTTGAATGTACTAATCAGCTCCAAAATTAGTGAGATATTTTTATTCAAATTTGCTTCCTTCAATATTCGATTTTATTGTAGTAGTGTCTTTGCAGTCTGAGTCACACGGTGCATATGCCAACCGCAAATGTACCCCATTAAGAAATACACATTGGAATCGCGTGCGTCTCACAAAAGTTTTTTTTCGTACGTTTTGGCGACTCCAATATAATTTGATTATACCGACAATCCTGATGGGAGGTCAAGAAATAACAAAATGCAACAAAATGATCATTAACAATGCTGGGTCTACCCGAAGATGAGTCATCATGCCCTAAAATTCGACGACACCCCTTCAATCTGCTCTATATCGGTAAATCTGATTACATGAGCGGAAAAAAGATAAATATTTGATAGTAATACGTGCAACTACCATTATTATTGACGAAATTCTTTCATAAATATGAAAAAATTGCGCCTGGCACTACTAGACAACGATTCGTAATCCCTTTTGATACCATTGATACTCGCGATTTCGGTACGTGTGTAAAGCTCACCGAGGCGTTGTTGTTCTACAATTAAAAACGTTCGTGCGCTACGTATTTTTCAAGTCAACATTGATGCTTCGGAACACAGCAATGGCTGTCCGCGATGACAAGTCTCCCGATAGCAAATTCAGCTTGAATATTTTCCGTCCAAGTGGACCATTACGAATGTTCGTAGGAATGAGGCCGTACGCCATATATGTAATCGAAATGAGGCCGTGAATAGCAAAAAGGTTGAACACCCGTGGTCTAGATAAACCCTCAACAGTTAAGTACAGAAATACTGTATGGTGTTGCAGCTGTGCAACCTACCACTACGCTGTCCCGCCGCCTTGGATCCGCATAGTGATTCAATCGCTAGAATAGGATCAATACTTATCGTATTCGTGTTGACGTGGATTCTTAGTAAACCAAAGTCCATGGAATTTTGTCGTATGTTCAGTGGAAAAATTATACGGCCTAGGTAGAGCGCAAAGGAGGTCTAATCTGCATTTTTTATGACATCTCAATATCTTGTAAATTGAGATATCTGTTCATTCATTGATAGTCAACTTCCTTGCAGTGGCAACGGAGGGGAAAAGCGTCACCGTGAGAGCATCACATCATGACGCCTTTCGAAAGGGCAGGCGTCACTGCGAGGCTTTTCGATTTGGTGGAATTGCAAATAAAGTTCATATTACCGAGGTGAGAACAGCGTTAAGAATGGAGTCGATTTAAAATTTCCAAGACGAAAAAAATAATACATGTACGAATTGATTTCGGGTCGGTTCAGGATAAATTAGAGTAGGGTTCCCCACGGGTTCCACTTTGGAATATATTTCGCGCTTTAATCGGGTCTAATGCTCACTAGAAATATCTACTATGTATAATTTATTCCAGTTTTCAGATCACAATCAGTTTCACATAGTACACTAGGGCTGATCAAAAATGTAGGAAAATGTCTTTCCCAAGGGATAGTCAATATTTGGGAGTATCATTTGTCTCGTCAATGTAGATTTCACGAAATCAGAACATACTTTGGGGGAATTCTTTACAATGCATTTGATATCGGCTTGTCAGGAATCCTTCCTTAAGGCATGCCTGGGACACGAAGTGGTCATGGTGAAGTAACGTAATTTGCCACCGTAAATACTATAACTACCAAAAATGATTAATATTTCAAATCGTAATAACTTCGCATTTACTGGTTGGAATTGACTCAAATTTTGTGTGCAGCGTTTACTTGGGCACCCAGACAATTTCTCAATTATAGTCAGTGGAATTTGGAAAATCTACCCTATTCCACCTCCGCGTAACATGTTTCAACGGACGAGCGGCTGGACTATGTATAGAAGTTATGATATGCTAATGCTAACAGTGATGTCGAGAAGTACGCATCTTATAGGTAAATTGGTAAATGTTTGTATAAAGGGCCAACGTCAGCTAATTAAATTTTGTAAAACTTTAGCACAGCACTGTGTTCTGTGCGATTTTGATGATAGCATTTTCAACTGTTTTCAAACGGTTCGATATAATGCGAATCGGAAGAATGGAAGAAAAATTAAGCGTGCGGATCTGACGATCGTACAGCTAGGAAAGCGTGTTTGCAGTTGTCGGATTACATAGCGTTGAGATCTATCTACCGGCATTTCTATGGTATTTGTTGTGAGTCGTGACATGCGTTAACCACTCGCCTGGAAGCATTCGTGTGATTGCGCCGCGGCTTTACCGTGCAGGTGTTACATCCGTAACGCATTATAATAAACGCGACAATGCTAAGGAATGATTAGAATTCCATCCTGTCAATCGGTAAGGATGTAATTATTGTAAGATGATTCATCTCAAGTCACTTCGATAAATGAATACTTTGTATGAATGGATTGTTGTAGTTGTTGTTTGTGGTATTCAGTGCGTTTATCGACTACTATGGTCATTTACACCAGGCCAATTGTTGTATTCCCTAGCAGACGACTTGTAGCACGGCCCGCTTGTATGCTTTTTATAAGACACCGCTTACACGGATGATATGGCGATGAGGAGCCCAGATAAACTTACAACACTTGGGAAATGAGTCTGGAGTCGAACTCTATCTCACCATAACGCGTATGAATGGGTGTCATGTGAGTGCATGTGATATAGACCTATAAATTAAAGCGGGCATTTGTTGGACGCACAAAGGACCAGATGAGCTAGTATCAAATTATTCAATCATTGAAAGATTCAAGCGACATGGCTTGTGTTCCTCAGACATTTTCAATTTTAAAATGGCGGTGTTCACAAAAATTTTCAATGGTCAATGGCATGTCAGCGTATACTTATATAAGAGGTTGTGCGGGAATCCGCATAGACGTACATTTAACCCGTGTAAAATGTAACTTGCTATAAATATTAATCAGGAAAGCAATCAATCTGCTAAAAATATTTCGCACATCATTTTTCTGTTTATATCAATCCAATATACTATATAGAATAAGTCAGTATAGTTCACATTGTAGATTGGATTGGGACACATTGCTAGGCATCATACTGTAGCTATTTATTTTAATTCATTTTTATTATTCTTTGCTATCCCAATCCAAATAATTGGCAATATCCTTTATCATATCAAGCCAAGCATTGTCAGCTGAAAGTCATTAACCGCTAATGAAGTTGACGTCGATAATAATATATTATCGGTACAAGGTGTAAACATTTTCGTTCAGCGACGGGTGTTCATTTAAACAACATTTCCTCAGGAAGTGCTTCTCTACACCGCCAGCGCGGCGCTGCATCAACCGCGCCATGTCCAATTAAGCCAATTTGAATTGATAGCAACCCGGTGTAATCCACGATTCGCCAGATCATTTCCGATTCATTTCGGTGTCTCATTCGATTGTTTGGGTTTAGGATTGAATCGCTGTATTGTGACTAAAGGAAATGAGCATTGGTTCTCCTCACAATCACATGGAGGGATATTAATAGGTAATAATAGGACTTAATATAATTATTACCGCGAGTAACAATACGAATGCAATCCCGTATGTAGCCTACCTCGAATAATGGATATCGCAGGTGGAAAATAGGTACTTTCTTGTGACCAGTCTCTTATTAGGCGGCTGTGACATTCTAACTAACATAATATGCCGGGGATTGTCGGCAGTCTCTAGAGTGTTTGTGCTTCATGAGCAACAAATTCACATTTGCGGTTTGATGTTGGTAAAACATAGCACCCATTTTGGGCTCACATGAATTCGCATATATCACACAAGGCACGTAGGCTATAGTGACGATAATTGTTGCCTACCCTTGGGTAGTTAAATTTCCGGTAATTAAGTGTCTGCAGCAGTGACGTGCGGTCCAATAAGGCGCAGGTGAGGCAGTGCCTCACCTGCCGTCTGGATGAGTAAGTCAAAATTGTGAAACACCTCCATGAGTCGATGATTATATTGATGGTACACATCAATGTTCATAAATAACTAAATTGGAACATTTTTTTCACCAAACATCATGTGGGCCGTGCTATAACACTGCAGCTACAGATTAAAAATGAAGAAAATTGGCATGGTGTAAAAGACCATAGTAGTCGACCAACACAATGAATACCACAAACAACAACAGAGAGAGAGATATTATATTCTTTTTCGCCTGCACCATCGAGATGCTTTGACGACGGAGTTGCGATACGGCCGTGAGGTCATCTAGTCTGCGCTCCCGTTTTTTCTCCTCCATGCTATCCGTGATTGCTGAGCGCCAAGCAGGATAGCTGCGGATACCAATTTTCGGGTCTTTGGTATGGCCCGGCCGGGGATCGAACCCACGAACTACCGATCGAGAAGCCGGACGCATAACCATTACACAATCTCCAATTAATTATCAAAGCAGTCTCAAGTCCCATGCGCGGCGATTTAATAATGATCGATTCTGATGAGAGTCAGTCAAAAAGCTTGAATTGAATAAATTTAGCAATATGAATAGATATTGTATTGGGACATAGTAGCCTACGTAGTCAAAGTATCTTTGTAAAATGTATTTCGCAATTTCAGTTCGAACCACTCTTTCGAAGAGGCCAGGAATACAATGTCGCTCAAATTATTATCAGGGAATGTCGCCGGAGATTTCAGGTGAGATCGGTTAAGCTACCTATTACGTTACCTTGAAGTCAGTATACTTCCTTTATACATTCAATTTTGATATAAATGTTAATGGAATGCCCTGACGTGGTATAGCTGTCACTATTTTCAAACACTGTCGTCGATGGACAGTATTATTAAAATTTATTAAAATAGTTTTGAATCATTTTTTTTTCGGAATCTGGTACAAGGGTTTCACACCATTTTCATACGCTGACCTCATTTGAAAGTCATGAAAAATTTATGTAGGCCTACCACCTATTCTTTCAGACTTTTGTAAAAATTAAGACACGTTATTCTAATTAAAAAAAACTGTCTCTACAGTAACTGTTAGTTAGAATGATAAATAATTCAAATAGGCCTACAACACAATAAACGTAATTCCACACTGATGTCAGTTCATGTTATGTTTGAGCTCGTTTTGCTCTGACAATGTCTTAATTCTGGGTTTGCTGGTGGCTAGAGCCAGTCGCGTGTCAATTTGAATATCCCTGCCTTCTCTTCAGAAATAAGATTGTTAAATAACCGCATTCACAAGTATAAGACCACGGGAAAGGAAAAGGAATAGCACGGCAACATGCTGTACTATCGATGTATCAGTTTTTTATGTAAAATCTTAATTTATCTCCATTGTTACGGTGAAGTAGGCGTATTGATGGCGGATTTATTCAGGGCTTATTCGTGGCAAGTCTCACAGGTTATGAACCCCTGGCTCAGTAGGCCTATTTGGTGTTGGAATAACATGATTCGAATCACTCCGAATTATTGTTTTCAATGGAATCACTATGGCCAGTGCGACATCAGCTCATGAATAACTTCAAGGAGCATCCGTGACGTCCCGAACGGGATAAAAAATGTTAGCGGGTTGGCTTTCAATCGGTTCTGCCGACATTTCATTACGCGTATATATAACTTCTTAACATTTATAATTAACCTGACATCATCGCGGCCAGGTATTGACCTCGTCTGAGTCTAGCCCTATCGCTTGCGAATCAGGATGGCAGCGAGCGAAATGTGGAACGATCTTATTCGCATGGAGTTTAGGGATGAAAAACTTCGCGTTTCCAACAAATGTGGGCTACCCCGTTGCCACAAGCGACTCGCATTTTGTCATGGAAATCCTATACAAGAAAGTTGCGATCGACGGTAAGAAGTCACATGTGTAGTAGATTTTTACAGCAAGCAATGCTTATTGAAATGGTTGTGATTTTGGATTACTTACACTTAAAATTAACAGACTTTCACGAAATACTTCTTATTTATTCCTACCAAAGAAGCCAGCTCAGATCAACTGTGAACCGTAAGCGACTCCTCGATCAAATCTACTTTCTGAAACTACTTACTTGACCGTATTTCATAATTTCACTTACTACTACCACTTCAAGTATTTTCTTCTACTTGTGACTAAGTAGAAGTTTGCGGCGCTTATTCTACTTCCAGTTAATTGGCAACGCTTATTACTTTGACCATCACATCTGTGTGTAAGTGCGGGAATACGTGCGTAGCCTAAATAACTCTGGAAATTATCTTTTCATGTGAGCTAATTCGACTAATATTACTTGAAATAGCCTTGTAAGATGACGTAGGGGCCTATCCTGAATGTATATGAGACAGATACAGCCAGACACTTGTAATTGTATTTGAAGCCAGTCATGAATATTGTGTGAGTTTGACTATACTCTGCTATTATTCTGCCGCAGGCTGATAGGAGAATTTGGCCCGGGTTATTTGAGTTGTCATATTCATCACGTCAATCAAACTATCGTATAGTATGATTCAACATGCGAAGGCTGGACAGATAGGTTTGAACCTGTGGTTCAAAGACTTTTTCGACTGGTGGCACACCAAAAAAATTATAACGTGGTAATGCGATGGTAATGGTTATTTATACGAATGAAACGAGGATTCTACGACTGAAACGAGGCTGCATTGTTGACAAACATATCCGCAATTCGTCGTCAACTCCAAACAGTCTCTCTCGTGCAGTCTACAGTTTTTAATTTCGGTCGCAACAATAATGCAATGTTCACATAGTCAAGAAGATCGAAATTGATTGATTTTGTACCTATCATCGTATGAGATTTGGAACGAGAAAGTCGAAACTCACTAATTCTTTGAAAAAAGCGTTTTAATAAACGGGGAGTTTCGTAAATCAATCAGCTGCTCCTCTGCAAAAAGATTGCTGCATCTGTAGTTTCAAATGGACTCTCTACCCACGTAAATAAAAAAAATATCCTGATAAGTAGAGCGACTTTTTAACATGTCAAAAAAGTCGAAATTTTGTCAAAATTGTAGCGTTGGGTCAAAAAATGTCAAATTTTTTTGCAACTTACATTTCGTTTGTATCGTAGATTTTGCACTGTCGGTGGACATATCATTTGACATTTTACAGCTTGCAGTCAACTTTTTTAGCCCTACCGTTGTAGACCGCCCATTGTCTGCTCATTGTGAAGCATAAACATTCAAATGAAACAAATAGGTTGACACAGTGTTATGCTCAACGCACCGCCATATCCTAACTGACGCAAGGTTGCGTGGGCACTGCATGTTTCTTATGTCAAAAAGCGCATGGCGAGAGATTGTGATGTAGACACCATTGTCAGAATGAAGCAACATGGTGAGCCACCAGCAGTGTACGCACAACTTCAGTGTTGTCAGCCAACAACTGCTGCTGTTGAAGGTTTGCTTGCTACTTAGTAAAGACAGACACTTTCCACCCGAGAATATAGAAAAGTAACTTTCGTTGTACTACAACAAATTTTATTCATTTCAACGCATAGCCTACTAGTAGGCCATGCTCTACCATGATACGTGATGTAACTACTGGAATTCTTCATAGGGCCAGATATTGTTGAAATGAAGTTTATCCACGTAAAAATTTGTCAGTTTTTGAGTAAAAAAAGTATTTTGCAGGCCAAAATACTTCGTAAGGACAGACAGTTCCAACCAGAAATGAAGATAAGTAGTACAATTCTAACATTATGTGGGAAAACACCTAATTTGCATACGTTTTGTTAACATTTGGTCAAAATTAAGTTCTTTAAGGTCAAAAAATGTCAAAATTTTGCTTTTTTATATCAAAATCTTTAGTTTTTCAGGTTACAAAAATCGCCGTAATGATAAGTGATAGCACAGTATCCGATGCAGTCGAGGCGGTGTGCTCAAGATTTTGCGGAGAAATCCTTGTTCATGAGTTGATTAATTAGGAGCGTGAAATCAATAAAAACATTTTTCGACACATAGCAGCCCGCTTATGATGTTCCAATTACCAAACTCATCGACAGTGCGATGATTGGATTGGCTGGGTTTGTAACTAATGGCCACGTGTTGTCATTTACCAACTGTGAAGAAATTTGAGCGCGTTCAAGTCGCATATGCTAGCCTAAATGCTTCACTTTAAAAATTTACAAAAGGATTCGCGGCACGACCGGAAATTCGTGGCGGCACACAGTTTGGGAATCACAGGTCTGAACTGTAAATGTGTGTCGATGGGGCAAATTTAGGTTCGTTGTGAAACATATTTCCTGCCGCGTGTTAGGAATAATCACTAACATGAAAACATATCATGAGTCCAAGGTAACTGATTTAATGCCTCAACCATGAGATCGAAAACCAAGGATCCTTGCTCACATCATGATTTATTAGCAAATATAACTGTTATTGTGCTGTAGCTGATGTCCTGTTCCTGTGCTCTATTCGATGATAAACTGAATTTATACCAAACAACGCGGATTTCTACCATCATCAAAACCGTTATCGTGTTGCTCCAGGCGAAAATATTTGTTTGGGAGTTTCAGGAAATTTGTATATTACTCCAACCTTTTCTACATCGTCTTTGATGCAAACGTCAGTTGCAAATCTTACATTTGAAGAAGAAAAAAAGTTTGATCGCGGTTTACCAATTAGACACGTAATGCGATAGCTGTCCAATTGTCCACTGCCTAGTGTCTAGTGCAGTGGTTCTCAATCTTTTTGTCTTCGCGGACCCCTTGTGCACCGTCAAGGACCCCCGCGGACCCTCAAGTCTTAATACACATTTAACTCAATTATCGTGCAACCGTCATCTGTCTTGTACAAATACTAACTGTAGGCTAGTGACAAACAGCAATAAAATGATTTTTCTTGAAAATAACATCATGCTATTTATGTTGAAATTGGGCAATCTTTTATTATATCAAAGCGAATTCTGTAGCTGCATTTTTTCAAATACGCGGCCGATTCTTGAAAATCCGCGCCGTCGAGTGCCAAAAATCCATTTTCACAAAGATGGGGACGAATGTAATAACAATACTTCCGACGACACCTTCGGCTATGATCGCAAGTCGCAACATATATCGCACCAAAATTTGGTAACATATTTTTAATAAACATACAACATTCAGCCTACTTATTTCTATTTAGCAAGTCATCATGTAGTTATTCTGGAACAGCGTTTATGTACATCACCGGAGATTGCAGAGAATATGGTTTTTTCAAACAAATTTTTCCAAAACCCAAACAAAACATCTTTAAACAGCAATAGGTTTAGGCTATTGGCAATTAAAATGAGTTTGCACAGTAGAATATATCATTTTAGATGGCCATTCTGTTTATTTGGGTCCCGACGTTTGGGCAATTATAGAGCGAAACTGCCTCGTAATTTACAAATTAGGTTATCAACCATTTTGCAAATTTGGAGGCTTCGCGGACCCCGGTTGAGAATTACTGGTCTAGTGGACTTACAATCGTAGTATCATGAATAGATACATCTGTAATACAACGTTAGTCCAATTTCAATGCGATGATATTTATTCAACGGTTACTGTAATTACATATATCACCGTTTGAAGATTCGTCGGGCATGAAAATACATTACACATCCACATTGCGCGAATTCGACGCGGGAATCTTGACCACAGGAAGCCTAGTTCACCAAAGCCAGATCATTCCACCCAGGGCACCAGATTTCCAACTACAGGGACACTGCATTACAGAATGCATCCGGTTGGTGAGTGCGGGGTCTTACTTATGGAGATTCCACGGCATATTTCAAATACAAACAAAATGTTTCCAGACAATTTCCGAAGATACTCCAGTAACATTGTTTACTTCTACCGTATATACGAGGGAGCTAGGAAAGCGGATACGTTTGCGGCATTTCAGGTGGGCTGAATTTCTTCACTACAAAATCATGGAACTATGTGACACGCAGAGGTGGTCAAAGTAGTCAAGAAAGCTACTCAAGTAGAAGTGGAAGTAGCGACGAAAAACATCTACTTAAGTACGAGTAGAAGAACTTCTTTCATAAGCAACCAAAACCTACTTGAAGCAGAATTGATTGACTTTAAATCTACTCAAGTAAGTAAGTAGTTGCGAAAACGATCGTAATTCGTTCGCATGGACTGGCAAAAGCTGCAAATGGAGCTATGCGGAAAGTGTAGATTGCTTGATTCATATTGATGTATCCCAGGAGGTGTCAATTTTTGACAGAATAAGCATTCGTCCATATCATGGGATGTAAATGATAGTATTGATATAGAAATGCCATATTAATACTTCGTTTACCCGAACACCCCGTTTTAGAGAATATCATGGCATGGCGCCCTCCCCGATAATATAAGGCCCTTAGTTCATTCGAAGAGCAATACGGAGAAGTTGTGTCGGATACGGCTTCAAAACTTTGCGTGATTAGTATACGATAATTAAAAATATGGCAGATCGTAAAAATTCCATATAGTGTATAGCAGTGGTTCTCAACCTTTTTTGACACGCGCCCCCCTTGGAGATGGTCAAAAAACTCGCGCCCCCCTGACCCCCCTTGCATTCATCGTCATGTCAAAAAGAGCACATCATCTAATACAGAGGTGGGCAACGTTTTTAATAATCATGACCGCATTTCGATTGCTTATGTAGCGTAAGGCCGCATTCCAGGGCATAGCCGCAATGAACGATCTGGACGCAAAATTCCTACGGTAAACTGTCCATATCCATTCCCAGTGAACTCCGGACTATTCTACTTTTCACAATGGCCAATTGTACGCACCGAAATCGCGAGTGGCAATGTTATGAATAGTTGCCGGGATGTGCATATTGTCGCGCGGGGCGCGAAAATTTTGCAGGGCCGCGAACGAATTGCTATTTCTTGCCAATTCCCATTCCGGCTCAGATTAAGAAGGGCGCTACTGCATTAAAATAGAAAAATGAAGTCTTGTTGAATTGCGTGGAGGGCGAAGAAAATTTCAAGATTAATTAAAATCTCTCAAAAATGCGGGAGTGAATTCGTAATTGTAATTTGCATGTCTACGGCCGCAAACACATACTAATTGAATTAGGCGTCGACGGCCGCTCAAATTCCCTTCTACGGCTGCAGGCTGCGCACCCCTGATCTAATAGTATACATAAGGTATATCTTACGCAAATTTTGAATCTGCATTCCAGTTGTTGAGTCTTTTACATTGCTGACAAATTTCTTCAAATTTGTTTGAAAATAACAAAAAACATTGAACAAGACATCCAATTAACTTCAATGTAGGTCACCCTGAGACTAATCCTGATGCTGCTAGTGAGTACAGAGAGCAAGGCGTCGTTCTGTCCTGTCAGGCTAAATTTGATCAGTTTTCGAAATGAATTAATTGTGTTGATTTATAGCCTAATTGAGGGCGAAACCGGGTAACCTATGTTGCATCTAAGTCTGTCTTAGGCAGTGCAGTTCGCAAGCTACTAACAAGAGCTGCCCAGCGCGACAAGCTTTAGGCTACTGTCAAAGCTATGAAGCAATGAATGACTTACACGTGAGAATTGCTCTCTATATCTCCAAAGAATTTTAAAAATTTGCTCAGATGAAGTTGAAATCAGACTATACTCAGTTGAGCGCTGTTGCTAGAGTTTGTATTTTGCAAGCTTTCTTGAATATGGAATAAATTTCATCTTCATTCATCGTCTTCTCATAATGGATGTGAAACACATGTTCAGACACGTACAATTTATACTGACTTTGTGAATTTTTCGCGCCCCCCTATACTGACTTCGTCAATTTTTCGCGCCCCCCCTGAGAGCCTCCCGCGCCCCCCAAGGGGGGCGCGCCCCCCAGGTTGAGAACCCCTGGTGTATAGCTTTATTTCTGGAAAATTTAAGGCATTACTACACTTGCTTTTATGCTTCAACATGTATGTTCTCCAGGCAAAAGAACTGAAACTATAATTAGAAGTCATCGTATAATACTCATCATTGAAAGAATATACAAATACCACTTCTAAAAAGAGTAAAATATAGTTCTAGTCTTTTGTCCAGAAAGTTTCAACGGCGGTCTGCTTAAACAGGTTCATTTTTCCAGATTAGGACACGCCATGAGCTGCTAGGTATGATAGGTAATTGCTAGATTGCGAAACGGCAGTTTCAAACGTTAAGGGGGGTCATACTTATTGTGATGAAATATTTGATATAGGCGACAATGCGGTGTGAACGGAACCACGCAATCCGGCCTCTAAATTATATTCAGCGACACTTTCGTTAAAACATATTTGCTACTGCATATCTACTGTACGCGAAGCGCGACGAAAATTCCGGGTAATACATGACTTTTATGAAAATTAAATGTTGGTACTACGTGAAAACAGCCCCGAAATTCCTTAGGCTATCTTTCTTATTGGGGGATAAAACTACTTATACTTGACAGATTCAAAATATCGAAAAGTAAGTAAGTCGTTCACAAAATATCACGAAGTAGAAGTAGAAGTAGCGAAAAACATATCTACTTGAGTAAGTGCCAGAAGTAGGGTTAAACTACATGAGTACTTCGAAAAAGTAGAAGTACTTCGTTACTGACCACCTCTGGTGACACGCCTGACTATCTCCAGTAATTAAAGAGGGAAATTCTACTGACGCACTTCAACAGTAGTCATATTATCCTTATTTTTAATACTCTACGATTATAAGCAATGAGCCATATAAGATACATAACTTGTCCGCTTATCGTACTACAGTTCTATCTCTATATTGGCATTGGGGTGAATACGTGTAACTAGATTAAATTATTTCCCGTTCCACTGCATGCCTACATTGAATTGCAAACAGACACACTCCCAGTCTCACTGATTTTTTTCTTCAAAAACGCAAAAATTCAATGCACACTTATATGTATATACTGAAAAGTCAATACTATCATATACTGGCCTACTATAATCTGAAACAGACGAGCGTGTCTCCTAAATGTAAAGCAGTTTTCATTTCATACGAAAAAAGCAGTTTTATTAATGTGTGATCATTAAGCGATTTTTTGACCTAAAAACAGAAGATTTTGACGCAAAAATCAAATTTTGATATGTTTTGACCTGAATTTTAATTTTTACATAATTTTGCCCTCATGTATGTAAATTAGGGGTGTTTTCGCACATAACGTAAGAATTGTAGTACTTATTTACATTTCTGGCTGGAACTGTCTGTCCTTACGAAGTAGTTTGACCTGAAAAAACTTATTTATCCTAAGACTGACAAATGTTTACATGAAAAAACTATATTTTAACGAACCTATGAAGAATTCCAGTAGTTTCGTCACGCATTATGGTAGAAATAGCTAAAATTCGTTGTAGCACGACGAAAGATACTTTCCAACATTATCGGGATAAAGTGTCTGTATTTGCAAAGTAACTTGCCAAGAATGAAGAAAAAACGTTCCACTGTAGCAGTTGTTGGCTGGCAACACTGAAGTTGTGCGTAAACTGCTGGTGACACACTGCGTTGCTTCATTCTAACAATGTTGTCTACGTCACAATTTTTCATCATGCGCTTCTTGGTATAAGCACCAATGTCCACGCAGTGACTCTGCCTCAGTTTGGATATGGCGCTACGTTGAGCATACCATCATGTCAAACTATTTATTTCATTTGACCGTTTATGATTTACAATGAGCAGACAATGGACCGTCTACAACAGTAGACCTATAAAGTAGGCTACAAGATCCAAAATGTGAAATGATAAGTTCACCGTCAGGGCAAACATCCACGATACAAACAAAATGCAGGTTGCAATTTTTTTTGACATCGTAAACAATTTTGACGTTTTTTTTACCCAACGCACCTATTTCGACAAAATTGTGACCTTTTTTACATGTAAAAAATCGCCATAGGCATCATCATAAAATAATATAATGGATGTTAATGTTGATCATTGTAATATTATTACATCAAATTACAATAGATACATCGTGTATACCAGTGGTCGGGAACCTATGGCTCGCGAGCCATATATGGCTCTTTTAGGCATATGGTATGGCTCTTTGCGAAATTTTCATTTTTGTGCCTTATTTATCAATATTGCAGCAACGAGTTATTAAATCTTCTGCACGAGCAGTATAAATTATTCTTGTGGCAGTATAAAATGTGTTTGAGAGGTTATTACAGTGACGTATTCAAGGTTAGCCCCATTTTCAAAATCCTCAAATTTAAGTTGCTGTCGCGCCGGCGACCAATATCACTCGCAATAAATTCGATGTACCCGGTACGAAATCTTGAATTGCAGGATGCATTCATTGATCAAAGAGACGAGGTGAGATGGCGGCGCCTGTATCACAATGCAATTTTCAAATATGCATTGTCTTTCTGATCTGCGGCGAGAAATAAATTGCGGTGGAAGTGACATTCACAATTACAAATTGAACTTACCAACAACGCGATAGCTATCCACGTTCTTGATTGATAACGTAGCTTTGTAGACGCTGTTAAAATGTAGGCGTGTTGCGCAAATGCTACCGTCGAACACGTGAGAATTAAGAAGCCGAATCGGAATCAGTGACACAATTATATTCGAATAATATCAGTCATTATACATTCAATGATATTTACGGTGAATTGCCCTATCACAATGTCTTGTCCTCTGTTTCGAACTTTATTTTCTGACAATAAATAGGCAATAAGTTACGTGATTTTGGTAGTAAAAATGTTCAAAATCTAGTACACAGGTGAGGCACTGCGAGCCATATATAGCTCTATTGGGTATAAAATATGCCTCTTTTCCAAATATATATTGTTGTACTAAATTGATCAATATTGCAGCAACTTTCTAGAAAATTTTCATCACGGCCAGAATAAGTATTCTCGTGGCAATATACACATGGCTTTGAGAGGTAAATACAACGCCGTCTTCAGGTTTGGGGGCAGGAACCCCCTCTTTTCAAAATCATCAAATTTAAGTTACTGTCTCGCCGGCGACCAATATAACTCCCGAATTCGATGTGCCCGACTCGAAATTTTTGGATTGCACAATACGTTGATTGATCAAAGAGAATAGCAGACATGGCGACGCCCATATGACAACGCAGTTTTCAAATACATATTATCTTACTGATCTACGGTGCGAAATGAACTGCCGTGGACGTTACGTTCTCAATTATAATACTCAAATTACAAAAAATGTAGTAGCTATCCATGTTTTTGATTGGTAGGCCCAATACGCTCTGTACTACCGGCTATAAGACGTAGGCGTGCGGCGCAGCGTTATATGTAACTGCCGATTACTTTGAGGATTTAGATCTTCGGAATCTCGGTGACAATTAGACTAGATTAATATCAGTTATAATAAATCATAAGCTGTTTACGATGAATTGTGTAATCAATGGTCTGTGTCTGCGTCTGTACCTTGCCTCTCGTTTCGCGCTTTATTTCCGAACAATAAATATGCTAATTGTGTGATTTCGGGAAAAAAATGTTAAAAATCGTGTCATTCATGAACATCGATAGAAGATACCAAAAGTAATTGAAAGTTTCACAATTTTCGTTCACTCATCCTGACGACAGGTGAGGTACTGCCTCACTTGCCTCCCCTAACCCGACGTCACTGATGTATCACAAATTTTAGATTGGTAGGCATATTACTGCTGTAGTGGCCATGTTTGACTCCACTTACGCATGTGATCATGAGTTCTCGCATTTAAAAGGACAATCACGACGAGCCTACGTTCTAGTAACTCATGTTTTGCATGCTTAAATAAGGTAACCAGTATGATTAGAACGGGTTTTAACAGAGAAAATATGGCGCACGCGACATTTCCCATGTAGTTAGTTGAAATTAGTGCTACCACGACGTCACGAAGTTTCAATTGTGACGTAACAGTCGATCTACAAGTATGGCTCTTTGGGAGTTAAAATGGAAAAAATAGGGCCAATATGGCTCTTCGGACAAAAAAGGTTCCTGACCACTGGTGTATACTATGCTAATATAGTTGTTTAAATGTTCTGGTTATCATCAATTTGAGCTAGTGAAGAAGAAACTATTAGATATCTGAAACTAGTAAAGATCTATGATACGTATTTAGAAACATGAATCTATCGTATTGTGTAGAAATGGGCATCTCGTTCGTTTAAGTTAGTTTATTTAACAAGTCTGATATCTTATAGAAATGGCGTAGAATTGGGTCCTGTAGCTACGGATAATGCATTCCGACATGAGAGCTTCCAAACTGCATATCTACCGGGAAATGTGCAATTGCGAAAGGGCGACAATCTGATCGTTGAATGTACCTTCAATACCGAGACACGCGACGAAATCACATTTGTAAGTGAATTTATGATGGTCCTATTAGTGCTAGTAATATGCGGAAAGTATATCGAGTGATGTAAATGAGTTGAAGTTGATTGGTCTTGAGCTCATTCGAATTGGTGTGGTAGGACAGTATGACATTGGATATACTGAAAAGAGGACAATCTTTACAATCTCTATACAATGCATATTTTATCCAGGTCAACAACTCGCAAGGTGGCGAGTCGTGCTTAGCACATCTTGGGTATTATCCTAGGAAAGTGAATTTAACCGAATGCGAAACAGCGCCGACTGAAAGCGGTAAAGTGAAACCTATATATTATCCGAACGTTATATGTCATGTCAGTACTTTTGTAGTGATTACCAGGACAGTTGGAGCTTCACAGACCGATGAACTACTAAAAGTTGCTGAACAGGTATTAACTATCGACGTTAGTATTTTAAAGGCATAAGGCACTTTTATGTATCGAATATCCATTATTGACGCAACACGTTATTTGTGACGTTTTATTTTCATCGTTGCAAAATATTTGCCTTCCTTCTCTATCTAGAATCATAAGAGCATAGTCTGTTTCAAGTGTAGCATTATTTACAGAATTAGTGTATAAAAATAGTATCACCGTAATTGTGAAAGATAAAACCACGTATTTCGTTTGAAGCGGATCAAGAAAGTATCTAGTCAAAAATTTAATTTGAATAATAGCTACTTCTTATGGCCATGAGTTGCAGACTTGAGGTAATAAGTCTTCTTTCAAAAACAATGCACTAGCTTTGCCGAATTACCATTTACTACGCCATATTGAACTGCTTTCGGCTGAAATTTCAAAGTATTCTGATTTCATTTCAGTTCCAGTGGACTAAAGAGAAAATCCGCATTTACAATGAACAAGTGTTGAGAACTCAAGTGTACGTTCAGTGCGGACCAATCCAGGTAGATTACGCATTAAATCTTGTCTCACGTATGATGGTAATTGGAATTTAACAAAGGCAATGGAACCAAAAATTTTGACCGTTCCGTATAGGGCACTGAATCAGGTCACATAGATGAGTAAACTACGTACAAAGCTTTGTAGATAGCCGTGATTGCTCTGCGTTGGTGACAACATTAATGAATGTCTGCTAGAAACGTAGTGTCGACAACTGTATTCAACGTTAATTCTTAGATTTCCAATTGTACTCAAGCATGTAATACAGCTGCTCAGGGCTTTGATAGCATTGTGGGCGATGCCGCCAGCAAACCACCACTCCCGCATTTAACAGGCAGATATGTAAACACAATATTGAAACGGTATGAATCGCTAACTGATTTTGCAAGGACTTTTTGGACTCGGGGAAACATCTTGGTTGTGATACATATGACCATTTCGGTAACGAGTATGAATATTCACAAGGGAATGTTTTATACGATATGACTTCAAAACGATAATTTGGAGGGGCCAGAAGCTAACATTTGTAACAATTGCTCTGAAATTAGAGCAGCTGCTATTGTTAACATCTTCAGCAGCCGAAAAACAGGTTACATAAAAGTATTTCTATCAGCTCCTGCAGGTGATTTCACTTCATCGAGAGCTGGGATATGATATTGGTGTGATAGGCCTACTTCACATTCCTACAATCCTGATATTTTTCAGTTCGACGAGCCCAGACCGGTGCCACAAATAAAGAAAGCTTACGACGATAGTGAAAAGTGTCCTTCCCCTCCTATAACTGTATCGTACCCGAATACAGCCAGCTTGATTGTACCCATCGAGCTGACAACTGGGTCAAGTGGATTTCGGTGTATTCCACTCATATCGATCGCATTTTGTCCATACATTGTACTGATGCTGCTCACAAGACTACAAGATACGTAGGAGGTAATGGATAGTTATTAAAGACGTAGATTAATATCAAATCGCAATAGACACCGCGGGTTCACTGATATGATGTCAGATGAAATCCACTAACAGCTGCCTATCTCCGTACAATTCTCATTCAATCTGCCCCAATTTATGGGGGGATATGGCTCCAATTCTCCATGCGTGTCCTTTCAAGTGTTGATAAAGCAGGAAGCAGTTTTCTCTAATAGATTATCACTGATTTGAGTAAAATGAATTATTTTTAGACTCGTTAGCCGGTCCTGTGGAAAGCATTTAATCATTATTGCTCTACTTTATCCTTATGTACGCGGTAAAACTATCAAGCAACGCCCAAGAACTATCTTCGGCGTAGTCAGCATGATTAACGCCCAAGGATGAGGGATATCTTTAGGATATATTTTATTCGTCAACAAACAATTGATATTTACTTCAACGCAATTTCCCTGTTTTAGTTTCTATTCTGGTCTTTTTGTATGTATTATATCATATATTTGATTAAGCTGCCCGATTAACAGACCACATTTTATTATTTATCTGTCACAGCCCTTCATCACTATTTAGAGTTACCCCATGTGTGCTTTTCTTCCATTATACTGTCAACGTTATTGTTTTCAAATATATTGACGATTTTGTATTACGACTCTTTGCAATATATATCAACAACATCTTTGAGGATAGGTTAATCACCAAGGAATAGTAGTTTAGTATCATACATTCCTAACTCCATACAAATACATGTGCATGTTTTAGTTTTTGAATAGTATGTGCGAGCACATGCAAGTTGTAACTAGAATGCATGGCATAAGAACTGTGACGATATTAGAGATAGCGATTTCAAAGCTCTGCGTCAGCGCGGTTGCAGCAACATTGCCAAGACCGTCGGCATCCGAGCGATCGGAAAATATCGGTTAGTGATACGTGAGCCTACTATACGACGAAATAAAGGCACTCCAGAATAGCAACCTTTTTTTGATTATGGCCGACCTAATTAGTGAAAGATAGTGTTCAATGAAAGGCACCGAGTTTCAACAGTAAAACAAATCGATTTTGGGATCAAGTTACAACTCTTGCAGATTTAGACTCGAATAAAGTCAAGTGACTCAATTTTTGAAGGTAAGTCAAGTAAAGTCAAGTCTATTGATTTGAGAAGGTGACTTGGGAGTCAAGTCAAGTCAAGCCAAGTCAAGTCCCTGCATCTGGCGAGATGATTGAACTACAGATTGAGTTGCCATCATGTCTGAATCGAGTAACGAATATCGAGTTGATTATGCGTTGTAATGCTCACATATACTGCTACAGAAATCCTTGCATTCCTCTTCTGCAATTTTGCTGGAGGCTATAGACCAGTGGTTCTCAAACTTTTTAGACACCCCGCTATATGATAGTGAAAAATTTCGCATCCCCCTTATCTCCATATCACAAAATGCAACCAGAATGCTGGCAATACCAACGGATAGTTTGATGGCATAGACCAGTGGTTCCCAACCGGGGAGGAATTCCCCCCTTGGGGGGAATTTTGGAATTTCTAGGGGGGAATTTGGCTTCCCGATGAGTCAAACTTACACGGTATATAAAGTAAAGTACGAATAGCTTGTGAAATGTACTGCATTATTTAAGAAGCTTGGGTTTGCAGTTTGTCAAATACCACAGTTTCAAATTATACTCAGGCGAAAAACTGAATGAGTTTTGCTTGCAAAAACAAAGTTGCTGTCATGCTGACCAGAATATCACACGCGAATTCCCTTCGCCCGAGCCCTCTGAAATGAATCAAGGCTTGCGCAATGTCTTCTCTGCTTCCGGAGAAAAGCAGACACTATACGGCACCTGTATGACAATCCAGTGTTCAAATCGACATTGTCTTCGCAATAATAGGTGAGATATGAACTCCATTGGCCTTGGAAGTGACAATCACATTTACAAACTCATATTACCAACACAACCATTCACATTCGCGATTGCTAGGTAGCTCGCTGAGCAGTGTCAGTTTAGCGCAGCGGTTATTACCGCGGAAGGATTTCGTGAATAGTAACGGTAACCAATTTACAATTTACTCTGTTGCTGAAATTGTTTTCCCGGTTAGTAGGAGATGATTGAACCATGCCTGGCTGCCTACAGAACAATTGAGGTATTCATGGGCAGACGCCTCTGTATTTGCAATTGGTGGTCGTGGTTGGCTGCTCCTACGCAATTAAATTTGGCTATGCGAGAGTGCGCAGTTGTTATTGATTAGTTACAAATCAAATCTTGAGAAAACGTTAAAACTGGCACCAGGACGTCTTTGCTTGCTCAATACTTGATAACGACGAAACATATAGATCAAAGTGAACCCCCTTTGCTTTCGTCTGAAACGCCCTTGGTTGAGAGTATCGAAAGGTTATGAGTATATTGAACTGGGGTTTCACGATTACAAATTCATCGCGAGCTCCGTGTCTTGTCTTGGTCATCATCTAATCTTAATATTACCAAACTTTGAATGTTTGTACAAGTACACATTGTAAATAATATGATCACGTTTCCAACTGTATTTGTGACAGCTTTCAATTTTGTGCTCATTAACAATCATTGTTGTGTGTTCCAACTTTCGTTTCTGAATTTTCATTAATAGGAAGTAAGCCTAATATTGTTCAGCAGCGTTAAAAAGAAATATCCCTTTTACGTTTTATCTAACATGAGTATCAAAAAGAGAAAATACGTCAATTCATATATTGAATATGGCTTTATATGTATCAATAAAAATTGAGAGAGACCTCAATGTGTGTTATGCGATAAAGTTCTGACAAACGATTCTTTGAGACCAACAAAGTTGAAACAGCATTTACAAAATGTTCACTCACAACACAAGGATAAAAGTAGAATATTTTTCGAGCGTCACAGTTGTGCTTTGAAAAAGATGAGACTAGATTCAAATGGGCCATACTGAAACAAGCAGAAATGCAGTGGAAGCTTCTTACTATGTTGCTTTGGAAATAGCGAGGAATAAAAAGCCTCATACGATTGGTGAAGATGTGATAAAACCTTGTGCATTAAAAATTGTTGAACTTGTGCTTGGAAACGAAGGGAAAGAAAAAGTTGCTGCCGTTTCATTATCAAATAATACAGTTCAGAGAAGGATCGAAGACATGGCGTTAGATATAAAAGATCAAGTTATACAGGAGATCAAGTCTTCTGCGTTTGACGTCTTTTCGATTGAACTGGATGAATCTACTGATGTTGCATCGTGTTCCCAGTTAATGGTATTTGTAAAGTATGTCCATTCAAATGCATTCAAAGAGGAGCTTCTTTTTTGTTCCTGTCTGGAAACAACTACTAAAGCTGTTAACATTTTTGAAAAAGTTTCTTCGTTCTTTGAATCCGAAGATCTTTTGTGGAAAAACGTATGTGGGTGTTGTACAGACGGAGCCCCTGCTATGCTAGGATCCCGATCTGGATTTCAAGCTCATGTTAAAAGACAAAGTCCGAATGTAAAAGGTATTCACTGTATGATTCATCGTCATGCGCTGGCTTCTAAAACGCTTCCTGCTCCTTTACGCGAAGTTCTTGATCAGGTAGTTAAAATGGTCAACTTCGTTAAAGGAAGTGCTCTTAACTCCCGATTGTTCAAGAAACTGTGCAATGATATGGATGCAGATCACCAGGTACTTCTTTTTCATACGAGTACTCGTTGGCTTTCAAGGGGAAATGTTACCCAACGTGTGTTCGAGCTGAGAAACGAGCTTAAATTATTTTTTGAGGTTCAAAAGAAATCGGAATTTGTTGCATTGCTGAATGATGATGAATGGATTAGACGTCTTGCTTATTTGGTAGATATGTTTGGTCAATTGAATAAACTAAATCTGAAGATGCAAGGGAAAGCACCAATATAATACTATTTAAAGACGGTTTGAAAGCTTTCACCAGCAAACTGGACAACTGGAAGAGAATAGTTCGATTGAGCAATGTTGCAATGTTTGAAGTATTATCATCAGTCCTGGTTGTTGATGGCAAGGAACAAATTATTCCACAGATGGAAAAAGAATTGATTTTGCAACATCTGGCGTCTCTGGAATCAGAATTCATTCGATATTTTCCCGAAATTGATGACGATGAGCTTGATTTAATCCGATGTCCATTCACATTGCCGGTAGAAAAAGTTCCTGATAAGTTGCAGGATGAATTTTTAGAACTCAAAACGGATTCTCGCGCAAGAGACTTGTTTAGGGAAAAGTCAATTACCGAATTTTGGCCATTGATGTGTGATTCATATCCCAAAGTAGCCGAGAGAGCTATTAGAACTATCCTTCCGTACGTCTCCACTTACCTATGTGAATCAGGATTTTCAACGCTTTTACAAATGAAAACAAAGCAAAGAAACAGGTTAAACGTGGAGAACGATATTCGCTGCGCTCTGTCCAATACTCTTCCACGCATTCATGAGTTGTCGAAACAAAAGCAATCACAAGCTTCACACTGATTGTTATATGGAATGCCTCTTATATTTTGCACACATTCCTTGAATAAAATTCGTTTCAGCAACGTTCATGACCATCAACTTTAGAACAAAGAGACTAAAGAGCTTATAACCACTGAGAAATACATTAAGATATTCAATGCCAACCACATTTTAGCAAACTAAGTTTTTAGGGGGGAATTCCATTCGAATATTGCCGAAAAGGGGGAAAACCACAAAAAAGGTTGGGAACCACTGGCATAGACGTTATGACTGTTGATGACCGAATTCTCAAATATGAATTCGGGACTATACACAGAGCAATAACTATGAATTGGAGGTAAGTCGATTTTTTTTGCAGTTCATCGCAGTTTCGTGCCCCCAGTTTAAGAACCACTGCTATAGACGATAGCAGTGAGCAGGATTTGTCAGCATGAACATCACGCGCGTAGCACAATCTAAACGTTATGCTCAACGGGAAAGAAAATACTAACTTTTACAATCACGACGTTGGAATTTGTGCTGATTTGTAAATATGACAAGAACTACTGGATCTAGAATTCAGTCATGGTGACACCATCTTAGAATAGGGTACGACATCTTGAATCGCTTTCTGGGCAGATTATAGTTCATCTTGCCAGTCGTCAACCACTTGCCTAACATCAACACGAAATGGATTTCTCAGTAGTGTGGAATCATATTTGCCTATCTCTGTAAAGTAAGATCTGAGCCCAGTTTGTAGTGAACCAAGATGGTTTGCTACAATTTTAGGCAGACCGAAGTCTCAAACGAAACATTGGGTCAATGATGTTTACTATTTAACTGTCGAAGTCTTATACTATCATAATAACATGATTTCAGATATTACTGTCTACCATGCTCTAGGGCCGGGGTGGCCAACTTGCGGCCGTAGAGGGAAATTTGTTCGGCTGTGGACATACGTAATTCAATTAGTATGACTTGGTGGCCGTCCTCATGCAAATTGTATTTACGTATTCACTCCCGAATATATCTTGAAATTTTCTTAGCGCCACGCGACTTCATTTTTAGTATTTAATATAGTAGCACCTTTTTCAACGTGGGCCACACAATACATATGCGAACAGCAGAGGGAAATGATGCACCCTATATAGAATTACCAACTTGGAATCGTGTGCTCCTCAAGAAGGAATTTTTTCCTGATTCACTTGGGCGATTCTAATATATTTCCATTATACCGACCATCCTGATGGGAGGTCAAGAAATAACAACATGCAGCAAAGTGACTAATAAAAATTGGTCCACCCGAAGATGCATCATCATGTATAACCGAATTGAATTAACTCAATTTACACTTAATTTTCGAAGATACTCTTTCCATCAATTCGACCGGTGAATCTGATCAAATCGACTGAGAAAAGCTGAATATCTGGTAGTAACATGCGAAAGTCATTTTTGAAGTTAAAATCTTTATCGCTTCGCGCGACCATAACCGATTCCAGTAACTCTTCATTACATGAACACTAGCGACATCTGTGCGTATAGTAAGTCGATATGAAAAAGTGGCTTAGTCTGCAGTTCGCCGGAAATGGACATGGACAGTTTATCATGAACATTTGGCGTCCAGTTAGTTCATTACGACTATGACCTGGAATGCGGCCGTGAATAACAAAAAGGTTGGCCACCCCTGCTCTAGGGCCTCTGAAAATAGCGCAGTGGCCCGGTACTGGGCCCTGGACAAAGGATTCAAAAGCCATGACCTATAGAAAACCCTTATGGTGGTGAATAATTGCTATGCGGTTACTAAAAGTCAATTCTGTCGCATTTCTCTCGTCAGAGCGCCGCGATCCGACATGCGAAAAAAACTGCGTTTTTACTTCCTCCGAGGTAGCAAATATATTAAACTTGCATTCGATCTTAATTACTTCATTACTTCATTACGTCATTTCACTACGACATGATACAATACGGGATTCTTTGCTGGGTTACTGTCGGTAGGAATGCAATTGGTCGACTGCAAAATATACCATCGGATTCTTCGTATCACCTCCAAACGAGAAAACCCATGACGTCAATACAAGGAATATATTCGAGAAAAACAAAAGCGACAAGATTCGCAGTCAAGGGCGGGATATTGATCACTAATGATAGGCAAGCCGTAAAAGGTTTTTTTTATCACTGGTCTACTTGGTAGTGGCCGCAGTTGCACCATCCGCACATTCCGCAGTAGTCTGCGCAACAGCAGAGCCGAAACGCTAGGTAAAGAACTCGCGCGCATTGCTCTTCAATAGCTTCACTTCCTTGTTAATGTAGGCAGATGCGAAATAGTACAAAAAAGGGTTAACACATTCCGTCACACGGAGCACCGCGTGTGGCACGAATATCAAAGCAAAGAACGTGTTCTGGTGGTAATCAATTTAGAAAAAGTACAATATTAGCCCGCCGTAACCTATCAGAAAATTAATAACCGTTGCCTTTAGTTGGGAAATGGCTTGGTTCTTCTCCTTTGACGACTTGCTGACAGAATCGGCGACCGAGGATATTCTGCGGCGTATTAAGACGATTACTATCACTACGGGCAGACTGACAACCGTAACATCGGTATTATTATTCCTACCGATGCCGATATTCCAGCTGGCAATGCCAGTCACATGGATCCGTGTTTCCCGAAAGTGCACAATACATGCTACTGCCATCATCATATACGTGTTCAGATTGAACGATAATTGGAAATATCACGACGGTATACGATAGAAACCATGATCATATGATCAGTTTGCGATACGACTCCACAATAATACAATCACCTCGAGAATCGGGAGCATACACTATACTACGGAACCGTATTACTCTCAGAAGCAGTACGTGTTGTTCCGTCACCATTGTGGTCGCAACGTCACAGGTAATGATCGTGTAGCAAAAAACAAACAAACACGGTAATTCAAAACTATCTCTGTATGTGGACTGATATAGCCTACATAACAGAGGCTGTTGTAAGCTGATAGAAGATCACAAAAACATAGTCCGGTCACGATCACGGTGAATATACTGGACTTGATTTTAAGCAGGACAATGACCATCGCTGTGTTGTCAAGCAAACCTACAATCATCATCGTCATTGGTTTATTAGCAATTTTATCAGTTCAATACACCACAAAAAATGCGATACAATGAAAAGACAGGAAGATGTCGAAGCGACTATAGGAGTTGTCTATGGAATCAGACACCCACCTTGGCCTAGGCGATGTAAAGAGGAGGCATGCACACGGAATGAAAGTAAAGAAGATAGTATAGAAAAAGGAAGCGACAAGAAATAGGGCGGCATGTCATAGGAAGCGAGATCGATAGGTCAGTCGTGGTCCGGTAATCTTGAGGATGGACTGTATTTATTTAGTAATTATTGCTTGTATTTCGACTTGAATGTGGACATGCTCGTCGACTGCCGGATGGCCATCGGGATACTGTTCCACACAGTGGTGGCTTTTGGGGTGGGCGAGGTGGGCGGTCGCCCGGGGCCCCCCTGGTCGAAGGGGCCCCCCCTATTTGGATTTTGCGCTTTTTTCAAGGAGAATGACGAATAAACATGGAAATCCGAGTACCAAGCAAGAATATGATTCAGTACAGATGTGTCAATCATCATCAAATCACTGGATTTGTTAGAAAAGTCCCGTATCCCGATAATCATCACGCCTCTGCATGCGGTAGAATTACTTAGTTTTGATGTAGTCTATCCTTGCACACATGCAAAACAGACATGGCCGAATCCAGGACCTGGGCAAACCTTTTGCGGTGGTGAAAGATAGATAGCTAATAATAACCGATGCGGAAGGTGGGCGGAGCCCCCCAGAAGTTACGAATAGATACTTATAGCCCCCCCCCGGTAAGTCTCGCCCAGGCCCCCCCCGTTCGTAGGGCCACCACTGGTTCCACACATCAGGTCCGGCATATTTGATAGAGCGATGATCTTTTCGGTCGATCATATGATATTTGGACGACGTGGACTCGTCAAAATCTCAGAAATACTCCATACTACAGTAAGCGTAGTCAGGCCGAGATCGAGGGATGTTTGATTGCTTGATGGTGTTGCTATGTCTTGAGGAAACGACGAAGGTAGGCTGGCCATGATTCCCAGGCGTGGCTGATGCACGAACCTACAGCCTGCTAACAGATTCTGTTAATATAGAATTACTGACATTACGGTGCTTCCAATCAAAAAATCTGGGGAGTAAAAATACTTACGTCAGATTGATCATAGTTATCCCATCTTATGCCATGCGTATATAGTAGCCCACCCGAGTTTGAGATACAAACGAGGGAGTCTTCGACATCGTTGCGAGCTTCATATATGGCAAATCCTCACTGGAGTTAATGTAAAATCAATCACAGAGAGCTATCTGTTGAAATGTTGATATGCAGCTGGCCCAATAAATACTAATGCTTTAAGATTGATTTGGAAAATGCATAAATTGTCAGCTCCATTAAAAGCTAATGTGGTAGCCTATATACACATCTCTTAATCCCATCAGAAAGTTCGATGGAGTCACACTTCCATGATTCGAATGAGATTTTGAGATATCGACATGCTAAAATCCTTTCAAGCTAAATATGATCACACTTGTTCTGTTGCATAACATTCGTCGTCGCATGTCAATTGGTGCCCACTGCCCAGTTTCCTGGCCATGTATTATACCTTTATAAGGGCGGTTATTAAAGTATGGGTCGCGACCGCGCGATCGCCTCATAGATAGGTATGTAATATTTTCTGAATTTCCTGTGAATGAAGATTTTTCTTCACGCATTGCGGGATCTCCTGATGATAATTTGTCACATATCCTTGTGAGGGGGGCTATGGTACTATAGTCAAATCAAGCAAAATAGTTGGACCAACTAATCACTTAACAACAGAAACACGCCTTCATATATAGAGGCCGCAAATCATAATTAGCTGTGGTGTTTTATCGCTATAACGAGGTATTTGAAAGTCAAAATGTCGATTTACGGATAATATGTATGTGCCAATAATTGCATAAGTTTGGGCGTAAATCGAAACGTGATTTTGCGCCAGAAGTTGAGTTAATATAATCCAGTTTATTCTTGAAGGTGGCGACGAAAGAGCCTCCATTGGCTAGCTGTAGCTTAGATGACAGTACACAACAAAACAAGATGAATAATTCGAGTTTATGAGCGTATGTCTCATAGGTCCCATGGTCGTGTGCCTTTAGACCCACCGGGTGGGGACCAATGATACGTTCAAGCAACAAATTTGGAACGTTCATAACTGTTTCATGAAAATGCGGATATTCATGTAAATATCCGCGATGGGTAGAGCTCGGATCAAAGTGTTGTGAGCCATCAAAAGATCTGCTATTCTTGGCTGAATATTTGAGGGGCAGATATCATTTTGCAATTTTTGATCCATCGGTTCCACGTCTCTCCATACACAAATTTCAGCACGACAACATGGAATGGTCATGGAAATGCACTGATATTTTTGACAAATGTCATTCATCTATACTTCGAAACATTTCGCTCTTTGCGCGACTAGGCAGTTCATGCTAAATGATTTGAAAAAAAAACATTGATACTTGCAATGTTTGTACGTAGTAAACCTATTGAAACAAACAAGTCTTGCGTTCGCCGTTAGGCACACTGAATCGCATCTAGAAGTCACGCTGATGAAATGACTAGAAAAAGAAATGAGGTGAGGAAGATGAATCTCCAAATAATTTTACTTGATTCCTGCAAGGGGATGGGAAGGCACGACAAGCGCTTTTTGAGGGTGTGATGCAGTGGAGACTGACAAAATATTGTTTCGAACATGGGGTCAAAGTGACAGTGTCTTACTTTCTGGTGTCTAACCACCGATAATACGGAAATATTTTTCAACTTTACATAAGTCACAAGTCATTACTCGAGTCGACCTATCACTAACCGAGCGTGAAACAGGGGCTTCCCACTCAACTGTGCTAGCGGGCCAATTTCCTAGCTTCTGAAGGCGCCGCGCGCCGCAGCAACAATATGGGGGTATTATATGTATTACCAAGTATGGCTTATTAGAAGGCACCTTGCAGGCTGGCATTACAACACGTGTATAAAATGTCATTTGCTATTGTGAGTTCACGACAGATATCATATTTCTAAATATTCGAATAAAATTGTTGGCATAGTTTGTCAAAATAATTAGTTATAGAGACCATGCAAGGTTACAAATGCATCGGGTCATCGTAAAAGCTGTCGCGTCACAATTTCACAGCTAGAGAACATTTGACGTACCAATATTATAGGTAGATGTTTTAGAATTTAACAAAGATTGATCTGATATCAGATCATTTGTGCAGTGTAGCCTAATCCGGGTCTCAGGCATATACCGATAAGTAGGCTATTGACCATGTCATTACGAAAATCAAATTAAATCAGCGTTAGATTTACTTTCGAGTATTGCAACAGATCAAAAACAAATTTGATATATTGATCAATGTGCCATAGTAATAGAAATGTCGATTCGCCGAGGAATCCATTGGTGTTACAGCTGTGAATCGTGAAGCGTGTACCACTATACCTACTCGTCACCTTTAATTGGCAATAATAACATGGATAAAGAGTGCCAATATGACGCAGGTTGTAACTGACCAGGGACTATACATCAATAGGGTTAACAGAATGCCAATGGTTGTCATACCGACCTGCTTAGACAGCTTAATACGCAACTCAAGCTACGACCTTTTGATATATTACAATTCCCCATCCAAGTTTGATAATAATGTTACGTCCGTGGATGTACGAAGTCACGGCGTTCCAAGTCACAAGTCCGTTTCTGATTATAACGGGTGGCCCGACTGAACTCCAGTCATTTTTATTTTATCACCCATTCAGTCCGAGTTCGAGTAATTCTACGAAAGGTCGCGCCGTCATAAACAGGCAATGCGACGCAATTGCTAATCTTCCACCGCATGGTACCGTTGCTGTGATAGGAGACGGACAGATATACCAGTGAATGGGAATGTCAAACAATACTGGCCCAGCACCAAATGTTCTTTTTCCATATAATATTCTCTCAATTTGATTCAGTACGTCACCATACGTGACAATATATGTGAGTTGTGACGATATTTGTGGCGTATTGGTGCGAAAAGGATAAATGTCACTTCAATTGTTTCAATAATGGTAATATTTTCTTCGAAATTTATCCTCGCCATTAAAGACGCACATTCGGAACGAAGTGGAGAATCTGTCATGAACACAGTTTTAAATTTTGTGTGGTGTGGTATCAATTATGTCATTAAAACTTATTCGATCATACATGTCGCGACAAAGTATGGCCTTTGGTTAGTAAAAAGGACGAAGTCTATGACGGCTTCCGCATTGAATTCTGCGTTCACGCTCATTAACGAACGATTACTTAAAAATTGCTAGAATTCGACGCCTATTAGGGCATATTTACGCAGTTCGATTTACAAACTTTGTACGTCATCAAAACGACTCCACCAAAGTCCAGGAGTAAGATATTATGGCATTGTGATTCCTACGGTGAATAGCAAAGCGCATCGGCTAAGGAATATACATGATAGATTTGATATCGGCGCAGAATGATTTGGAGGTGTATTTTTTTATTGATATTGATAAAAGCATGCGTTGCAAGACAAAAGAGTACGAGTTCTACCTTTGAGTATATGGAAGATTTGAGTGAAGATGTTGCCATACATTGGATAGTCAACCGCAATGAATTGCTCATTGAGGTAAGTTTGTTTGATTTCTTCGCTCAGCCAGGAATTACTTTCGTTACATATTTGAGCTAGCGCAAATTTCCTTTTGACGCTGTTTTTATCCAGCAAAATACACCATGTAGAGACCTATATCATTCGTAGAATGTACATTGTTGTTTTATACTCTACTGTTACATTTTGATGTCCTAGTTTGTAATATTTGTGAGAGTGGTACGCGACCTCAATATATATATATATATATATTCGAAGAGCTTCTTGGAGGTACAGAACTTCAATATATTGTAATAGTATATTCACATTGAAATGAACCAAAATACTTTCGGCTGACACTCTTTAGGGAAAATCGTCCACAATTAGTAAAGGATAGGAAACAATTGTATATCAAAAATAGTATATTTAGAATCGAAGGTGAGTAAAATTCGATTAGCATTGCGAAACTACGAGCTTTAAATTTAATTGACATTGTCAACTTTATAGCAGTTTTTCACCTTGTTTAACGTTTTGTTCAAGGGGTCAATGAAATTATTTTAAAATGCATCATATCTAAGTCTACTCCATTAAAACAACAAAAAAATTATATTATAAAAAACAATGGTAGAGCAATCAGCTACTTCTTGATCTTAACTTTTCTTTCATCCTTCCGCCTCCAAACCAGCAAAACAAGATCAACCATCACTTTAACTGAATACGTTATAGCTAATTAATCTACAATCATGTTTATTAGTTGTTTTATCTTTATCATTTCATCATTTTAACTACTTGTTATCGTAAAACTATTTGTCTTATTAAAAGAACGTTTCTTAATTCTTTTTTAAATATTGAAAATTGGGGCGCAATTATTTTTCGAATCTTTTCAAAGGGAGATACGGCGTAAAAATGTTGGATACTCGTTGTCTACAGGCTGTCACAAATTTGGAAGTACGAAACCTATTAACCTCTCCGAGATTCTGCATTAGTATTTATTAAAGATAAGCAGTGATCACTATTTGTAATTGGACTTGGACATGAAATTTGTAATTTTGTTTTATTGAACAATTTTGGCGCTTATAGCCTAATCAGGTTATTTGAGCCATGATAATGATTGTTCTAATGTTCATTGTCTTTCGCGTTCTGTACTCTATTCGAAAGACTTCAAGCCACGAACCCATTCATCCTCTATCTCTCTTGCTTGCATGCGCGCTCGTAAGTGTATTTTGGTGCCGATATTCGAAGCTCGACTTCGCTTTATCATCTGGGCTTTTCGTACTGTATATGCATTGCGGTCAGCGATGAGGAGCCCAGATCCTCTAACACAGAGGTCTCAAACTCAAATGTGCTCGCGGGCCAGTTTCCTATTTTTGATGGCGCCGCGGGCCGCAGCACCAATAATTGGGGAATTCAATGTATTTCCAAGTAGGCCTTATTTGACGGGACCTTGCAGACTGACATTCCACACGCACGTAAAATGTGATTTACTATTGTGAATTCACGCCTGGCACGAAAATTAACATTTTTAGATATTTGAATAAATTTGTTGCTGTACCTGGCACAAGTTGCCAAAATAAGTAGTTGTAGACACCGTGCGAGAGTACAAACGCATCAGGACATCGTAAAAGCTGTCGCGTTATAATTTTGCAGCTGGCGGTAGAATTTTAGAATTTTACAAAGAGTGATCTGATATCAGAGCATTGGAGCAGTACAGCCAAATCCGGGTCTCGGGTATACTCCTGATAACTAAGCTATTGATCATGTCATTACCAGAGTCAAATTAAATCAGTGTTAGATTTCCCTTCGAATATTTGAACAGATCAATAACAACTTGAATATAATGATTACTGTGCCATAGCAATAGAAATGTCCAATCGCCAAAGAATCCATTTGTGTTACAGCTGTGAAGCGTAGATTACGACTACTTTATGCTCGCCACATTTAATTGGGGATAATAACATGGATAAAGATACCCAGGATGACACAGGATGTAACCAACTATACACCAAGAGGACAAAATCATGCCAATGGTTGCCATACCGAGCTGATTAGATATCTAAATAAGCTACGAAATGCAAGCTACGACCTTTTGATAATTTACTATTTTCCATACCAGTTTGATAGTTTGTAGCGTCCGTGGTTGTACCAAGTCACGGCGTTCCGCGTCACAAAATTCCTTCTCTGATTGTATCTTTTGACGCAACTCAACTCGAGATATTTTTATTTTATCACCCACTGAGTTCGAGTTCGAGTAATTCTACAAAAGGTCACCCCCAAATCCAAATCACAATTTTCAGTACGGATCATCAACGGGTCATGTGTAACCAATAACCACCATAAACAAGTAATGTCACGTAATAGGTAATCTTCGACTGCGTCGTAACTTTTGAAAGTGATGTAATAGTGAAGTTGATGAGTAGTTTCTGGCCTCTGGAGTAGTTTCAGATCGAAAGTTCTCGAATCAAAAAATAAAATGGTAGATAAATGTTGTTGAAGACTACGAAATCCAAAATGCCGTCGCGGGCCGCACAAAATGGTCTCGCGGGCCGCGTGTTTGAGACCTCTGCAGTCTAACACATAGAAACTTGGCAGAGCCGTTACTCGAACAACCAACCAATGCTGTCGTAACCGTGTCACTTAGCACACTCCGCCAATCTTTTCCCCGAAAATTTGAAAACATTAACAAAGTACTATGCGATATTGCAATGAATCCTGATTCATTATTTATGGATTCGATCTTGGATTTTGGTGTGATAGTTAATGGAGTATAGGATCTACATTTGTAGTAGGACATTAAACTTACCCTTAAAAATTGGGAATACATCTAAAAATATATATACGATCATCTCTATTGTAGTTATGCTTGATGCACTAGATGTTATCTGAATTTGTGAACACTTTAGATGACTGCTCCCACAAACGGATGGATGGGTTTGGGTTTCGCCGAGTCAGGGACGATGGAAGAAGCCGATATCATCGTTACAGGCGTGAAAGATGGTGACATTTATTTAATTGTGAGTACTGATTGATATCCGCGTTTCGGACTTATGGGCAACAACAAAAGAAATATTAATCAGAGCATAATTCGATCACATATGGTAGTGATGTATGTTGCTGATTTGGATTGCGTGAAGTTTTTCATACTAATATTCTGTACAAGTTTGTGTTGCGTTAGTAATGGCAATGCATTGTCTGTAAGTGAAGCTGATCCTCGCGATATATGAAGCGCATAATGTTAACTTCGACATTAGAACAAATAATCCGTTGGAAATTGCCACCGTTATGGGTAGGAAAATTGTGAAGCTTAACAGTTGTATGTACCTTCATATATGTGGTTTAATCGGCTAGTATCCGTTAGCTACACACACATATACACGCCGTATCGTATGCCGACGTAGGGAATTTGAGAAATCGGGTAAAACAGCCAGTAAATTGAACTGCATCGATGCTGATAAATCATGCAGTATAGGATAATGCTATACAGGACACAATAAAATTATGAATTCATTATTATATATAAATAAATTTCTGGAATGTTACCGCGCGCCCACAGCAAATATCAGATATTATTTTATTGACTATTCATATTTTTCGACATAAATTATAATTTTACAGCAAACCAATACGAGCACGGTCAACTGCCGTTCTAAACGTACTAGCAACCCATACATCAATTTAAACTGAACAATCCTTCAATCCTGTGACTGTAGTGACTGTTTTCCACTTATCTTTCGTACGCAAAACTAAGACGGATCCAAATACATTGCAATGAGTATATTTATGTAAAATGAAAGAACGAAAGAAAGCTCGCAATATGCAAATTACATTGAATCGTACTTTATTTAAGGTTATAAGAGATACGATTGTTGATATACAATGTTTTTTCCAATTAATTACTAGTTGCTGACGATTACCCGTCACGAGTGTCAGCTGAAGGTATTCGGTTTCATTTCAATATGAATATACTATACAAGGTTATAAGCACAAGCCTTATAATGAGCTGGGAGTTTTATCATATAATGGCTTCATTATTTTCGACCATACAGCATGATCATGACATCTACGTGCTCTAGAAATAGCGGTAGTATGCAATATGGTAACCCAAATATCCCTGGTTCAAGTTACGCAACAGTGACGTGTCTTCATGGATTCAAATCGACATAATCAACACATAACGTAGGCTAAAAGTGGCATAGTTTTCAGTGATTTCATCGGAATTGACAATTAAATATATCAAATTTCAGCAGCTCCTTATTGACATCAGCAAAACTATCTTCAAAGTCATGCAGTTGAACGACGGATGTGACTTTGGTCACATTCAACATTATATGAACCTTACTACTAAAACAACGACACGTGTCGATTTGTGATATCATAACATGGAATAAACCTTCGCGAACTACACAGGTGCACCTGTGATATCTAAACAGGTATTATCATCATCATTATGACACATTTGGAATATACACTATGCGTAATAACTCTCGGTATCTTCTCATGATGCAGCACAACCGTTTATAGATAGCAATAATATAGATAGCGAGAGAAAAGCGGTTCTCAACCGGGAGTTCGCGAAGCATTTTCAGGGGATCTGCGAAGCCTCTAAATTTGCAAAATGATTAATTACTTAATTTGTATTTCTTTAAATTGGGGAAATCACGAGGCACTTTCACTTCATCGCTGCTAAACGACTCACATCAACAGAATGGACATTTTGCTGGGCTTGTAAAATATATAAGTCGCAGTCGCGCAGGTCAATCAGGGTGACTTCGAAATGTTTGCAAAACCCATTTTCTCCTGTGATAGCCTATACGTAGCCAATATTCCGGAATAACTTATAAAGATGAGCTACATCCTTGACTATCATACCCAAATGTCTCGTCGGAATCGGAAGCGTTCGCGTTATTATTATGTTCGCCATCATATATATTGGCGGAAATGTATTTTCGGCACTCGTTCATATCAAATCGAAAACGCAGATTTTCGAGACAAAATCACGGATTTCAAGAAATGCAGCTACACTGCTACAGAAATCGCCTTCAAATAATAGTCCACCCAATTTCTACATAAATAGTATGATGATTTTTGAAGAAAAGACATTTTGCTGCTGTTTATCACTAGCCTATACGGTTAATATTTGCACAAGACATATGATGGTTTCGCGATAATTGAGCAAGACGTGCTCTAAAATTTTGGGGGTCCGGGGGGAAGGGGGGTGTCCGTGAAGGTTCAAGAGGGGTCCGCGAACACAAAAAGGTTGAGAACAACTGAGTTACAGCTTAGTAAAGCTCATGTTTATTTTATCACGATAAAATATTTATTTATTACAAGGATAGAGTAACTTACGACGATTCTATGTCGTGTATGTATACATAGATAAACCAAATATTGTAGTTGTGAATGCTATTTTTATAAAAATGATTGATTAAACACGGTCACTTTTCATCTTCCGTGTTTTAAATTCAGCCATGGACAGAAAAGAGCCCATTCCCGTGGTTCAAATCGATCATTTACGAAATAACTAACTTATCTCTGTGCTACTAGCAGTGGCCGTAGTATTAGAAGTGTTTGCAGCAGGATATATCCCAGCGCAAATGAATCGTTTCCTGAAGAATTCGATCGCGCTACGTCTGCAGCGTTGCACTTCCTTCTTAATTTCGGTCGACGCAAAATAATACAGGAACGGGTTGAGACATTCGGTAACGCGAAGAGCTGCGTGCGGCGCGAAAACCAATAACTTGAACAAATTCGGCCCATGACTTCTATCGACGAAGAAGGACATTTGTACACCATAATTAATGCCGTAACCCACCAGAAAGGTAATGATAATGGCTTTTAGTTGAAAAAGGGCGTGACTTTCTTTTCTCTTTGACGACTTGCTGGTAGATTGGGAAATGCAGGACGTTCTGCGGCGTCGCAGAAAGATTACAATCGCTATGCAGATGCCGACGACTAAAGCCATAGGTATTAATATTCCTATTGTCACCGAAATTATAGTAGCCACATTCAACCACACTAACCCCTTCTTTCCGAAAGAGCACATGCTGCCATAACTATCATATATGAGCTGCGCTTGCAAGAACATTGGCAAAATCATGACTGAAAACGAAATAAACCACGATCCCAGGATTAGCTTGCGACACGACTGTACAGACATACCATCACGGCGAGAATCTAACGCGTACACTAAACTTCGAAGTCTGATTGCGCTCAGCAGTAATACATGTTGTTCCGTGACCATTGAGGTTGCGGTGTCAAAGGGAAGTGTCGTGTAACAAAATATCCACGGCAATTCGTACTGATGCCAGTTCAGATTAGAATATACATAGAAAGGACTGTTTAATGCAGATACAAGATCAGAAAAACTGAGGCCGGTTACGATTAACGTAAAGTTACTGGCTTTGATTCTAAACAGGATAATGATCATTGCAATGTTTGCAATCACTCCAGCGACTGTCAGCATTCCAAATATACTCCATACTACAACGAGCGCATGCGGGCTAATGTCTGATGATGGTGTTTCAATGCTCGAATTTGTCGTGATATTTTGAGGTAACGAAGGCGAAGTCGTCATGAATCAGCCACCAAGCGGAAGAACGAATCTATAATGTGCTAATGGAATGAGAAGTTAGCGCCTTCACAGTCAGTACCTTGCTAAGTAGCCTAATCGAAATACTCACACGATATTCAAATTTATCGCCTTGGGCCGTCTCGAGTACCACATATGCGCTGAGCTCCATCGGCGAAGTATGGCATCTTCAGCACGGATATCAGCTTCATTTACACCCTCATCGGAATATATTTAAAATCAATCAGCAAGAGTCATGCGCTTTCCACACTCCTGATATAATTAGATATCTATAGCTGAATTAGTGTGTTGCGTGATGATGTCTTGGAAATTGTATCTACTCCAGATCACATTAAGCTAAATTAGCACATGTCAATAGATCAATCCTTTCAAAGATTTTGATAAAATCGAACATCAATGATTTTGATGCTATTCTTATGCAATTGGTGCTGGCAATGCTCTCAAGCCAAATATAATTACATCTATTACCATAAAATTGCATTCGAATGATGATTACTGCGAAAATACAGATTGGAGAGATATCGAAGCGATATATGCAATTAATGCATGATTCACACTTCAAGTCATGGCTTACCAACTCCAAATGGGTATCGGACCACTTTTTACAGCTTGGTATGAACCGCCGGCTGTGAAGCTGGGGACATGGGAAAAAGTCACATCTGAATAGAAATGGCCAAAATCGAATCACAGCAAACTCGAATCGGATACCGAATATGTGACTTGAGTCTTATCGATCACCATGTTCCAATGTCATTTTATTGAATGGAATTTCTCGTTGGACATTAATTAATCAAAACGAAATTAAAATCCGTTTGCTCAGATTGACAAACTTTGATGAAATGTCAATATGATACATGTCTATAGTCATCATTCCTAACTGCATATAAAACTGATTTCTATCAGATGGTCGAGAGCAATTCAAGGAGCATATGTGACATCCAGGCTTGCACGTTAAACACTAAGCCGATATATTTGATGACTCGTGAGCAACTGACATTAGCATGGTCATGTTTTGCTTTAGTTTTAGACTAGACCAGGGGTTCTGACACCGGGGTACGCGAGAGAATTTACAGGGTTAAGCAGAAAACTTTTCTACAATAGCGAGTTTAACGTTTACGTGACAAATCAATTCAATTAAATACAATTCAATTTATTGCTAGGAATTCCATCATTTCAATACACCATATAAGACTGCGATACAATGAAAGATAGGAAGGTCACGAAGCGACTTGGAGTAGTCTTCGAAATCAGATACATACCTGATCTATGCTATATAAAAAAGGCATCCACACTGAATGAAAAGTAAAAGAAGATATTATCAACGGACAGGTGATACAAAAGATGTCATGTGTCAGAGGGCGAGATCGATAGGTCAGGTCGTGGTCCGGTGAGGGCTAACTAGTATTGATGCAGCAGAAATGATTTGTATTTTGACTTGAACGTAGACATGTTCGATGACTGTCGAATATCCGGCGGGATACTCTTCCACAAATCAGGTCCGGCATATTTGATAGAGCGATAATATTTTTGTCCACCGTATGATGGTTCGACGACGTGGACGAGCGCCGTACTGATGCACTTTTGATACAGACGTAAAGAAGTCATTGAAGTTTTCGGGGCCGTGGCCGCCGTGGAACTGATACATAAACTTGGGAATTTCTAGTTTCCGAAAATGGTTTATGTTTAGAACACGGAATCTTTTGAGGAGTGATTTGTGGGACACACGTCCTGGTCCCGTTGGGGTCCTGGCTGTGATACGTAGAGCCTGATGTTGTAGTTTTTGCAGCGGTTTCAGTGTAGTTTTACTGGCAGCCCCCCACAGATGATGTCACATTCTAACTTCGATTGGAATTATGATTTAAGAGTATCAGAAGGACTCAGACTGGCATGTAGTCTATGAGGCTGTAAAACCGACCACAGTTCTGGGATAATTTATTTTTGCGATCGCATCGTTTATAAGGCTTAAATCGTTATGCTTTTATATTGCCGTGTAACTTTATTCACTTTATCCTCATTAATTGTAGCGAATTTCTATTTCTCTACTTTCAAGGTGACGAGACTTATTCCGTAGCCTACTATGTACTTCAAATTAGTTTTACCAGAACCAACCGCAGTCGCCTACATGTACAATTATATGATTAGCAGGCTATAGCTTATCGGACTGGTCTAGTATGGTAATAGCGTATCCAGCATTTACGGGTGTGTCTTCCCGAAACACTTCCAAGAAAAGATTTACTTGTGGAGTGGCGACCAGTTCATAAATCACAGTGAAATAATGTTTGGAGTTGTAAAGACGTAGGTTGTTGTGTTAAGTTTCTCAGTTGCTTGCACTTTATGAATCATTATTTTAAGGGGTACGCCATACAGGCAGATAATTTCGAAAGGGTGCGCGCTGCGCAGTCACAAAGAGTTTGAGCCCTGGACTAGACTATTCTGAGCACCCGTGTGTTTGGATCCTTTCCCACTATACGTCAATTTACTACGATAAATCCCTCAATCCTGTTTCACGTTGTGCAGTTGTGCAACGGTGGCCTTTTCCATCCTAGTTTCGTTCCCAAAATGGGACACACATAAATACATTGCAATGAGTATATTTATGTACCATGAAAGAATGCACTTCACTTCACTTCACTGCAATATATAGTGAGGGCATCATTTAAAATATTTTGTATTTTAAATCTTACCCGATTAAAAATGTATAACAATAAGGTTATAAATATATGCATTTTGAAAACCGGTCATAATAGAATAATTCATTTCGACCATGTACCGTGACGTTAATTTGCACAAGAAGTCATTAACACGTAATTACATATTAAATGACACTGGCATAATAATCACGAATAGGTAGGCCTACTTTAGGACAGATTTTAAAGAAATGTGTTTCAATTACAATTCCATTTTAATTCCAATCCATCTTGCTCTCTATATCAACAGATAGTACCTCTTCAATATAAGTATACAATATAGCACTTGAGCAATGTATGTCGTAGACATGCGTACAATTGAAACAAATATTGTGGCCTCAAGTGGTCTTTTTACATACAGGTGTTGATTATGGCTAAAATCAACAACCCTTGAATCAGGTTTTAAACAAATGTGTTTCGAATACAGTTTCATTTAATTTTAACCCTATGTATATAGTCAGGAATAGAAAAAGGAATCGTTTCCGTAAAACAAATTCATCAGTTAATAATTGCTTAACCAGTCTCTTCATTACTAGCAATAGTTGTGATAGTAGTAGTAGTATTAGTAGCAGTCTCATTTGCAGCAAAAATGAATCGTTGTCTGACGAATTTGACCAAGTTTCTTCTGCAGCGTTGCACTTCCTTCTTAATTTCGCTCGACGCGAAATAGTAGAGAAACGGGTTGAGACATTCGGTCACGCGAAGCGCCGCGTGCGGCACAAAAACTAATGCCAGGAAGAGGTTCGGTGCGTGACTCATATTGACGAGAAAGGACATTTGTGCACAATAATTGATGCCGTACCCTAGCAGAAAAGAAACGATGATGGCTTTTAGTTGAAAAAGCGCTTGATTTTCTCTCTTCTTCGACATCTTGCTGGTAGCCGGAGCAATGGAGGATGCTCTTCGGCGATGGAGTAAGAAAACGATCGCTACGCAGGTGCCGACAATCAAAAGTATCGGTACTAATATTCCTATTGTCACCGAGATTGCTGTAGCCACATTCAACCACACTAACCCCTTCTCTCCAAAAGTGCACATGCTACCATCATCATCACTCACTTGCTGGGTTTGCAATACCATCGGCAAAATCATGAGAGAAAATGAAATAAACCATGATACCTGGATCAGTTTGCGACACGACTGTACGGACATACTATCACGGCGAGAATCGAAGGCATACACTAAACTGCGAAGCCGGATTATGCTCAGCAGTAATACATGTTGTTCCGTCACCATGGAGGTTCCGATGTCAAACGGAAGTGTCGTGTAGCAAAATACCCATGGCAATTCGTAGTGATTCCAGTTTAGAGTCGAGTAGATATAGAAAGGACTGTTTAATGCCGACACAAGATCAGAAAAACTAAGGCCGGTCACGATCAAAGTGAAATTACTGGATTTCATTCTAAGCAGGATAATGATAATTGTGATGTTCGCAATTATTCCTACGAATGCTAGCATTCCAAATACACTCCATACTACAGCAACCGCATGCGGGCTGATGTCTGCTGATGGTGTTTGAGGGCTAGACTTTGCCGTAAAGTTTTGAAGAAACGATGGCGAGCTCGTCATGATTCACCCGTGAAGCGGAAGCAAGAATCTAGAATTTTCTAAAATAATGGAAAGTTAGCTCCTTCGCACGCAATAACTATTAGTAATCTAAATACTTACACCCTATGACATTCAAGTCTTCGGGCCATGGCTGAGTACACCATAGACGCTGAGCTCTTTCTTCAAATTATGGCTTCTTCAAATTAGAAGTGCTTCATTTATACCTGGATAGGAATGTATTTCGAATCAATCAGTTTTACTCTGTCAATAGCGACATTCGTGAGATCATTAAATACATCTTCTGGCTCAATGATTATGATTCAATATGATTGCTTATAAATTGTATCAACTACAAATTCACGGATGCAGGTATCATTTATACCCAGATAGGAATGCATTTAGAATCAAACAGCAACACTGCAACAGTCACCCGTAGAGTGTTCGCATGATCATTAGATACATTACAGCTCAACGAATATGATGCATGGTGAATTGATGATGGCTTAAAAAATTTGTCTACTCTAAATTCCATTAAGCGACTTTAGCACATTTATTTGATTTATCCTTTCGAAGATTTAATGAACCCAAACATAAACGACGTTGATGCTATTGCTACCCACTTGACCCCTAGAATGCTTCAATAAAATTGCTGGTGTTACTCTAAATGTGCCGTTGAATATTCATTAGGGTGAAATTACATGAAAGTAGATTGGGCAGGAATGGAGACGATGTTAGCAATTAATACATGCAATCACACATCAATCGAGTGCTTGCCAACCTATGGCCACTTAAGTAATTAACTTGTGCACTATGCTCCGAAGCCCCATTCCCCACCTCTAGTCTCTAGAACAGTGGTTCTTAACCGCTGGAGATTTTGAAGGGGGCGGAAACGCTGAGTGGGCGATATGGGGGGCGCTGGGCTCAAGGGAGCGATATGGGCGGTTCTGGTCCACAAAGCCTTGGCAGCTAAGCACCACTCAACTCAAATACCCACCCATCCACACTAAACATTGGTTCTCAAACTTTTTTAGACACACCTCTTTATGATGGTGAAAAATTTCGCGCCCACCCCCTTATCACGATATCACAACATATTAAAAAGAGCAACCAGCATGCTAGCAATCCCGACGGATAGTTTGATAACATGGAAGGTTATGGTTGTTAATGAGAGAATTCTGTAATATTAAAATGAGACAATAAACAGAGCAATAAAGTAGAAGCTGGGGTTGAATCGTGCGAAGCGCGAAAAATTTTTTCATTTATCTTCAGCTTCGCGCCTCCCTTCAGATGCATTCACGCCCCTCAGTTCGAGAACAACTGCACTGTGATGTATATGGGATAGTACAGAGCTTGTCTTGATTGCTGCATTCCGAACAGTGTGCAGCTCAAATAGCCTTGATATTGAGCGAAGTTTTCTTAAATTCAGCCAGACAGAGTGTTTCGTGCTCGGTAAAAACTAAAAGGACGGGTTTACCCCAACTCCAGTATACAAATATTTAGTGCTCTAAACCTTCTTTGAATTTCAGCTTTCGGCTTTCTCTTTTTGACATTCATCCTTTATCGGTTATCGATATGATGAGTCATATAGTAATCGCGAGCACTGATTGACTTGTTTTCGAATTAGGGATTTGGAAACGCCTCACGTAACAATTTGAAACACGTAGCCTATCCGACAATGGCCACAAAGAAGGTTTTACCTAAACTATATTGAAATAGTGATTTCTTGTGAATATAATTGTTACTCAATACTTTGCCACATTGCCTTTATTTTGCATCTGGATTACGCATGCGAGGTAGCTTACGTATATAGGCAGCGTAATCGTGGCATATGAATGAACAGGCTTCAAAGTAAACGAATTACCTGTTTAGGCTACTGTTTAGTTGGTACAGCCTATGGTTTTAGACCATTCATGAACATTCAAAAAGCAGGTTTAATTTTATGAATTCCAAGCAACCTTTCGCGGGCCGCACAGAATGGCTTCGCGGGCCGCATTTGGCCCGCTGGTCGCGCTTTGCCCAGGCCTGGCTTAGAAGATGTATCTACTTCAAAATCCATTAGGCTTATTAACACATATGGAATGACTATCATTTTCAAAGATTTTATTGAACACAAACAATCTATTTGGCTTATATACGGCGCAATTGCCTCTCAACATACTCCTAGGCCGAATTTAATTACAAGTGTCATTTCACTTTTGCAGTTGGCTATCAATCAGGATGGAAGTAGATTGCACAGTAGGTGAAACGATGTTCGCAACTAATAGATGTGGTCTAAAGACGATACAGAATATTGAAGCGGAATATTTATATCGAACCTATTTTTGCTGTCACCAAGAAGCTGAGTAACAGCGACTCATAATTTTGATTTCACTTCGAACTCCGAGGATCTCTCATATAGGCGACCTCCCATACCCGAAGAGAAATCCAATGCTTTCCGGTAATAATCCCGGATCTGGAAACTATTTTCAACAAATTACAGCACCAGATGTACGTAAAAATAAAATTTGTGCTGTGCCACGTACAAAGGTCTACGTTTGTATCAGAAATGCCCATGTCGATCGGATCTGATTCCTTTTATTGATATTTGTTCTTCCATATTGTAAATCCACGTATGCAATTCCTTCAATGAATTCTATGCTTGACTGCGACTTGATTAAAAAATTGGCGTCTTCAAGTTATATTCTGTATTAGCAAGATGAAATGTATGCACTATTTCATGTTCGTTTTATTCTATTCTGTAAGGATGCTCACTCCGAACGAAATGGGGTACCCGCAGTGGACCGTGTTCCGAATGTCGAATGGTATGACTTTTCTGAAAGAGGCTCCCGCACCACAGTGACTTTTCTGCGGATACTTGATACGGGTGACAAGGATGATGCTATGATTAAGGCATGCCAGAATGCGTGAAAATTGTTGCAATCGTCACATTTCGTACATGTCTGTCCATTTAGGAAGGAGCTACGACTGTGATTTGGGCGTATGGAGATAATGACTTACAGGATGGAACCATGTCACCGAGAGATTACCACAATCGGAACAGAGGTATGAGAACGATTCATGATCAATTGATCATTAGGGATGGTTCGAACTCCTGAGAGGTTTCGGTTCGTGTGAAAATAACCTTCGATAAAAGTTGTGCTCTTGAGACGTTACAATGCTAATTGCCACACAAAGCACTGTGTTGCATCTCTACCTGCAAAATATGTTGTCCGGGTAGTAGTTGCTAACGTGAGTAGTCATGTGTCACTGGTGTCAAAGCCCCGTGAAATTCCTATAATATCTTGGCGGCTGAATAATATTGGGATACAGTGCCGGTTTTCGGTTCACAAATATCTTTTTCGTACCCAGTTTTTTTGTTTCTTTGTTTATTGAACAATGTTTGGCGTCTGTTCAGGTCATTTGTGCACGATAATGAATGTTGTAATTTTCATTATTTCCATGATTTTTGTACGCTTTACGGACGACTTTCAATCAAGTCACTATCCATTCACCATTCTCTCTCTCTCTCTCTCTCTCTCTCTCTATTTCTCTCTCTCTCTCTCTCTCTCTCTCTCTCTCTCTCGCTCTCTCTCTCTCGCTCTCTCTCTCTCTCTCTCTCTCTCTCTCTCTCTCTCGCTCTCTCTCTCTCGCTCTCTCTCTCTCTCTCTCTCTCTCTCTCTCTCGCTCTCTCTCTCTCTCTCTCTTCCATGCGTACCCGTCGGTGTCTTTTGCTTCCGATTTTCGAAGCTCCACTTTACTCGATCCGTCTGGGATTTTCGTACAACATTGCATGCGTTGTGAGATCAGCGATAAGGACCCCAGACAAACCTCCGACTTACGGAAACTTGACAGTGCCGAGACTAAAAACAACAACCATTGGTGTCGCGACGGTGTCGCTTAGCACACTGTGCCACTCGGTTATCTTCCCACCCAGTATAGTAAGGATGTTTAGAAAATGTTTTGAAGCCAGGAACAATTTGACAGCGCTAAAACCAAATGTCATTTGCAGTTTGTTCAGGAATGACTAACTGTAACAATGACTAACTATGCGCGAGAACAAAAGCTCACGATCTTCTTATGATAGCCTAATTCCAGGTCAAGCCGTCAGCGGTCATGGAGGTGAGACTATATACTATTAGCAGCCTTAAGAGTGTGATATCTCCAGCAAAGTATCCAGAATCAATGATATCGTAGTTTCTTTTAGACCGCCACCAAATTTGTCTTTTTTTGGCATCTCGCGACCCAAGCATAGCACATCGAAATAATGCATTTTCAATGTTCGTATGATACAGCTTTACGGTTATATATAAAATGATAGATTCAGATAACCAGTTGTACGCAACGGGTAGCGAGTGACGCAGTGTGCTAAGCGACACCTATGCTTGTTGCTGGTTCGAGCATCGTTTCTTCCCAATTTCTATGCGTTGGAGGATTTTCTGGTCTCCTGCAATTCACTGCGATTCCAGTGACCAAGAAAGCTCAGAAATACCAGTGAGCCGAGCTATAAGTCGGAAGCAAAGATAAGATGAAAGACGCATGGGAGAGAGAGAGAGAGGAGAGTGAGAGAGAGAGAGAGACTGAGACTGATTCGTTGAAGAGAAAGCGTACGGTCTCATATTAATAAAGAGCTGTACGAAAAGCAGTTCTGAGAAACATGTGTGACGAAGGCGATTTCAAAGTGATGGTATAGCGATTATTCGGTTTTGACCATTTCAACAATCGTGATTATTAAGATCGAAGGTTTTGGCCAGCCAGCAACGGTCATTTACTGCTTAGGTTTTAACATCGCCGGTTTTTTCGTCACCACACTTTGTCCAGATGCATGTTCTCATGCTCTCATGCCATGTCTTGGCGTGTAAAGGGTCGGCCTGAGATACCTGTGTGTAATAATCCCTCACCTGCATGTTGCACACTCCTACGTTTGGGTCGCGGTCCATACTTCAAGAACCTCTGTCACCCGGGATGTGTAGTCGGTTCCTTTCATCACCGACTCCAATTCAGACTCCGATTTAGGGAACTTCAAATTCTCCGACTCCAGCTCCGACTCCGTCATTTTCAAATTCACTGACTCCGACATTCCTGTAGATCTACTTAAAAAATCACGTTTCTATTCAATTTTTAGACATGTTAGTTGACAAAAATTATGAAAGCTGTAGTCACAAAAAGAAATTGACTTTGTGATGGTCCGAAAACATAAAAACTTGATAATTTGTGCAACTGCAACGGCACTTTTCGGTGATATTTGGTTCGATTTTAAGGCCCTAAGGTGCAGCTAGACTCGCAAAATTTTCAAATTGCGATATTTTATAAACAGACAATCCTAGATTCTCAAAAATTGGTGTGTAAGTTGTTCATACCCAACTTCATATACTGTATAAATTTCAGCATTTCACAATAATTCCTTGGGCCCAAATCGGGGGGGAGATTGGTGAATCGGACGGGTAGCACGGGGAAACGCCTGTCTCATCGATGGATGCTGAGAGATTCTAACCAAGGCTTCATAAAGTGTCCTGAGATCTCTAACCACCTGCTGAACTGCTTGAAACTAACGAATTTTCGAAAAAATTACCAAAATATTTGTTTGGTACCAGTACGGTGCCAAATTTTCAATTTCTTTTCATAAAATTCAGATCATAAGTAACATAGAAGGTACACCTAAACTCCTATAGCAAAAACAATAAATTCAGCAGGTAGAACAGTCTTACTGCTTGTACTGAGCCAAGTTTGATCAGGATTGAAGGTCTTCTGATATCAAAATTTCCTGTCCCCGTGACATCATATTACGAAAAACTAGAAATGGGAGAAAATCAACTTTGAAAATTGAAAAATATTTTGGTGAAAAAGTAAAGCAGGTATTTGAAATTTGTTGCTTTCAAATGCTGCAGGCATGCTTTAATCAGTATATAGCCAAATTTGAAGACAATTGAATGTGCCTAAATGCAAAATAAGTCGTATAAAGTATGATTGATTTGATGATTTTTTCTCAAAACTGCCATACCATAGTCGAAAAATTTGCAAACCTTGAACTAAACATCAGTTAGATGTTGTGAAAATGGAACAACATGTCAAGAATATTGTGACATTGTCAAAATACCCATTTCAGTTGGTATGAGTCAAGATACTACACACATATTTCCCCCCAACATCTTCCAAACATACAATTTTTAGCATCAATTTCATCATAACACTGCGACACTAATTTGAGTTGCATAACCCTTATGCAAAGCCTGTGCAGTTCCAATATCCTTTGCCGGATGAGCAACAGTCAGGCAATTCACAGTGTTGAGAACAACTGCATCAAAAATGTAGAAATTGCGAGGAAAACGATTCCGCTTAATCCTAACCATCATTATCAGATGTTGAAGGCGATGAAAGCTCCAATCTTTTTCAAAAGATTTCTTCGATTGTTCAGCTCAGGTTCTTTTCTACCATGGTTTTATCTTTCCCTATGCCAAATGACTTCGTAGTGTATGTCTTTGTCCTAATCGTCAATTAAGCGATTAGCTAATAGCTATCAACAATATACTAATACAATCTTGAAAAATATACAATACGATAAACAACGCTCATAATATCAACAGCTTTCAGCTCTTCCTACGAAAACGGGGGATTTGAAATCGTATTTTAACATACTTCAAATTCGAAATCAGACAAGAGCAATACATTTTTGTAAAGTTTCATACTTCAAGATTCTGCAATAAAAAAGATTTAGAAAAATTTTGTGATACCAGCTGCACCTTAGGGCCTTAAAATACGTAGAGTCAGAGTTGGAGAAAGAGCATTTTGGCAAACTCCGACACCGACTCCAGCCAGTATGTGCCTCCCTAACTCCGACTCCGACTCCAGATCCACGGAGTGCTACAGATATTTTGTGACTCCGACTCTAACAAGAAAAAATTCAACATAACCCCGACTCCGACTTCGACTCCACGGCCCTGCCTGTCACAGAATATGCTTGGTGTACTTAAGTTTGTGTGCTCGTTCTTATCTAATAGTAACAATCATGAGAAATTACAATTAATTGCATTTCTATCACATGATTATGATATTCCCGTACAATAGTGCCATTTCACGAAAATGTTCATAGTGCAGAAGCTTCGAAGTAGAGCTTGGGCGTCGATGCAGAATTTTCGTTTTCGTTCGTTCTCGTGCTTGATGGATTCGGAGTCACAGACCTTTTAAAACACCCCTCGGACTGGTAGTTTGTTTGTGGTATTCATGGTGTTTGTCGACTACTATGGCCATTTACATCGGGCCGATATTCTACCTTTTTATTCCGTAGCATCCGACTCGCAGCACGGCCACTTCTAGGATTTTATAAGACACAGCCCGCGCGGTTGAGATGGCGAGGAGTAGCCTAGATAAAATTTCAAAACTTAACTTAGGTAGGGATCCTGGAGTCGACCTCGATAGGACTCGAACCCGCAACCCATTGGTGTTCCAGCTATGGATTATACCACTAATCTATATTGCCACTGGAGTGGCAGTTGCAGAAACATATATTTACTGGTGTCAGAGTCGGAGTATGTTATAATGTTCGTAATCCGACTTTAACTCCAACTACTGAAATGTGTTAAAATGTTACTAAAAGTCCCATTGCAGTCAATAAAGTTATCATTTTTTTAATTTTAAACGCATAATTTATTATTGCTAGCATACGAAACATACGTATCTACTTCCGCTAGTCTGTGGGTTGGCGGGTATTGTATGGGTTGGTTTAACTCAGGGCTGGCCAACCTTTTCAGCCAAAGGGCCACATTCGATTGACGAAGTTTTGCGCGGGCCACTATCCGCGCGAAGCGCCAAAATTTTTTGAAGTTCATAGGTCAATATATTGTCACTTGACTATATTGCGGGCCTGCTGTATATCGCTGGGCTAACTTTGCGAGGACTGGGCTATTCGGCGCATGGACATATCGATATCGAAAGCTGCGACCAACATGCGTCAATCATTTCGTGCCTAGGTTTCATAGTCGACGGTCTTACTGCAGCGCAAACGCAAGGTCGCATATGTTGAACGACACTTTGTCTCGTAATCGCGAATATAGTTGGACTCAATCTGATACATCAGGTGTTATTCCATTTTCACAAAAAGGCAACAATATTAAAAACAAGAAATCGAGTGACAACATGTTGCGCTAAGCTTGTAGAAAATTTTTACCTTCGATTACTCTATCGCAAATTATTCTGCTTTATTGTAGTGTACGAAGATATACCAATATGTGAATGGCTGATGGATCTGTCAATGCGTCGTAACTGATATTTTAGTCATCACATCTCAAGTGTTGCGGCCAGACTAATCAAATCTTTGGTTGGCCTTGCAAGTTCACAATCAGTGCAATCCATTTTTGATGATATTAGAAATTTCGGAAAATACCTCGCGGGCCACTCAAAACCTTCTCATGGGCCACGGGTTGGCCGGCCCTGGTTTAACTGACATCTATGGGTTCTGAGTATGAGTACTACTTCGGGTTACATTTAAAACAAAAATCAATTTAAAACAAACATGTTTGAAACAATGGCCTCGTTTAAAACACGATTTTATTGTTTATATATAGTATTTACACAATTATGACATGATTTTAAAACAAAAAACACAATTTTTATTTTAAAAAAAGGCCTTTGTTTAAAACAATGTTTAGAACATGTCTTGAACAGAGTGTTTTAAACAGCCATTTGTTTCAAATGCAAACCTAGAACTAATATTGAATAGAAATCTGACTATTGTTTTCAGGGTTTATTATTGGAGAGGGGATTTCTAATTATAAAGTCCCGACAAGCTCTTCACTCACCTGAATCATTAGTGCAAGTTGTAATTTGCAGTCACGGAGTTGACTTTTCCACGGGTTTATTGTATTGTACAACCTACCGACGACAAATGGTGGAACAGTTTGCTTAGCAAATATTAACGTTAACGAATCCTGGCCCAGACGAACTTCTACATGTCGGAGTTTTGTCTCGACTCCTCATCGATAACCTCGCTGCGATTGCAGTGTATACAAAAGCCAAGAATGAAGGTGAGCCGAGCCAGAAATTCGGCAGCTATGACTCCAGTTACGGACGCAGGGAAAACGAGACGGACTGATGGTGGAAGAGCGCGTAAATAGAAGTCGTCCGTAATACGATTTAAAAAGACCTTACAGAGAATTGAAGTTGTCGAACCTAATGTACGGGCTGCAAATGACCTTAGAGCAGTGGTTCTCAACTTGGGGGTCGAGCCCCCGTTGGGGGGCGTGAAAGCATCTGAAGGGGAGCGCGAAGAAGCGGTCAACGTAAAAAAACTTTCAGTTTTAGTTTTTCAGTTTTGAGTTCGATTTATCTCCAATTCACGCGTGTTTCTTTATATATAGACCGTATTTCATATTTTTAATTTTCTCATCAACAGTCATAACAACCTTCCATGCCATCAAACCATCTGGGAGGGTTACTAGCATCCCGGTTGGAATTTGTGATATGACGATAAGGGGTGGCGCGAAATTTTTCACTATCAGAAAGGGGTCGTGTCCAAAAATAGGTTGAGAACCACTGCCCTGGTGTTTAAAAGCGCCAATGCCTTGAATAAAAACAAACAAGCAAACTCTAATTGGAAATAATGTCGTAAATTTCTCCTTACGGAAGTAGCAATTTCCAAGAAAGTAAATAAAACAGTCTTTTACTCCTACATTGGCTTAGAAAATCGAAAACTGTTTTGCAGAAGTTGAAGTAGTCTGAAATAGGAACTACTTGAACAGTCGCCTCTTTGGAGTTGACGAAAACGTATAAGCAGCCGCCTACTTCGTCAGTAACCACGTATTATGATAATAATAATAATAATAATAGGTAAATTGCTATAACGTTATACTATTTTGAGTAGACCTAAAGAAATGTTTGATTCAGAGATTGGACGCGGAGTCAGCGTGTGTTAAATTTGATCAGTTAGGGTCCGGTTTGGAGTTGGAATCGATGATAAAGCGAACCGACTCCACAACCCTGCGAACCCGAAAGGAAACAGCATTCACCCAGTACCGATTCTTATTGTAATAATTTCCATCCTTACACTGACAGGTTCAAAGAAAGTCACGTTTCTGGAAAAGGGCGAGGGAAAAACGGATAGCAACGCCGACACCAGTGGGCGCACAGAGGACGAAAACAGGGACGGGGATCAGGACAACGATGACGACTTGGATGATTGGGATGACGACGGCAGCAGCAGTCAGAATGGGGATGATTTTGACGATGTCAACGACTCGACCGATGGCGACGACAGCGTTGATTGGAGTACAGATGACAATGATTCCGACTGGGAAGATTGGAATGATGCAGATGCAGATGCAGATAGTGACAGGGATGACGAATTTGACGACTGGGACGATTGGAACGACGTTGACGACGACGACGACGGAACCGACGGAGTCGATCACAGCAGAAATGACGATGATGTCGACAGGGATGACACAGAGGATGATGAGAGTCGAGATGACGACGACGATATGGATGACATAGACGATGGTGATGATGTTAGAAATAGTCGAGATGACACAACTGATGATTGGGATGACATTAGAAATAGCCGCGATGACGACGACAGAGGACGTCGCGACGGGAACAATAGAGATGAAGATGTAGACAGTTGGCGAAAGGATCTAGACAACGACAGGCGTGATCGAGATCGTGACGATTTTCGGGATGATGAGGACAACAGACGTGATCGTGACGACTTTCAGGATGAGGACGACGACAGACGTGATCGTGATGATTTTCGGGATGACGATGACGACTTTTTAAACGATGATGACAAGGATTTTCTAGATGACGATGACGACGATTTTCAGGATGACGATGACGACGATTTTCTGGATGACGACAGACGCGATAGTGACGACGACGTTGACAGCTGGAGGAGCGGTTTGATAGATGACGATAAGCGAGACGAGAGGGAAGAAAGACGGACGCAGGAGGATATTGAAAGCTGGAGGAAAGAATTGGATGATGACAGACGGGATCGGGGTGATGACTTTGATGATGACTTTGATGATGACTTTGATGATGACTTTGATGACGACAGAAGAGATCGGGATGATGACTACCGTGATAACAGACGAAATCGGGATGATGACTTTGATGATGACTTTGATGACGACAGAAGAGATCGGGATGATGACTTTGATGATGACTTTGATGATGACTTTGATGATGACTTTGATGACAACAGAAGAGATCGGGATGATGACTACCGTGATAACAGACGAAATCGGGATGATGACTTTGATGATGACTTTGATGACGACAGAAGAGATCGGGATGATGACTTTGATGATGACTTTGATGACGACAGAAGAGATCGGGATGATGACTTTGATGATGACTTTGACGATAACTTTGATGATGACAGAAGAGATCGAGATGATGACTATCGAGATGATGGACGTGATCGGGATGATGACTTTGATGATGACTTTGATGATGACTTTGACGATAACTTTGATGATGACAGAAGAGATCAGGATGATGATTTTTACGATGATTATCAGGATAATAGACGAGATCGGGATGACGACTACGATGATGATTTCCCAGATGATAGACCCGACCTGGATGTCTCCGATGAGGGTAAGCTTATATAGACAATAGACTTACATATCAGCGAGTAGAGTAACCAGCAGCAGTGTTGGGATGACCCCAGTCAAGACCTGACCCCATTGGCTGTCATACGAAGACCAGTTTTGATGCGTATGAAATATATAAAATATTTCTTACTCAGGTTCAAATTTCCGATTCAATTTTTCGAATGTTGCAAAGCATATTAAGGTGTTAGCCGAAGTAACCACGTCATCAATGTTAGTGCTTTATTGACGTGCTCCCAGTATCATTTACGTTTTCGACGTGGTTAAAATTTCATCAGCAGCGAAATCGAAGGCAAAGCAGTTTCTACATACCATTAATTTCCGTTATAATGGCCGTGAAATTGTAATATTATTACAATCATACATAGGCTATATATTAATAAAGTATCGTTAGGGTGAAACTTGCAGGAACTATGTAGACATAAAACAAAGTATCAATTGCATATTGACAAACATGCCTCAATATCATATATTTTCACATTGCGTATCTTATCATGTACTTTGATGATTCGTACCCCAAGGGGTACACGTAGCCTTGATTGGGAACTTCTGGCCATACTATTGATTTTATTAATAGAGATGCACGAATCGACCAGAAAGCACTCTACTTGTCAAATTATGACATTAATACCCGAGTAAATGTTGAAATATTATCAGTAGGATATAATAAAACGAGATTAGGCAACAGGTAAAACAATTCATATGAGCAATATACATTGGCCAACATTGTGTTATAGTGCTATAATTCATTACATACATTCAGAGGTGGCAGGTAACGTAGTATTATTTCGGAGTAATCAAGTACGTTTTGGCTACTGACACTATAGCTACTAAAATCCTTGTTTTTTACATTACTTCCTGTTACAGTAGAGAGCAGGTAGTACTGTTTGAATGTTTTCAACGTTCTTATGAGTGTAATTATGATATGTGGTTCATATAGCCCTTTCAAGACAACTGAAAATATTTCAGAAAATGCTTCGACTTTCACAGGTAAAGGTGAAGAATACCTGAACTATGAAAACACACTGTTTCTTCAATGGATTTATGACAGCGAATCGATTACGTTCAGAGTAAGAGCAATTTGCAATATTTAACTCTTCCGAGTATTATTAATTGGCCTCAATGAGAATTACTCATCATGTCAATGCTAGACCGAACTATAGTCATTCAATACACATTAGACCAGCGATCACCAGCACGCGGTCCGCGACGAAGCTTTGGGAATAACGCTTACTAACGCATTTTTTATTGCTGAAATTGATTTCAGATTCAAATATTGATAGTAAACGGCTTGGGCGTCCCCACAAGATCAAGATTTAGGAGGGGATATAATTTTCCACCGAATACCATGTCTAGCTAACCCCTATATCAATTCGCTGAAAAGTGTCAGGTGAATTGCACAGCTCGTACTTCAAAATAGAATGAAAGTGATGATCATGATATTTTGTATTGTATTTGTATTTATTTATTTAAATAATATTTATTATGCGGTAACTATACCCGTCGCATATGTTACAGAGCATGACGTTGTACTGACGTCAAGTTTTAAAATATGGGTTGTTAAATGGTGACCTATGTTATCACGATATCGAATTCATGCGGCTTATGGCCTCTACGGCCCGTTTTGAGTTGGCGACTGCGGCATTTAACCATAATATGTGCTGGGCAATGTACAATTAGTAAAGTATTATTGTTTATAACTAGTAAACATACTAGTATGCGAAATTCGAATTTATATTTATAATTGTATATTGTATATGGCTTATTATATTTTTTCACAGCTGACCGCGCGTACGATAGGATGGGTTGGATTCGGGATCTCCAAATCCAAAAGCATGATCAATTCAGACCTTGTAATGGTGGGCGTTCATCGCGGCAAAGGATACGTGATAGTAAGCATCGTCTTAATCGAGTTATCAACATTTTGTGTCCTTCACGTCCCATCGCGGACTCTTCAAATGTAACTAAATTATTGTACGACCGACATCACGATATGTCTCCGCCAAATTTCATTTGCATGTATACTTTGCACGTCTGAGCTTCGCCATTTACCTCTTCCGGCCTGCTTTAAAATGTAGCAGAACATCAGCAGCTGGGTAGGCTATACGCATCATACACATTTTTATTCCCATAATCTCGTGGAATCATTATGACCACGCTACTATACTCTTCAATTGTGACGTTTCTACAGGATATGAGCGCGAAACGAAATGGAGTCCCGCAGATCGACCAGCATCAAAACGTAACCCTGTTGTCTGCGTCGGAAAATGATACACATACAGTGGTCACATTTCGCCGAGGTCGACAGGCCATCGACGACATGGATATCGAGGTGTGAAATTCCCTTCATCAACCTGATCACCTGTTACTAGTTTCACAGCGAAACTGCAGCATCGACAATATATCCAAAGTGACTAGTACCATTTTTCCATCGTCTTCAAACGAATTTATTTTGCAAATTATTTTACAGAAGTTGGTCTTGCTGCCTTGCTTTCAGACCCATTCTAAACAGAGAAAATTGTAATATATCCAGAGGTGGTCAAAGTAGTCAAGAAATCTACTCAAGTAGAAGTAGAAGTAGCAACGAAAAATCTACTCAAGTACGAGTAGAAGTACTTCTTTCATAAGCAACCTAAAACTACTTGAAGTAGAAGTAGAATTGACTGACTTTAAAAGTACTCAAGTAAGTAAGTAGTTATGAAAACGATCCTAATTCGTTCACATGGACTGTAAAAAGGTGCAAATTGAGCTATGCGATAGGTGACGAGCTTGATTCAGATTGATTCATACCAGCAGGTATCCAATTTTCGCTAGCATGAGTATTCGTCCACATCATGGGATGAAAATAATAGTATTCATATGGAAATGCGATGCTAATCCTCTGTTTTCTCGAACAGCACGTTTCAGAAAATAGTATGGTGTGGCGCCATTCCCCATATTATAAGGCTCGTAGTTTAGCCGAAGAGCAACACGGAGAAGTTGTATAGGATATACGGTGTAAACACTTTGCGCGATTAGTAAACGTTAATAAAAAATATGATGGACCGTGAAAATGCCATATTGTGTAGCTTTATTTCCAGAAATTAAAGGCATTACTACACTTGCTTTTATACTTCAACATGTATGTTATCCAGACAAAAGAACTGATAATAATTATAACTCAAGGTATATGATACTGGGAATTGAAAGTGAAGTATACATACTACTTCTAAAAGCAGAACATGTATTTCATGTTTTTAGTCCAGAAAATTTCAAAGGTGGTATGCTAAAACAGCTCTAAAAGTAAATAAAAGTCAAAGTCCACTTTTCCAGATTTGGACACGCCATGGTCATGCTAGATTACGATATGAAAAGTAAATGCTAGATGGCGAAACATCAATTTCAAACGTTACATACTGTGGTGAAATATTTGATATGGCCGAAGGGCGACAATGTGTTGTGAACGGAACCACGCCAACCCTCTACCTAAATTATATTCACCGATACTTTCGTGAAATCATACTGGCTACCCCGTATCCAGCAATGCGCGCGAAGCGAGACTAAAATTCTGGGCTTTACTAAACTTTTATGAAAATTAAATGTTGATACTCCGTGAAAACAGCCCCGAAATTCCTCAGGGTATCTTCCTGATTGGAAGATTGAACTACTTCTACTTGACAAACTGAAAATAGCGAAACGTAAGTAAGTAAATCACACAATATTTCGAAGTAGAAGTAGAAGTTGCGAAAATCAGATCTACTTGAGTAAGTACCAGAAGTAGAGGAAAACTACTTGAGTACTTCGAAAAAGTAGAAGTACTTCGTTACTGACCACCTCTGAATATATCCAGTTTACATGTTTTACCGATTCACTAAAGAACGATTTCTTTCACAGTACCAGTATCGGTACAGTGAAACACGCAGTCAAAAACTACTTTCCTCGTTTCAGGAAGGTCCCATGAATGTAATTTGGGCCTATGGAACAAGCGATCTCACATCATTGCCATCTGTCACGAATTATCACGGGAAAAACAGAGGTCAGGTGACGAGATTGTAATTCTATAACTTTGTTCTAATCTCATGATTTATCCCCTTGCGACAGGCTGGACAAGAGTCGAATTTATCAAAAAAATACTGAAATGGGGAACAGGTAGCGTATTTTAAAATATAATACAGTCGTAGATTTACCGACATTCCACTGGTGGACGCGATGAATCGCGAGAAAAAAATCTCGAGAAGAAATTGACAACGGCACCCAAGAGCTCCACACTGTTCTCTGCAACAGTCACTAGCACCTTTATTTTCATAATACAGACGAGCGACGCAATTTGCAAAGTCCCGACGACGGCCCGGACTACGATTACTCAAACAGACCCGAAGTATTTTCCAGGCCACGTCCAAAAACGGAAGAGTTCCGGCTCAATTTACCGTTGAATGTCACACTAGATGAAAAAAGGGGAGTGCAGCTGTTCTGGGTCTACGATAAAACTCACATCATAATGAAGGTAATTCTGTATATTTGTGTATGGCTACAGAGTAACAGACAAAGATTAAGAATAGTATTTTATTAGATGTTTTACACATTGCTTCATAGGCACTCTATCTTTGTGACAAAGTCTACCAGCTTGTTTATTTAGAACAGTGGTTCTTAACCTTTTTTTGTCCAGCGCCCTCTTTCAAAAATTTCCTCGGTCTGGCGCCCCCTATTTTAAGTACTGTAGTAAAAAACAATGGGTAAGTGCTCAAAGTCCAGTTTCGGGTTGGGACTTCACTATTAGACCACTCGACTAATTAACGGTATAATTGTATGTGCTATTTTCGGGATCAAATCCAGGTTGTTATAACAACCATCGGGTAAGGCCTGCGGAGTCATAAGAGTTCGTTCGATGTACACATTGCGAATTTTCCTCTGCGATTGGCAATACGGGGAATTTAATTGTATTGGGTTTTGATTTATTGTTTTGTGTGAACACTAAATCAGCTGAGAATTTAGTAAAGATTTGTTCACATTAAATTTAGTACTGCACCAAGCTGTCAACTTAATATGAATGGGGTAACAACACTATAAGCATTAAGCAGTATCATCCTTTATGATACGATGAAGAAATATTATGACGATTACATTTTGTAGCTCTCAGATACAAGTATATTCCAGTGGCGGCTCGTGACAATATCGGGTGGTGGGGCAAGGGCCGCAAGCGACTTGTTATCAATATGACGTCACAGTAGCGTTTTTCAACGTTCATGATGGCCACATGAATTTCCCGTAAACAATGATTTTTAACGTAGGTGCCGCGAGAGGTTTGCCGGTGGCGTGACTTGAAGTGCGGTAACAAATGTTTTATTCATTGTTTTTTATTCAAATGATTATTTTACAAAATGTACGCGAACTAAGAATCGTTCCCATGCCACGAATCAATCATCAGGTTATCCTTAGTAGCATGCGTTATGATTTCGTGGTAGAGATTACGCAAGCGCCGAGTAAGACTATACCAAAAATACACAGACCAACTACCTACAAAGAGCATTCGCATGACACCTTGTGGTGTTTTAATCGTTCCATGCTCAGCAATTCTGTAAAGTGCTGCAGCGCCTCCGACCCGATTTGTACATGGATTCTCGTCCCGAAAGCGAGTCAAATCGATTTGCCCTCGTCCGAAAGTGTTTGGTACACGATCCTGATGCGTTACGACCAGGGGATAGGCAATCAAAGCGGTGGCACCCATAAACGTAAAACATTATAAAAAGCCAGCTGTTATCCATGGAAGATTAATTACGAGTCTGCCTGCCATCATTCAAGCAGGAATCAAAGCATTGTGTTAAATTGAAATGCGAGCACATATCGCATTAAACAATTTCATGAATAAATTATTTCATCTTGATGAATTTTTCACTTTTTTTCCATAGCCATAACAAAATATATCGGTAAATTAACTGTCAGTGTGCCTCGAGTAATAAGGATGAAAACCACTCACTTTTCCTTAGCCATAGACATGGTTGAGTTACCTGGGCTCACTTGATTGAAATTATTCGGAAAGAACATGATGTGTACAGTCGTCCGCCCACCAGCATTAATTTATGTATTGTATAAGTATTGTGCGCGACGTGATTTCTTATTAGCAAAATGTTCAATAACGAGTTTATTGAAATCTGGAATTCCCAGAACCACGTCGTTGTGAATCGAGAGAACAGCCAACGCATTAAGCCTATCTTGGCCCATCCTGTTTCTGAGAAAGGTCTTGATACGTTTCAATGTGCTGAAACTGCGCTCGGATTCCGCGGATGAAATCGGGGTGGTCAAAATGATATTCAGAAAGCTAGTTACTGTAGCAAAGTTGATCGAAAGCGAATTTTCAACTAGGAATTTTGAAAGGTCACTAGTGGTTTTAATTTCCGAAAAGGATGTGTTAGAATACAAACAAGTCAACTCGCTCTCCAACCGAGCAATGTCGATCATCGGGTAATAACGAGGCACGCTGCGCAGTAGTCCAGAAGGAAAATGAATTTTGTAGGCAGGGAAATTTCTCGGATTTAACAGGGCGAAAGTAACCAACTGGTCACTATTCAGACGATGTTGGATTTGGGACATCAGTATATCGCAACATTCGTAAGCCGCAACAAGCAGGTTTTGCACACTTATCCCACGACGTAAAAGCGCTGTGTCACCAGCGAAGTGTACATTCGCCCGGATATGCGAAATTGCCTCACAAAAATGTGCAATACACAATTGCGCAGTAGTACCATCGGCCATACGCGACTGAAAAGTGCTGTACAGTGTATCGACGTGCATGAAGATGTCACAAAAAAGCTTCAAAAAGAACAAAAATTCTTCGTCTTCCAGGAGTCGTTTCAGCCCCGCCGCTTCACGTATGGAAGAATCATCCCAGACAGGAGAGCTCTCATTCACTGAGAAGCATTCCAGAAGCTCCACCCTACTCTCTGACACTCGTTGCACAACTCTGGATTGGAAGTTCCACCGTGTTGATACGCATCTAGGTAACCGGTGCTTGCATATGTCGCGCAATAGATCAGATCGCTTTGGCGAAACAGAGAAAAAGGAGGAGAACCCTGAAAGATTTGCAAAGAATATCTTGACAGAAGATATTCCTAAGCACATTTTTTTCACTACAAGATTGAGCTGATGCGCGTAGCAATGCAACAAATGCGCATGCGGGTAAACTTCTTTCATTAAAACTTGTACGCTATGTCGCGATCCGCTCATGACTGCTGCGCCGTCGTAGGTTTGCGCAATAAGTTTCGACTCAACTGAATAGGGCTGTAATGTTTTTTTAATGCGTAAGAAATTCCGACAGCAGTGCGATCGTCAACAGCCACAAAGCTGTGGAATCGTTCGACTGGCATACCAAATTTCGTGAACCGAAAAATCACGACTAGTTGTGACAAACACGTAATGTCAGTTGTTTCGTCAGACTGAATAGATAGAAATTCAGCGTGCACTTGGGATTTTTGGTGCGTTTTCAGACGCTCTGACAAATGCTTCAGATCGCGATAACCAATTTTGTTCCAACAAGAGCCACTGCTTCCGGTACCGGCACTGTCGAATAAAAGACAGTAAAAGCAAAACAAGGCGTTTTTATCCTCGCCATAAGTAAGCCATTCATTTTTATCGAAATGCGCTGAAGAAAAGGCACGAGTGCGCTTTCCTCCGGCGTACGATTGGATCAATGGGCAATTTCTAGGCTGATACGGACCTAGTCGCTTTACCTCTAATTTTTGCTCTAAAGGCAGCTGGCTAAACGGCGTGCGGAGCAAAGATTCAACACGATTCATGTTCGCACTTGACCTGACTACTTATCTGCAGAAATGGAAATGACTATAAATCGAGAGATTGCGTATGCCTAACTGGAAAGGTCAACGAGTTCGGACACATACGCAATTGTTATCTCATAGATTGGACAAGGAAATGTCATATTGAATCCAAAACATCATTCTGAAGAACTACGGATAGCAGCCTCGGAAATTCGGTCCCGGTACAGCTTGGGAGATTCTGGCCTTGAGGCTGGAGACTGTCACACGACACATACGGCTTACGGTCCATAGTGTCTATATGTCTGCTGCAAAATCGCCTTCGGAAAATATATTACTGAATAAATACGTGGATGAAAGCCGAAAACTTGGTACACTGTTACATGAAATCATCGAGAAGTATAGCCTCATTACCGTTTTCGGTATGGTACACTGTCAAAATTAATACGAACAGATCAACGCCGAATTTTGCGTAATATTTACTGAGGAATCGGCTGATCAAGCGATCAGCTGTTAGCCGCCATCGAAAACGAAACAGCTATCGCGCTTGACAGGGGTTGTAATTGTGAGCAAATGGCCCGAAGGCCACCATTCCACGGTGAAATTGACATTGGAGAATATAAAATAAAACTAAATATTTGAATGCAAACCGAGGATGTTAGTAAACTGTTTCATGATATCATCATCTCATCACCTATCTCAGTATGGAACACAGATACACCGGCTTTTGCGTGAAATCCGCAATGCGTTAGGTAGGCTTAGTGTCAGATCAGCGCACATCTCTACCATACTCGAACTTAATAACGAAATTGCTGCCCTAATCATTGAGTGTCAACCTTGAGACTTGGCACAGCGTTCGATACTAAAATCAAGACATACCATGTAAAAGTTCATGACAGATCTAGCTAAGGAGCATCGTTAAAATCAATGGAGACCAATACCGGCTTTGCGTGAAATATGTTTGCGATACATGACCGATCAGCACACACTCGACTTTGGAAACGGAATTACTACCCTAAACTTTGACTAGAAACCCTGAAACTTAGGACAGTGTTAAATACCACCATCACGACATGACATACCAAGTTTCAAGAATTATCATGGTGTGAAACACCATCAAAATCGACCTGTACCAGCAACGGTCGACTCAACGCATATCACGGTATCCGAGTTCAGATATAGATACGATTGTTACATCACACCTTAGGGGCGAGCAAGCATATTTGCCCAGGTTGCTCGGCCATTTTACGAATAGGAGAGAGTAAAGCAACGTTTCTCAATTGTGCGCAGCTTTGAGAGAATAGATAGTGAAAGCTTGTTATGAGCGCTACCGGGGCAAGCCCCGGCTAGGCATTCACAAAGCGAAAACACAGAAGAGAATTCGATTTTCGCGGAGACTTCGCTATGTATGGGCATTTGCAAGCGAAAGCACAAGAAGAACGCGGGTTTCGCTGTGATCTCGATATATATTGAGCGCTGTGCGTCTATAAATGGGTAAATTGTTATTGAACAGAATTTTAGGTGGGGCAATGCCCCAGTTGCCCTATAGGACGAGCCGCCACTGGTATATTCAGTTAATCATTTTGGCCGAGAAGTTTCAAAACATCTTTAGTGTACAAAGGGCACATTTGAATAATATTTTCGGCTGACACTCGCCAGGTTCCGGCTTATTTCAATATGAATATACTATTCAATTGTATATTGAAGTTCTGTACCTCCAAGAAGCTCTTCATAGGGCACACTCAGAAAAGTAGTACAGTATAGTGCCTTTTCGATTTCGACACGCAGTGCGCTGCAGGACACAATACCTAGATGAAAACATTTTGTGGAAAATAACCCGAGCTAGCAGTATAAGTACCAGTTTATCAATATTTTCATCATTTCAAAACATCACAAAACTCCGATACGATGAAAAGATAGGAAAGTGTCGAAACGACTTGGAGTAGCTAGTGTGGCGGGAGTTTTTCAACGTGGAATTGGCATTCCATAAGTACGCCAAATTCAGTTTTCATGAATTAAAATAAACCACTGCATTCATGAATCATCGTCGGTGGATATTGCGCGATGAGCGCAACAAAAAACGTTGTGATTTGACAGATTTTGTCGAATGTTTGTTTGCAATGATGATGGCAGTGATATCAGAACTATTGTTCTACTATATAATAATATGTCCTCATTACCGCACCATCTACTGCGAGGCCATTTTTTTCAGCGCCCACTATACCGCCCCGACGAGCCTAGCGCCCCCCATTTCGTCCCCTGAGCGTTTCCGCCCCCTTCAAAATCCAAATCGCCCCTTGGGGGGCGCTGGGTACAAGGTTAAGAATCACTGATTTAGAACGGCCGAACAATAAATCAATAGGAGACCACGTAACTTGCTCGCAAAACTCATGTACAAGTGAACAATGGACATAATATTGTTCAACACGTGCCATATCTGGCTCCAGAGAGATGGAATTGGACGTCGAGTCGCAAATTTAGTTAGTCAATCGACGGTGACAGTTTTCAAAATAGTGTGATGCTTCTTTGCGCGGAACGAATCCCAGAAGTCGTCCACAATTGCAAATTATATACTCTTACCGTTAAACACAATAATTTCTTTAGCGAAATCACCCAATCGGAACAATCCTTTCGATTATTTACCAAAATTATAATCCTAAAATCGAGGTATCATCTATCATGAAAAACTGAATAGGCGGAAGTGAATAAAACCAAACAAGTCTAAAGTATTCAATTCATTTACACTATCTTTTCCCGAGTAGCCGGGAAAGATAGCAGTGCTTTTTTACTGACCTCCTCCGGTATGAGAACTTGCACATTTCGCTATGGATGATGAATGCACGTGATGTCATCCATTTTAATGTTGGTTGAAATTATAGTTGTCTGTGCCGACGCTTGGATGGATTGGAATCGGGTTTACGGACCGCCATACAATGATGGACTCTGATTTGTACATTATGGGTGTGAGCGATGTTGGTCATCCATACGTGATTGTGAGTAGCTAGTTTTATTAGAATAGCAAATTGTAAGACTTTGATTCTTGTGACCAGGATGCATTTGGATTGTCGAACGGAAAACTGATGAAAGACCAGAGAAAGAACGTTATTCTGCTTCAAGCGTCAGAAAATGATACGCACACAACGATGATAATATCTCGCGCGAGGGACACTCATGATCAAGACGACTACAAGATTGAGGTAACGAGATGTCATACGGAAAATTACCATCTTAACGCAGAATGAGAATCCAGGAGTCACCTTATTTCGAGAGGAATCATCGTTTCATATAAAATCGAAGTGTTTATGATATATGCGCTGCCTTCTTATAGCACCACCCGTTAAGACCGCAGCCACAGTACTTCACCTTACATTGATATATCCTTCAATCCGATTTCGAGTCCAATATTTACAGACCCAATACAGTGTCTATTTTCCTTTCTTTATTCGTTGGCAAAATTAGACTGACTAAAATACATTGCACCGAATAAATTCATGTACCATGATATAATTAACATTCACTCGTGGTCAGACGACGGTGAACTGTCGCTTCCTCAAATAGAGTGAATCAATAGCTTACTTATAAATGTTATCCATATTTAGTAGCCGTAAGTGGTGGTAGTATAGTAGTCTATTTCACATCTTAATTATGAATGTCTTGGACATATAATACGCACTGCAACGATTGAGCGTGACTAGTAATAACCGGAGATAATACTATGTTTTTACTACTTCAATTCCTTCTTAGGGAAAACCGCAGAGTCTTTTGAATTTGTTTGCGGAAAAGTATAGTTTTGGTGTGTGTTTCCATCACGATTACACTAAAAATTGTCAAATAACAGGGTGGAATATGCCCTCTCAGTAACAGCGGCATTAGTCATTTGACACTCAGTAACAGCGGCATTAGACATTTGACGTTCGTAGTGAAAATGCACGCTACAATTTCGAATTTCGTCTTTGAAAGGGCCTAGAAGTGTGTCGTGCTAGAACTCGACATATACGCGGACTAAAAGAAAATGAAGAAAATTGGCTTTGTTCTAATAACCATTGTAGGCGACAAACACCATGAATAGCCTACCACAAATAAATATAACAAACTTCTATAGTCCTACTTTGGTAACTTCGACGACTACTTTGAAAACCTCTGGTTATGAGCTTTTGGTATATGGCATATAAAATAGAGTGCAAAATAATCAAGCACACTTAAGCCCAAACCGTGACATTCCCATAATTCATCAGTTGGTATCAATGAATCGATACATTATAGAAGTGTTTGAAAGGGTATGCATATCAATAAAATCATTTTAATCTGTCTACCTTATAGGACCGGGATATCAACGTTCTGTGGGCTTACAGTCGGTTTGACATCATCGACGAAATTACAGCGGCAGAATATCATTTCAACAACCGAGGTTTGAAATTGGAACATTTTAAATTTGATGATGAATTTTTAAAAAATGGTATCTTTAGGTTTGGTGAGAATGAACATGATACAACCGATACCGGAAGGAAGCTTATTTGAAACTGAACGTGAGTACCATATAAATATCATGTATATATTTTAGTGGGCAAACAATCAGTCAAAATCAGCTATCTGTTTTTGTATTCCATTTTATTAGAGAACATTTGGGTAATATAATGCAATATCCCTTTACATTGACAAATTGACCGGTACCGCGGATCAGATAGAGGTGCTTAAGATAGAGACGATTTGTAATAATGCAGCATATGATACGGTTATATCAGGACTGTAATCGCTCGACCCCTGTCCCATTTTCTCGTTGACTCGACTTGATTCGAGTAAATTTGTGTATTGACTCGACTTTTACTAGAATCTTTGCGCATGACTCGACTCAGCTAGGGTTGCATTTAAAACATCAACCAATTCAAAACAAACATGTTTAAAACTAGGCCCTTGTTTAAAACATGTTTTTTATTGTTTTTATTTTATTTTTTCAAGCCATGACGTCCCGAATATTCAATTGTGACATCATAGTGGATTGACTTTGACAATCGAAAAATATAGGGTAAATATAGCTCCTTTGACGAAATATCTGTAATATTGCTATTGAATCGACTATGTTGAGCGCTCCAACCATCCCATATCGTATACGTCGGCCCTATCGGGTGATAATTCTCCGTATGCTCATTAGGGCTGTTCAAAAACAACTTATTTTTCTGGATTTCAGTCATTCAGTGATTAAATTGTCAGGTTACCCTAAAAAGCGCTGCACACCAAATTTGGTTCAATTCTAACAAGTATAGGGCTCCGCAGATCCAATTGAAAATTTTAATTCAAACAGGAAAATTAAAAACAAAATTTTTCTATCAACCCCATGAAATTGTTGAGCTGTCTTCAGAGACGATGCAAAACAAATTTGACTCAATTCCAACTAGTAGAAGCGGAGGTATTGTAGTTTTTCGTTGATAATTCTCCGACTATCCTTGATTGGTGGATAATCCAAGGATTATCAACGAAAAACTCCAATAACTCCGCTTCTACTAGTTGGAATTGAGTCAAATTTGTTTTGCATCGTCTCTGAAGACAGCTCAACAATTTCATGCAGTTGATAAAAAAATTTAATTTTTTTTTTATTTTCCTGTTTAAATTAAAAATTTTAATTGGATCTGCGGAGCCCTATACTTGTTAGAATTGAACCAAATTTGGTGTGCAGCGCTTTTTAGGGTAACCTGACAATTAAATGACTGAATGGCAGGAATCCAGAAAAAAAAAGTTATTTTTGAACGGCCCTAATGCTGATACAAAACGTTTTTTGTAAAGTATTCACACAATTATGGCATGATTTTACCACTTAAAGGCCTTTGTTTAAAACGCTGTTCAAAACATGTTTTGAACAAACTGTTTGTTCTACATGCAACCCTAGACCCAACCATATGAGTCAAGACATTCTATAGTCTTGTGTAGCAGGACCGATAGTTGAAAATTAGGCGCAGAAACCCAATTTTATCCGTTTTAATAAACATGTTACGAGTGAGAAAACAAGTATAGCCTTCGTCATCACCTGTGAATCTCAAAGATTTGAGTTGAACGCGTCTTGAACTCGATGATGAACAGCGAACATTATGACTTGAAGTCAGACTCGAGTTTCAACACTTTGGCTCTGACGTGAGTCCCAACAATATGACTCTAACTCAACCGGCATCTTCTTGAATTGAACTCGGAATTGACTCGGCGCTGAAGTTAAAATGACTCGACTTGAGTTGAGTCGAAACTATAATTGTAAAATAGACTAGCTACTTGGTTACAACCCTGGGCTTCGTACTCGAGTTGAAGGAGACGTAAGCATAAGCGTACACTACGTTTGTTTTCCGTTCCACTTGGAAGTCAACGTTGAAAGAGTCATCCAATCCCTATTTGCATTCGAAAAACACATAGCATGGGCTTGGCTGATGCACAAGCTTTCGTTGTAGCTGAAGCTGATGAAAACGAGTTCGACGACTACGATGACGACAGGGACTTCGATGATGACAGAGACTTTGATGACGACAGAGATACAGATTATGATGATGACAGAGACGATACATCTGACAGCAGACCCAGATTCGAATATTTGGACGACCGCAGGGAGATTCAGCTTCGCTACAATACCGTTCAGGACGAAATGGTATTTCAGGTGAGTGACTAATTCTTCTCATAAAATTACCACCGACCAGCAATATTAAGACTATTTGTCAGCGGAATTGGAACTTTAAGCACCTTAGTTTGGTAACCATCCCCTTTTCGTTAGAGGGCAGGTCATCAAAATACTCAGTGATGCTATACTCGCGTACACGTACAACAAATGGTTGTTTCAGAGGCATGTCAAAACCACTTGCCCGGCATTTGAGCATGCGACACACAAGAATTGAGCATAGGACACGTTAACATACAGTACTTGTACATGGTGCTTTGTAACTCGAATCCAAATCTCAAATAATCCGAGCCCGTACCGTGACCATGACATTGGCTATAACCATAACTATGACCGAACGCGAACCCCAGCTAAACCCTGTTGTAGACTGTATCTTAGCATTGCCCAAACCATGTAGTCCAGCACTAGCTCACATACTCAAGTATCGCCTGCTTAACGACAATGAATACTAACTCTATCACATTGGGAAGGGTCCGACGATATTGCGGAACGGTTCAATCATGCGGAATCGGTTGGTACCGGCTGGTCGCGTATTGTAAAGTAGTCCGGATACTTAGGTCTCTCCCTTTATATATATGTATACAAGAAAATTTCCAAGCATGGTACACTACAAATTGTCTTGATGATTTATTTTTAAAGAATCAAGTTTTATTATATAGGCCTGTGGTTCAGTACACTGCACTTTTTCAATATCTCATGTCAATCTTGTAGAAGGGTGAATAATTTTGACACATTTCAGTTTAATTTACTTTCCAGATAACTGCGCCTACACGAGGCTGGGTAGGACTTGGCTTTTCCGAGGACGGTACCATGAGGGATGCCGATATCATAATAGGGGGTGTATATCGGAGCAGACCATACTTGCATGTAAGTTTACTCATTCACAAATTCATATTGAGTGATATGCAAGTTTTCTACTATGTGGAAATAATCGATACTCCAGGATGCTCACTCTGACTCGAACGCTGCTCCCGATATCGATGACGAAGAGAATGTCGAAAGTTTATTAATTCGAGAAAATAGAACCCATACATCGGTTGCCTTTAAACGGATGCTTGATACCGGAGATAGAGACGATTTCAAAATTGGAGTAAGTATGTACTGTAGCCTAAAGCCTACTTGAAAAAAGCCTTCACGTAGTGGTGGCACCTTCCGCGTATGATTGACATAAACACTTACATTTACCTTTTTGCAATTTCCCAGGCCGGTATGATCCACGTGATATGGGCATTCGGGGAGGATGACATGCCAAGGGATCCGGACAGATCCTTGTATCATGCCAGGGACCGGGGTAAGATCACGTGAAACGATAGATGCCAGTGATTGTAATGGTTGCTGGTATTTCTATTAAAAAATACTGTAATATTTAATTGTTAATAAATTACATTGATGTAAAATATAGTTATAATGAATTTAAAATAAATTTATTACGTAATTTATTTAGTTGTAGATTCATTTGACGCACGAGAATGATTACCACAACACCAACAATTTATAGACTTCAACATTACATGCACATATAAACGATTATTTATCGATCACTGCCGATATGTGGGCTTTGCATGTGGTATCACTTAGTAAAACAACAATATTCGTAAGACTCTCATCAAATGTTTTTGTATGAAATGTTATGTTATGTAATCGAGGGTAGAATTAATGATGAAACTTCGCATTAAAAATTTTATTTACTTGAAAGAGTACTTTTCTTCGTTTTTCGTTGTACAATTCACATCAATATGTACATTTCGAATTTTCAATCAGCCAGATAGCTTGCAGCACATCGGATGTATTAATATTTTCTACTGATATGTTGCTGACAATCCCAACAAGGTTTTACACATGTCCCTGAAGTACAATGTAAATCATTAATATTTGTGATGTTCCATTTGTATTGCAGGCTCAAAAAGACTAATTTTACGTCCAAGTTTGGAGTCTAAAGACGACAGAGACGGTACTGACTACTTTTTTTCTTGTGTTTCATAGCGATGGTACCTTACTATGGTAACGTATAAGCTATGACCAATTGCTCCCTGTTGGGGTGTTCATAGTCTGATATCGAATTCGATTGACTCTGGACATCCCCGTTGTCCACTACTAATCAGATTATGAGTAAAAGAAGCCGAAATGCGTCCATCCGTTTAACGTCACCCTTGTTTCCTCTGCATTAAACACCGCTCACGTCCATTAATTATTTCGGTTCAACAGGTATATGTAAAACGGGGGTGGATTGATTTTGAACAATCTCTCAATTTTATAGATTTTACTGACAATAGAAATAACGACGAGGATGGCGCGCCAATTCGTCGTGATAGAGACGGTTCTTTTTCTACGTTCCTGGATGAAAGGGAAGATTTTCATCTGAAATGGAGAGTCGTGAGAAATAAAGACATCATTTTCACCGTAAGGAACGCAGTCGAAACCCACACTGTTTTAGATAACTCATTGTTTTCTACTTATGTAATCAGTGCTATTCTGGATCTTCTATCTCGTAGCTAATGGATAAAATCCCTTGGTGAACCTAGGCAAATATGGCAATTATCTAAATTCGATACATGAAAATTCAAATCCTAATATGGTTGTTATCCAACATTCGATCGTGTTGTATAATGAAACAGAAAGTTGAGAATATGACAATTTAGCATGCTATTTATAACCCTAATCCCAACCCAAACTCCACGCTACCACCAGCACAAAATACGAAGCATGACTCTTAGTCTACCCTACTCCGCGGTCTTAAGTATCACATTATGGACTGTGGAGTCGGGCTCGGTTTCATGGAGTCGGAGTCGTAGTTTCATTAAATTTTCTCTTGATCGAGTCAAAATCAAAATCAATAAAACAGGTAACAGCCTCTGCAATCGGAGTGAAATTCAGAGTTGAGGAAACACCTACTGGCTGGAATCGAAATTTGTTAAAGTTATCTGAATCGAACTCCAATTGGGCTAATTTAAGATCGAGGGAAATGTCCACTTCATATACCATTCGTAGGTATTCATGGACCATCATTTTAGATTGGTAGTGAGGTAATCTGTCAGTCCGTATATACGTTAAATCAGAATTCATGTTATTTTGATTTCAACAGCAAGTATGCAGATCATATCATTGATGATATCGATGCTTAATTCCCTTGACAGTTTCCCCTCTATGTATGTTGCATGGTTTACGAAACGTATACCACGAAATTGATATTGTGACACACGATAAATTTGTTGTTCATCAGATTTCGGTGCTCACGCGAGGATGGGTCGGCTTGGGAATTTCTAAAAGACGAAACATGCGTGGCGCTGATATCATAATGGTGGGAGTGAACAGAGGAAAGCAATATATTTACGTAAGTAGATTGTTCACCGTAGCTTTAAAACCTGGTTTCGCGCTGTGCATTGCAGGACACGCACGCTGCTGATAACGAAGCGCCCATAAAGGATCGTTTTCAAGACTCGAAACTATTACGTGTTAGGGAGAACGGCACACACACAATCGCTGAATTTGAAAGACGCTTGGACACAAGGGATGATGATGACAACATTATTGAGGTTTGATGCTAGCGCATCGCATTCTTTGAAATTGGCACTCTGACAGATATATTATTACAGAGCGGTGGAATAAATGTGATTTGGGCCTTCGGAAGGGACGACCTGTCGCCCCGAATCACGCGTGCAGATTATCATGGACGATCTAGAGGTAGAAATGATAAATTCAAACCTTCTTCACGATTCGAGATCAAGGTTGAAATCTTAATGATGCAGGCGTAAGAAGATTAAAGTTGATTCGCGCAGACGACGATTTTGATCGAGGTTCGTTGCACAGATTTTATGTATAACAGTATTTTGCTGATAAATATCTGACTGATTCCTTTCCGAATAGGGTGTTGATCTACGAGTCAAGCCAAACGTTCGCATCACATTTATGATGACGTTTTCTAAAGTAAAATTGAATTGCAAACTTCCAAACTGTACATTTCACACGACCGGGATGCATTTGATGCCAATTATATATTGTATAGTCCAGTGTTGGGATGACTCGAGTCAACTTTATCGTATGACTTGACTTGACTCGAGTCACTTTGCAAAAATGACTTGGCCTGACTCGGCGTTTCAAAATGGGGATAGACTGGTGACTCGGAGAAAAATTCACGAGTCAATTTCTAGTCGCCAAGTAACTGTGTCGCAAAAATGGCTGATCTTGAATATACTAGGACAATCCAGGTTTCATGATAGATGATTTTAATAACAATATCAGATCTGTTGCTGTTGTATGCTAACCGTGATGTCACCAACGAAAGCCGAAATTTGATTAATTTACGAAAATGGGAACAATACATATGGAAAAAATTAGACGTGATAGAAAAATTCTGAGCACAGAATCGGATTCAGCAATTTAGATTATCCTCAATCAATCATTAAAATTTTTGGCGCAAATATTCTTTTCGAAATTTGTAGACCAGTGTAATAGTAAGATCTTGGATGCTTTCACAACTAACGCCCACTTGCAAAGTAATAAATAAAGCAACCAAGATCTTTTCATTATATATATATATATATGGAGAGCGAGAGAAAGAGAGAAAGAGAAAGAGAGAGAGAAAGAGAGAGAGAGAGAGAAATTAATATGTTTACTTTTGTAGATGATGGTGACGATTTCAGGCGAGGACTCACTGACGAGCCAGATACGACTACAACGTTCTTCGATTTTAGAGATTGTGAGTGCTGCACTTGTTGGCGTAATGCATCCGAACGTATAATGTGGACAGGACAGTAGCTGGCACTGATATGTCACTGATGATCACTAGGTCACTGATTTACAGTCGATCGATATTGATATATGTTTACTTTTTCTTCCCATGAATCTTTGATTGAAAATCAAATCGAGTTCCTGTTTTAACATGTGATTAAGTGACTGCTAAGTGACTATTTTCGAATGGAAATGGTCGATGCCAGGTAAGCCTATATCAAGCACGTGGTCCGGGTCGAAAGCAAGTTCAAAAACAAGTTTGGTCAACTACTGTGATCTTATTTGTGCAGCGCGTGAATTGCCACACAGTAAATCACATTTTCACGATGGGTGTGGAATTCCAGGTCCAGTCAAATAAGGTCTTTTCGCCTACTTGGAAAGACATAGAAGACCCCTATTACTATTATCAACACAAAATTTCCAGTTTTGACTTTGAATATTGAATTAGACTAATTTGGGCTCACTGATTTCAAATCTGCAATTCTTTTTGTCCAACACCTCAGGATTTTGAGAAATGCGACAAATCTTGAAAATGATATTGAAATTTTTAGTCAAAAAATGTAAAAACGTTTTAAATTCCACTACACAATCATCTCATAATTTACGCCATATTTTGAAGTTTATGAGAAGCTAGATGTATTCCGAAATATAGTTCATGCGCGTAAGTATGCCAGATCCGTAAACTCCAAACGTAATTAGGTGCAAAATCGCTATTAAAATGTTGCCAACAAATTTTCTCTTCAATGCTTTTCTGTATCATAGGGCTTTTGTAATACCTCTATCTAGACTCCAGCAATAAGTCTGCCAATATATCACAGTCCCATCGCTCTTGGTAGCGCAATTCCATTGTATTATTGTCCTAGTGCAAACTCTTCACCTGCTACTGACTGATAATGCCAAGATGTTGGAAGTCTATTCATAGGCGCCGACTTTTATTTTTGTACGAGGTGGCGGAGTGTTGTGACGTCATAAAGATTCCGTATTCGTGACGTCATAATCGTACTCGACGGTACTTTACTATAGGCTGCAGGCGTGCGTAATGCAGCGTTAAACCACTGATGGTTTTAACTCACTCATTAATATCAAGCTACAGTCTGAATAATGAATGGAATCTTAAATCATCATTCAAAAGATTAACTGCGTCACCAATCCGTCCGAATGCAATCAATTTATTGGCATAAAGAAGGTTCCCGTTCAAATGCATGAAATAGCGTCAGAATTTATGTCCCTGAGCATTTTGTGTTGCATCAATCTAATCGACGCAAAATGCGCCGTGTGAATAATAAAATAAACCAGCACTGTCAAGTTAGCAAGTGACTATGACAAGCGTCAACTCTCGAATGCGGCGTTTCAAGCTGACTAGAGTGATGATCACAAACTAGAAAGCGCGCAGACAAGAATGATGATTACAAACGAGAAAACGCACAGGCAATCGGTGATTTTGTCTTACGGCTAACGCTTCGTGTTGAGCAGCTCGCATAACGGCAATGTTAAGCAGATAAACAGCGATCTGGCCTACATTGCTTCATTTTACGATTTACGTTAGCCAAACATTTCTGGAGTATATGATATACTGTATATCGATGTATATGCCGCTAACAGATCATTGACAAAAATATATGACGTCCTATTCCCATCTAATGTTACGATGACAGGCTAGAATTAATTCCAATACCAGTCGCAAGGCGCGATCGTATCAAAACGCCCAATTGTTTGAAACTCGATATTGTTGCTCTCGATACAAGTCCGTCCAGCAATCAAGTTGATTGTAACATAGAAGGTTTCCCGTTTAAACGAAACGAATAAATTCAATCGGCCGGCAGCATTTCGCCGATAACGAAATTGCAGGTATGCTGCAAACCCGCGATGATTACATGGTTCGTGCGGTATACCTCGCATACCCAGGTTCGGCAGCGAGCAATGAGCCTATTTAGTTCAGACGCGGAGAGTCTGTAGTAAGTTTTCAATCGATAAGAAACATAATCGAAGCGAACACGAACAAGATCACAGGCAGATGATATTACAGTTTAGCAAAAGTGTTTTTACGGACGGTAGCTCTATCTATCCCCTCGTTCATCAAGGGCTCTAGCGGCATCTTCGCAGCTTCCTTTTGGTGTACATTCAATACGAGCACATGATTCAGTCGCTGTTGTGTCATGCTTGACCTTAAATAAGTTTTCAAGCGTCGAAGCGCACTGAACGACCTCTCTGCTTCGCAGGTAGTACACGGCAGGGAGAGATACATTCTCAAAAGTTGAGCCATATTCGGCAACATCAGCGGAAGTATTTCATTTTTACTGAAGAGATTGTGCAGCTGTGACATCGTTGAAACTGAAATATTTTTTTGCTGGGTGAAGCTTCTCAACTGCTGCTGTTCCATTCGCATCATATTTGAATCCAAGTCGCTGTAATAAAAAGTAGTGACTTTTTCGAAGGCAGAAGTATCATCTGATTTTGAGGTTTTGTTCAACAAAACAGTTTCAATGTCGTTAATCATTTTCATATCGTGCTTTGAGTAACGTATCAATAACGAATTAGAACATTCCGTAAAGATGTTTGAATAAATGTTCTGGTAAAAACCTTCCACGGTCGAATTGCGCTGCTGGCCTTGCGATCTCATTGCACGTCTGCCTGTGGCGCGCGGCAAAGATGGCATTTGCAATCCTATTGCAGTAGCAGACTCCTTAGTGGCTTCAAACATCACAGAAGCCTCACTTTCCGTTCCCGCGTTCCACGAAATTGTTGACGATACGCTTTCCAATAGTTCACGAACTCGTCCAACGCTAATGCCGTGTTTTTGAACTTCTATATGTACTGGGTTTAAAATGAATAGAAGCTTTTGCATGATGCGCAACAAAAAGTACACATCAAAATCGTCCATCGAATGAAGATGACTGGAAGCTTTGCTGCGACTAATGGCATCGAGGTTGCCGTCATTTAAGGTTTCAGCAAGCCAATCCAGTATGGCTTGGTACTGGTCCAGGAAGGCGTTAACGGCAGGTAGCTGCATTATCCAGCGAGTGGCACAGAGAGGACGCAGAGAAGACGAGACCCGATGTTCACTTGTGAGCGAGAATTTCTCGAAGCTATCCAGTCTTTTTGGAGACGACTTGATAAAATTAACAACAGCGTGCAACACTGAAATGGCATGTAAACCTTGTCTGGTTGCTTTAAAGCAATCATGTACAACCAGGTTTATTTGATGGCCTGCACAATGTAAATACAGCATGGTCGGGTAGGTCTCCTTGAAACGAGCTTGCACTCCTGATAACCGCCCTGCCATGGCTGCAGCTCCGTCGTATCCTTGCCCTCGGCAGAGGGATAGATCAAGACCAAGCGAAGTTAGTCCATCTGATATTAATTTATGCAATGTTGCAGCATCCGTGCAAGGACACTCAATCATACCAAGAAATGATTCGTGGACATCAAATTTTTCATCTGTGTAACGAACGCATAAAGATAATTGTTCCTTTGTCGCTACGTCTGTAGTTTCGTCTGCCATTATGCAAAAGAATTGGGCTTGCTTGATTTCGGAAATTTCATTTCTAAGTACTTCTTTCGCCATCATTTCAAGAATTTCGTTGCTAATATCATGACTAATCCATTTGTAGCTCTCTCGATTAAGCCATGCTGCAGCGTCCTGGTTGTATTTCCCCACAAGAGTCATGATTTCGTAAAAATTGGAACGTTCGTCTGTATGTCCACGAACAGAAACACCTTGTCGCCCCAGGAAGAGTAGACAGTCGAAAATTATTTTGAGAGCGCCACTGTTTTCTTTCAATCGTTTAACTGTTTTTTCGTCTAATGTGATCCTAGCTTTTGGCCCTTGTTCTGTAATCAATTTCATCTGTGTACTGTCTTTGTGAAAACGACTCTCATGATGTATTCTTACACCTTGCTTTCCCTTCTTCCAATTATTATAGCCTATTACAGTCCAGACTTGGGCCGAAGCCTGTATTAAATTCACTTTATTATGTTCAACTGCCCACGTGCAAGTTGGACAAAATGCTCTGTCTCTGGCACTATCATACTTCAGCCATGAATACTCCTCTTCCCAACTTCTTCTGTAACTCCTACCCTCAGCGGCCACTGGCATGCTTGTTGTCGGAACTTCTGCACTTACGTTACGTAATACATGATCAGTATTTTCTTCACTAGGCTCTTGTCGTGAATCCTGATTTGGAGCAAAAAAACGAACGAATCGTAGGTTGCAACTTCAGCCGTTTCTTATTCGACATCCTAATTCTGTATTTCGATTCAGAAGTGGGAGTATTAGAGCCTGTTGTCAACATTCTGCATTTATGGTCATGAACTGATCAAAAGACCCGCTAATAGGCTACACAACATTGACAAATCTTTGATTCTGTGCTATGTCTTGCTCGGACTGCTTCTGTTGTTCTTAACTACCATGATCATACGAAGAAGCACCGTTGTCTATCCATCTATATGTTTTCTATACTCGAAATCTGGTGATCGCTGGTTTGATTTATTGACCCTGCCTGCTACTTCTCTGGCTTACAGACAAATAGAAAAACCGCATTCGCCATTGTCAGCCAGGAAATGATCGTAATACGCGCTACCGTAATTAATTATCAAGTTCATTGTTGAACACAATGATTTCACCATTGTCAGCCAGGAAATGATCGTAATATGCGCTAACGTGATTAATTATCAAATTCATTGTTGAATACAATGATTTGTCATTATTGTCCAGACCATGCACCATTGTTGCGGGCGAAACGTTAATCTGAACTCGTTTTAAGAGTTCAAATGCAAAGTTCCGACCCTGTAGTGCAGTGCATCCTTTCCCTACGTTTTTCAAATGTTAGGCTACGTAAACCATCAGGAAAGAAAGAACACCGAAACGATACGCATATTGTTAAATGGATAGAATGGATCAATTTAAAATCAAGTTAAACGTCTCTAGCAAAATGACGAAACGCATGTGTACATGAGCTACAATCAAAGGCTTTCCTTGCTGTTCCTTGTAAACAGATAAACTGGTTAACATCGAATTCGCGAACAGACTCCTGCCGGCGTAATTGATTCGCGCTAATTGAAAGACGACAGAAGCCTGAATTAATAGAAATTGGTGCCATTACAGAACAGATTCCATAACACGCTTAGACATACTGAGTTGTGAAAGCAGTTCGTCGACATCACGGAGGTTGCGTTGTTCCTTATTCTCGCGCGTACTTCTTAATAACGAGTAGTCAGTATTCACGCGAGACGGGAATCACTAATTGACAGCACTGCTGGTCTCGTTGGGCCGATGTCGTATCCGATCGTGCACTTGGGAGTGATTAATTTTTGGGTGTCATATCAGCAGAGATACACAAATAGTAAAAACTGCTGATGGGAAATTCAGCATTTTGCACGAGGTGGCCGCCACCTCGTAAATTCACTTACGAGGTGGCCGCGCCACCTCGTAACCTCGTAAGTCGGCGCCTATGAGTCTATTGACATGGGCATGCAGAATGTGAATCCTATTGCAACCCAGAGCTTAAAAGTTGGCTAGTAACTCTTTCAACGGATCTTCGTAACAAAAGATTTCCAAGCTGTAGCTTCTTTTGAAGACATACTTAGATGATATTAAATTTGTATTTAATACTTTTCGAATCGGAGGTAATTCAAACATCTCAGCTTTTTGTTTGGCTTCAGCTAACCCGGGAAATTTCAAGCACGTGTATGCGAAGCCTTCTCCACGAAAGTTAAGAGCTTAAGAGCTAGTCCGATGTTGCTGTTTGGCTCTTAAATTCCCTTAGCGAAAAATGCAGGGATACCTTGTGTATTCAGATTGTTGGCCAACGACTGAAAAGTCCAACATGTTCAAGTCGACACAGATTTGCCAACAATACTCTGCTCATATTAGTATTTGTTCAAAACAAGCTCGATCTTTTCATATAGCTCTTCTCGATTAATTGATTGTTCAAATGGGCCAGGGTGATTGCCGTTACGAAATAACCCATTCCACTATTTGTGTTCGCAGCTATTCATAAATAGTCTCCTTTGCTCCGGATTGTATTCAGGCAACTCCACTTCTAAAAAAATAATTGGAATATCATTGCAATACACCAAACAGTCCCGTGAAATTATATATTTACTGTACTATGTATGCTACGCTGTTTTTCTTGGAACTGAAAATTCAACAATTCTGCATAGTTAATATGAGAATCCGGGTGATTTGCCTGTAGCTGATAAAGAAACGAAGGCTCCGAACTGATGCCTCAGACTACAAAGTCTATAAATCTTCATGTTTGTCTCGTAATCAATCTGAATCGGATGTTTATAGATTTCCTTGATCAATTTGAGAAAAAGGACTAAAAACAGAAATAGGAACTTGGTAACAATGCAGAACCCAAGTTCAGGTTTAAAAAAAATGTTCAGTTTACCAACTTTTTCCTGGCGAAAATAACAGTCATCCAAATGATTTCTTGGTCTTCTTCATACCATCGTTTTTTCGAATGGTACAAGCGCCATTTCGCATTCGATCAAACATCTTTAATTCTCCACACAGGTCTTATATACTCTTCATGCGGGGCCAGCGTTTAATACCAGTCACTCCTTGGCCACTCACTCGGAATTAATGTGTGTTTATAATCTAATGTGACTAAATTTACTTTATTGCTTTTTACTAAGCTAATGCCCAAACCCGAAATGCGGGAAATTTTAAAAATTCATTACTTGAAACCTGACGCAATATAGCAGATCTTAGTTCATATTTGGATTCAGGGAACCGAAATTAGATAAAACCAGGTGACAAAATCAAAACTGGAGAAAAACATTTTTTTGTAGACCAGTGTTATTGATGGCATGATATCTGAGTAGACTGCGTCGCGTTCCCTCTAGGGTCCTCAGGGTCGGCGAATACGTTGGCCAGCACTTTATTGTACAACAGAAACATCAACAGACTAAGGATAAAACATCGGATAAAATAAACTGCGTTGGTATTACAGCGTCGGTCGATCGTCAGATAAAAAGGCGGCAGCACTTGTCTGATAAAAAGGTGGCGAGTATCAAGCGGAGGTCTTCTTTAAATAGTCGGAATCCAGACAGGGTCGGGCATAATGATTAGCAATGATTGGTAGTTGATGATCCGACGTCGACGGCCGTATACCAATCCACCATAAGGACCTATCAAAAACTAGTAAATTATCCCGCGAACAAATTTGAGTTTTGAGATCCCGCACTCATAGCGAACGAAGTGTGTATGCACGTAGTCACGAAAGATTTATAGCCGCGATGTAATCATGATTTCGGTTCTGTTTCCGTGTACCTTAATTTGCATGTGCTTCTCCATGCTTCTCCAACAGTTTCAGATGATGTCACCACTCCGGCAGGGGTTCAAGCCGAAGAGTCAACGGCTTCTTTTGATTGTAAGTAACTTGTCAGAGATGTACAACATCCTGTGATGCTGTAGTGCAACATCAGTGGTTGATGCTGTATGTTTTAAAACTGTAGTGCATATATTTCTTCTGCGTGTTTCCGAGTTCGCCACTTTTCTCGGATGAAAATTTACGATGTCATCTCAATTTTAAAACATGCTAAACGAGTTAAGCGTAGACAGTTTGGATAAGGAATAATCGCAGAAGAAACGATTTAAATTTCTAACCAATCAAAAGTAGAGTTGTTTTTCTAAACCATTTCAGGTAGAAGTGGAAAATAAAAGGTCTGATGAGTAGGGAAGATGTGGTACCGATGGATCACTGGGACCGAAAATACTTTGAAAATTCTCCATGATAATTCCATGATTGCACTCCGTGAACTAGTCTACAATTGCATGCTGGCAAAATCTTTCCTCACATACAAAAAAATTCGACGTGCGCGAGCAATGGGGTCTCTCACAGATGATTTTTGTTTTAGGGGGTGTAAACTAAATTTAGATCGACATATAGATTTTTCTTTGTAACCTTCAACACGAACAAACCAGCAATCATTTTTATTGTGAAGTGTAGGGCTTGTATCAGGCTATATAATGGCACCTATTATTTTTTTCAGTACTTTCCTTGAGTGGACTTTTTTTCGATTTATGTATAAAATTCGTAGGGTGGGGACCGATGATATGATTTGGAAGTCACACTGTCGATTTTCATGCAATATGTATGTACCCTCAAATTTATAAGTCCGAGCCTAAATCGAAACGTGATTTTATGACAACATTTGAGTTAATATTTAATCTATTTTTTGACAGTTGCGACCAAACATTCTTCTCTTAAATTATAATACTGAGAAAGAAAAGTAGTCACATTTGAGTTTTTCAGGGTATATGTGACATAGGTCCCCGGGTCGTGTGTCATTGGACCCACCGGGTGGGGACCGATGACACGTTCGAGCAACAAATTTTGAACGTCCAATAATATTTTTTGAGAAGACGGATATTCATGTATATGTGCGCGATAGGTAGAGCTTGTATCAAAGTGCTGAGCCAGCAAAAGATCTGCTGTTTTCGGCTGAACATTTCAGGGTCAGCGATCATTTTCCGATTTTTGATCCATCGGTACCACATCTCCCCTACTCAACTAATTAGATTCATGAAGCAATATTGGTCGAGGGATCGCGAGATGGTGCAATGGTGATGCGTTCGGCTTGTTGATCGGTAGGTCGTGGGTTCTATCCCAGGCCTGGTTAGAACAAAGGTATCCACGGCCATACTGCTAGGCACACATCATCCACAGGTAGCATGGAGGAGAAGAAGACGGGAGTGCAGACTAGGTGACCTTACGGTCGTTTCGCATCTCCATTGACGAAAGCACATCGATGGTGCAGGAGAGACAAATATCAGCGCTGTCTACCTCTTTTAGCAGTTACTAGGATGAGGTACCTTAAAAATTGAAACAATAATGTTCGAGACTAAGCGCAAAATGATTTATGTCACTACGAATAGGTATAATTTTCGAAAATATAGAACTAAGATAATACAGGAACTATTACGCGCGATTATTACAACGTTTTTTTCACGAAAGTGAGGCTAACTGGACATAAAACTACTTTATACGTAAAAAAAAATCAAATTTATAAACTTTATAAACAGTAACTCGTATGGCCAAAATATATTTAACTACAGATTATAGTAGCCTAAACATGATCAATAAGGGCACGAAGGCATACTTGAGTATACTCCGACAAAGTTGAAGTACTTAATTACTGACCAACTCTGATTAGATCCTACCCGCAAACAGGATACTTTGTTGTAGGCAGATAAATATTGATTCTTTTTAATTGCAATATCCAATATATGAGCCTTGTAGCAATATTACTTGATGCTGTATGCTTTCTTTCTTCCAACAGTTTCAAATGATGTCACCACTCCGTCACCACTCGTTCAAGTCGACGAGACGACCGCTGCCGTTGACTGTGAGTAATGCTGTCCAGAGCGGTTTAGTCCATCATACCGTCATACTGTTATAAGTCGTGTTGATGCGCTATATATTTTTGACTGCATGAACTATATTTCACTTGGTGCGATGAAATTATTCTATGCCATTTCATATTTCCGACATCCCGTCATACTGTGCCAACTGCAGTGAAACGGTAACGGTTGGTAATTTCGAGACATGAACGTCTTCCTCTCCACTTGCCTGGCGATATCTGGGAAAAATAATTACTATCTCTACAAATTGTTCTTCAATTCATTTTATAAACTTCAAGTTACAGCTCGGACGGAACACGAATGACAAGGTTGAATGCTATGAATTCTCAATAATAATATTGTAGGCGATATCAAATAAAAGCTGATACAACGCTGTATGCGTCGGACATTCCCCTTAAAGGCCAAAGAACTGGTCTTGGAGTCGTCAGGCACGGGTGTTAACTGCGTCGACAGATGTCTTCTTAATCACTGGCGGATACATCCCATGCCTGACCGTTCATAAGCTCGTGCCAGTGGGTAGTCATCCAGCGTAAAGCTCCTGTTAAACTATGATGCATATCACTGATACGCCATGGCAACCGCTACCTAAAAGTAAAAAAGTGAAGCCTCTTCTAAATTTGGCTTTTATTTATCTTGTGACCTCTCCGATACTGCACGCGGGCGTATGATACACCCGGAAATAAACTAAATGTGAACGATACCAAACTTTCCGGTCCAAACAACGAATATCTACTCGAACTAACCAATATTTTCGAATGCCGAAACGTTGCGTCTTGTCGTTTACAGATCGAAGTGATGTGACCACAATATCGACGGGTACTACCAGGGCTGTGGCTATCCATACGACAACAGCAAATATTGACTGTGAGTGATACATATATGATTCTTTGTTTGTAGGTAGGCTACTAGGTAGATCATCACTATTGTTGGTATTTCATCTGATTAGGATATTAGCATCGAAACATTATTAATTTATGCTATATGTTCTCAATCTTTGTAACAGTTTCGAACGATTTCACGACTCCCGCATTGGTACAACTCGAAGAGTCTACCGCTGTCCTTGACCGTGAGTAATGCAGCCCCAAGATGTTCAATGCTTATATCGAGCTAACGACCTGAAAGACGTCCTCTGCTTAATTGCTGTCTACGCGCTGCCCTAAAATTCATGTAGGCTTACGCCTGTAAGATTGCCTAAAACCGACATCGACAATCCTATTTTAGATGACCAAGATAACAGCTCAGATGTGTTATTTCTCGATCAAAGACGGAGGGTTAGTGTGTCATGGAAAATCAACGGATCATTTATTATAATTCAGGTGAGTGGTATCTGGGATACCTGCTTACATCGCCGAAAACATAGAGTTTGGTTGTAGAAATCTTATCACACGCGCGCCTGCTCTTTAGGCGGTTAATTGAGAGGGATGACGGAGAAAGTCGTTTCAACACTTATTATTTTCGTTTGATAATTTCACAATTATTATGGTATTTTGGAAGGATTAATAACTTAGAATAAAATTACTCTGATTCGGAAATGAATTGGCACGTGTAACGTGATTGAGCAATAAATGTATTCCAGATTTCAGCGCCGACAAAAGGTTGGATTGGCATTGGTTTCTCGGACACACCGTCTATGGACGACGCCGACTTCATAATCGCAGGAGTAACGGAGGAGGGCCAAGGCTATATTTACGTGAATAATTGTCAAGTAATTGAGACGATAAATCAGATCCTCATGTTTCATGCGTCATTGCAGGACGTGCATGTGAATGACTACAGCATCCCTACCCTCGACGACGAACAAAACGTCACTCTCTTGGACGCCGAACAAATCGGTGATAATACGCAAATTACGTTTCGAAAACCTATTCAATCTACGGATCCAAATGATAATTCTATAAAGGTAACTTGCAGCTGTAATTGTATTTCGTGCACAAGGTAATGAGAGATGTGAATCTTCGGCATTTGAACGAAAAAGAATACCATTTATTAATATTTCGAGGTAGTGATTGTCACCGGGATGTTATGATATCAACTAAGGCTAAGTCAGGGCGTCCAACCTTTTCGGCCCAAGGGCAAGATGGGAGTTACTAACAATTGCGCGGGCCACTTGAATGTTGGTGACATTTTTTAGTCTTCCGATAGGAGAAAACCAGATTAGGTAACGTTGAAATCAAAAATGCATCAAAATCGATAGCAACTATGTTATGAAAAGGAAGGGTGTATTCATATCATAACCGCTCAAAGCACGAAAGTTTTTCAAAGTTAATAAACGAAGTCGGTCAATAATAATGTCACTTGCATAGATTGCGCGTCAATTCTGTACACCGCTTGGCTCATTTGGAAACGACAGGATCACTCCGCTTTTGGACATTTAAATATCGAAGATATCGACGAAGATTCGTCCATCATTTTGTGCAACGGTTTCATTTGCCGGCGATCTTTCTGTGAGCGCACATGCAAAGTCGGATGTTGGACGACACGTTATCTCATAATTGCGAATATAGTCAGACTCAGGACCGTATTCAGAGACACGTCTCTATCTCAAACTCAAGTTATGTTATATTTAATTATATATATCTAATTTCGATAATTACCATGCGGGTCACGGGTTAGCCGCCCCTGGTCTAAGTGTACATGTTTAGAATAAGTGTAAAACAATAAATTCGATGTAAGCAAGAGCTATGCCACCGACTCCCGCAAGAATCAGAAAATCGTAGCTCCCATGCAGGAGAACGATTAGTGCATTCATCACGTTAGGACTGAATCAATCAACAATATTCACGTGTATTTTTAAGGAGCTATATATTGAATTATGACCTTAGCACACATATCACCACCCAAATATCATGCACACTCCAACACCCTGTAGTACAGGTTACGGCTACGTTCTTTAGAACATGGGCTTGGTGCAAATCTAGTTATTAGATTGCTCAATGATCAGCCACGATGACACATTGGACATATAGAGTCGATTAATAAGGCAACGCTCTTGTTCGTGTCACCTTGAACTTTAATAACAGTTCTCTGTGAACACGATCCTTGATCGTCACCATGCAAACACAAATCATATTCCTCTTCACGTCTTCACCCGTCTGCATAAAATATTGCCGATGCAGTTGTTTTAGTAAGTATTTTCTGCCAGTGGTGTTTTGAGTGAAATTTCTACCACGATTTAATAAAAAGTTGTTGCTCAGCTACTTTGCTGCGTGGTGTTATTTTGGGATTTCCGTCTGCAATCAATAGTCGAAGGATATTGGAACCGCCCAATGTCAACGAAAAGCAAAACAAAACTTTTTTGGGGGCACGCTCGATTCAAACGTGATATTTCTTCATGGGGCATCATCATTTGCGCATTCGAGTGGCACTGTGAGTTTCTGATTGCAATGACAGGACTATTCGGGTGCTTCGCCGGCCGAAAGAAATCGCAGGACGGTCCGTATGTTTGATGCACTGGTTTAGAGCCGTCCAGGGTTCCTATCGAACACCAATGTCAAATACACGTTGACACCGTCCCTTGTTGTTAGTCTACTTGTGTATGATAGAAATTAATTTTGCAGCCTTGCGATAAATAAAATGGCCTTGGATTCTGTTTAGAATGGTCAAACGAACGTACATTGGGCGTATGGGGAGCGGGATCTAAAAGAGGAGGACATTCCATTTTATGAAGCCAAACGGGAAGGTATGTCTGAAACACGAGGGATTGTAAGCAATGTTGGGTACTTTTGATTCGAGGTGGTTTTACGTAAGGAATATATAGCAAAGTGTTGTACCCACGAAGGTCGCTTTATTATAATAAAAATAATTTATTCAATCACGAGTGCTATGGTTGCGAATGCCAATAACGCTACGTTTATAGGAGATGGTAACCATATAGGGATGGTGCGAGGGCTATGATGAAGTGCGTGTTCTCAAACGATCGTCTATTTCATGACGGTGCATGAGCCGTTGACATTGATAGCGACGATATTTCTTAGCATGCCTATTACAAATAGACTTCTACCTATCTTTAACATATATCGAGTGGCAGTAAGTTACTGCTTTTGTCTCGTTTCAAGTAAACTTATCGAACTATCTGCATTCGGAAATAGTACTAGTCCCGTAATTAGGTACTCGCTCCAGGTAGATGTACTAATCATCAATAGTTTAACAATATGAACTGAGAATTAATCCATGCCGTTAATTACTTCAATATTCAGGTTCAACTGTGGTTACTTTTATACCCCAAGAGGAAGGAGAAAGTAACGTAAACACAGAAGGTACGCAGTTGATTGTGTGATGAATGCGGATCGAAGGATGATGTATTTTGAGCTATAAGATCACTACGTATCATCCGTTCTCCGGAATTCATGATCCAATAAGTTGACGACATAGGAGATGTCGGATAGTCTTTCCCACACAAAGCCTTCAAAGCAATGTGATTATGACCCAATTATCAACAACATGGGTGGCCAACCTTTATGCTATTCACAATCGTATTTCGATTACCTATGCAGCATACGACCACATTCCTGGACATAGTACCTTGCTATACTCAGCGAAATCGATTTATAGTGGTAATGCTATGAACAGTCACTGGGAACGGCTATGATGGTCGCGCGAATCACGAAAATATTTACATGAATTTTCACGAATGAATTTCTTGATTAATATTCATAGTTTCACATATTACTATCAAATAGTTATCCTTTCTCAGCCCATATGATCAGATTAATCGGTAGAATTCATGATTGATGGAGGGTGTGTTTTCGAAACTTTGGGGCAAGATTCAAACGATGATGCATGTTCGGGGGGACCCATTGTTATTATTGTCACGTTGTTGCATGCTGTTATTTGTTAACCTCCGATCAGGATTGTCGGTATCGAGGAAATATATTGGAATCTCTCAAACGTACCAGAAAAAAATTTCTTTCGTAAGAAGCACATGATTTCAAGTTGGTATTTCTCCATGGGGTGCATCATTTTAATCCACTGTTTGCATCGGTATTGAGGGGCTCAGATTGCAAGGGCCCTACGACTATGTAATAAAATCGAAAATATGGCCGCATTGAATCGCGCGTGCCGCGAAGAAAACTTCACTTGAGATTATTTGAACAGCTTCTTTGAGGTACAGAACTTCAATATACAATTGAATAGTATATTCATATTGAAATGAACCCGAATATTTTCGGCTGACACTCGTCAGGGGTAATCGTCAGCAACTAGTACAGAATTCGAAAGAACAGCGTATATCAACAATCGTAACACAAAATATGACGTCACCGGCACGAATACGAGAGCGTTCAATGTACTATTTTTAGATGATACACGAACTCTTTTTGTTGACACAGCCTTGGCTGGTGTATTTTGATAAAAGTCGACTCCAAGGCACACAAATGAAAGTGTGAGCGACCCTTTCCGAGTATGCGAAATCTGTCGTCTCGATAATTTTTCGCACAGGCGGGATTATCGAACAAGTGTTTGCCAATTGCAGAATTTATGGCCTTTGATTGTTCCGCATCAATCTTGAGCGGATGAGTTAAGGGTCGCTCACACTTTCATTGTGTGCCTTGGAGTCGACTTTTATCAAAATACTCCAGCCAAGGCTGTGTCAACAAAAAGAGTTCGTGTATCATCTAAAAATAGTACATTGAACGCTCTCGTATTCGTGCTGGTGACGTCATATTTTGTGATACGATTGTTGATATACGCTGTTCTTTCGAATTCTCTACTAGTTGCTGACGATTACCCCTGACGAGTGTCAGCCGAAAATATTCGGGTTCATTTCAATATGAAAATACTATTCAATTGTATATTGAGATTATTTAAACTCTCAAAAAATCGGGAGTTAGTTCATAAATTAAATTTTTATGTTGACGGACGCCAAGACGTATCAATTGAATTATGTGTTCATGGCCGCCCAAGTTCCTTCCGCCGGTCGACATCCCTGCTCTACAGTGTTCAATTCGCCTGTATCCACCGTATACCTTATTTTACCCCGTTATTAATTTCCGCTTCCTGAGTATAGAGAAACAACCTAACCAAACCTTGCGTAGCTATTATGCTGCTCGCCTTGGTTAGACACCAACTCGCAATCAGTTAGTGATGCAACGTTTGGTGCATGCTACCACGGTACTCTCTAACTCTAAATATAATGTTTATAACAATTGCCTTAATTGCAGCGACCACCCTTCGAATAAGCGTCGAGGAAACAACGTTTCCTACTGGAATCGAATACGGAGGCCAATATGAAGATTACGAATATGGGGACAATGACGACGACAGTAGCCAAGATGGCCTGGATAACATGTTTCTGGATGACGCACGGACGGTTCAATTGAAGTGGGCTGTTTTGCGAGGTACCATAGTTATTGAGGTACGTCTATCTCTACTGTTCAACAGTATTTCTCTTCTGCTCCACATTGAATAATGAGAGAGAGAGAGAGATGCGCAGTTTGCATTAATGTATGTCACAATCAGCCATGGGTGGTATACGTCGCCAGTGATAGTACTCAAGTGGAATTCTAAGACACTCCATGAATCTTTACTCAACCACAATTAGAACTAAACTTTAAACAAGGGGTGTCAAACTCAAATTGCGTCGCGGGCCCGATTCAAACCTTCAAATCTCCCACGGGCCGCAGGCTACCAGTGAAATGTTTCCAAAGTGTAACCTCGTGTCCTTGCTTTTCACTTGAATACTTTATTATCAAGTATATGTAGATAATATTACACGGCTAATATGGGTTTTATTCTAGCAAGTCGCAACACCTTCATTTGCTAACAATGGAATGGGCCAAATACGATGATTGACCGGTTGAATAAAAATAAGAAACGATGAAACAGTGGCGCTAACGACGATATAAGTAGACATATTTATATGCTCCCTTTGCTGTAGTCGCAATTCGGCGTTAGCCCAACGTATATGCGGTATGGAATACAAGATATTTAACTGTGAACAAGACGTTGGAATTTGGGTTATATTAGGGCGATTTTATTTTGACCTTAAAAACGGAAGATTAAGACTTAAAAAATCACAATTTTGACATTTTTTACCTTAAAAATCTTAATTTTGACCTAATGTGACCCAACGTATGCAAATTAGATGTTTTCCCACATAATGTTAGAATTTTGCCACTTATCTTCCTTTCTGGTTGGAACTGTTTGTCCTTACGAAGTAGTTTGGCCTGAAAAAAACTTTTGCGCCTCAAAAACCGACACGTACTTACGTGAAAAAACTTTATTTTAACGAAATCTGGCCCTATTTTAGAAATTTTAGTAGTTACATTACGCATTATGGTAAAGATAAAAATATTAATAAAAAATTTGTAGTACAACGATGGGTACTTTCCTACGTGGTTGGGTAGAAAGTGTCTGACCTTATCAAGTAGCTTGCCAAAAATGAAAAAAGAACGTTCAACAGCAGCAGCTGTTGGGCTGACAACAATGAAGTTGTGCGTACACTGCTGGTGACAAACCGTGTTGCTTTATTCTGGCAATGGTGTCTACATTACAATTTTTCATCATGCGTTTTTGATATAAGAACCATATGCAATGCTCTCGCAGTCTTGCTTCAGTTGGTATATTGCGGTGCGTGGAACATAACACCATGTCAACCTATTTGTTTCATTTGAATGTTTATGCTTCACAATGAGCAGACAATGGGCCGTCTACAACGGTAGTCCTATAAAATAGGCTACATGCTATAAAATGTCAAATGATAAGTTCCCTTACAGTGCAAAATCTACGATACAAACGAAATGCATGTTGCAAAAAAAGTTTTAACTTTGTAAACAATTTTGACATTTTTGGACGTAACGCTAAAATTTTGACCTAATTTTGACTTTTTTTGACATGTCAAAAAAAATCGCACTAGTTATTATCATTATATGAAAAGTCGGATTTTTCTTAAGTCCGGGGAACTATTAGGTAGGGTTACCATATTTTGGGAATATGAAAAGGGGATACTTTTTCAAAATTTTCAGACTTACAATACCGGGGTAAAATCCGTAAAAATGGTAAATTAAATAATAGTTTGTAGTTGGTTGACAAAAAAAGAGGTCAACTCTACGGTTCAACTCCTGAAATACCCGCCGGAATGATGCTTCAGTTCTAATTTCCTTTATCTCAGTCGAATTTTAACAGGCATTTAACGACAATTTTCAAGAAAGAGGAAGTATGGTAACCCTACTATTGGGTAGGAAGTGGCATAGCAGTGCTATCATTGATACTTGAATGATACATTTGTGTAGCTAATATATTTTACAGGTAAATTGCATATAACCGTTCCGCATTGGCGTTTTTGCTTCTGTGAATAACTACTTTGGTCCATTTTTCCATAAAACTCAGTGTGCAATTTTGCATTCTCGAATTAGAGAGAGTAAAACCACAGCGCCGTAGTCGGGTGGTTATAATGTGGCCTGTGAATATGCTCGACATTTTCTGTCTTGAGGGAATATTTACTGAACGTATTTCCTGCAATAAATTCAACATTTGGTACGCATGTTTGGTACGCATGTTCGGTACACATTTGGTAGACAATTTTCCAATCTAATCAGAATTGCTTCGAGGGCCGGATGAAATCGTCGCCTACTGTAGACGGATACTGTGTGTTTTGCCGATTCTTACCCTAGCGTAGGATGTAAATCATGTAGGCTGAACCAAATTCTGTTTTCACCCCCTTTCAACGGGTAAGAATGAGGTAAATACGCCTATCTGTTATGAAGATATCCGAGTGGCGTACGGGGTTCTGTTTATTGTAGGCCTACATCCCAAGATAACCTTAAAAAGTGGCGCATGTAAACAGAATTCAGTGCTTCCCTGGGATATATCTCGGTGAGAATTGGGGTATTTGGATCATTTGAAAGCATCATTTGGTGCCTGTAAGTGACGATTACCTTATTTACGACCCAGGCTATATGGTGGAAATCCGGTGTATGCATCTAGTTTCCATGCATGGATTAAACATGGTAACATCTGCGAAGATCCCTAAACTAGAAGTAGAACGAGAGATGTCGTAACATTAGCCAAATAAGTAGTTTTAAAATGGAGACATGGTCAACTCGACGCATACGGTGAGTATTCCATCGGAGGTGACTAATTTCGAAATTGACATATACGTATCACGACAAATACAAAACGACTAATGCTAATGACAATAGGCACAGATAGACATGTTTTCTTCACATGATACTGGTGGTTGTTGTCTGTGGTATTCATGGTTTTTTCGACTATACAATGGTCATTTACACCAGGTCGATATTCTTTATGTTGATTCGTATCTGCCGACTTGTAGCACGGCCCACTTCTAGGAATTTTTAAAGCAGTAAGTATGATAAAAGAAACCTTAAGGTTCGCTTTGCATATGTACCTGTCAAAACATTGAGCAAGTTTCAACCTCATCAATTCAGACTGATGAGTCAATGAAACCAGGAGCACTGAAAGTTGATAAAATACGGGGGGGGGCATAGACTTTTCAAACTTTTCAGAGGGGCGCGGTGTGAAAAAAAATTGGGAGCCTCGGATATAGACAAGGAACTATATATTCTTTTATATAATATTGAATCCTGTTCCATTTCTTGTCTAGTTTCTTGGACCCACAAGCGGATGGTTCGGAATTTTCTTCTTGCGTGACGGTCAGCTCGACGGGGCAGATGTAGTGATCGTGGGTAATGGATACGCATACGTAAGTATAGAACTACAGACATCGGTGATACTGGATCCGCTGTATGTAAATCTAGTGGGCTCCATCGATGTGAAGAATATATATTTATCCGATGTAGAAAAGTGCATTATACTGCGAACTCTATTCCTAAGTCAACATGGAACGTGTACTTATCTGCAAATACATTGTCCACTTGAAGTTGATTTCTTAATGAGATTATTTGAGATAGTTATAACAGCGTGACGAATGGCCATGTCATTATCGACTGAACTCGATCAAAGTCGTTATGAAGTATTTCTGAACATGCGCGCTGACTTGATCTGAAAAACAAAAGCGGTAGAAACTGCACGAGAACATCTGTCGGATCAGAATGCAGCATAGTATGCCTGGTGGCATGACCGAAACCTTTTATTTATAATAATTGTTCTATGCCCCATGAAACGTATTGCTACCTTTAACTTTGACAGTATAGTGAGTCAACAGGCAGCATCGACTCAGCCAGCAAAATACATTACGAATGTTATATTACCGTTACCGTCAACGTGAATCAATGGGCGTAAAAGGATCAACTATACACCAATTAACATGGATATATATATCCAAGGGGATGAGTGACTGCATCTTTCGTGTATCATGCCAAGTATACTATAGGTGCAAAAAGTGACACACTTTAAACATAACCTACTACACCCCTGGCGTACATCTCCGTAAAGAGATACGAGAGATACATCTCCGCAGTGTTTTATTACTCGTTTTCGCGTAATTTGGGAGAAGTATTTCTATCAGGAAGTTCCAATGACCTGATTTTCACCCTACACAATGGTGAAAGGTATATTAGTACATTTTATTCCGACCATACAATTATTATGCATGAAACGTGATAGTTAACCTCGGTGATAGCAACTTATCCTAATGTTCTCGGAATGAGCAATGATTCCTTCCTTTTGACAGGATGCCCACTTCAGCGAAGGAAGATTTCTAATCGATAAATCACAAGATTCGCTCTTTGTCTTTGCGAGGCAAGAGAATGATACCTATCTGAACGTAGCTATTAGCAAACCGATTACCGCTTCCGACACCAATGATGTATCAATTAAAGTGAGTTGACGTCAACTTATAGTATTGAAACGGACCCCTCATTTCTCTTGCAGCCAATGGATCTATTTAAGTCTCGAAGTCCAATCGATAGACAAAGCTCAAAGTTCCAACACGATAACAATGGCCTACTGCAACTGTCTCCATATCCCGAGCATTTATTCCTAATGGCGTAACCGTGAACACCCCTCGTCACACATCCGGGTTAATTTCAAGTAGCAATTTCCAAGCAACTTTGAAAAATCTCGACTACAGGCAGAGTTGGTCTTTAATGAAGTATATACCTCAACTACATTTCGGAGCAATCAAGTAGGTTTCGCTCACCTGCACTACCTGTTTGAGCGATTTTGTTTTTAGATTAACTCCATTTCTACTTCGTCAATTTTTGAGATAAAAAGCTAAATTTGATACTTTGGATTTCGAAAAGTGAGAAGTAATTTCCGGATAAGTTTTCATCACTTTCATGAGTGGAAACGTCATAAGAACTGCATGACTGCATTGTACACTGTACATTAGAGTTGTTGAAAGCTTTTTTCAAATTTTTGCAGCTTTTGATAAAATGTGATGTTGTCTGAAAAACGCTGCAGACCGAATTTGGCTAAATTTCGACTCAATTTGAAAATTTGGAATTTAATAAAATATCTGATGAAATTGCTAAGTTGTATAAAATAACGATGCACGACAATTCTTGCCTAATTCAAACATCAAAGTTATTACAGTTGAAAATTTTGGATTTGAAAACATAGCATTGATGGTGGTAATCCCAGAATTATTATTGAGAAACTCAATTACCTTCGCTTCTACAGGTCTTAATGGCGTCGATTTTGCCTTGTATCTGTTAAAACTCAACAATTTCTTGGAGCAGAGAGTAAAGTTTGAAGAATGAAAATTATCTTTTTTTTAATATTCAATTTTTTCAAATTCTTGTAGCTTCACATCTACTACTTTGAATTCACCAAATGTGGTGTGCCACGTTTATGTGTGCACTGTGCAACAATACTCCGGATTAGAAATCTATGCACATTGCATTGCGCAAAGCCCGTATGTCACGAATTAGTAAATAATTACCTACATTCAAATAATGAACCATTCCGTTTAATGACTTGGCCAGATAGCGTAGTGGTATAATCCACAGCTGTCACACCAATGGGTTTTGCGTTCGCGTCCGAGCGAGGCCGACTCCAGAATTCCTACCTAAGTGTTAGAGGTGTATCTATGCTCCTCCTCGCCATCTCATCCGCGTAAGCGGTGTCTTACAAGAAGCCTATAGAAGTGGGCAGTGCTACAAGTCGGCGGATACGGAATCAAAAATAAGGAAATCGACCAGGTGTAAATGACCATAGTCGTCGACAAACACCATGAATACCACAAACAAAAACAACATTCCTTTTGACGGACGCGTCTAATCTCAATCACTATGTATTAGAGTTACGCCATCATTGCGATTATATCACGTTAATATGATCGGAGAAATATCTTTGTTTTAGGCCTGTATAGTTTTTCACGCGAAGAAGTAATGAACCGGATTCGTAATATTTTCTGCAAAAAACATACAAACTATTTTTACAGCCCGGGAAGACTTCTATCTTATGGCTTATGAGCAAGACCGCCATGCCGGACGGACTGGACGCTTCACAAATAAAATTCAGCGATTTACGTAATAACTATTACTCGGATGTGTGACGCATTTCATGCAATAACTTTCGTCTTTTGTCCTAGACCCAGCGGAAGTGAGATTCTTACCGGAAGGATTCACAAGTACCGACGAGAGTCACCGCGATATTGGTAGTACATCAACTTCCTTTCACAATTTCACCTTAGACTATGATATTGTGCTCGAACAAAGCCTGTATATATAATTCATAATTATAAAGGGAAATCGATAATTATGTTGATAGTCTTTTGATGAAGTTTTGTGACTACAATATCTATTTAGATACGACCACTGCTGCTGATATAATAACTACATCAATCCAAGATCTCGAAACAACGGACTCTCTGAAAAACTTCCCTGTAACCAGCGCAAATAGACAAACGGAAAGTCAGAATACAGTTATTGACGCCCCACGCCGAAATCTCTTAAGCAAGCCACTGGCTGTAGTAACCACGACACCCACAACAACACTTCCAGCCACCATGCCATCAACGGTATCAAAGACAGTCATGGTACCAACGTCAGCAACAGTCTCCGCCACCCAGTTCTCAAGCTCTCAAACGCAGACCACATCCACATCATCAACGCCAGTTACCCCACTGCTGATCCTCTCTATATCTGACCCAACTGGGTCAAGTCAATCGGCAAACCCAGGTTCTGTTGCTACCACGGAACTAACTGACACCCAGCAGCCGAATTCTGTGTTCCTCGACATTGGCAAGACAGTGCTATTTCGGTGGAGAGTTGACGATGATTTCATTATAATGGAGGCAAGTTTACGATAGAAATACATACCCATGGTCGGTTGAATGTGATTCGGTAAAGTCAATCAAACTAATGATGACCGAGGCGGTCAGGTCACCACGAATCTGATGACTGAATGAATCCAGGTTCAAACCACTGTCTTTCAACGCTATGAATTTAAAATATATTGGTATTCACGGACCGGTACAAGTGTGTGTACACCGGATACATTCAAGTTTATTTTTTGCAGATTGCCGCGCCAACTCTTGGCTGGGTAGGAGTTGGGTTTTCACTGGACGGAACGATGAAAGGAGCGGATATGATAATTGGTGGAGTTCGAGGATCTGAGATCTATTCCTTCGTGAGTAGGCTATATAACTTTCCCTGAATTGATTACTTACTAGTTCTCTCGGCAAGCTTTGTCCACTACTATATGATCATATTATTTGCTATATGTTACGTTTCAGTTTGATTGTTTAGTATAACAATATGATTATAACGAATAAATCTGTGCGTCTGTCTTTCTATCATAGTATACTGGATCATAGGAACGCTTATGACACTCTCAAAGAATCAATACACCGCCGTAGCTATTATCTCCATATCTATATGTAGCAACAGAGCATTATATGTTCCTGGTAACAGTGACGTGCGGCGAGGTTCATAGATGGTGAGGCAGATTCGTCTGTGCCTCACTTGTGCCTCATCTCTCCTATCGCGCTGTATTTATGGAAAATAAATATGTAAATCGTTGATGTTGAGTTATACAGTATTCACATTGGGTTATTTATGAACATTGGCAGAAATATCAATAATTATTTGAGGTTTCTCAGTTTTATGCTACTCGCCCTGACGACCGGTGAGACACGGCCTCACTTGCCTCCCCTGACCGCAAGTCACTTCCTGGTAGACAGTGAACCAAAGTATTACAATTTCTAGGGTAATTTTATCTCTATGTTGTCACGGGCAATCAACACGACAATAACAGTAACAAGCATGTTTAAATAGGGGCAGTGTTTCAGTTCTATAAATCCATTTTCATTTTTGAAAGCTCCTCTCGTGATAAATAGTTTACGATTTGCGCGCAGCTACGGACATTTTATTCACGACGGGTATCAGCCGATATAAAATTAGGACCGCAGACGAGATATTTCTTTAGCCCAGCGGTCATAAGCTGTCTGTGATGATCCGATAAGTCGTCACGAATGATATCAGCAGCATATAGCTCGGCATCTAGCATATTGTAAGCGTTTCGAAATCAGTGCAAACGTCGATTTACAGGACACTCACTCAAGCATGAATGGCGCTCCGGAGCGGGACGAAATTCAAAACGCAATCTTAATTGACGCCTACCAGAATGGTACGCACACTATACTTGTACACTCGCGATTATGCGATACGAAAGACGATCAAGACATTGCGATAAAAGTGAGTCACTTCGGCAATCTTTCAGTCTAATCAGAAACTTTTGACTCTGAAGTATTGTGATACCAGCAATATACTGTGCAATAACATTTGTTCCACATTGGAGGTGGTAAAAGGAGTCGGCGTTGGTAGTCAAGTAGATGCAGAAGTAACCTCTAACATTCAGGGTTGTAATGACTCGACTCACCCGAGTCACGATTGTTTTATGACGCGACTTGACGCGATACAGACATTTCATTGTAACTTCGAAGAATAGAAAAATGACCACATTATGGATATTTCGTCTGTCAATACTGGTACTTGGAAAATAGGGCCAGAAACTGTTAAGAATGAGAAAAATTACCATATTATAAATGTGAGCCATTCTATATCACTCTAGCAGAGTTTAAAAAAAGGGTTGAACCGGATTGAAATGAAAACTCAACTGTAAATATAATGAGTTGAATTCGAATCAAAACACTGTGACTCGAGACTCGACCCTCTACTAGCTGACTTGGACTCTGACTTGATTCGGTAGTGAATTGAAAATGACTCGACTTGACTCTAGTCTAAACTATAAAAGTGAGATTGATTTGTGACTCAAAACCTTGTGACTTGATTACAGCGCTGCCTAAATAAATAGCCTACTCTAGTATAGATTGAAGTAGGTATTTTCAAGAAATATCAAGACAGGTTTGAAAAGTACTGAAGTAAGAAGTAATCAAAAGCAGATTCTTCTTCACAAACACAAAATGGCTAATAAGACTGCAAATTGGTTCCGTGATATATCCGTCATTTCTTGCTACTTAATGACAACTTCATTCTAAAAGGGATCTCAACTTATGTTAAAGCTAATCCTATCGTTTTACCTATTAACTTCTTGAGTAGTACGTATTCGTCTCAAAAACACACGAAAGAAAGCGGTACAAGTAGAAAGAATTTACTGGAATATTGGAAAAGTAAAAGTACTTCTTGACTGACGACCTCTCGTAAACTTACACCAGTAATGATAAATCTGTATGATCTAGGGTTGCATTTGAAACAAACGGTGTTTTAAAACACTTCGTATAAAACATGTTTTAAACAGTGTCTCAAACCATTGCCTTTAAAAATAGGATTTTAAGTTGTAAAATTATGTCATATTTGTGTAAATACTTTCCATAAAAACATGTTCTATGAGCCTACGGACAATTAACACCCGATATAGCCGACGTATATAGATATGGAATGTTTGGAACCCTCAAAACAGTCGGTTCAACAGCAATAGTACAGATATTTCGTCAAATGTGATATATTCACCGTACATTTTCAATTGTCAGAGCCAATCCACTTTGACGTCACAATTGAATGTCCGTGACGTATTGACTTTAAAAAAAGAAAAAAATGTTTCAAACAAGGATCATATTTTAAAAATGTTTGTTTTAAATTGATTTTTGTTTCAAATGCAACTCTAGATATTCATTCAAAACCATTTCTTGAAAATTATAGTTTTAGTTCTAAACTAAACCAATGGGATTGAATACAAGCGCATATTAAAATAGGAAACAACGATGTCACCCGTTAAATCCAGCTGGAGTTATATCTCCAGAATTAATGTTCGTGAAACTCCTCTTCGGACTCCTTTGATTTACGTTTCATTATAATGCTAAGGATCACTTCTGCACTTCAGGCAGGTTTGATGAAAGTATTGTGGGCCTACGGCATCGAGGACATGAAGGACGAGCCGAAAAACACAGATTATCACTACAATAATCGAGGTAATAAACTCCATAATTTGCTGGAAACATATTAAAGGAGTCGGGTCAAGTACAATGATTTAAGTACTGGAATCTGAGTGTTAATTCCCTTGATTCGAATCGTGTATGAAGACACCAATTTTTGTTATAGTGAAATTATATGCTCCTCGACATTATGAGTTAATTTATCAACGAGATTTACAATTCCGATACTATATTCCACTTTAGAAGGGTTTAATGTACACCTCGATTGGGCGTATCGTATTATACGAAAATCTAGTATGATTCTACGCTAGTTAGTCGAAACGACATATATTTGAAATCTTGATCAATCCACAGCATTTTCGCAATGTGTAATGAAGTACGTATGGCTAAAAATCCCAAATCGTTTTCAATGTGATGTGGAATTGACATTATATTCTTCGTGGTCGCGTAGAATGTAGGCCTACTTGTACATATTTTAACCTTCAACTTCATTCATACTACTCCATAACTTCACAATAAGTGAGACATGAACTATAGATAACTAACCTACGGATAGATACGCAACACCCGTCGTCACGCTTGCTTGCCCAGAGGTAATTACTGCTCAGCAATCTGAACGCAGCACAATTGCTAATCCCATAGCTGACGACCTGAGCGCTTAATTTAAATAAAGTTGATCTTATTCGAAAGCTACTGTCGCACTGATTTTTAAAATATACATTAAAATCTGATCAGGGCAGCGGAACCCACTCAAAATACACCTCAAAGTCTGAAAATCTGCATCGTTGTAAACAATCGCAACGATGCAAGGGCCATTGTTATGGTTATTGTGCTGCGTTGCTGCCATGGCTAGTAACAATGCCGATTTTCATACTTTTAGGTGTATTTTGAGTGGGTTCCGCTGCCCTGGTAAGATTTTAATGTATATTTTCAAAATCAGTGCGACAGTAGCTTTCAAATGAGATCAACTTTATTTAATTTAAGCGCTCAGGTCGTCAGATGGGATTAGCAATTGTGCTGCGTTCAGATTGCTGAGCAGTAATTCCCTCCGGGCAAGCAAGCGTGACGACGGGTGTTGCGTATCTATCCGCAGGTTAGTTATCTATACTCGAACGCTCCAATCTACTTGAATTTTAATGCTCGATTGAAAATAGAATCAGTCAGGTTCCCGATTTCGCTCGGACCTTTAAAAGAATGTAGTATTTACTTCGTACGTAGGCCTATGTAACGTAGTCGCATGGTATGCGATGGAATGCTACGGATGAAGAGTAGTTCATGTAGCCTAATTCAAGTAGGGATTTGCCTCTGATTACTACCGTGGTATTTTACAGGATACAAAGAAATTGAACTGATTGAGTCAGATGGATCCAGCAAACAAGTCCCAACTTCTCAAGAACGAAAAAAAGCAATTGACACATCCGTTTCTGAATTGCCCGAGACTGCAAGCCTAATTTCTTCAACGACTCACATACCCGATCAAAGTCTGAACGGTCTACCGGGTAGTGGGCGGACCCAAGAGAAGCGCGTCTCATCAACTACCAGGGACATTACCAGACGAATCGCAGTCACTAGCACAGCTGCTGCTGCGTCTATGTCTTCGACAAAGGTTCCAGTTAGTACAGCGAAAAGAATAGCATACGTACCTCCAATGTCCACTGCCCTAGAAAAATCTGTTTTCATGCAATGGAGTTCCGATGATCAATACATGACGATTCAGGTTAGTGTTTGAAAATTTTCGTTGACATCGTTGTGCTTCATTGAGAAACTTTCTGATACTAACTACAAAATGAAAAGAGGACGTATGCATCATAAAAGCTCTTGTGATCCATGAAATAACGCGTGTGGCAATTGTCTGTAGCTAGGAATCCTAATTTATGCATTCGTTGATAGCAACATGCAAATCTTCTAACACTGACCAAAGCAAATATTTGAAGAGCTTCTTGGAGGTACAGAACTTCATTACACGATTGAATGGTATATTCATATTGAAATGAGCCGGAATATTTTCGGCAATTCTCTACTAGTTGGTTACGACTACCGCTGACGAGTGTCCACCGAAAATATTGGGGCTCATTTCATTATGAATATACTATTCAAAGCAAATATAAACTGCCGATATCCCCGCATGTGACTTGACATCGATGTGATCATCTTCATCCTCATGCCGGCGGAAGCAGAAGTTACCGCTATTTTATTCGATTCGTTGTATCATATTACATTGGATTCGTATTAAGAATGTATCAACTTTGTTCCTTTGTCACATTTTTTCTACTATAAAATTATAAGAAATTACTGATAGCGTGTTACGCTGAACAGTGCAGATCTCTTATTCGAACTGCTTACTTGGCTGCTTGAACATGAAGTCCAAGAACACAAGAACTCGACGCATCATGGATCTAACTCAAACCATCATCACCACATGCGGCGTTATTATTGACGCGCTATCGACTTGGTGAATTACAATCAAAAATCATGTTATATCCTTTCCATATTTAGGTGGTTGCAGCCGGTCTGGGATGGATCGGAATCGGGTTTGCAGAAGACGAGATGATGACAGGATTGGATATGATCATTGCCGGAATAGATGAGCAGCGTCGGGACTATATTCACGTATGCTTGCTATTGTCAATTCAACGCTTCGTTGACTATCGTTTACTGGCATGCGAATGAGCAAGGAAATCAGGAAAACGATGGATGCAACCCCTTGAATGTGAATTTACAATTTACAAGGACTAAGTCTATACCTCTATTCCTGACACGCGAAATACCCATAACTAACGTGCTATTAGTATTCCATTGAGTCTTATGCTTCCATACCCAAGATACCCAAAATGTACTCATTGGTTTGTTCGTACAAGATCCGGTTCAGCTTGCATTATCATCTTCGCATGAGAATATTTGATAACTATCTTAATTGTTATCGGTAAACCGGTTTATGGATTGAGTACACATCACGTTATTATATACCAAGATTCTGAATTTGATGGAGGGTTCGAATTAACAGTTCTGTATATTTACTAAAAAGCTACTAGTTATCGATGCATTTATTAACATTACGTAGTTGATAACAGACATGGGGTGATTACTTCATGAATGTAATCGATTGCGATTACGATTACTTCCGAATGACGCGATTACGATTACGATTACGATTACAGCAAAATCAGCAAGTAGTCGATTACGATTACGATTACATTGGAAAAGTAATCACGATTACTCACGATTACATTTATTTTGCATCTTCGAGATTATATTGGAAGACAATATATGGGTTGCGCTGAAAAGGCCTAATGAGATGACAAACTTCCTTGAAAAAGATGCGTCATTTGCTTGCTACGTCATAATGTACATATTGCCCATTTTTATAATGGACGATTATTCGCACCCAGCGATTTGCATTCTTGCCAGGTCCATGACTGCCGTACCCCAAATTTCCCAATAGGGTGGGAAGCGAGCTCGAAAGGGACTGAAAAGTATTTCGTAACCAACATAAATTATAGAGTATTTTCGAGAGATTTAATTAACTTGAAATAGTGTTTTTTCAAGTTGTAAAATTATGCCATATTTGTGTAATGCTTTCGAAAAAACATGTTGTATGAGCCTACGGACAATTGCCGCTCGATTTAGCCGACATACATCGATATAGGTGGGTTGGAACCCCTCAAAATAGTCGGTTCAACAGTTATATTAAAGATATTTCGTCAGAGAAGCTATATTTACCCTATATTTTCAATTGTCAATGTCAATTCACATTCGTGACGTCATTGCTTAAAAAAGAAACAATAAAAAACATGTTTTAAACAATGGCCGTCTTTTAAACATGTTTGCTTTAAATTGTGTTTTTTGTTTTAAAAGCAGCCCTAATTTATAGTAATAGGGATTTAGGTTCCAATCAATAACGTTTGTGCTATCACATAACTGGTATAACATCTCTTCCTTGTTCACGAATATTCAGTTCATTTCATAGTCCTTGTACAAATAAAAAGTAATCGTTCTTTCACAAAAAAAATCGATTAGATGTGGGAAGTAGTCGATTACGATTACGATTACTTCGGAATTTTTTCGAATGTAATCGATTGCGATTACGATTACTTGAAAATGCTGTAATCGTCGTAATCGATTACGATTACTAATCGCGATTACCCCATGTCTAGTTGATAATAGTTATGAGAAAACCCTGCTTCTCGCAATAGCAAGAACAATATGAGACAAGTAATTGCCTCATATGGTCAACTACAAAAATGTTGCTAATTCCTATTTTAATGAAGCGCTATGATTTAATCACCCATAGAAATAATGAGATGATGTTTTCATAAGGATACGCACGCAAATGAGAAAGGATTGCTGGAATTGGATGCGTTTCAACACACTGAATTATTAGTTGCGTTTGAAAACGAAACGCACACAACCATTGCTGTTAGGAGAAAGATCATTGCTGAAAATACGGATGATCTGAGTATCATCGTGAGTATATCATCAATTAAACTGTCGCTTCTCTTTATTCGTTCCCGCATCTGAAAAATACGTTCACATAATCAGTTTTGCTTCCGAACACTTCAACCTTAATAGCGTTTGAATTCAAATTAGCTACTGTTGAAGTTTGGCGATCCGAAAATATAGTTTTTGTGTTATTTCTTATCACTCTCACGAATTACATCATCATATGCAAGTGATGTATATTTGTAGAAAAACAAATTCAGTGCTGAAACTCGGTGGCTGAAACCTCTCAGAAAAGGCCCGCATCCCAATACGTCACTGTAGATGAGTAATGTTCCGTCCTGATAAACATATTTTCAACCGCATACCATAAATTTTCATGGATATCGTCAATTTTTTTCCTGCCTCTGCCTACAAACGTAAGTGTATAAATTAAATATAACTCTTTACAAACTCGTAAGTTGTCGCAGTGACGTTCAAAAGTAAAGAAATATATCACACTAGATGATTTTCTGAAGGTTATTATATTCTTGAGGGAAACCTTGAGTTGTCTAATGACCGTCAAGTATGCCCTAGCTGTTGCCTGGCTACAAAATAAGTTCCCACCCAAGCATACACATAAACCGTTCTTATCACCTTTTAATACGATCCACTGATACAAATTTCAATGTATAGTTGCAACCTGATGTTTTTTTTTTTATATGAAATTGAAATATTCATCGACATTTCAGTCTGGACCTATCCACATAGTCTGGGCCTACGGTGTACATGACTTACTCAATATGCCGGATGATTTCGACTACAAAGTCGATCGCAGTGGTAAGTGTCTTAGTTTCAGAAGCGTAAATATTAGACTTACTTAGACAATCATATTAAATTCAGGATCAACAACTGTGGAGATGATTGCTTCATCAAAACAAGCCGGTGAGATATATGGTTCATGTCGTCTTCCTGACCTATGTGTAAGGATTTGCAGTGTTTGCCCGATTATACCATTATTCGTATTGGTACATAGACTTGAAATGTGCCGAGAGCCTGAGCCTTAGTAGAAAAGTGGAGCAGCCGAACATTATGCGTTATAGGCTATGTAGAACGAAAAATACCGATATCGGATTTTTGACCCTATACCGATAAAACCGATAACCAATGTCCCTCTTCTTTTTAACGAGTCTGCGCGCACTCACCAATCCACTGCGTGGTCCCTTCGACAACAGTGCGTAACGACGTAAAAAAGCTCATCACTTCGGCTTTCTCGTGCGCGGCCCACGTTTTTCTGTGCGCTGCGAGTTTGTCAGCAATCCGCGGCCGCGCAAGCGCGCAGCTTAGAGGGAACATTGTGGATAACTAATACCTTCACCGATAACCCCGAAATATTCAGACGATTTAAAAAAATAAATGACGCTCGGTTCAAGGTTCATTTCCAAAACTTTAGATAAGGTATTTGAGCAACTGTTCAGTGTTCAGCCATTGCTATGCTTGACCATGAAATAAACTAGAAAACCGGAGTCTGTACGCCTGTAGACTATACTAAATATAAATATTCCTAAGTATCCAACTCATGGATTATAGTCCGCTGACTCCTTACTATCGTGATATTTATTTTTACCTCTAATGTGCGATGCCGATATGTATTTTAAAGAGTGATATTGGCTCGACATTTTCGGCGAAATGATAAGCGACGGCTCTATGTGTAAGTATAAGGCACCTCGTGTTGCATTCAGTGGTGCTATTTTTGTCTATTGGCATATCTGATTACGAGAAAACCGTGAAGGATGGAGATCTAGGACATGTCCGTATTCCTCGTGAAAATTAGCGGGAACATTGGGCGTGACACTGTTCGTACGAATGACAGGTCTTGCCGAGCCCTGTTCCATGCCCATATAAAAATTACCAATAGTGAAAAGTCACAAGTATATTGCAGGTAGTCAAGATGTTCGTGCTCACACAGGCCAGCTGTCTTCAGACGCTGTGATGTTGAAGCGCGGATCGGAGCACTCAGTTAATGTAAACCACGCCGCGGCAGCTACTTATGTATCAACCAATACCACGACAAACAGGCCCAACGTATCGACAGCATCTCACGAGTCCCCAAAGAAGACTAGCAGACAGTCGCTTATCATTGAGAAAAAGTTCGAACTGCCCGAACTACCAAACGACATTTGGCTGGATTCAGCACGTACAGTAAGGCTCAAGTGGGTTACAAATGAAGAAAACATCATAATGGAAGTAAGATGTCGGAACCTGATTATACGACTTATCGCCTTATCAGTATCCCCCTCCCTTGTCCTTGTTGACTGTTATAATTTGGTTATCGTGTAAGAAGATCGAATAACCATAAAAACACACAGAATTAAAAGGTGTTCAAATTTTTTTGGAATTTGATAATTCATGAAAAACTCTGTGACGGATAGCAAAGTGTAACCTCTCGGCACTCTGCGATTGACAATACGCGCTAAGGCCATGGATAATTTGAACAGTTATATGAATGCGATGTTTGTGTTTTCACAGACCCGCAGTATGACTGAGTATGATGAGCTTTTGGAGTGATAGTGATTGTTTCCTTGTAAGAATGAATAGTCCAGTGCGTATGACGATTGAGAGGCTAGATGATATTTCATTCCATCCGGTGATTCTGACTTGTGTGGTAATCGAATGTTAATAACAAGATGTGGAGTGATATAAAAAAAATGCAATATTGTTTTTAATTGTGAACGGCATCGTGTTTCAGTTATGTGCGCCAACATCTGGCTGGATTGGAATCGGCTTCTCTCCCGCTGGAACGATGGTCAAATCGGATTTAATAATTATGGGAGTTAATGGAGATTCGTATATCGTGGTAAGCTATATGTCCTACATGAAAATCTCTACCTGGTATTGAGAGCAAAGTGCATCATTCCCGTCACATACGCTTCTTAATCACGTTGGCATTTTTGTCCTGATATCAAGTTATTGTAAAATCGGATTCTACAGAACAGCTTTTTGTGATCATGTTCAGCGCAATTGTGTGAATTTACCGCTACGATTAGTGGGATACATTCCGGTAAATTCATTTGCAGTTTGCCATTAATCGCCGCGTGAGCCAAACCATTGTTTATATGCTGCACATCAGCATATCTGAATTGAGAATTAGTAATGTCTCGCATTTAGAATAGCGACTTAAAACAATCGAGTAACGCAATAGCGAGGCATTAAATATTGTTAGTCATTCAGAATGGCCAACGTCACGTTAGCATTCGAAATAACCTGAGCTAGCGTTAACCTTTACACTATGGCTGGCAACTTCTCCGGTCGGTCGGGAAATAATGAAGTATACTTGCCGGACCAAATTCCCGAATCGACACAATAATCGCGTAGTTATTCACCTATAAAGGAATAAATCGTATTTATTCTAAGCTCTAAGTTTGAAGCATAGAGACCAAAATAGTATTTAATAAATTCACTATGTACTTTGATAGCTGTTGAAGTCAATAAGACATCTATATGGTCGATCAAAGTTGTTAAAATTTCTTCGAACTCTGGCTGCATGTCGGACGTAAAGACTACACGTCAACAACAGTTAGATTGGATCGCAGCTTCGTCTTGTGAATGGTAATGAACCATCACTTTCAGTTGTATCCATTCCGCCTTTATTTATTACACTAGCCAGCCCAAATTTCACTAAGATATGTTTCCGGCTTAAATGGAAGGGTCCTTCGTGATGGAACAGAACATGCATGGCACTTGCATAAAAACCGTTAATAAACCGAATAAAACAACAACCGAATAAAATAACATAGAGAAAACAAAGGACTAAAAGAATAACCCACATTTACCATAACCTGACGCATATGCAAGTGTGGTCGCGGACCACATTGTCATATAAGAGCGGGAAAGGTCTGCTGGCCGCTCAAAATCCCCTCGCGGGCCGTATGTTGCCTGTCCCCGCTTTACATCAACCCGAAACCCAAAAATTCATATACTTTCTCATCACCCATACACTTAATCTGTGTTTATCTCAAGGACGCTTCCGCGAAAAGAAATGGAGTACCGCGAGTAGACCCCTCGCAAGATGCCTACGTGGTTATGCATCAAGAAAACGGTACCCACACCAAAGTCACTATACGTCGAAAGACCGACACGGGCGACAAAAGAGATACAGTTATAACGGTAAAATACTGCGGTATAAAACTTAATGGAATGATCTGCTGAATGTATCTCCTTCATTTTATACAGAATGAACCAACTACAGTGATTTGGGCTTATGGCGAGTCTGACATTGATACCCGTCCACGTGGATCAGATTATCACCGCAACAACACAGGTGATTTTTCAGAATGTATATCGGTTATGTAACTTTTGTTACTAATTTTGTATATGTTACAGGCTCTACTGTGATCAACTTCTTCGATACAAAACATGGTGAGTATCAACTGTTAAAATGTATTATGTATGTGATTGACCTCCTATCAAGCCTCAACAACGCAGTATGCTTATTCCTGCCACATCCAGCCGTCTCTAGACATATTATGCACGTTTCTGTCTTACGTTCCACGCCAGTGTGAACATCGCTGGGAGCGCACAGTTTTAACTTTTAGCCCCCTGCAAGACTTAAAGAACTGTTTAAATATCAGTTGAAAGTTTGCTTCAAAATGTATCATACAGTCAAGTAATTTGTTTCTACTACGATGGATTACAATCGCATATTCTCGATTCACGACAGTGTGATCCAAGATTAACTTTGTAACCTTTAAACTCATCATATCAATAGAACTGAAAGTAAGTCAATGAGGCACCGAAGGGACACCAAATGAAATCTATTGCCTAGTGATGACGTTACTTAAATACTGCTGATAATTGACAACAACAGATATGGTGCTACCTCTTATATATATGTCCGACACCTATGTATTCAACATATTCTTTTTTACACAGCGAATGGCAGTAATTTGACCTATGCTGGATTCATAGCAGCAGCCGCGGCCATGGCCTTTATACTAGGAATGTACAAAATCAAGAGATAACGTATCCATGAAAGGAATGGTCACTGAACAAAAACTCGAGCATACCAGAAGGATGTCTGAACAGTAGCTTACAAAGTTTTAGGAAGTATTAATTTTCCGCGTTACCATGATTTCTGAAAATACATATCTATTTTTTGTCGGTTGATATACTAGTGACCATCGCATTCACGCACAGCAAATATTTCATGTAGCTTTGATTTTCCAACAGAAAAGATGACTGGATGTTTTAACGAAACATCGATATATTGCGTGAAAAAAGTTGCGTTCTGATCATTTTGCAACACATGAGCCTGGTAACTTTGTGTCAAAATTATTGTGGGATTAGAGATGATGAGATGTGTGGGGAGACTCCAATATTCCTTCATCCATGTAATTGTTTATAGCAGGGCCGGCCAACCAGCGGGTAACATGTGGCCCGCGAGAAGGTTGTGAGTGGCCCGCGAGGTAATTTCTGAAATTTCTAATATCATCAAAAATGGATTACACAGATTGTGAACTTGCAAGGCCAACCAAACATTTCATCAGTCTGGCCGCAGCACTTGAGATGTGATGACTGAAACATCAGTTCCAAGGCATTGGCAGATACATCAGCCAGTCACATATTGGTATATCTTGTTTGTTTGTTTGTTTGTTTTTGGGGTATTCATGGCGTTTGTCGACTACTATGGTCATTTCAACCGGGCCGATATTCTTCTTGTTTTCCGTAACTGCCGACTTATAGCACGGCCTACCTCTAGGCTTTTGTAAGACACCGCTGACGCGGATGAGGTGGCGAGGAGGAGCCTAGGTAAACCTCCAACACTTGGGCATCGGAATTCCGAAGTCGACCTCGGTCGGACTGGAACCCGCACCCATTGGTGTTGCAGCCGCGGATTATACCACTGCGCTATCTCGCCACACTGGTGTATCTTCGTTCACTACAATAAAGCAGAATAATTTGTGATAGATCTATCAAAAGTAAAAAATTTCTACAAGCTTCGCGCAACATGTTGTCACTCGATTTCTTGTTTTTAATATTGTTGCCCCTTTGTGAAAATGAAAGAACGCCTAATGCATGAGATTGAGTCTAACTATATTCGCGATTACGAGACAAAGTGTCGTTCAACACATGCGACCTTGCGTTTGCGCTCGCAGTAAGACCGTCGACCATGAAACCTAGGCACAAAATGATTGACGCATTTCCTATACCCAAGTGTTTGAGGTTTATCTAGGCTCCGCGCCACCTCATCCGCGTAAGCGGTGTCTTACAAAAAGCCTAGAAGTGGGCCGTGCTATATACCTCGGCAGTTACGGAATGTAAATGAAGAATATCGGCCTGGTGTAAATGACCATAGTAGTCTACAAACACCATGAATACCTGAAAACCAACTAACTAATTGACGCATGTTGGTCGCAGCTTTCGATATCGATATGTCCAGGCGCCGAATAGCCCAGTCCTCGCAAATTTAGCCCAGCGAAATACGGCAGGCCCGCAATATAGTCAAGTGACAACATTATTGACCTATGAACTTCAAAAAATTTTCGCGCTTTGCGCGGCTGGTGGCCCGCGCAATAGTTCGTCCACCCAATGTGGCCCTTTGACCAAAAAGGTTGGCCACCCCTGGTTTATAGTATCAAGTGTAGGGATTCGCAGACTGGGACTGTCTGCCACAAATAGATCTGGAACGAATCATCTACAGAATGTCCTGATCGCGACAAGGAGGCATCGTGGTTCCGTTCTGCTTCAGGATTTCTGCACATTCCCCGGGTCAAGATCGCGTCATCAATCAATCACAAAATCGTCGAAGTCAGGAGAAACTATTCAAGCCAGAGGAAAGGTTTAGCACCATATTGGTATTATCAATAGTTGTTGAACATGAAACAATGCGGCGCTTGTCACCTTTCCGGTCCGGTGAGCCGCATTCAGTATCAAAGAGAGAGAGACTGACCCTGAGTGAAAACAGTGTATTTCCACCTGTGTACCAAACCGATATACGGATGTGAATATTAATATACAGTATCCACTCATTGCACCAGAAACCAGAACCTACATCAGACTTATACCGCGGTATAAATAGATTAAAACATTTTATGCACGTAGGCACGCATGATTTATGGTCTCGATCTAATTCAGAGTTGGGTTATGTTTTAATGCACCACCCTTTTTGGCCTTTTGGGTGTGACTACACAATCTTATCGATTAAAGTGTAAATTTAAAGTTGAGATGCCGAGTCCAATCCAATTATAATACTGGTCAACACCTATTTTTAGGCAGACAAAGTAAGAGTGGTTTTGTGGGTTCTGAAGGCCACTGATTCCCAACATGACCTTAGTTTTTTTTTTTCAAATTAGCTCCTGTCTTTGAGATAACCCATGGGGCTATTTTGACCAAAATCTCCCATTTTCAAACTGCAGTCCTGTATATAAGTATTTACTTAGATCCTCAAATAGCGTGGCATTAATTCAATCAGTTTTAGGTCAACCACATATTGTGAATTTGAAATAATCAGTTGGAATATAATATTATGAATTTATTCCAAATATAAGATTGGAATCTTTCATCTATCAAAGATACCAGATTCAAGCCCCTCATTTGACAGGTATACTATAGGTATACCTGCCCACTTTGTTGACTCTGCGGAATATTATCCATTTACAAGTCAAACAAAATGAGACGCATAGGAGTAGGCCCTATTGTAGTTAGCTCTTCGGGGAAAAATTTTATAGCTTCATACTCCTCTTTAATCTTGGTAGAAAGACCAATTCATACAGGAGAATATGTATTTCCGCTTTGCAAAAGTACAGTTTTTAGGCTTGACAAACTGCTTTTTTGACAAAAAAATATTTTGCACCAGGTCATTTTAGAATGACGGAGAACGACATGACAGTTTTTCATAGTCAGTTATCTATTTATGCGCAGTTTAGAAATTAGAAAAAACTACGATTTTCTCCCTATCAAGTGAAATATTCAAGGGTAAATACAGTAATTTGGGTCTTTTTAGGGTATTGCAGCTATTCCGCTGTGTTCACTCGTCCATGATATTCTGCAATGTCTCGCATAAGAAACTACTTCTTGTGATGACTCGAGACCACGGAGCTGTGGACTCGTATAAAAGTGTATGTAACACGTGTTAGAGATTACTTTGATTATGAGACTCTATACGCTACTACTGTATAACGTTCTGAATAAACCATTGTATTGAGTATATATCTGTTGCGAAAAACTTCGCCCAAGGAACAGCTTCTCGAGATAAGTATTGTATAGCCGAGCACCAAAGACTATTGGTTAGCCATACTTTTATACAGATCACCAGACACAATGAGCTTTAATTCCTGCAGTATAAACATCTACTGAAGAAAACCCAATCTGGCAAAACTAATGTCATATTTGTAATCAGCAACCTCGAAAACCCCAGAAACGGCTCTCAGATGTTCTGTCAAAAAACATCATTTTGTCGACCAGTGTGATCCATTTTCATTCGTATTCCAATATTTGGTAATACCTGTGCTACCAGGCTCTGGTCTAAGGAGTCGGTAATGCTGTCAAATGAAATATATATGAAAACTGGATCACAAGGTGGACTACATAACGCTGCACAGAGTATTGATACTCCGATAAGATACGAGCTGAATATCCACAATACTATCCCAATGGCTGCACAGTGTGGAAATTTGGTTTTATTTAATGAAAATCACTAGTCCGGCTAATCTGCACACAAATCCTATCCGTTTTCACGACTGAAAATATTACTAGCGTTCGAGAGCCCCAACTCATACCAAAAAAACATCAACTCGGTAATTTGAAGTTCAAAGTTATCAGAATCCTCGGTTTCATGTGATTCACGCGTGACATATGTCTTCATTGTTCGTGTTGGTGGTGATCCAAATTCAAATCTGTACGGAATGAATAAATTAATACAGGCATAATACACTTGCATCCTCATGTAACAGATACAGAAACTACATTCCCATGATTCCGAGATATATAGTTTGGTTCGAATACTCTGCGAAGTTCTGTAACCCTATATCTCCGTAACTCACTAATTTAATTCATGACAGAAAACTATTAAAATGCTTGTCTTTCACAAACCTATAGAGTCATCGTCAAACATTGACATGTCGTCGGCATCGTCTGCACCGTCAAACACGATTCCAGGAATAACTTGATGATTGGGAAGCCTGTCAAGTATAAGAATTATTTCAACGTCATTCACCAACGAGGTTAAAATGTGTTATTTCAACAACGACTCGTTATTATTTTAAAATACTTAACCACTTACGCTCGAATCGCATTTGATGTCCTTGTCAGAAGTACTGACAAAACGAAAAGCGTAACCAACTTATTGATCAACATAATATCGGTTTGCACTTTTGACCACTAACTCCACAAGCTACAAGATAAACGATTGAATAAATCTATAATTTGCTGCAAGCCTGATATAAACGATAGGAGTTCCTCTTTACTCCTACGAAATCCAGTCAAAGTTCCAAGAATATAGTAATAGACCTTTGTGTATGACATATCCCATACGTTATTTATAAGCCGTTACCGCATCAAAAACGCTATCTCAATTGTCCGATTGTAGAATACTTCCTGTTCGATTGGTCTTGCCGTATGTTACATTTTGATTCAAGCCGTTGATCCAATAAATTTATAAAAGCGTGCTTCTGAATAAAAGAACTGCAATTACTCTCACTGCGGGTAGCCGATTGGGATAAGTAAATTACTACCTTATTACCTTATTATGTGATAGTCTTGAAATTTCGTACATCGCTAGTAGCCGATATAGTCAAGATATCACAGGCGAAATCTAGTCTCCCAAATACGTATAGAACACCGTCAAAATCAAATCATATACATACAGAGTTTTGCGTAAAATATGCTACGCCAGCTGTTCTCAACCGCGGGTCCGCGGACCCCTAGGGGTCCGCGAAGCAATTTCAGGGGGTCCGCGAGACCTCTAAATTTTTAAAATGGTTGATAACGTAATTTTTATTTTATTTTTTAATTTGAGAAAGCATGAGGCAGTTTCGCACCACAACTGCTAAAACCTCATGACTCATATCATCATCATAATCGTCTGAGATGAACTATCGTAGTGTGGAAATTCATTTTCATTGCCAATTTTCCAACAACCTGCTGATACAAACATATTGCTGTTTAGAGACGTTTTGTTGATGTTTGTGGAAAAAATGAAAATATGGAGATAGTAACGTCTATCAGGGTGACTTCGTAATGTCTGCAAAACCTTCTCGATTTGACGTTGTCAGTCTCATCAAATTAGAGAACAGTCGTTTGAAATAAAAATTTCCGAATTATTTCCCTAATTTGTCCCAATGCAGGGATTGAAGCCTCGCCACTAAAGCCAATTTATCCTGTGATATACATAACCACTATTTGAACAGCTTCTTGGAGGTTCAGAACTTCAATATACAATTGAATAGTATATTCATATTGAAATGAACCCGGATATTTTTGGATGACACTCGTCATAAATCGGACAACGATATACCTGCTCTTAAAGCTCGGCTATCGGATTTGGCGCATTCTTATTGCAGATGCCCTATCGACAAGGCTGATTTTTTGATGAAAAAGGAGTGTTTCGTTACTATCAAAGCATTACGCCCCAACCCTGAAATTCATATCACCAGTTATATTGGTATGCAGTCTTGTTTTGTTAATGTTCAATTGTTCATGGTCGAAAATGTTTGCTCGTAAATATATATGTAAGCCCGAACAGAAGAAGTCGTTTCATGACAGTCTTTCTCAGGTTGGAAAACTTGGATCCATTCTTTGGCGCATAAAATTTGTCTATACTTTTTTATTATGATTTCACTTTAGCGGTAGAAACTCTCTGCGGCCGAATCCGGACCGCGGTCCGTATGTTGCCTGTCCCTGCGCTAGATCCTGGACGTGATATGTTCATAAAATATATATTTCTTCATGTTTGTGCTATAAATGTTGCGATCACGCCAAAGTATCGTCGGAAGTGTTATGCGTTAATATTGCATTAGCCTCCATCTATCTTTGCGGAAATGGTTATCGGCACTCGTTCATATCAAAACGAAGACGCGGATTTTCAAGACACGACCACGTACTTCAAGAAATACAGCAGCAAAATTAGCTTTGAAATAATAAAAGTCTACTAATTTCCACATAAATAGTATGATGTTATTTAAAAAAAAATCATTATTTTGCTGTTTATCACAAGCCTACAGTTCTTATTTGCACGAGACAGATGAAGGTTGCTCCAAAATAGAGCTAAAATTGAACTAAAACTTGAGGGGGTCCGCGAGGGTCCATGACGGTCAAAAGGGGTCCGCGAAGTCAAAAAGGTTGAGAACCACTGTGCTACGCGGTCAGCTATAGTTTGAGTTTAACGCACAGCTATTCATAGTCGATTTGGATAGGGCAATTACCATCTTAATCATTGCGTAATAAACTTAAAACTCGGTACAGTGTTCGATGATATCGTCATGATATATCATAATCTTGAGGCCGATCCCGGTATGCAACATCGCGTCAAAATCAAAATATAGCGATGCTGACTTTTGCGTTAAATACCGCTTCAGACGGATCGAAAGTAACATACTCGACTTTGAATTACGAAATTTCTACCCTAATCATTGAGTGAATACCTTGAAACATGGCCAAGTATTAGATAACATCATCACAATGCACCATACCAATTTTCTCACCCATCTCGATATGAAACACCGTCAAAATCAACCTATAACGATACCGACTTTTGCATTTAATCAGTGCGTCGACGGAACGACAAACAAAATCTGTCGAAGCCGAAGTTACAATTATCACATTAACCGTACCGCAAGGAACAAAGAATCATTGCACATGTCTCAGACTGTCATAAGCAATGCGTGATGGCGCATTTATGTTCATGTTCACGTCTCCGATACTGTCGCAAATTCATGTCGGTGAACTGTAAAAAGGTGTCATGTTTTAATAGAGTAAGCATCTAAGCAGGCACATTCGCAAAGTCGAATTCATCAATGTTATCGGTTTGTTGACACAAGTATATAATGAAAGCAAAGCTATTTAAAATTGGTATTCGATGCTGCAAAAACACTTATCGTCAGCCATAGCGTGCGATTTCAACAATTCACAAGCTTTCACATACATACGACCGATAAGAATGCGTGTACTTGAATTATGAAATGAATGCATGAGCTGTACAATATGACTTACCGGCATAAACAACCTATGGGTAACCGTAATCTACGAGTTCGGAAAATATACCTTCTGTACAGTTTTTGGCGATGCAGGGCCCAATTCACATGATGTAATGTCTTGCCCTATGGTGTCCGTTCATCAAATACCTCTGGCTATCATTTAAATGCGTGCTCGATTGTAGGTTCTATAAAAAGAGTCAGATACACCGTACGGTGTTGCTGATTTTGTTATCCATGGTGTTTCTACTGCTATGGTCATTACTAGGTAAAGTTTTTGTTGCACTAAAATCGCGAGAAAGTTGCATTTAATTTTGCCAAAAGTTGCAGTAAAAAGTTGCATTTACAATTTTGTTGAATTATCAGGGTATGAGATACTCGAAAGGTTCTGCTGCATAACCTAGTTCCTGCAGAGCTGTCAAATGTGTTACTTTATTGCCATTAAACACACGGTCGGGCGAAACCGCAAAAAATTACATTTTTCCGGCACGTAGCAAGAAAATTACGCAATGCGGATATAATTTCCCCAAAAAAGCCTAACAGCATAGCGATAACCCCCTCCCCCTAAAACAAGTCAAATAACACATCCCAAACCCCCTGGGTTTGCAAACTTGCCCCAAGGCATTAAAAAACTCACTCTCTGCGACTTTAACAAAAGCCATAGCCTAAAAAAGGTGACTCAGAGAAAATGTAATTTTGGGCGGTCTCGCCTTGGTAGCTGTAAAAAAAGTTGCGAAAATTGCAAAAACTTGCCCTAGTCATTGCACCAGACCTGTAGTCTTTCTTGTGATTCCTGATCTGCCGACTTGTATAGGAAGGCAGTTTTTTGTTCTAGGATGTAGGCCTTTGTAGGACACCAGGTACGCGGATCGGATGGCGAGGAGCAGCCTGGATATGGATAACAGCACTTGGGTAAGAAATCTTGTGTCGGTCTCGGCTGGACTCGTACTCTCACCCCATTGGTGTTGAAGCTGTGGAACGCACCAATGCGCTATCAGCCACTTGAGTAGATGTTCTGTTGGTTATTTAATCGAACCACGACAACCCCCCGATAAACGACCGAATATCAATGCAGAATAGGATAAACTTCTGGCAAGAAGTCGTAAACCTATTGCAGTGAAGTGAAGTTATCGATTACAATAATCACTACCCGAAACATCACGATTTTTGAGGTAAGAAAATGCATTGCCTAAAAGGCCCGTGATTATGTAAAATGCCGTCAGTTCTCACTTTTACGTAAGTAATATATCGTGTCTTGTAGTGATTGGATCGCGATTGTCTGTGAATCCAGTTTGCTTACGTTCAGCGTGGCCTGCGGCGTTAACTGAACTCAGCCTGTACATACCAAGTTAGTTCTGTTGTGAGTCAGCACTTTAGATGCAATGCGTAGCATCGGCAAACTGCAAATATTCTGAGAGCTATCTTCAGTTGCAGGCAAACAGAATTGAGAGTCAATAAAAATGATGTAATAATTCATGATTCAACTCAGCGCGAAATTTACCAATGCATATTAGATAATGATCAGCTTACAATTGTGTATGTTGCTCTGTCATTATTTTCAATACCGGGTCGTGTATTTCATTATTAGTGATTAGATATTAGGAAGCTAGAAATCCTATATACTGAAAGGGAATTTCAGGATTGGTTTGACTCGAATTCCTGATGAAATATTGTATGAGTAGTATAAGGATTTTCCGAATGACTCAACTTGATTCGAGGTAGAGACCTCAAATTACTTGACTTAACTCCGACGCGACACATGTAAAATGTCGCTTGTGACTCAGAGACGAATTTACGAGTTTAATATCAATTCCAATCTTTTTTCGTTTACTGAATACCATTTGCATCTACGCTTTCGATATGATTAGTCAACAGTGACATTGCAGTCAAAACAGCTTCGAGATTTACTTCGACATGACACGGCTTCGACAGCCGTCATAATGGCCCCGGCAGTCATTATGTAATCATTACAATTACGCGCAAATAGGAACGTATGTTGGTCGTTTATTGTCAAGCTCGACAAAGTTCTTAGAAATTTCTCCTACACGATCAAACATTATTTTTCTTTAGCACATTGAATTGGTTCTGTCTGTACAGACTTAATGCATAATTTAAATCAGCCACCGCTGCTTGATAGAATTATACTCCTACGCTGTTTTGAACGGAATATACCCTGTGGGCAACATTCTTATCAATTTACATAAATAATTGCGGTGTGGCTAATCGTGTTAGTACATACTATATAAATTCGAAGAGGTATGGCACGAAGTCTGAATATATAAGCGTGGTTTATTATACACATACAATATAAATCATATCCAATAAATTGAGTCGCATTATATCAAAAGCAAAGGAGTCATATTATATGAATTGTTTTAGCAATCAATATGATTAATGTAAAACGTACCGACACAAACTTGCCACTCAATATCATCAAAGACGACGGCACCAAGATAGTGAACCTTGCAGTATCTCACAGTCACTCAATGAACATTTCGTTTCGATAGGCTACAAATTGGCTTCTTCTTGTGTCAATCACCCGCATATATCCCCATTGGTTTACTGCAGGTCATGCATAGATTCGTTATTTTTTTTATAACTGACAAAAGTGAGGAAGAGATCTATAAAATAGTTAGAGATATGAAAACAGGAAAAGCGGAGCGTCATGATAAAATTTCTACCATACTACTAAAAACTCTCATTCCTGCCATTGGGCCCACGTTAGCCCATTATTTCAACCAATGTATAAAATTGTCAATTTTCCCAACTGCTTTGAAAATTGCTAAAATTATTCCTGTTCACAGGTTTGGAGCTAAAACCGACATGAATAGTTACAGGCGAATCTCAGTTCTTTCTTGTATTTCTATTTTATATGAGAAACTCATCTTTGAAAGATTGGTGACATTCTTTGAACGAAATTCCCTGATATCGAGTAGCCAATTTGGCTTTCCATATAACACCGACACAAATCAAGGCATTACTCATCTCATTACTAAACATTATTCAACTTTTGGCTCTAACGATGTTTGCTGTAGAATATTTTTGGATTTGAGAAAAGCATTTGGCGTGGATTCTTTATTACTTTAAAAATTACAGCGTTACGGTATATTAGGTAAATCTCTAGAATTAATTCGATCTCATATTTCAGACCGCTCACAGTGCATTGACCATCATATGTCATCTTCCTTTCATTATGGAAAAATCGAGACAGGTGCTCCCCAAGGCTCAATTTTGGGACCAATTCTATTTATAATGTACATTAATGATCTGCCAAATGCATCAAAGTTCCACACGACTCTCTTTGCAGACGATGCGTGCTTATTTGCCCGCAATTATGACCTAGCTTCTCTCCAACATACAGTCAACTCTGAAATGGAAACATTGTCACTTGGATGAATGTCAATTAACTACTAATATACCCTTTCAAATCTCAGCTGTTGATTAGCAACAATAAGACACCGCCCAGACAGACACCCACTTTTGCAATAACTATACATGGCATCACTGTGAAACCAACCTCCACTGTGAAATATCTAGGGACACAATTTGACAATGATAAATCTTGAAAATCACATATTAAATTAAAGTTTCAAAAGTTTCTCGTGCTTGTGGTGTGCTGTCACGGGTATCTCGTTTCCTTCCCAGATCAGCTCTAAAACCTTTATACTTTTCCCTAATTCATCCTCACCCGTTAATATGGTAATATTTTTTTGGGCACAATTTTCAAAACGTACTTCCATAACTTGTCAGTGCGACAAAATATAGCTATCCGCTCAATATGCCGCCTAGGGCCACAGATAGTGTTCACTGTTCAGCAAGCTTACAGATCCCTCAACATATTACCAGTTCCTAAAATGTGCTCTTTAGAAATTTCTCAGTTGATGCATAGATACCATAATGTCAATATTTCCGATGCCTTCTCTAAAAGGATGTCCATATAGATATAATACCAGATCTGCATCCTCTAACAACTACTTTATCCCACGTGTGTCTTCAATGGCTCAAAGATCTATAGTCTTTTCAGGCCCAGAACTCTGGGGCGAGTCTCAAACTGAATTCAAAAATATGTCTTTAAATGAATTTAGATATCGTTATATAAAGCATCTCTCGCAATCTCAACCTGATTGGTCTTGTTTTTGTTTCTTCATTTCCATACCGTTGGTACCATTTGCACCGTTTACTTCTTATTTCACCATTATAGATATACAATATACATATATGGGATATATGTAATTCGTCTTGCATATAGGCCTATATGTGACTGTATATTGTATAAGGTGACCAGTTAACTTGATGACCTGATGGTCGTATCGCAGGCCACCATTTCACCGCAATACTTTCTTGTATCTGGAAATAAACTTCTATCTGGCAGTCTGTCAGATGCATCCGCACGTTGAAGGCATACGTCTAGGGCAGTGGTTCCCAACCTTTTTCGATTCATCACCCCCTTTTCAAGCTCAACGCCGATCATCGCCCCACAAATTTTGTGAACCGAAAAATCGGTATACAAACTGGAATCACCGGCGGGTTGACTAAAAAAAAAAGGTCAACTTTTCGGCTCAATGTCGATTTTTACGCTTTTGCAACTAAATTTTCGTGGGTTGGCTAAAAAAAAAATAGGTCAATTCTCCGACTTGGCTGCAATATAGCCGTTTTAACGCGTCATCGCCCCCTTCGCTATTTTCGCCCCCTGTCGCCCCCTTCGCTATTTTCGCCCCCTATCGCCCCCTTCGTCATTTTCGCCCCCCTAGACCGCCAAATCGCCCACGTTGGGAACCACTGGTCTAGGGGTTGCATATAACCCATGATTGTGTTTTATACCCTGATGTGTCAGTGGTCATCCCCAATCCCTGACGAGCGGAAGAAATAATGTCAATTGCTATATTCCTGTGCAGATTCAACAAATATCTCTAGAACATGATTTTCAAGGCAATTCTGGTCTGCTTGCTTTTGGCCAACTGCCATGAAATAGTAGCAGATACAGATCCAATCTCGACTTCGACCTCATTCGAACATAAAGTAACTCTTATGAGCGACTTCGACTTGGAATGGACTGCAGGAGCTGGGTACATCATATTCAAGGTATCAGCCCCAGAACAAAAACTACGAACTTAAACGCGCAACTCAACAATGTTAGAAGCTTGATGTTTTTGATGATCCGCCGTAACGAACGACGTCTACTTTTTTGAGAGTAGGCTACCAGCAATTTTAATCTGCGTACACTATATTTATCAATTTGTTATGTGTTTTGGCGATTTCGATTTTAACGAAACAGTCTTTAATAAAAACTACCTAGTTTTACATTTCGTATTTTGTATAGTAGAAATATATTGAAGATATGATTTTACGGGTCAAAATGTCACGGGAACCGTGTTCAATCAAACCGTCTGTCACCGTGACTGAAGTATTTTCGAAACTTTTACCTATATTTGTAGTGTCATCAAATTCCTCGGTCACTTGACGACGAATCTTACAGTTATGTGTATGGCCGCATTCGATTAACTGCTCCCCAACAATCCGTTGATGAAATCTACTATGTGAAACTAATTACTTCAGTACCGCTCATACCTTCGTTTTGTACTTCCTCTTACAGTGGTTTCGACATGATTTGGAAGTCTCTATACGCCTATACCTTTAATTGCTAAAGTGGACATTTACGGCATCGCGTGTACTTCCAATTTAATACCCACGCTGGCTAATTATCTGGTATGTCGAGTTCTATCGTAATTCAAACTATAAGTCAACCATTTTTAGTGAGCCACCAATTCATTCCACGGGGTTGCTTCGAACCTAGGTTAGTGCATGAGGGTACATGCTGCGTCGAGACCCAGAGGGGGAGTCGGGAAAATACCATCAAATTTGTGATCACATACAGTTGGGCGCATAAGTTATACCGATTAGATGTTTTGTATTTCGCGACACGTGATAGACGTGTACGTATATACTAGTCCCCGTACCTGAGTTTGCCCCATCCCTAGTGTCCATCGCAGAAACTCTGTCTCGTAAACAGATAACGTTGCTGCGCGAACGATTCATATTTTCCGCTATCAAGCGGCGCAACACCTTATCCAACAGAATGTGTAGTAGTGAAAACAAATGATTACGTCAATTTCAGCTTCGAGCAAAAACAACAGGATGGGTGGGACTTGGCATACACAAGCCAGGAGTCACCAGGGGTATGAGGGGTGCGGACATTGTAATGGCTGGTGTTTATGATGACGGAACGAATTACATTTTTGTAAGTGCGCATATTTGTATTTGCCTAATCATGTGAGGGTAAAAGTGTTATGATACTCACTCATACATGTACAAACTATCAATCTCGTTAGTTGAAGGTCGATTAATTACTGGTTTTTTAATAGTTCTAGTTCTAGTTCTAGTTGTGCTCATAAAAAACTTTACTTGTAGATCAGCTAGAAAACGTCGTCGTTTTGCAAGGATCGCATCACAGTTAATATGTTGTGTCATGCTCTAGCAGCCGTTGCTGGCTCAGAGTCATAACTACTAACCATTTAAAACCTTAAAAATCTGTTCTTTTGAAATTTCGATTCTATCTCTCAGATGTCTTCGGTCAATTGCAATTCATAAATCGCTATTATCAGTTATTAGTTAGCAGTGTTTTAGTCGATTAGTCGCGGATTTTTTTTAGGCCCTCAGTTCCAGTTATCGTTCTAGTCGCGCATTTTGACAACCCACTAAATTGAAGTAAAAAGTGCGTAAATCGGAAGACGAACGAAAGTGATGACCTTTTTTTTAGTCAACTCCACAAATTTTCCAGCAAAAATATCAAAATCCGCTGATTTCAGTCTTGACCAGCTAACTTTTCCGATTTGGTAAAAGTGACCTCCTTTCCCGATTCCAAAATATGGTGACCCTAATATACAGTTTGTGCAAGTCTGAACTCAGCATTCGGCTGGGATTGCCATTTAGTAAATTGCAAACTTTAGAGTATGCACTACCTATTTTAGGAAAGCGCCCATACATCTGCTAATTAAGTTCTTAAAAGTATGTCAGGTGACATAATATTCACAGGATACAATTGGCATTGGAAATACTAGACCAAAGCTTGATCAAAGTCAAGATGTGACACTACTTTCGGCCGACGAAAAGGATGGATACACCACTGTTTTGTTTCGACGAACGCTAAGTGGAAACGGAGATGATGATGTTGCAATTACGGTACGAAATCACTTTTAAAATTATAAGATATCTTCACTTTCTTCAACTAAAATCGAGTCCTGATTACAGCCAGGAATGGTCGGAGTCCTTTTTGCGTATGATGTATCAGCGGACCCTCAAACAGTACAGCAAGCCAAATACCATTTTAGAAAACGGGGTGAGTTTCTTTGACGTTTGACGCATGGATCATGTGTTTTCTGGCAAACTTTGAGCCGGCGATGTAAGCCTCATGTAGATGGGCCTGTATATTGGTTATGCTGAACACAACCTTTCTAGATAAGTAAATCTGCTCTATGATGGGTATGACAACAACCTTTAGCTGCTTTATACTTGCCTACAGGTATAATGTCTCTGGATTTGTTAAAGAAGCCGTTCATGCCTGACACCTCAATGCCGGTAGCAACTGTGGCTACAGCAGAGACCGAATCGATGGGTAAGCTTAGCGCATTATAATTGGCAAACCATGCCGCATTTCGTATAAGAGTATAAGAGCCTTTAAATACAACACCGATGCTCATTGACTCATTATACGTGAAAAAAGTTCAGAATCTTGCCAAACGAGCGGTTCGAGACATACACATTCTGAAATATGCTATTCTTAATGATTAACTCCTCGCGATGTCGTACAAATCTGTGTTACATTTCCTTTTGACTGCTCATTTAGGATGATGGCGTGCGCTTATTCGAATCCCGCCATGCTAAGAAACCAATCTCTTACTTATATCGGACAAAGGATATCATACCTCTCTCGCCATCTCATCCGTTTAAGCGGTGTCCTATAAAAGCCTAGAAGTGGGCCGTGCGACAAGTATCCCCCTTCGGAATACGAATGAAGAAAATTGGCCCAGTGTAAATGACCATGGTAGTCAACAAACGCCATGAATACCACAAACTACAACAACGACAACAACAAGGACACCATACATATGAGTATTATTGATCATTGTTGACTATTTGAACACACATTTTAGCGCAATTTAAAGCGACCGGTCATAATATGCGACTTGCATGTGTAACTTTACAATACTAACTTTTTATTTCGTCTCTTTAACTCTCACGCACGTCGTATTTATTGGCTTCTTCAACCCTAACCGAGTTATTACCAAATCGTATACCCAACCGCGAGTCGACCTTAATCCTAACCTCAGGGGTGTCAAACATGCAGCGCGCCAGACGATTATATCCGGCACGAGAAGCAAGTCTGTGTAATGTAAATTGAAAAATGCTCATATTATTATCCAGAATAGTTCCGACACATTTTGTGAATTTTAGAAAGATATACTTTCACATAAATGTTTCCTCGACACAGCAAATGTATAACATGTTCATTTGACACGTTATAACCTTCCGACGGCATTGTTTCGGTTTCACTCTGTAGTTACCACTAGGAATGTTTCTGTGACGTTGACATCACAACTTACGAGACTACAAAAATGTCGGATCTATTTCACACTTTTCTATAGAATTGGGCCAAAAGTATTTATTAAAAGTGGCGTAAACGTCAATGCGAACCCGTTGTATGCAGGTTTCATGTTGCATATAATAGTAACACAAACAATGTATGGTCAGAATAGGCTATCTGTATAACTTCTAGTACCAAATGTAAACGGTAGCAACACAAAGTTATTCATTCGCAGGCGAGGAGCTTGACCACGGCGATCACGATCATGGTGGCGAAGATGGAGAAGGGGATAGTACAGACGAGGAAGGAGAAGGAGAGGAAGATCCAGTTGAAGGGGGAGGAGAGGTTGAAGAAATGGAATTACATGTTGAAAGGAGCTTCACATCGGGAACAGGGAGAATGAAGATAGATTGGAACATTACAGACGGAAATATTACGTTCGAGGTGGATAGACGCTTAACTATCGCTACGTTTGAGCTCGGCATGAGCAGTTACTATTCGTATCGGGGTCGCTCGCACCTATAAATTAGCTACAGTTTTGGGCGCTTCAATTGCAGAAACGCGCGAAGTTTCGGAAGGCTATTTTCTCTACTTCTACTGATCTTGAAGACCATAGAGTTGGTCAAAGTACTCAGCGTGGCTACGCTATTGATTAGACCTCCACCAATGTGTATCATTTATTTATGTTCGCAATGTTTCCGTCTATCGAACAGGTATCTGGGCAGACTCGCGGTTGGATGGGCATAGGATTTTCAGAAGTAAATGGAATGACGAATGCTGACATTATTATGTTTGGGTATGACGACAAGGGACCGTATTTGTACGTAAGTACCGAATCACGTCCTCAAAACTATCAACACCTTACCTGTTACCACGACCCTACGCGCGATTTACAGTTACTTTCGAATAATTTGATAAAGCTTCAGGGTTGTAATGAGTCGAGTCGTAAGTCGACTAGAGTCGCGATTTTTTGGTGACTCGACTTGTACTCAAGTCATTCTGCATGACTCGAACCAAGTCATATGACACAAGCTCAAGTTCAAGTTTATTCATAAAATTTCATCACTTGAAAACATCACAAGACTGCAATACAATGAATGATAGGAAGATGCCGAAACGACTAGGAGTAGTTTTAAGATCAGACACCCACCTGGGCCTGGGCGATGTAAAGAGGAGGCATGCACACTCAATGAAAGGAAAAGAATATAATATGAAGTGGCAAGCGACGGATGGCGAGATCGATATGTCAGGTCGTGGTCCGGTAAATGGTGAGGGCTGACTAGTATTCATTCAGCGGAAATTGCTTGTATTTCGACTTGAATGTGGACATGCTCGACAACTGTCGGATAGCCGGCGAGATACTGTTACACACTTTAGGTCCGGCTTATTTGATAGAGCGATAATCTTTTTTGTCAACCAGAGGATAGTTCGACCATAGTGTCCTATATGGTGTGGACACAGCGAGAATGAACAGCTCACTGCATTTGGGTTACGTCATACTTTCCATTTGACCAAAGGTAACTTTAAGGCCATTTTCGACCGGCTTGCCGAGCGCAAAATCCAATAAAACAGGTATCAATGGAAAGCTGCTGATGTACTGATCACAAAAATATAAATTTTATTCTGTTCATATTCCTGGCACCCCTGAAATCAGCCTAGAAGTATTCATTGTTATTGAGTTTTGTCATTGTGACGCAACAGGTCTGTCTGGCTCTTTCTTCTCAGCTTCACTCTCGTTTTGCCAGACAGAATTGTTGCGTCACAATGCAAAAACTCGAACACAATGCAAATTACTAGGCTGATTTTTGGGGGTTGCAGGACTATGAATAGAATAAAATTTATATTTTCCTAATCAGTACAGCAGCAGCTTTCCATTGATACCCGTTTTATCGAATTTTGCCGTCGGCAAGCCGGTCAAAAATGGCCGTAAAGTTGAATTTTCGTCAAATGGAAAGTATGACGTAACCCAGCGGTTCTTAACCTTTTTGGACTCGCGCCCCCCTTGGGGATGGTCGAAAATATTGCGCCCCCCCTGACCCCCCCCCCCCCCCTACACTTTTCGTCATGTCTAAAAGAGCACATCATCTAGTACAGAGGTAGGCAACCTTTTTGCTAATCACGGCCCATTTTGATTAGCCTACTTATGTAGCCCAAGGCCGCATTCCAGGGCATAGCCGTAATGAACTAACTGGACGCGAAATACCTAATCTGTCCATATCCATTGCCGGTGAACTCTGGAATCCGGACTATTATACTTTTAGCAAAAGCCTTTTGTACGTACCGAAATCGCGAGTCGCAATGTTATGAATAGATGCTGGGATTGTTTATTGACACGCTGAGCGCGAAAATTTTTCAGATTCACGAATGAATTCCGTGATTAATAGTAGCAGTATCACATATTATTATCAAATATTTATCCTCTCTTAGCCCATGTGATCAGATACACAGGTAGGGTTCATTGAGGGAGTGTATTTTAAAATGTAGGGCAAGTTATAAATGACAATGCATCTTCGGGTGGGCCAAATGTTATTAGTCACTTGGTTGCATGCTGTTATTTCTCGACCCCCGATCAGGATTGTCGATTGTATCGGTAGTCGAAATATATTAAAATCATCCAAATGTACCATAAACAAATTTCTTTCGTGAGGAGCACACGATTCCGGCCCAGAGTGAGAAGGGCGCTACTATATCAAAATCGAAAAATCAAGTTATGTTGAATTGAGCGGAGTGTGAAGAAAATTTCAAGATGAATTAAAATCTCTCAAAAATTCGGCAGTGAAGTCGTAATTTCAATTTGCATGTCCACGGATGCCAACACATACTAATTCAATTAGGTGTCGACGGTCGTACAAATTCCCTTCTACAGCAACAGGTTGCCCTTCCCTGATCTAATAGTATAGATATGGTATGTCTTGCGCCCAGTTTGAATCCGCATTCCAGTTGTTGAGTCTCTAACATTTCTGGCAAATTTCCCCAAACTTGTTTGAAAATAGCAAAAAAACATTGAACAGGACATCAGATTATTTCAAGGTAGGTTGCACTGAGACTAATCCTAATGCTGGTAGTGACTATAGAGAGCACGGCATCGTTCTGTACTGCCATGCTAAATTTGATCACTTTTGGAATTGAATAAATTGTGTTTATTTAGGGTAGCTTAACGGAGGGCGAAACCGTGCAACTTGCATCTAAATCTGTCTTGGCCAGTGAAGTTCGCCAATTATTAGCAACAGCTACCCAGCGCACCGAACTTTAGGCTACTGCCCAAGCTATGAAGTAATGAATGACCTGCACGTGGGAATTGCTCCAAATTTTGAAAGAATATCAAAAATTTGCTCAAATGAAGTTGAAATCAGCTTATACTCCGTTGAGCGCGACTGCTGGAGTTAGAATTTGGCGAGATTTCTTGAATACGAAATAAGTTTCATCTTTAACAATCGTCTTCTCAGAATGATTGAGAAGCACATTCTTAGTCAGAATTCATACAGACGTGGTCAATTTCTCGCCCCCCCCCCTGAGAGCTTCCCGCGCCCCCCAAGGAGGGCGCCCCCCAAGGTTGAGAACCCCTGACGTAACCCAAATGCAGTGAGCCGTACACTCTCCCTGTGTCCACACCATGGTTGGACGACGTGGACACGCGTGTGTCGTACTTATGCACTTTACACAGCGAGGTAAAGAAGTCATTGAAGTTTCCGGGGCAGTGGCCGCAGTGCAACTGATACATAAACTTTGCAATTTACAGTTTCCGCGTATCTTTTATGTTTAGGACACAGAGTTTTTTGAGCAGTGATATGTTGGACATACATCCCGGTCCCTTTGGGGCCCTGGCTATAATGCGGATGACTTGATGCTGTAGTTTTTATAGCGGCTTCAATGCCGAGACTAGGACGGCCAAGAGAGACATTTCATTGCAACTTCGAAGAACAGTAATGTTGCAACATTATTACTATTTCATCTATCAGTCCCGATATTTGAAAAATAGGACCAGAAACCGTTACGAGCTAGGATGATTGCAATATTATGAAAGGGAGCCATTCTCTATCACTCGAACAGAGTTGAGAAACGCGGGTTGAACTGGATTGAACTGAAAACACTAACAGTGAACATAATGACTTGGACTCGGACTCGAGTCAAAACATTATGACTCGGACTCGACCCTCTACTAGCCAACTTGGACTCGGACTTGACTTGGTGATGCATTGAAAATCACTCGACTTGACTCGAGTCAAAACTACAATAGTGAGATTGACTTGTGGTTCGGAACCTTGTGACTTGGTAACAACCCAGTAAAGCCTCATATGATTTGAAATGATTATGCTCCAATAAACCATGCAAGTTTATCGGAACACTTTACTATATACTTCGCGAAAATGAAAAGTAGAGGTAAACTTCATCCTGGGCCAACTGAACATTCGCTACAGGGAAGTAGAAAAAGATCTAAAACCAAAAACACGTCATACAACAGTGCAACTAGAAAACATTTACATAACTGCTTGCTTACTAATACATCTCATGTGATGGATTTCCGACGAGGAATTGGATATAGCCCAGTAATTATGCATATCATATAATCGAAATTGTTTATTCAGGATGCTTTTGCAACTGGAAATTACGTTCCGATCGTCGAAGCATCGCAAGATGTTCACTTGCTTTCCGGCATGGAAAACGGCACTCACACGACGGTGAAATTCACCCGATATCTAGAAGTATCGGATCAGTTCGACATTAAGTCTATTAAAGTAAGCATGCCGTGATCAGACTATATTTATCACCCCCAGTATGAATGTTAGGTACCACTATAATGTCGAACTGCTTGCAGACTGCGGGAAAGTTATTCTTTATCTACGCCATGGGAATCTATGACTTGGTCGGAGGTCCAAGTCCTGTTAATTATCACTTTCTAAATCGCGGTAAGACTGCGAAGAGTTAATCGTTGTACGTAGGCTTTCATGACCTGACACACATCTACAGGTAGCGTGGTCACGGATCTGACGCATGAAGACGGCAGCGAAGATGATATATATTATACAGGTGATTAAGCAGCTCTTCGTCGTTATATCAGATGTACGCATTTCGTTTGATTGAAATGACTTGTATGACTGAAATAGCGTCATTATACTCAAAAGTTTTTGAATTTTGATACCACCAAATGCTTGTTGATTGTAGGCGACGATTTTGACTCCAACACGTTGTACGGCGGACAGCAATATCTTGACGACGATAAAACGGTTCTGCTGAAATGGGGCAATGACATCGCGAGCGTCAACATCACCGTGAGTCTGATATTGACACATTTGAATCACACAAAACTTGTCGCGCAAGTATCGTAGCTCCGGGTCTATAAGCAATTAGCGAAAGAGTGGGTATTACCAGCCCCACAGACTGTAGACGCCAATAGATATCACTTCACCACGAGGTATATCTATATATGGGCTTGTGCATTCGACTTATTCAATTGAAATGGGTTAGGAAGCGAAATTAGTGGAGTGTAGGCCAACTTCCGACTTCATTTGAAAAGCTTCAATTATAAACCACTCAAGTTTGCTGAGTAGTTTTGCATTACTCTTAGAACCGAAATCGTCGTAAAATTTAGCCAAGTAGCTTCAGTAATAGCTTCGAATTGTCAAAATAAAATCCACGATTCGGTTGGGTTACAGTGTTTAAATATACCACTACGTACCAATTTGTGGGGATATTCGTCTTTCAGTATTATAGGCAAGAGTTGTACACTGCGATTGGCCTCGTGACAATCCAACAGTAAACAATACGGACTTGAGTGGTTCCCACACCTTTCTACTTCTACTAGTAGTTTTTTTGTCATATTTTTGGCATTGGCAATTATACACTGCACCTTATGGGCTGTAGTAGCAACAACTAAGCCACTTCGATCAACTCTGTTGGAAATCATTTTGAATTATGTCCTAATGTTGATGAGAATGTTACTATATATATATATACATTAGGGCTGTTCAAAAATATTCTTTTTTCTTGAATCTTGCTGGCTAAGTGATTAAATCGGTAGGTTGCCTTGAAAAACGACGCACACCAAATTTGAATTCATTCCAACCAATATTCGCGGGTTTCGTACAGTTTGAAAATTTTGAATTTGCCCAAAATTGCCCAAAATTGGAGTTATGTCAGTTTTTCTTTGATAATTCTAGGATTATCCTTGATCGGTGGATCATCCCAGAATTATCATCGAAAAACTTGAATAACTCCGCTTCTACAGCTTGGAATTGAGTCAAATTTGTTTTGCATCGTTTTTGTAGACAGCGCAACAATTTCATGGGGTTGGAAGAAAAATTTGAAAAAAAACTTTTTTGCATTTTTGGGCAAATTCAAAATTTTTAAACTGTACGAAAGCCGCGAATATTGGTTGGAATGAATTCAAGTTTGTTGTGCGTCGTTTTTCAAGGCAACCTAACGATTTAATCACGTAGCCAGCAAGATTCAGGAAAAAAGGTTATTTTTGAACAGCCCTAATACACATATATGTGTTAGTAACGCGTATCTATACTTTCAGTTGATGGCACCAACCACTGGGTGGATTGGATTTGGTTTGGCCTCGAAAATGAACAGCATGGCCAATTCCGATATAGTTATGACTGGCGTCAGACCTAATGGCGAAGCCTACATCGTGGTAAGTAGAGCATGTCCGTATGTAATTGGTCATTTCCGGTTCCATTGAGCTCATGTTCGTACACTCAAACAGGATACGTTCGCTAAGCGAAATGGGGCTCCTGCCAGAGATAGAAGTAAAGACGTCGAGTTATTGTCTCACTCACAAACAGCATCGCACACAACTGTAACGTTCCGAAAAAAATACCTGGCGTCCGAAAAATCAGACCGAGACATTACGGTAAGACCGGTGCCGCGAAACGAATCCCTGATTCGAAGTCTATTCCAAGGGTGCCAAACATACGGCCCGAGGGCCGCATCCAGTCCACCAGACGCTTTCATCCGGCCCGCGAAGCAATTATGAGTAGATTTGAAAATATTTGTATTGTCCGGAATATTTTTAACAAATATTTAGATTTGGCAGTAAGAAATGTTTCCTTTATTTAATCCCTCACACCTACATATGTAGAGCACTAATAATTGCTCATGGGCCACATGATAACCATTTGACTGCCGTATAGTCGTTTTACTCTAGTCGTCGGCATTGACAGGAGGCAAGGATAACGCAAAAAAGTGCACACTGAGTACAGAGTTTTATGGGAAAATGTACCTAAAAATAATTTCTAAGAGAAGCGGCAACGTCAATGCGAAACTGTCATATACAGGTTATATGGATAATATTACGGTGGTCGCACTGCTGAAACAATTCTCGCTCAAAAGGACCGCGACCTCCAGAGATACCTGAATCGCGATTAGGCAATAATAAGTAATCAAATTCCATTTACAGTTAAATCGCTAGTATTACTCACGACGCATATGTATAGTATAGGGCTAACGACTAAAACAAATAGAGCATTGAATTATACCACCATATATCGTCATTGGAGCCCCTATCTTACCGGTTATCACTGCATTCAATCGGGTAATTATCGTATGTTCGCAAATTCCGTGGTTTGCGAATAAAGGTATTGCTAGAAGAGAATTCTTAAGAAAAGTAATGTTATGTAATTTACTATCTTGTACATAGGCTTGATCATAAAGTATACAAGACAAAAACAAGGGCATGGATTTGACGTGATATTTAAGAATCATTGAACTGGTCGGTATCGCGAGCGATCTGAAGGTTTGAATCCGACCCCCGACGTAAGTTGAGTTTGACACCCCGGGTCTATTCGAACCATTATTCGAATTGCCCGATTAAAAGTAACGGTGTCGAACCGGATGAACACGATTGATCTCAAGGTCGTCTGAGATAATTGGGATGGCATCCGCTAGTAACTGTCTACCGCCTACTGCTCCGAGATCCTTTTTACCATGAGGCGATAGCGCATTTAACCACGTCAATTGCGTAAGCAATCAACGTATCATTCAAGAATAGTGCTGAGTTACCAATAATGCTATTGCAGACATGTGATCAATCTTGAACAGCAATGATTAACTCCAGAAGCCGATATCATGAATCATCGTCCTGTTGGCTTTGACGTCACCAATCATATTATGAGACCTAGGCCTATCCAGTTTACTAATTTTTATTGTGATTAAGAACAGTTTGAAGATCACTGCTAGAGGGAATCAGTGAAAATGTAATGTTACGTTTTCTCAGAGTAATCAAGCAGGTTTTAACTACTTGCACTATATACACTATAGGTAGATGACTTCCACTTCCGCTTGAATAGTTTTCACAGATTTTTTTCACTTTTTACAATATAGATCTGTGAAATTGGAAAGTAGTTTTTGCGTAAGTTTGTATCACGTCTATGTTTTTCGCGAAGATATTACTTGCAAGTACTGAACCTGCCACATTCAATTACCTGCTAAAACTTCATGCGATTCCTTGAACACCTCTACTTTTTGAAACCATTGATAAGATAGTGAGTACTTTTCAGAGTTCAATTCTTCGCTTCCGCTTGATGTAGTCTTGGCATGTCTTGAAAAGTGCTATTTCTACATGGGAATTTGCGGGCTTTCTTTTTATTTACGTTAGCGCAAACGCTGAGTACTTTGTCCATCGTTGATCACCTCAGCATTCGCTGAATATATACACCGTAACTGTGGTAGTATACGCTGTCAGGTTCTGTGTACATGACTAGCTTTGCGGTTTGACTGAATCGATTGATGCATTCATACTAAGTTTTGGTTGATATGAGTGATTCTGCGCGCCAAAATAAATGTACTTGAATGCCGGTTTCGTTAGTAATCACTGCATAATGGACTTTGATATATTTTCGAATTTAACGTTTCGAGATATTCACGGAATCTATTTTGCAGGATGGGCCTATGACTATCATATGGGCGTATGGTCCAAGGGATATCACAAATGGAATTCCGAAAAGTGGAGGGTATCATGGAAAGAATAGAGGTTGGTCGTAGGTTTCTTCGGTTCGTTTTCCTCGAGTAACTTGACTCTACTGAATGTGGGATTTCTTCCGCATAAACCAGTGTTTCTTACCCGGTGTTCCATGGTACACTAGGGCTACCATGAGCCAGTCTCAGAGGCTCCGTGGAATTAACGACACACACTCAAGTCATGCATGATTTCTGATGATACGCCTGTCTTGACGACTATCATTGTTTGCAGAGAATTTAAGCACGATCGGTATTGTCTAACTTTGACTGGTGTGGTTTTGTGCATTGTACGTGACGCAGGAAAGTTTGGGGTTCAAAATGCAAACTCTGTTCAGAAATAGAAATTATATTCTCATCAACTATATTTATAACCGCATTTGTGAGTACGCAATTAGTATCACGCTGTTGCCTTTGGACCGAAAAATATCATGACACTGTCTAAAGTGAATCCTCGCATTGCTGAACTGAAATTAGATGTCTAATTAGATATGTATTGTGTTAAATTTTGTTACGACGCAGCGAGAATTTGGGATTCCGAGAAGTGTTCCGTAAGCTAGTAAAGTTTAAGAACCACATGGTATAACCCAATATTGATCCATACTTTACTCTCACTATTTATCTTCAATATTTTTCAAACGATTTCATTTCATGATTAAAAAATTATCAATAACCAATTTATCCATCTTGTTTTCCAGGATCAGCATCAGTGCAACTTGTGCATCCGTTTTTAAGTAAGTCACCATCCATTCGGTTCAGAGCATGAATAGACGAAAGTAGTGGATAGCTATAAATACGTCTTTTTGGGCACGACTAGTTTGTATCCAACCTTCCACGTGACGATCCACCTCATTTCACCGTGTATAAATCCGCCTCACAGCATTGTTCCCTCTAATTTTTTACGAATCTGCGCGCACTCACCAACTCACTGCGCTATTCCACGGACAGCAGTGCGTAACGTCTAAAAAATAAATAAAAAGGTCATCACTTTCGCTTTTTTGTGCGCGGAACTAATTTTTCTGTGCGCGGCGACTTTGTCCACTTATAGAGGGAACATCGCCTCACAGTATGCTTGGCGCAGATCACTAATCCTGGTGTAATCTATGATTGCGTAACATATTCAATAGGGCGTACTTTACAAATATTATCTTTCGAGAAAACACTGTTCTCAAACGAGTAAAAATTTTAATATCTGTAATCCCATTATTACTATATATATTAGAAGAGCTTCTTGGAGGTACAGAACTTCAATATACAATTAAATAGTATATTCATATTGAAATGAACCCGAATATTTTCGGCTGACACTCGTCAGGGGTAATCGTCAGCAACTAGTAGAGAATTGGAAAGAACATTGAATATCAACAATCGTATCACAAAATATGACGTCACCAGCATGAAATTTCGAATGAGAGAACGTTCAATGTACTATTTTTAGGTGATACACGAACTCCTTTTGTTGACAGAGTTTTGGTTGGTGTATTTTGATAAAAGTTGATTCCAAGGCACACAAATGGAATTGTGAACGACCTCGACCTACGATTCGAAATCGGTCGTCTCGATAATTATTCGCACAAATCGGATTATCCAACAGATGTTTGCCGATGGCATCCACTTAAGATTGATGCTGATCGATCAAAGGCCATTAATTCTGCCATCGGCAAACATCTGTTGGATAATCCGATTTGTGCGAATAATTATCGAGACGACCGATTTCGAATCGTAGGTCGAGGTCGTTCACAATTCCATTTGTGTGCCTTGGAATCAACTTTTATCAAAATACACCAACCAAAACTCTGTCAACAAAAGGAGTTCGTGTATCACCTAAAAATAGTACATTGAACGTTCTCTCATTCGAAATTTCATGCTGGTGACGTCATATTTTGTGATACGATTGTTGATATTCAATGTTCTTTCCAATTCTCTACTAGTTGCTGACGATTACCCCTGACGAGTGTCAGCCGAAAATATTCGGGTTCATTTCAATATGAATATACTATTTAACTATATATATTAGCATACGCATCCTCAAAAGAGAGTCATTCGTCGGTTCATCGGCATTAGCAAATGTATTGATGTGCAATTTGTACATTTTAGGATCTGCCTTCTATCCGAAATCTGGGAAGGTTGTCCTAGACGAAAAATCGGAAATGATACTGCAATGGTCCGTCGACTTTGAAATGAATATATTTTACCAGGTAAGATTCGCACGGAAATTTTAAATACCTGGATATGTCTGCAAAATTTGGCCCATGCCATTTTTTGAAGGTTTTTCCAGGGTTGTATTGACTCGAGTCACGATTTTCGGATGACTCGACTCGACTCGAGTCAATCTGTGTATTGACTCGACTTGGACTCGAGTCATTGCGCATGACTCGAAGCAAGTCATTGACTCGAGATTCAGACGGCCAAGACCGATATTTTATTGTAATTTCGAAGCCAACACACTATTGGGATTTCGTTTGTTGGTACTGGTGCTTGAAAATGCGACCAGAAACTGCTAAAAGTGAGGAAAATTGATATATTATAAATGCGAACCATTCAATATCACCAAACAGAGTTAAAAAAGTGGGTTTAGGAAGGATTTAACTGGAAACTGAGTAGTCAACACAATGACTTGGACTCGGACTCAAGTCATAATACCATGACTCGGACTGGATCCCATGTTCGCTGACTTGGACTCGGACTTGACTCGGTGGGAATTGAAAATGACTCGACTTGACTCGAGTCAAAAATATAAAAGTGAGATTGACTTGTGACTCGGAGCTTTGTGACTTGGTTACAACCCTGGGTTTTTCATTGGTATATATAAGCCATGCGTATGCGTATGCGTATGCACTAATATAAACGTCATTTCGTTTAGTTGGGAGCACTGACAAATGGATGGGTAGGATTCGGAATTTCACCGGGTAAGAACATGAAGCAAGCCGACATGGCAATGATGGGAGTGAGAAATGGAAAGAGCTACGTATTTGTGAGTAGATGCTGATTGAACTAGAATCCGGTTTGTATCCAGAAGCCTTGCGTACAATCAGTTACAGCAGGGCTTTTCAACCTTTTTGAGCTCCATTCGTACTTTTTTGTTTCAAAAAAATTTCATTCGCACCAGCCAGCCAGAATTTATTACACAAAACGAAAATGAAGAAACTTCTCACTTTTGTATTCGAAGAGCTTCTTGGAGGTATACAGAGCTTCAATACTTTCCATTCAACGTATCTTATTATTGAATAATCAAGTACTAAAATCACTGCACTCGAAAAATCACAGATATAGCACTCCCGTTGTTCTCAAGGTATTCGTTGTTTCCAGGAGTATCGTGTATTTATTTCCTTCGAAGTTTAAAGGGCGAACCCAAGAACAATATCCACTCGCAACATTATCACTTTTTCGCTAAGTCGACATGTCACGTCATCGCGATGTGATTGAGTTCGCATTTAGAACGTACAAAGTAGTGAAACTGCACTTGAATGGTAGCATCAATGTTGCGACTAGCACCGTTGGTTCATTTTCTGACAACATTCGAAAAGATGTTTCACCGTACTAAGGTATGTTAGCCGATTGGATGGTACGGTGGGCGTTACAATCACGAATGCATTTCTATACAAACCCACACAATCCGAATAATTGATGACGATTATTTATGGACAGGCTTAGGCTTCATTCGTTTCTTATCTATCCAGCACACAATTCAACATATCTTTCAAGAACAACTTGCGCTATCCTTGTGTTGCCAAAGCCAACACTTGCACCATCTTGAATGATTATAACTTCTATAAGATTCATGATTACCACACAGTTATATCGCTCCGGGTTGTCAACTACGGGATGACTCCTAGGGGTATCGTACAACATTGTCAAACTGACTGAAATATTGCCAAATTATATTTACTATCCCCAATATCTATATACATAACGAGTAATAAGTTTCAACAGTCGAATTAAGCCTAAATTAGGCTGCAGAAGGAATATCGTAAGACATACGTCTGGGTAGATTTGATTTTGCTCTGCCGAGGGTGCTCAAGTTAACTCGGTAGAGTTCAGAATACTACAAAGTTTGTGGTACAAAGGCGGCTCGAATACGAACTAGGCAAACTTTTCCTGTGGATCAGCAAGCTTAGTGGCATCACCAATTAATTATATATAGGCCTATGTCTTTACGAACTAGACCCGACCTGAGATCAGCAGTCCAAGAACCGGAAAGCGTGTCAGAGCCTAAATGGTGTAGGTAACATTACAAACAAGCTATTGCAATGGTCCGTAGATAAACTGCCCAGTGACTTAATAATTCGATGTAATGCATGATAACGATTCATCGCACGTAAGACACTAATGTGCTTGCACTAATTTTATTTTTAACAACCGCTATTACTTGATTAGGTACACGAGTAGGCTAAACAACACTTTGTTACATATTTAATTTGCTAATTGTTATAGTTGAAGAAACGCAAAATTCTGCTGTTAACCAACATGAATATGTGCCAAAATTCCAATAATTTGCATTCAAATATGCCAATGCCAAGACTGGCATCGGCTACTATTACCTACATTCCTACACGGTCCGTACACGGAGGATGACTCCGAGTCCGAGCAACTGATACCGATTCCACTAATTCTTTTTTCCAGGCGGAAATATTCTCTCAAACTTCGCAATATACACGCATCGGGAGCGTTCCTCGCTTGTGAACTAGAAAAACCAGGGTTACCAGACGTCCTCCTTTAGGAGGATTTGTCCTCATTTTTCGGGTTTTTGAAAATGTCCTCCGAGGACGCCGAAATGTCCTCCTTTTTGCGATTTTGTCCTCTTTTTTGAGAATTTTGGTAAAACATAGGGCAAAATAAATTCGACCGAGATACCATAAAATAGCACTGAACTAACGCTCAGTATTTTTTTATTTTAGTGATTGGGCGTTGAGCGAGAAGGTTGACCTTTTTTTTGGTCAACCGACCACGAAGTGGAAAAAATACACCATTTTTTCAGGATTTTTCACCGGCATTCAAGTTTGATAATTTTGAAAAATTGTCCTCTTTTTCCCATGCCCAACTACCAACAAGTTTTTAGAATTGCTTCCAAACGACAGAATTAATGGTCTCATTGTTCTTAGTATCGCATTAGGTTTATTTGAATTATTTCACGTCAAAAAAAGTCAGAAACATGGACAATTTTCATTCGCACCATTCGCACCACGCTTGTCATTCGCAGTGAAAATTTTCATTCGCACAAGTTCGAACCGTCACACAGGTTGAAAAGCACTGAGTTACAGTAACACCAATCCACATAATTTTTCAAAATTTGAATAACTGGATGTCCCAAACACTGTTCCCTCTAAGCTGCGCGCGTGCGCAATTGCGCATTGCTTTCACGGTCTCTGCGCACCGGAAATCTCAGGTGAGCACAAAAAGCCGGAGTGATGACTTTTTTTTAGTCGCTACGCACTGTTGTCCAGGGGACAGCGCAGTGAGTTGGTGAGTGCGCGCAGACTCGTGAGAAATTAGAGGGAATATTGCTCCTGAATTTGTTATATGTTATAGGATGCCCTCTTTCTAGAAGACTGCCGCAGTATGAAAAGGATGCATTAGTTATCACGATATTCTCAAGTAAAAGTTATTATGGCAATATCACTCGTAGTAAGAAAGTAAACTAAACCTACCACATGAAACATTAAATAATATTTTCTTCAAAGTGTGTTATCATATTATATTTATTATGTAGTGAAAGTAGGCCTACTTCGCTACCAAATACCTGTTTTTATATCATGTATGAGAGTCGATTGCAATACCATTAGTGCATATAGTGTCTCTCAAGTTGAATGACAGTATTGAACCTTTCGATCAGGACGTCTGGGCCGGCGGAAACAGGGTGCCGCGGGTGGACAAATCCCAGGATGTCGAGGTGCTAGTTTCGCAAGAAACCGATGAAAGAACGATCGTATTCTTCAAGAGATCGTTGAAAGCTAAGGAAAGGAAATTTGACCGAATGATATCGGTACGTCATTCCTGAATTGGTATTGTTTTCAGTATTGTTTTCGAGTTGCATGACTATTGCCCTTCTACGGTTATTTGACCTCGGGCGTCCATGATATTTCATAATGTGATCACCGAAAGCACAGCCCACTTTGTGTTTTGACTTTTGTATCTTAATGCTTGGGCATATGGGAATCAAATCCGGTAATCATGACTTGTTTCACTTCCATCTTGCATCGGGCATGTATAGCAAATCCCATGGAGTGTGTACTGGGTCGTTTGTACCACCGTTATTCGGCATGCTCTCGCTGGACTATATTCCTACAGAATGCGTCAATTCCCTTCGCGCATTAGTATAGATCAGTGGTTCCCGGCCTTTTCGGCTTCATTCCCCACTTCAGATTTAATCCGAGTTTGCATTCCCCACTATCCAAAACTCCTGAATACCCTTTATAAATGCTCATCCATAACATTTGGCCTGACGTTTAGCAGGGACTTGCTATTGGAAAACCACACCATTACGCGAGACAATCGCCTAATATTGTCCATGGTCTTGGGATATATTTCTTTGACGATATTACGTGAATTCTCTCTCATTCGAGACACTCATGTAGCCTCCAACCCACATAGGCTGTAGCTATTTGAATAAACGAGGATTAGACAAATGTGTGGGTTAATATCTCACCGCGGACTTCACGACCAGCAGGTAATGAGTGAGTTTTGCTTAGCCCGTATCTCAGTTACAGACATGGCATCCGACAACTATGATAACCATGATTCCGAATGAAACTACCGTAAACCGGGGTAACTTTGGACAATTTTCAACAATTCCGCTTTGTATCTTGGAAATGCTAGGGTGTAGGGTAGGCAAGTTTTGTGTTTTTCAGGGGTCGTGGAGCAAAGATTAGAATTATCTAAACACAAATCGTCATGGTCATAAATAAGTACCTTATTTTTGTAAGTTATCCGTGTACAAAGTTACCCCTGCATGTGGGGTAACTTTGGACAATGTAGTTTTTTGTATGCCTTTACACTCTATTGGTTATGAAACCTCGTCAATGAGGCTTATTTGGTAAGAGTTAATGAGAGCAGTGGCTAAAACAGAAACAAAATAGTATATGTCTGGCCTATTGCATGATTTTTACCTAATCCCCTCTCCCCCCCCCAAAAAAAAATTCGGTAGTTTATGAACGGTAATGCCCCCTTATTCACCACTTATCCAAATTTTCCGTCATGCCTTCATCAATTGGGACCTATAAACCTTAAAACTTATAACCTTCTCATTCCATTTTAAAAAGCCATCTGGCCGGTCATTAGGAATAAAGTTGACGATACGCTTTGACACAGATGAAGCAGCCACTTTCCAGAGCTCTAAATATCATATTTTCAACTGTCCAAAGTTACCCCGTTCTGATAAAATCTGACGGGGTAACTTTGAACATCACATTTTCTTGTATTGATCTAAGGGTGAGCCCACTGAGATTTTTGCCATGGATTAAGACTACTTAGAGGTATTTGCTGCCAAGTTTTGAATCTATGAATCACATGCTATCTATGTTTGGTTGAATGAAGTTTAATGGCCATCAATTTTGATGAAATTGACCCCGCCAATAATTTATCAATGTTGAGTCAAGTTTATCTGGTAGTGAAATGAATCCACCTTTTATCGAGATTCGAGACTACTTGTGGTACTGTTGCCTCATGAAAAAGAATTGGACATCCAGCGGCAACCCTTTTCCATCAATAACCATTTATATCTTTTACTGCTTAGTGTCCAAATTTACCCCGGTTTACGGTAGATCAGTGGTTCCCAACCTTTCTCATCTCGTGCCTCCATTGGCGGAAATTTTAGCCAAAATCATCCCCTTGGAAGAAATCTGCCCGATGATTAAAAAAGGTCATTTTTGCCCAAACTCGAGTCTGACTCGAGTCACCATTTTCTGATGATTCGACTTGACTCGAGTCATTTTATCAAAATATACAATTGAATAGTACATTGAAGTTCTGTACCTCCAAGAAGCTCTTTATCAAAATACGGAAACGACTCGACTCGACTCGAGACAATCTGTGTATTGACTCGACTTGGACTTGAGTCATTGTGCATGACTCGAACCAAGTCATATGACTCGAGACTATAAGACGACAAGACCGACATTTCATTGTAATTTCGAAGAACAAGTGACGACCCTATTGCAATTTCGTGTATTGGTCCTGGTACTTGAAAATGAGACAAGAAACTGCTCAAAGTGAGGAAAATTAGTATATCATAATTCCAAATCATTCAATGTCACCAAACCGTGTTATGAAAAGTGGGTTTAACAAGACTTCAACTGGAAACTGAGCAGTCAGCACAATGACTTGCACTCGGACTCGAGTCATAATACCATGACTCGGACTTGACCCTCTGCTCGGTGACTTGGACTCGGACTTGACTCAATGGTGAATTGAAAATGACTCAACTTGACTCGAGTCAAAACTATGAAAGTGAGATTGACTTGTGACTCGGAGCCTCGTGACTTAATTTAGGGCAACCACTAAGTTTCGACAACATTGCAACAGGTTTAACATGTCTTTTTTCGATCGGGTAGCTGTTCATTAAAAATAAAGCTAGGCTAGCGATCTCTTTGACTTGAATCGATGACGTTGGAACATTTTATCCCTGTCTGAAAATGTTGACTTGAAAATATAAGATAAAAACTTTCACTAGAGGCCTTGTTGTGATAGATTCGGCACCACATTTGCTCGCTTAGGATATATTTCATTGAGAGGTCGACGCCGGCGTAAAAAATTGTCTTTCAAACTGCAACACATCTGAACTAGTTTTAAAAAAGCAAGGGGGAATTGTATGTGAAAAAGAGATTTCAAACAGCATTTGAACATACTTCCAGCAAAAAATCAGTCATAAGGAGCATACGTTCGGATATAACTGGTTGACCACATGACAGTTCGGACATGAACAATTTGGGAATCCGTTACAATTCTAAAGTGAAATTCCTAACTAAAAATTGTAAAATTCCCCCCAAGGGGGGAATTCCTCCCTAGTTGGGAACCACTGAACTAGATAATCCTCGGTGGTGTAGTGCGGGACCTATTATATTTCCTCGATGAGTAAAATATTCTCTTTTATCCTAAATAATAATATTCGCATCTCTTGTTTTCGCTTCCAGCGTATCTTACCATGTGATTTTATTGATTAATAACAATGTAACTAAAAGCGATATCGACATACTACCAGGGCTGTGGATTCGGAGTCGGTGGAGTTGGAGTCGGAGTTTGGCTAATTTTCGCTGGATTGAGTTGGAGTCAGAGTCGGAGTTTGTGGAAATGACTCTGACTTCGAATCCGACTCCAACTTTTTATCATGAAAACAATTGCTTTCAAAAGTATCTTTGAATTACTAATCTATAATAGGATTTTTATGTACCATCAATCACTGTTATTAGTAACGATACAGATCAGGGGCGGCCAAACCGTGTCCCGCAGGCGAAATGTGGCCCACGAGAAGGCTTTGTGTGGCCTGTGACGTAATTCTCGAAATCAGATATATCATCAGGTAAAATTGCAAGGCCAACCAAAATTTGATTAGCCTGACCGCGAAATTTGATGATCACTAGATCAGCAGTTTTGACGCATTGGCGTAACCAGGGGCCAACCACATTCATCGTACCAGATTTGCTTGACTTGAAATTTTTCTCATCACTTCGCATGATTTATTGTCACATTTCTTGCATGTAGTATTGGAACCCCCCTGAAAGTTATAAATACGCGTAATTTTCATAATTGAGTCCAACTATACTCGCAATTTGGAGATAACGTGTCGTCCAACATGCGACTTTGCTTGTGCGCTCGAAGCGAGATCGTCGGCGATGAAACATTTGCACAAAATGACAGAGGCATGTTCACCGAAACTGTCGATATTACTATGTCTAAAACGCCAAATAATCCTGTCCTTGTCAAATGAGCCCATTGCTGTATGGAGGCACCCCTATATATGCCAGTAATATATTTATTGATCGAATTCATTCATTACCTTTGAATAAATTTCGCGCTTCGCGCGACCAGGGCATGACTGCACACTGTACAATTGCACACGTAGCTTTCATGGCATAATTGTTATCAATTTTAAAACGTAGTCATCTAAGTCTTGTTTACAATGTTACCTTATTCGGTTCGTTTGTATCGGACGACTAAAAAGAGATTATCAACATTCAAGTTGCCCACACAATGGTTCGTAAATCTCATGTGGCCCTTTGGCCGAAATGGTTGGCGACCCCTGACATAGATACAATTGGACAATATTTGCAGATTACAATTCAGTTGCACAGAGGAAGAAAGGAGCAATATGCATCTTCGCGACGCAGTCACAAATTGATGCAATTTTTGGAATTATAACAAGATATCGTGACAGAGCAAATATATCGCCTGGTTGTAAAATTGATGTAAATATAACCAAACGCTCATTCCCACTTGACAAAATTAAAAATATTTGTAGTGTAGCTTAGCTGCTTGGGTCGAACAAATGATTATGAAAGACTGCAAGTCCTAGTCCTTGAATACTTGATCAAGTGCATGTGGACTAAACATATGCTAATTGACTACTTCCTAAATTTCGTTTTTGACCAATGCCTATTAGTAGTGTGAGAGTGTGTGTGCTTGTAATCAGTACAGTGTGTAATAAGAAAATTAGTAAGATGTATCTCTGTATTAGTTGCTGACTCATACACAAGAGCCACACTACGATTGTTTAATCTACATTTTATTTATACAGGATCGGATATATGTCGTGTTTGAATGATTCATACATATTATAGGTTTTTAGAGAGTCCATGTCATAAAAACTGAAAAAAAAAGAAAAAGGAAGGATATTTAGAAAGGCAATCTTTCATACTTTGTGAATAATTTGAGCTGCGCCAGAATGAAACAATTTTGCATGCCATCGTTAATCATATGTTTACATATGTTCATTGGTTATATGATAGCCATTTAACCGTTACTGTGGCATATAATTTTCGAAGGAAATTGGTAATACTGTTGGAGTCGGGGTTATAGTCGGAGTCGAAGTCGGATTCGGTAGTTTTAAAGACTCAGGAGTCGGAGTTGGTCCATGGAAAATGCGTGGAGTCGGAGTCGGTGGTAAAATTTACCGACTCCACAGCCCTGCACTTAGATAAACATTGCTTATTATTAACAGCTCGTGCCTATGTATTGCATGCCGATTATAATTTACATTTAACATGACAAGATCTGAATAATCCTATCCTGTTCGCAACAGGAAGGGCCTCTTAATGTGATATGGGCGTTTGGGGAAAAGGACGTAGTCAATCGACCGTTGCGAAGTAACTATCACGGACCTAATAAAGGTAAACATTTTATATATTTTACTATGAAGATAAGGTTGAACATGTTAAGCGCACAACACCACAGCATCATTTTTTCTATTACTAAATGACGATATTGGTCGTTTTGGTCAATATTGTGAAATATCTAGAGGTATTAGGAGTAATAATTGTTAGTACTTAAGTCGAAGTACATTTCTCGCCAGAAGTAAAGTTAGCATTTTCCAAGTCAAAGTAACTTCAAGTGAGAGCATACACTCAAGATCAAAAATTATATTCATGTTCTCCCTCATACGACAACACGTTGTTTGTGACGTTATCGAAGATAAATCTAAGCATCCAATTTTATTTGTGTATTCTTTTGATAACAACAATAACATAAAAAAGAGATACGCATTAGCGCAATCTTATAGTTATATTGATCCAAAAACGAACTTTTTTTCCTAAAATGATCTACAAAAATCATCATGGAATTTAGCAATCCTTGACCAAGAAATGCCATATCGGTTAAATTTGCCCACACTCTGATAATCAACGTGCTTAATGCGTTGTTATATACCTCGGCTGTAGGATTGTGGTATACATAATATGTTCTCTATGGTTTTCAATTACATATTAAAACGCACGAAAATCTTAGGGTCTTCACCGGTAAAATGATCCCATCTAATAGCTAAATCTCTCCCACCGCAAAACCTGTTACGCGCAGGTGCAGTGCAGACATTGAATCCATTTCGTGTACAGGTGAAGTCGCTATGGCATGATATATAATATATATTTAGTAATGACCGGTCTGTGCGTTCACGGAAATCGGATATTAATTTTAGTTATAGCTATTGAATTTAGTCTGGGCGATATTACCGAAACACGAACTAACTGTAACGAGCATTGAAAGAATGAATTGAATATTATAGTAACATGATTAGTTAGTTGGATTAACATATATTAATCGCGTCATTCGCACACCAAACTATAGTCGTACATTCCATGCGAGGTAGCCTATGGGTTCACAAGAATTCTGTTTCTACGTGTCGCTCCAGTCAATTTTACCAATTCAACTAAACTGTACTGCGTACTGCAGCAGAGACGCTGTCAACGCAAAATTACAATCGACAAAAATGCTAAAACTGACGCTCCAAGGATAGCTTTTCTTGGTGCGAGGTTATGTGTGAATTGCATATCGCGTGATGGCCAACGGCCTATCTGATGATGTAGGTATATATAATCGTGACCTTAACGATCATTCTATTCCAGTGGTTCTCAACCTGAATTAACAATGCACTTTCCCTAGGTTTCATGGAGATCCAGTTCATACCAAAAATGGACGGGAACACCGAAGAAGATTTTAGCAAGCTGATGTTTTAACTTGGTGAGAAGCTGATTCACGCGATAAGCAACAAATCATGCTCACGCTGATATTCACACGATGATTCTTATATTCTTAAAGGTCAAAATCAAAGTCAAAATAAATTCCTGATGTGCCAACTCTTAGCTCGCTCCACATTTGGTCCTGGTGCGAGATACGGTTTTATCAACCGCTTATATCGACCTCCAACTCCCATCTCAATAACGTTAATTTACGAACGCGAACCGTCAAATTAAGCAGATTATCTGCATCATGGCTGAAATACTTCGGACATGCATTAATATGCATTGTCGATTATTTAATATTTATTACAGTCCTGTAGGGCTTTTTCGGATTTGCGAAATCATGAATGCAATTGCCTCAAACGTTTCTGTAATAGTTCGAGATTACTCCATGGTTATACAATACAATTTTATTTTTACTTCGCAGAAAACCATGTTATGGAGATTGCATCTGAAAGAAGAAATACGGATTTGCTCTGATTACCATAATTTTTGGCAAGAAGGATACGCACAGATGATTTATTGTTGTTTGATTAAACTGCGTTACGTAACGTGCCTTAAGATTGGCTGATGGTGTTGCAGGTTTTTATTTGAAATCATGATATTGAAATATAATCTTGACTAACAATATCAGAGCTTTTTGCGATTACCCAGACAACCGTTTTCTTTGTGGGAAGTTCTAATAATAACCAGGAATCATGTAAGTTCTGCGGAAATATATGTTGACAATTTCATGTTAACCGACCACGTATGAAGTGAAGATACATCATATTAGTATTAGTCTAACCGGGATTAAGGCAGTGGAAGCGTTCTCAAAAGTCATAAACTAGTCTTACATCATCAAATCGAACGATATCGTTGATCTTGCATGGCCATAACGGTTGTTCAAAAACCACGTGTTTTCGTGATTCTTGGGATTCACTGAATAAATTGTTAGGTTTCCTAGAACAAACACTGCACAGACCAAATTTGAGTCGAGTTCAACGCACAGAAGCTGGAAAATTTCGAATATATTTTAAACAATTTAAAAAAAATTCGAACTGTACTGTCAAACCGATGAAAGTGTTAGGTTGTCCAAAAAAACGATGTCGAAATTGTTTTCAAAGATTTTTGTAGACAACTCAATAATATCATGGGGTTGATATCAAAATATGATTTTTTTTAATTTTTTTTATAAAAAATTCAATATTTTTTAAACTCCCTTGCGTTCACATCTACCACTTGAAATCCAGTCCAATTTTCTTTGCTGCGTTTTTTAGGCAACTTATTTTGCAATCAGTAAATCCCCGGAATCCATTAGAAGTTATTTTTGAACGACCCAAATTGCCATATATCTGGAGTAACGGCCGTGGTGCAAAATACCAGCAGGCGACTATCCCAAAATCTCTTTCATCAAGAGTTCGCGACCTTCATCAAGTTCCAGGATCCTTGACAGCGTGATCTGCGATGTATATTCCGGTAATGGTATATTCCGGATGGACAATCTCGTAGTGACGATGCAGTTGCTTTTATCAAAATAAATTCCGATATTACCATTACGATATTCATAGGTGTTCTGCCATAGAGGTCTCAAGTCAAATGTAGTAGGCAAGTCAAGTAGGCCTCAATTGACGGGACCTAGCAGACAGACATTCCACAAACGTCGTGAAAATGTAATTTACTATAATACTATTCACGCTTGGCACGGAAAAATCACATTTTCAAATATTTGAATGAAATTGTTTTTGTGCCGGACATAATTTGTTAAAATAATGAGTTATAAGGTAGACATCATGCGAGAGGACGCATCATGACATCGTAAAGCTGTCGGGTTATAATATTAAAGCTGGTGAACCTTTGACATGCCACAATTTTATATGAAATAATTTAAAATTTACTGAAGATTGATCTGATATCAGAGCATTTAAGCGGTGTAGCCTAATCCGGGTTTCTGATATAATCGTGATAAGTAAGCTATTGTTACTGTCATTGCCAGAGTCAAATTAAATCAGCGTTAGATTAGCCTTCGGGTGTTATTGGAGCAGATCAATAACAACTCGACTATAATAACTGCAATTGTGCTGTGGTAATACCATTGTTTTCTAACATTTTTAACGATGGTACCTCGTGTGCTTTCAATAAGATTTCTCGTACCCCTTGTCCATTTTGAACACAGTTTCTGATGGCACCTACATATTAACATCAGAAAGCCCATTCACATAAAACCGCGTGTAGCGCGACGAATATTTTCCAGTTGATTAAATTGGCCCAGAAAATATTCCACAGCATATAGGACTAGGCCTAATTTCACAATGCATTTCGCACCCCTGATGTGGTGCTTGGTACTTCGACGGGGTCTACGTAGCCCTCGTCAAGAACCCCTGGAATAGAAATGTCCAATCGACAAACAATGCATTGGTGTTACAGCTGTGGAACGTACTATACTACCTTACTCGCCACCGATGATGATATGGATAAAGAGAACAAACAACACCCAGAATGTAACCAACTATATGTCACGGGGGCCTCAGAATCTTAATAGTTTGCACACTGACGTTATTCAGATGATCATATACCTACGCAGCATAAGCTACAACCTTTTGATATATTACTATTCTTCATGATCGTTTCAAAGATTGTTGCGTCTGGATTACGAAGTCACTGTTTGACCCGACTGAGTATTTTTATTTACTCACCCAGTCAATCCAAAATCGAGTAATTTTACGAAACTTCGCCACAAGCCAAACCACAATGTTCAGTAACGAATTATCAACAAGCCATGTTCCATCATCATGAACTAGAAATTTGACGTAATAGCTGATCTTCTAACACATGGTAGCTTTTAAAAGCGAAGTGATGGTGAGGTTGGTTGATATTTCTGGTTTTTGTTGTAGTTTCAGACTGAACTTTTAGTTCCTAAATACAAAGAAGATATATGGCACTTGAAGATATTATCGAATACTTGAAATTTCAAAATGTCGTCGCTGGCCGCGCAAAATGCTCTCGACGGCCGCGTGTTTGAGACCTCTGTGTTTGTTATGGTATATTTATAACGTTAAGGCTATTCAATTATGGTACATTTCAGTAAAGTAAGTCGTTCAAAAACAGTTGGAACGCAGCGTATTCAAGCAAAACAAATTAATGGTACGCGATCGGAAATGCCTGAGAGACACTGCTTCAAGCAACCTTGTAAGTGGGGTTTCTTCGTTACTTTGGCGAATAGACGCCGACCTCAATTACACCAAATAGAAAATGTAACCGATACGAAAAATGATCGACAAATGTATGATTGTTCAATTTAATTGGAACTGATATATCGATGTTATGATAGCGTGAAAGTCGTACCAGAATTTCGAAAGTATAATTGAAATACAGATATTAAATGTTTTCTTTGACAGATCCCATGGATCCTTGATCTTATTTGACGATACGATCATAATGGCACTTGGTCACGCTATTCAGAAGGTAACAACTTGGTTTTTGCTTAGCAAAATTTGACGCTACATCAGTTACGAGAGATCACCCGATTGCTTTATTTTCCACTCATGGAATTCTAACAATGACAAATATCAATCCATAAATTATGGCGCAGTTTGTGGACTAATAAATATTTAACAAGTATACTTGTGAATTAATTGTGCCAGCGCTAGCAGCTCTTCCTGGTTTTTAAATACTACGAAAAGATGTGAATTGCATATACATGTAGGAGGTGCTGCTATTGAAAATTCCTATACGTGCGTCAGATTGTTCGAACACATCCATGATGTGGCTTAAAATCTAAGTACATGGTGTGTAGGAATACAAGGCCTCTGAACACATCACTACTTGAGTAAGTAGTGCAAGTAGGCTTAACCTACTTGAGTGCTCGAAAAAGTGCAAATTCATAGCTAATGAACCCCTATGATCATGATGCAGAACTTGTAGATATAAGTAGGCTTATATAGCATAATGTACATGCACATATACATACATTGCATTATTTGTTGTATTTGGTATATTGCTACATAATGAAAATGAGATAATTGAATTATATGAGATGATCAACTTCTATGCAATAAAAAAGGATAAGGAGCTGCATGGATTCCACGTTGCTGTCATTCCTACATCGACCCTTTTTTAGACGCTGTGGCGTTCCCATGATCAAAGCATGTAGTTTGTGATGTAGACCTATGCGATGCTATGATGTAGGAACGCGATGACAATATACGCTCAAATTCCTTTTGCAACATGCTAATCGCCTCAACAATGCTTCCATGTATTAGAAGGGAGTGGAGGAGAAGTTTATAGTTTCAATTCCAATTGCTTAATAGCAATAGCAAATAATAAAACCCACGTCACCGCTACATACGTTTGATAACATCTTCTAAGTTCGGAGAATCAGAACCAATTTTAGTGAAATACACCTTATTTTACATAGTTTGAAATAAATGTATCTGATAGCAAAGCCATTATGTTTCGTGGAAATATCAAACAGTTACATACTCTTTGCCCAATAGTTAGCAGAAAAAGGGAGATTGTCGTTAGTATAAATACAGAAATGGTTTTGATAAATTCTACTACTGAATCCATACAGAGTGGTATGGTAGGTGAAAGTCATGTTATTGTATATTTGGGAGCGTATGATCCTGTTTAAAGTTGATTTGTCACTGCAAATTACGTTTACTATACATAAAGAGATGCGGTCATGGCATTCTTGATTTGGGCGATATGATGATCTGACAATAGTGATTGACTGACTGATCGCAAACTCTTATACGCTCAGTTGGGTATCACAACACAAGCTCAAGTCATAAGTGACGGCTTATATTTGCCACGAATGGTCCCCAAGTTGGAAAGATCGCCATGGATCATACAGTCGAGCGTGATCTATATTTTGATGATCCCGTGACCATCTTTCGATCTGCGACTGACCATCATAATTTCGTAGGCCGCGAATTAAAACAAAGGCAATTACTTTATGCTATTCCATTCCGACGGATGAGGTATTGCTGGTAACTATGAGAGTGCTAGTGTAATTGTTTTACGTTTACCGTTTAGCAGATATAAATAGGCCTACTTACAGCTTGCTCGTAAAAGGGATGAATTTGAAGGTATCTGCGCTGTTTGCGTGCCTTTGCTTGGTGGTCATGGCAGTAGACGCCCAGAATACACGCCAAGACAGGTAACTCCTACATTCCGAATTTCCCGTGTTCGTTGACAAAGAACATTACCTGTAGAGTAAACAAACACTGTGTATTCTTGTGGTTTCTATCACAGCATAGGGTGCACAATGTCGCTTTAATATCACTAGCTGCATAAAGTGAGCTAAACATACCAATTGAATGGAGATGTATCCTGGTGTTAGAAACAAGTCACTACCATCGACAACAAGTCATATTGAGTCATCGCATAAATTGATTTTATTCAAGTGAATTCATTAAATTTTCAAGATGACTTGAGTCAATTCCAGTCAGTACATTGTAATATTGACCTTGAGTAGGATTCCCACACGGCGGGATTTTCCCGGACATTCCCGGACATATCCGGAATGTCAATGTAAAAAATGCGTCGGAGGGGAAATTTCAAAAATGTGCCAAATTGACCGGATTTTTTTAGGCTTTAAGTAGGATCAAAAATTTTTCATAAACCAATATAAACAAGATTATTTTTACGCAGATTTATGCTACTTGAAATTTATTTCGTGATGCGCGCAATGTAGTCTAACGTATATTGATTTTGATATGGGCACCGCCCTCGTTAACAATAAAATAAAAAATAAATAAAATAACCATCATTTACTGAAATAAGGCTAATTGTAATCGCAATTATAAGATAACGGTATATTCCTAGAGATGATTAAGGCCGTTTTGATTCTTTAGTCAAACACAGTGGTTCTTAACCGTTCTCGCCTTTATTCTGGGGATCACGAAGATGTTGAACGTAATCAACATCCAAAATAGGCCCAGAGTAGGTTTGGCAAGCTGACCACATTTTCGCGACCACAGAGGGTTGAAAACCATTAAATGTGCAACCTATGCTGATGCATTTTATAGTAATATATGGACGGCCCGACAGACGATTTCATCTGGCTCGTGAAGAAATCTGTTGCATACCCAAGCCATCACTGGAGCTCACATTAGATATTGCCTAATTCGGAACCTAGATGTTCCACTCCACTCATGTATATAGTACATAAACAATGCTTCGCTAGGGTGCCCCATATTAACAGACAATGTTTCCATGCCTCATATAAACGCCCACTAGTAAACGCTGAAGGGTGTCTGAAGTTTGAGCAACAAAAATATGGTAACCCTAACCTTAAGTCAAGTCAGATTTTTATAATAGTTGTGTTTTAACGACGTTCGGTGATTTACCACCACATCGATGTTCCTTTTCTTGATTCTGCCGAATTTACCCCGTTGTCGCTCAAGTATAGTTCGTAAGACACGACTTGCGTCGATCTGACGACGAGGAGGAGTGAAGTTGAACCTACCATGTTTTCGGAAATAGTTCTGTCGAATTCCAAATCGCCATCCATTTGGTGCTGCAGCCCTCGACCGTACCACTGCACTATATGTCCGTCTTGAAGGCTCGGTAAAATCTGGATTCACATCGAATGCACGGTTGGTCTCACATGTCACTCTAGCGCATATATAGGCAGCATGTACGTTGTACGTACAGTGGAAGTTAACCGTGTACAAAAATAGCGATATAGTCTGCATCAGTGTTTTTTAACCTTGTCGCCAGCTCCCCGCAGGCGCGATTTGGATTTTGAAGGGGACGGAAATGTTCAGGGGGCGATATATGGTGGTCGGTGGGGTGGCGTCGCAGTAGAGGGTGCAGTAGCAATTATATGCAATTATACAGTTCTCATGGCAAATTAACATTTGACAAAATCTGTCAAATCTCGAAATTTTTCGTCGCACTGCGCGCGAAATATGTGCAGTCAATGTTTGCAACATGCTTTCATGATCGCATTGGTTTATTATGTATAAATCACGTAAAAATATTTGCTCGTACTTCTAGATCGCCAATTCCCACATACAATACTCGGGTTATTTTCCAAAAAATGTGTCGAAATAGATGTATTATCCCGCAGCGCACAGCGTGTCGAAATCGAAGAAAGAGGCACTGTAACACTTTTGAAAGTGAGAGCCATTTGTACATTAAAGATGCTTTGAAACTTTTTGGTCAAAATGGTTAACTGAATTTCTTTGTATTTGAGAGCTACGAAATTATATTTTCAAAATACTTCCTCATCGTATCATAGAGGATGATACCACTGTTTAGTGCTGTGACCCGCAACATCACATGAACTTTATATAATATGAGTCGCTTTGTTTGGAATACATTCTTGTCAAAGGTAATAAATAACTGGGTGTAGTACTAAACTCAACGTGAGCAAAGATCTTCATCACTATCTAAGTTAAGTTACTAGTTGCACAAGGCCATAAAACATAACTCGATACAATTGACGTCCCCGTATTGCCAGTTGCCGAGGTGAATTCGGGATGTGAACACCGGACTCGAACCAGATGGTATGAGCCTGTAGCCGATGGTTGTTATAACAACCTTGATTTGATCCCGAATATAACACGTACAATTACAATAGCGTTAATTAGTCGAGTGGTGCTGGTGAGCGATTCACGATATTTCCAATAGTGAAGTCCCAACTCGAAAAGACCTACCGGATTGCGAACTATTACTCCTTGTTTTTACTACCGTCCTTAAAATATGGGCATGCGCCAGACTTAGGAAATTTTCGAAAAGGAGCGCTGCGGGAAAAAAAGGTTAACCACTGGTCTACACCGCCCACTTAATGGCGTATTGTAACTTAAGGTTTACTTCGAGCATAGTGTCATATAATATGATGTGGACACAGCGAGTCGGAACGGTTCACTGCATTTGGGTTACGTCCTACTTTCCATTTGAACAAAGACAACTTTATGACAATTTTTGACCGGCTTGCCGAACGCTAAATTCAATAAAACGGATAGCGATGGAAAGCGATGGAAAGCTGCTGCTATACGGATTACGAAAATATAATTTTTATTCTGTTTATGGTCCTGGCACCCCCCAAAACCAACCTAGAAATTTGCATTGTTATCGACTTTTGTTAGTGTGACGCAACAGGACTGTCTGGCTTTCTCTTCTCAGCTTCACTCACGTTTTGCCAGACTGAATTGTGGCGTCACAATCCCAAAACTCAATCACAATGCAAATTTCTAGGCTGATTTTGGGGAGTTCCAGGACCATGATTAGAATGAAATTTATATTTTTGTAATCGGTATAGCAGCAGCTTTTCATTGATCGTTTTACTGAATTTACAGCTCGGCAAGCCGGTCAAAAATGGCCGTGAAGTTGCCTTTGGTCAAATAGAGAGTATGACGTAACCCAAATGCAATGAGCCGTCAAGTCTCTCTGTGTCCACACCATATAGGACACTATGCTTCGAGTCATGAGCTAGTTGACATATCTTAACGTCCGTTAATCCATTTATCAACGGAACTCGTCAAGTCGAATCATATCAATAAGTTTACATGAGTGCCCACGACCCTGGGATACAGTAGGCTGTTGTCACATTTGCCACCTTAAATGAACATTTTGTATGTGCATTTTCGATGGCAGTGTACTTCACATACCTCGTCACAGTTGACATGTTTTGGAACGATTGCTAGATCAGGGGTACGGAAGATTATAACGTAATAGATCACTGCTAAATATGTTATTGGAATCGTTATTTTCAACAATATCCACTCACGTGTTACATTTATTGATAGACCCGCGCATAAATACTTTCATTTTCATATTAGTGGCTCCACAAGACCTAGTTCTAAATGGTGGCCTTTGGGAAGAAAGCGGAGAAGTATTATCGAGACATCAAGCGACATTGGTGAGTAACAAGTAACACATCAGTAAACTCGTGACTGATTATTCTGGACGGGAATTTAATAAGTACGGCCAAAATGCGACATTGTTGAAATAATAATTCCATGACTCTGTAAAGTTTATGACTACAGAAAATTTGCAGTCTTTCGAAAGTTTAGATTTCGTTGTAAATGCAAATATTAATTTCTAAAACGATATAATAAAACGATATCGCTCATTTATATTGACATGAGAAGTCGGAAACCAACGTACGAAGCCATTTGCTCATTAGCATGGTCATATCAAGCTTAGTTTGATATAAAATGTGCACTAAACAACTGTAATTGGTTTGATTTCCTGCGAATAAAATAAAGTTTCGAAAATACAAATTTAAAACTGCATCCGAAACTAAAGTACACCGAAAGATAAATTTTTCTAGGTATCCAAATCATGTTTATTCGAATAAGTCCTAGCATGGAGATCTGATTTTCCGCATTGGAAGTCAAATATCTTAACACACGCGCTGTGTCAATGAAGTTCATTATAATTATTCACGCTATTTCATGCTGATATGTCATACATGAATGTGTTTTATTACTGACAACAAAAAGAGTAAAAGCATATTATTCTTTGACTATTGCCACGTCATGATCAAATTAGCGTTGTTATCTTGGCAATAACTCATACAAGCAACGATGCATTCCTATCCACGATTGTTAAGTTCTGGTGGATTGGGACAAATGATCCCACTGCATTAACAAAAAATCGGCAACTTAAGCATTCAGCAACGAACATTACAACATTCTTTCTACGCGAGATCACTCGTAATTGACATACATAACATTACTGCCCTTAACAATCTTGTCATTCATTTAACTTTATTGCCTTACTTAACAGAGGAAAGGCTTGAGGAGCTGTTTGATATCGAATGAAGATTTCTCTGAAGAACTGTTCTTCGGAAAAATTGGTGTTCCATTTTCACCTCATCGTACTGCGCTGATCAACCCGTTTAAAGTTAATTTGCACGCTAAATAAGCTACGCCGCTAGAACATCTTCGCCTTTAGGGAAAGTGACAATCCAAATTTTATCATTTGAAGAACATCTACATCGTATTCCTAGATTTACATATTGCCTGGTGGAATTCATGTCAATACAAAGTATATATTTTCTGCATCGATTGCGCCTCAGTTTTCCGTGCAAAATGGCTGATCAGAGTAAGGAATGATGAAGTCAATAAAATTCGTCCGATGAAGTCGTTCGAGGATGGCAGGCAGTAATTAAAATGGTCAACAGGACATATAATCATATAATGCAGTGGTTCCTAGGGGCTCTGTCGACCTCGAAGTGGGTTCTAGCTACAGATTTGGAGATTGGGGGTGCTGAGAGACGGAGGGGTTATGAGAGGAAGCATGGACGCACTGTTTGGGAAAATCAGTAAATTCATATCATTCTCTGTACACCAAAGTAATATTTATGAATATGTAATCACGTCATTTGCGGCCGCGGTCAGGAGACGTCACCAATGCTCTCCGCAGATGTTTATTGTTATGCAACATTGAGTTTTATAACATTCTAACCAACCAACCAACCAACCAAACAATAAATCAAACAACGAATATACTAATTATCCACTGACAACTATCGAGCGAAAGTTATGTGCACATAATGAAATGCACGTAGAACGAGGATGATGAAGTTTTAAGCCCATATCATACCATAATGAAGTACGATGATATGAAAGAGATACTTCCTTGTACAATCGTCTTCACTGACCGTGCATGTCGTAAAAATGTTCCAAAATGTGTTTCTGACATAGCGTAAATAACGTATATCTGGCTGTCAATGAATTAGATCAACGCACGAAGTCGACACGATAGCGTAGGGTCGGTGTATTAAAACAAACAATTTTTGTCGCGAGTAGGTGAAGGTTAGAGGGGCGTTGATACCTGAGTTGCGGCCCAGGAGGCAGATGGCTTTGTGTAAAAAACGTTTGGGAATTACTGATATGATGGATATAGCAGGGTTACTTCGTTTTCGCTGTCGTAACCTACACACGCTGTGTTTTATACAGCAGAGACCGACAAGCTGTAAAATATGACTTAACAAATTTTTCTAGCGCAGTATATCAGAATTCGTGAGGCTGTGTAAGCTTCATGAATTTCGGTTAACAAATTGTTTGGTATCGCGTAAGCGATAATATATATGAGCTTCGTCAAGAATTCTGATATATTGCCCTAGAAAATTTTGATGAGTCACATTTTACAGCTTGTCGGTCTCTGTAGCAATTATCATGACCATTTCCGCGTCTAGCTGATTAAGACCTGATGGAAATGTATCTGATCATGAATTCGTGGTGTAGTCGAGGGCGAATGCGTTGGGACCAAACCAGAGGAAGAGCGTGAGGGGCTTACCAAAATGAAACTGTGGCACATGTCATGTCCGGCTGTGGTGCACTTGCAGCTACCGAATACACATGGAGAGATAATAGGATTGGTCACTACATTCATCTTGAATTATGCAAACATTTTAACATCACCACTTCGACAAAAAATTGGTACGATTACAGCCCAGCACCAGTGACAGAAAACGACCAGGTAAAAATTCTGTGGGATGTACCAGTTATAACTCACCGCGAAATCAGAAGCAACCGCCAGGATATGATCATCAAACTAAAAAAGAAAAGAGTGCTTATTCATTAAACTGGCTGTCCCAGCTGATCGCAATATACAACAAAAAGAATCAGAAAAGCAGTCCAAATACGCAGACTTCAAAATGGAATGTGAGAAAATGTGACGATGCAAATAAACATGGTACCGATAGTCATTGGCGCTACAAGGGTCGTAAGCAAAAAACTCATGAGACATATCCAACACATTCCAGGTAACGTTCGATTCGACATGATCCAAAAGATCACGTTATTGGGCACTGTGCATATTCTTTGGAAGGCCTTGAATGCACCACTAGACTAAAATTATACTAGTGAATCACAGCATCATTTCTGTAATTTCGATTCTTCATTTTCAATCATCTCTACCTCTGCTCTGTAACCCTTGCCAATTCTTCATCTACTGCAATTCTGTAATTGACTTCTCCATGTATTGCATAGGAATAACAATTTGACTGCATTACTGAAATTTTAAAAATTTACTCTAATCTCGGCATTTTCCTTTGGGTGCAGGTTGCTCCTCGGATTATGTGTGTATTGACCAGTTTCTCACTGTGAATAAAGAATATAATAATACAATACATCAACAACAGCGATAACATTTACTACAAACTCATTGCACAGGAAGACAAACTGCGCAAAACAAAATCTCTGAGCAATCGTCACGACAAGTAGGCTACGTCAGAGAAGTCAACATGGATACAGCTAACATGTACACTGCTGAAAACACTGTTGCCGAACCCACAACAATAGCAAAAGCAGCACGAATTCAATACAAAAATGCAACGCTCATAATGAAAGAAACGATATCGGAGTCGATGCCTCTTCATGGACAGCACAAGAGGTTAACTTCACAGCCCCATGTAGACCAGCTTCCATGGACCTGGCTATCCAGCTCTGGCCTGAAACCGGCAAGCGAAGGAGTCATTTTCGCAGCACAAGACCAATCGCTTCCTACAAAATACTATCTCAAAAGAATTATGAAGCATTTGAGCAGGGCCGTAACAGCACTTCGTCAGCCCTCCCCAAAAACGTTGGTCTTGGGCTCCCCATAGGGTGATGAACCGAACTTCTGGGGGGCTTCGCCCCCCAGACCCCCCTGCTTCTACGCTGTTTACCGCTACTTATCATCTATATTGGGTGTCCGTTTATTGGGAAAGGTTTTCTCGACTTACCGGGCGAAGCGCTACATTTTTTTATACTTCATTATTGAATCGGTCAATATGATCGAGAATTGCATATAGCCTATATTGCTGTCAATTTTTATCCTTTCTCTGCTCACGTAATCAGATTTACCGGTATAGCGGACTGAGGTGTGTTTGAAAAGATAGGACCACTCAATAATAATTAAATATCTTTTGGTGTATACCTGTTGGCAGGAACAAAACAGCACTTCGTCAGGCCCAGCAAAAAACTAGGGGCTTGGGCTCCCATAGGGTGATAAACCGACCCTTCCCCCATAACGTTATTCGAAATTAGTTGTACTATTTAGTGAGCAAGCGCCAAGCGCGAAAATTTTCAATAATTCATAATAAAATCGGTCAATAAGATCGGGAATTGTATATATATTGCTATCAATTTCTTGTCCTCTCTGCTCGCGTTATCAGATTTACCGGTACAGCTGAGTGCGGTGTCTTGGAAACTGTAGGGCCCGTAAATAATAGGCTAATTAAACATCTTCAGGCGGACGGACCCGTTGGTATGACTTCGTTACATGATGTTATTTCGTGACCTCCGCTATATCAAAAAATAAATAATCGCATAAATGTACTAAACTAATAGATGCACACGATTTCAAATTGGTATTTCTTCACTGGCATATAATATTTTCTTGTGGGATGGTATTTGTCTTGTGATGTTCAAATTGCTAAGACAGGAACATTCGGCGTCAGTCATTTAGGCGCCTATGGACAATTAAACCTATACGTATCGGCATAAGCGCAGTTCTTTTCGGACAAGGTTTTATCGCTGCCGATCATTCTGGCACATTCCTTGGAGTCGCATGTTACATGGCCTAAAACTTTATATCTTGGTGCGTCGTGGCGCGGTAATGGCCAACGCCGATATGCCCATTTCTATAAATCTTGCGTATTTTTTCTTGGGTGAAGAGTACCCAATAATCAAGATATTTGACAAGCTAATATCGCGCCGAGCGCGAAAAATTTTTGTAAAAGCGGCATAAATTTTTTAAAAATACTTTATAATTTATGCTAATCCACGAAATAATTTTGGGCCCCCTTCGAGCTCGCCCCTCCCCCAATTGGGGGTTTGGGGTGCGGCAGTTACGGTCCTGCATTTGAGGACAGTTTGCCCCACGGATCATGTGTGTATTTACCAGTTTTACTGTGAATGAAGAACATATTATTAATTATATTAACCACAAATACCACTCCCCGACCCAACAATTGCCTTCAATAGATCGGCTGCAAGCGCCATAGCTGTTCAGTGGTCAAATTAGACGATATGATAAATACTGTCGGCAGTAAATGTCGTGTGGCGCCATACGATCAAAAGAATGTTCGCACATTTTAATTATGACCAAGACAGTGTTGGGATCAAGTCACTACCTTCGAGTCACGAGTCATCTAGAGTCATTGCAAATTTTGACTCGAGTCAAGTCAAGTCACTTGATTTTCAAAAGTGACTCGAGTCAAGTCAAGTCTCCCGATTTTTGGAAGTGACTCGAGTCAAGTCGAGTCAAGTCATGTCAAGTCAAGTCACTAGTCGAGTCAAGTTAAATTTTGAAAGTACGAGATATGATTCAAAGTGATTGCTTTTGCTAGTTGTTTTAAATACAGATGGTGTTCCTATTTATTCTGAATCGAGGAACGAAAAGATAGTTTAAGAAAGACACTGTATACGCAGAACTTCTAAACTACGCAAGTATGACGACACAGCCAAAATATAGGATACAATACCAAACCTCAGAAAGTTGAAAAATGATAGGGTGCAATACCATATCCATGATATGCAATTATATACGTATGGACGGTATTCGTTCGATTTAAATCATACAAGAGGGTTGGTTAAGGTGAGCACTGGGCACTGTGGGCAGTTTATAGAGCACAGATGTATTGCTAGTATATTACTGTATTATACTAGCTTCCGATAACGTAAGCTCCGATCACTGCGCTTGCGATCAATTCATTTCTGTTTAATTGTGTAAAACGCACAATCTTCGAGTAATTGATTGCTCTCGCATGTCACACTGGCGTATCGTTAACAATCCGAGCTTATACAAGAAACCGCGATTTAGTCGACATCGATTACTTGATGACTTGAAATTGACTCGTAAATTTTGCTTCGAGTCACGAGTCAATCTGCATTTTTGAAACGTCGAGTCAAGTCAAGTCAAGTCATTTTTGTAAAGTGACTCGAGTCAAGTCAAGTCATACGAAAAAGGTGACTCGAGTCTGACTCGAGTCAAGTCATGACTCGAGTCATCCCAACACTGGACCAAGATGAAGCTACTTTTCGTCTGGAGTTTCAAGCAGGATTAAATCTGATATTGTTCCAGCTTCAGCTTAGGAGCTCTCCTTCATTATGAAATATCCCCAGCTACAACCACGGACCTCATTAACACCCTGCTCCGGCTCCCGGGTGAAAACTAACAAGTAGGTCAGCCAGTAATAGCAAGTAGCCTTGGTTACAGATAACTTTGAACATTTTATTGCTCTGCTGTCAAATCCACAGCATCGTTGTTAGTTAAAAAGAGTACAGTAAAACGGGATTGAGATACTGTTAAATTATATGAATTCAACGGTACTAAGTAGAATTAAAAGTATCGTCATAAATATCTACTTAAGTTGAAGTAAAAGTAGCGGTTTATTTGTAATTAATAAAAAAGTGTTCTAGGCCTAGTTTTATTTAAAATCTGAACACTGTCAAATAGAAGTAGTCTATAATCACAACCACCTGAACAAGTAGTGCGAGTAGGCAAAATCTAATTGAAGTACGTGGAAAATCAGATGTACTTCGTTACTGATCACCTCTGTTCGGACCACAGCTCCAGCTCGGTTGGAAATGCACTGCTTCGGGCGTCCGGATTCTTGCTGTAGCTATGGCTAAAAACTCTGGTTTATAGGTACTACGATGCACGACATTAGATACTCGCACTGTATGAGAAAATAAAGTCAGTATATGACAGACACGGATGAGAAAATTATTACCCAGGTCGCGTCGAGTACTCAAGTAGCTTTCCTCTACTTCTGGTACTTACTCAAGTAGATCTGAGTTTCGCTACTTCTACTTCTACTTCGAAATATTTTGTGATCTACTTACTTACTTTTCGCGATTTTCAGTTTGTCAAGTAGAAGTAGTTCAATCTTTCAATCAGGAAGATGACCGGAGGAATTTCGGGGCTGTTTTCACGGACTATCAACATTTAATTTTCACAAAAGTTTAGTAAAGCCAAGAATTTTCGTCGCGCTTCGCGCGCAGTGCTGGATATGGAGTTCCAGTATGATTTAACGAAAGTATCGGTCAATATAATTTAGGTAGAGGGTTGGCGTGGTTCCGTTCACGCCACATTGTCGCCATTCGTCCATTTCAAATAATTCATCACAGTATATATGGCTCATCATAACGTTTGAAACTGATGTTTCGCAATCTAGCATTTACTTGTCATATCGTAATCTACCATGTTCATGGCGTGTCCAAATCTGGAAAAGTGGATTCTGACTTTTTTTAGTTTCAGAGATGTTTTAGCATACCACCTTTGAAACTTTCTGGACTGAAAACATGAAATACATGTTCTGCTTTTAGAAGTAGTATTTATATTTCATACTTAGAGTTATATTTATTATCAGTTCTTTTGTCTGGATAACACACATGTTCAAGTATAAAAGCAAGTGCAGTAATGCCTTTAATTTCTGGAAATAAAGCTACACAATATGGCATTTTTACGTTCCACCATATTTTTTATTAACGTTTACTAATCGCGCAAAGTGTTTACACCGTATCCTATACAATTTCTCCGTATTGCTCTTCGACTAAACTACGGGCCTTATAATATGGGGAATGGCGCCATACCATGCTATTTTCCAAAACGTGCTGTTCGAGAAAACAGAGGATTAGCATCGCATTTCCATATCAATACTATCATTTTCATCCCATGTTGTGAACGAATACCTATGCTATCGAAAATTGGATACCTGCTGATATGCATCAATATGAATCAAGATCGTCACCTATCGCATAGCTCAATTTACACTGTTTTACAATCCATGTGAACGAATTAAGATCGTTTTCATAACTACTTACTTGCTTGAGTACTTTTTAAGTCAGTCAATTCTACGTCTACTTCAAGTAGTTTTAGGTTGCTTATGGAAGAAGTACTTCTACTCGTACTTGAGTATATTTTTTGGTCGCTACTTCTACTTCTACTTGAGTAGATTTCTTGACTACTTTGACCACCTCTGATCATAACTAAACATGCATTACAATATGCAAATATGCGACCCTCAGTATTGAAATGTTATTCCTGAGTTATTTAATGTGCGAGTAATTTGATCAGAATCCTGAGAGACAATTGTACTTTATCACGAACCCCAATCTTAAAGGGGCACTGCGCTCTAAAAATGATGTGGTCTCAAATTGTAGGGCAAAACGAAAGAAAGATTTTGGCCGCAGCCGTTTTCTTCAGAACGCCACCGTAATGGAGCTGTGATGTATTGAAATTTCCAGAGTTGCAGCACGCTCCAGCAATCACGCAGAGATCAAACTTTATATAGCTGTCAGCCGATGTTATGAAGGAAATAGAATACACTAGGCCCGATTTTGACATAAATCTCCTGACTGGACATCTTCCGTTGAGCACTCAAGACACCCACTATGCGGTGGGGAAATGAAGACACAATGTGATGTGACGAAAAGGTAGGAGGATCCTGAACCAACTGAGTACGTGCTCGTTACACTAGCATACACCTTTGCCCCATGATCAATATGAAAGTGTTCAATCGGGATCTCTTCGGCAGTCTTTTGGACACTTTGCCTTTATTGACTTCCATTCGCTTTCCCTTTAAATCGTCCTTCATCGTATCTAGGGTTGCATTTAAAACAAACAGTGTTTTAAAACACTTTGTTTAAAACATGTTTTAAACATAGTTTTGAACAAAGGCTTTTAAAAAATTGTGTTTTTTCCAAGTTGTAAAAATTTATGCCATAATTGTGTAAAGATTTTCTAAAAAACTTGTTGTATGAGCCTACGGACAATTATCACCCGATATAGCCGACGCATGATGGTTGGAACCCTCAAAATAGTCGGTTCAATAGCAATATTACAGATATTTTGTCAAAGGAGCTCTATTTAACCTATATTTTCCATTGCCAATGTACATCCACTATGACGTCACAATTGAATAATCGTGACGTCATTGCTTAAAAAAAAACAATAGAATTAAAAAACAATAAAAAGCATGTTTTAAACAAGGGTGTTGGATTAAAGTAAGCTCAAAAGTTCTTCGTTAATCAACATCAACAATATTATTTCTAAGCAGATTCACGCTGCTTGAAATTTTTCTTCGCGCTGCGAGCGATTTGGTGTCACTTTTACAGATTGTAATATCGGGACCACCACCCTCGCAAAAAAATCCAATCCAAAATAAGTAGAAATAATACCCAACATTTACTGAATAAAGTCTAATTGTAATCGCAATTATATTAGATCTGTTTTTTCCTAGAGTCGGTTAAGGTAGGGTTACCATACGTCCTCATTTAGGAGGATTAGTTCTCCTTTTTCATAAAATCGAAAAATGTCCTCCGAGGACGCCTATATCTTCATTTTTCGCATCTCATCACTTTTTACAACTTTTAGAGCCAGATGATGGTACAGACACAAATAAAAAACGCCATAAATGATGAGAAATCTTGAATCTGAACGTTCCAGCACGTCTTTGGCGACTCGAATTCGAAAAATGACATTTTTAAGTTCATTTAATCAACACAACAGTATCTTCTGTGGACATTTTCAAATCACCTATTTTCTTGTCCGATATTATAAATTTTATGATTTGTAAAAATGTACTCTTTTTCGGAGTTGTAAAATGGTAACCCTGGAATAGGTCATGAGATAACATTTTGAAAACAGTTTTGAGACCAGCCCGAGAAGAAATTTGAGTTCGACAACCCAGCAGTAATGTATTACTTTTAAATGAGGCTGACTTTCACGACTACATGAATATCTGGACTTCAACAAACGCTTGCAGATCAGTGTGTGGAAGCGTTTCTTAAACAAGGGTACACGAACCCCATTGGGGTACGAGGCACCAAAGTAGGGAGTACGAGATGCACTGTGCAATTATACGTTATTTAATTACTCATAATATTTTGCAAATTAACATAAAGTGGCGCATTATTGGCCGGATTTTTTCAACTCAAAAAATTATTTAGCGCTTGGCACGATTCCCCTTCAAGAACATTCTTACTTTAAATTTCGGTATTGCATTCCCTGCAGTATAAGTTGCAGGAATGTGTCTAGACTTTTTCGCAATTATGAGAGAACGGTGCCTTGACGCCGTCAGAATGCTTTAGTCCAGTGCTTCTCAACCGGTGGGCCAAAATGTTAATGGTTTTTTCCACTTTCGGATGATGATTCCGGAACATGTGATTGACGGACCTTAGGGGCTCGTGCACTTTCGGACCAAACTCACCACAGCCTTACGGAGAAAATGAGTTTTTGGTTCGAAAGTGCATGAGCCCCGTTTTCGTCAGGGTTCGTCAAATTCAGATTTGAGACTTGGGTTTCGGCCTTGATGGGTGATTCGCAAAATACCACTTTTGAAATGTTAGTCACTTTAATAGCTTCTGGGATACTGACGATAATGCGTGACAGGTTGAAATAAACATACCGAAATTTTATGTATTTCATGATATTTTCCGAGTAGGATATTTTTTTGACATTTTGCCAGAACAATAGAAGTCGGCATAGCATTGTATCGTACGCAGAGATGGGCGGATTCCTAAATTTCGGGATCCAAATCTATCCGGATCCGACTGGCCATTGGAAATTAAGAGTCCGAAAAACTCCGGTGGCTGGTGAAGATCCAGTTCGGAATCCGAAAAAATCCTGCCAGAATAACGTTAATTAATCATATTGTGTCAAAAAATCCGGATAAAATCCGACCGTCACTGCAAATTCAAAATCCGGATCCAGTCCGGCTTGGTACAAAATCGATGAAATCCTGCTCCGGCTCCGGTTCCTGCACCGGACTGTGCCCATCTCTGATAGTACGGTACTTTTGGCAGCTTATCCTCGTTCCCAACATCAAACCAGGATTTGGGGCATTTTAAGAGATAGCAAGCTCTGTTACGCTTCAGTATTTTACACTACAGGTGCGAATGAAAGTAATGAGCAAGTTTAGAAATACCTATATTAAGGTGGATGGGTTCCTACTGGAGAGATCATACTGCGTTGTTTGAGGCGCTTGGGCAGAGGTTACGACCTGGTTATGTGTTGATACCAAGTTACGCGCTCTGCTAAGCTACCACGCCCCTCACTGACAAGTTTACTTTATCATTTTTGTCTATATCTGACGAACTACATACGTTATGAACCTGATAGATGGCTTGAGAGCAACATAGCGAGCAGGCCCATTCACTTGTGCTTCTATTTTGACTCTCAAGTTTTGTTTGATTCTTTTTGTAGTGAGGAAATGGATCGTTTTTTGAAAGGAAAAAGTAACGAAGTAGTTGCAAGAGAAAAGAAAACCACCAAAGTTGTAGTAAGACAATACGACGCTGATTACATCAAATACGGTTTTATTAAGGCAGTAAGGACTTTGTGTCAAATGCACAATGTGTTGAGTGTGCAAACGTATTGTCAAACGCTTCATTGAAACCATGGAATCTCAAGAGACACCTAAAAACACACCACCCCTAAATTCCAACGAAACCCAAAGAATATTTCGAGAGAAAGAGAAATGACTTGCAGTCACAGCAGCGCGTGTTGACTTCATTTAATACTCAGTCCAAGTCACCTTTGAGGGGTAGCTTTTTGGTGGCTGGTCGAGTGGCGCGTTCCAAGAAAGCATTCACAATCGCAGAAGAACTCATTCTACTTAGTGCTATTCATTTGGTTCGTGAAGTTATCGGAGAAAATGCTGCATCAAAACTTGAGATAGTACCATAGTCCAACAGCACTATTACGAGGCAAATTATTGGAATTAGTAATGGCATCGAATGTCAGCTGTTGGAAAGAATCAAATCCAGTCCTTATTTTCCATACAGTTGGATGAATTCACTGATTTAACTAATACGGCTTTACTGCTTGTGTTTGTAAGGTACTGCGCTGACGGAACTGTTTACGACGACATCCTTTTTTCGCAAAGAACTTCCTACAAGAACAACTGCCGATGAGGTAATTCGTTGCCTTGACACCAGTTACTTTGATAAGAAAACAATTGATTAGAAATAGGCCTACTGTGTAGGTGTATGTACAGATGGTGCTGAATCAATGACTGGTATCCATCGTGGCGTCGTTACACAAATTCAGCAGAGAGCAGGACAGGCAAAGTGGACTCACTGTTTTTTACATAGAGAAAACCTTGCTGCAAGGCAGACGTCACCGGAACTGCATGATATCATTTCTGTAGCTGTGAAAACTGTGAACTATATCAAGAAGAATGCACTACACGCCAGATTTTTTGCTGCTTTATGCGACATGTTCTCTATAATGGCTAAGGGTCGCAATTCATTTCATTTGTCTGTTCTTGAGTCCACCATCATCACTATGAGTAAACCTAGTCTATGCCAACAGAAAGAATTTGTGTATCATTTGAAAATCGCGTATTAACTTGTTTTGCTTCGCTATCTCCATGCCAACGCTCCAGTTCTCTCGTTTTCCTAACTTTGTATATTTTCTGTGTGACGTCTTAATTAGCGATATAAATTGTTGTTGAACATAGTTATTCGAATTCTCGCAATATTGCTGACAATATCCCCTGACGAGGGTCAGCCGAAAAGCTTCGGGAATAAATATGAATATTTTATTCAAATTATTTAAATATCATCAGTAAATTAAGAGAAAAATGCGCATATTTTAGAGAAATAAGCATATCGGCGCCGTCGATTACCACGCATTGAACAGGATTGTGACTCCATGATAAGAGGTGGGCCACAGCATATTTTCAAACCGGAAAATGGGCCACGGCCAAGAAAGGACTGAGAACCCCTGATCTAGATTCAGATCAATAACGGCTCTTGTATCACAGCGAGGTGAGGTGGCTCTCAAAAGGACGCTTTCTTATTCGTCTCTTTGAATTGAGACGTGAAGTTCATATGTTTCTCCAGGATGAACGATCACCTCTTGCTGTGCATTACATTGATGATTACTTCTGTGCTAAAGTGGCTTACCTTTCATACATATTTGACAAATTGGATAAACTCAACTTGTCAATGCAAAGTAGAATCAGCTCCGTATTTTCAGTTGCGGAAAATAATTAGGGAATTCAAGTAAAAGATCATTCTCTGGAGACGAAGGGTGAAGGATAAACGATATGATATATTTTCACTGCTCAGCGAAAACCCCAAAGCTACTCCTCATATAGACATTTCTGAACAAATAATTCATCACCTAGAACAGTGGTTCTCAACCTTTTTGGCTTCGCGGACCCCTTTTGACCGTCACGGACACTCGCGGACCCCCTCAAGTTTTAGTTTAATTTTAGATCTATTATGGTGCAACCTTTATATCTGTCTTGTGCAGATATGAACTGTAGGCTTGTGATAAATGGCAAAATAATGATTTTTCTTAAAGCTAACATCATACTATTTATGTAGAAATTGGTGGACTTTTATTATTTCAAAGCCAATTTGCCGCTGTATTTCTTGAAGTACGGGGTCGTGTCTTGAAAATCCGCGACTTCGTTTTGATATGAATGAGGAGTGCCGAAAAACATTTCCGCAAAGATAGATGGAGGCTAATGCAATATTAACGCATAACGCTTCCGACGATACTTTTGGTGTGATCGCAACATTTATGGCACCAAAATGAAGAAACACATATTTTATGAACATATCACGTCCTGCATCTAGCGCAGGGACGGGGAACATACGGACCGCTGGCCGGATTCGGGCCGCGACGGCATTTTGATCGGCCCGCAGAGAGTTTCTACCGACAAAGTGAATCCTAATCTAAAAGTATAGACAATATTTATGCTCCAAAGGATGCGATCCAAGTTTTCCAACCAGAGAAAGACTGTCATGAAACGACTTGTTCTGTTCGGGTTTACATATATATTTACGAGCAAACATTCTAGACCAGTGGTTCCCAACCTTTTTCGGTGGCAGGGCCAAATTTAGAATTTCAGAGTACGGTCGGGGCCGCACGAATACCAGGGCGATGAAAGGGACCCAAAATAGTCACCAAAATATGAAAATTCGCATTGTTCCGATCATTCGCTTGACGCCATTGGCCATTGTGGTGCCGCGCTTCCGTTGTTCAGAACAATCAACCTTTGCTGGCTATTTCGGAGTAGTTTTATTGCCCTGACGAGATTTCAATTCGTATTTTTGTAATTAGTGCGACACCTCCTTTCGATAAACACAGTCATATCCAATTATTCGGACGCTTGGGTCGCGAGCTAGGACTACCAATTATGCTGTTTTTTGCCGGCTAAGCAGTACGCATCCCGGCGTATTTAATCGTGAGTCAGTTGTTGCACATCTATCCGTAAATTAGTTATCTATACCCAGGGCCGTAACAGCACTTCGTCAGTCACCCCCCCCCCCCCAAACGTTGCTCTTGCCCTCTCAGGCTAGATGGCTGTTTACCGCTATTTATCATCTAAATCGGGTGTCCGTTTTATGCAGCTTCTATCGACTAATGGCGCGAAGCGCGAAAAATTTATATAATTCGTGATTGAATCGGTCAATATAATCGGGAATTGAAAATATATTGGTATCAATTTTTATCCTCTGTCTCCTCACGTAATCAGATTGACCGGTGGAGCCGAGTGAGTTGTGTTTGAAAAGGTAGGATCACTCAATAATAATTAAACATGTTCGGGCGTATACCCGTTGGCAGGAATGAAACAGCACTTCGTCAGGCCCCTCAAAACACTTGGGTCTTGAGCTCCCATAGGGTGATAAACCGACCCCCCATCCCGTTGTTCGCTTCTGCCACGAAATCAATATCACCGTTTAGTGAGCCAGCGTGGAGCGCGAAAATTATCGACAATTCAAAATAAAATAGGTCAATAAGATCAGGAATTGCATATATATTGCTATCAATTACTTGTCCTCTCTGCTCACGTAATTAGATTTACCGGTAGAGCTGAGTGAGGAGTCTTGGAAACTGTAGGGCCCGTAAATAATAATTGAACATATTCGGACGGGCGGACCCGCTGGTACGATTTCGTTACATGATGTTATTTCGTAACCTCCAGTCTGCTATATCAAAAAATATAGAATCGTCGAAACGTACTAAACTAAAAGATGCACACGATTTCAAATTGGTAGTTCTTCACTGGCATATAATTCTTCCCTGCTGGATGGTAGCCTATTTGTCTCGTGAGGTTCAGATTGCCAAGACAGGAATATTCGGCGCCAGTCATTTAGTCGCCTATGGTCATTGGTCATTGGTCAATTATACCTATATGTATTTTGTATATACATAACGAAGTTTCCGGTCAGCGTAAGGGCAGTCCTTTTCGGCCAAGGTTTTCTCGCTGTCGATCCTTCTGGCACACTTATTGGAGTCGCATGTTATATGGCCTAAAACTTTATATGTCTTAGTGCGTCGTGACGCGGTAATGGCCAACGCCGATATGCCCACTTCTATAAATCTTGCGTATTTTATCTTGGTGGAAGAGTATCCAATAATGAAGGTACTTGGAAAGCTGAAATCGCGCACAGCGCGAAAAATTTTTGAAAAAGTTGCATAAAATTTCATAAAATACTCTATAATTCATGCTAATTCACTAAATAATTTTGGGCCCCCTTCGAGCTCGTTCCCCCCAATTGGGGACTTGGGGTGCGGCAGTTACGGTCCTGTCAATACCTATATGTATACCTATATCTATAGGTACTGCTCGTTCAACTGGAAAGTTATGGCACATGGCATTGAAACAGCAGTGACGTAATCTTAGCAGTCTACTCACAACTTTCCTGCAATCCTAATTGAAAACTCCAGACTCCAACCCAAGCAAGAGTATTTTATAATTATAATTTTTTTTTTATAAATCGATTTCTCAATATTTTTGTGGGGGCCGCAGAAAGGCTAGCTGGGGGCCGCATGCGGCCCGCGGGGCCGCGGTTGGGAATCACTGTTCTAGACCATGAAGAATTGAACATTAACAAGACAAGGCTGTATACCAATATAACTAGTGATATGAATTTCAGGGTTGGAGCGTAATGCTTTGATAGCAACGAAACACTCCTTGTTCATCAAAAAATCAGCCTTGTCGATAGGGCATCCGCTATAAGAACGCGCAAAATCTGATAGCCGAGCTTTAAGAGCAGGTATATCATTGCTCGATTTATGACGAGTGTCAGCAGAAAATATTCGGGTCCATTTTAATATTAATATTCAATTGTATTAAAGTCCTGTACCTCCAAGAAGCTGCTCCCAGCATTGGTACAAATTATGGAAATACTTCGGAAATTTTTATTTCAAACGACTGTTCACTAATTTGATGAGACTGACAACTTCAAATTGAGAAGGTTTCGCAGACATTACGAAGTCACCCTGATTGACGTTACTATCTCCATATTTTTATTTTTTCCACAAACCCCAACAAAACGTCTCTAAACAGCACTATGTTTGTATCAGCAGGTTATTGGGAAATTGGCAATGAAACGGAGTTTCCACACTACGATTGGCCATGTCAGACGATTATTATGATGATATGAGTCATGAGGTTTTAGCAGTTGTGGTGCGAAACTGCCTCATGCTTTCTCAAATTAAAAAATAAAATAAAAATTAGGTTATCAGCCATTTTAAAAATTCAGAGGTCTCGCGGATCCCCTTAAATTGCTTCGCGGACCCCCGATGGAGAACCGCTGACCATAGAACAATTGCTGCATAAGTTTAAATACTACTTCCCAGAGGATCCGCGCCCTGGAAAGTTATGGATTTTGAACCCATTTGATATTAATTCTACAGCCGATGATGCGCCATTGCCAATAAAACTTGAATATAAACTCATGGAGCTTTATGAAGATAGCACCCTCAAGCTCAGGTATCAAGAAGCTGATCTTGCTTCATTCTGGATCCACGCAAGCAAGGAATACCCTTTAATATCTGCATTGCCGTTCACTACTAGGTACCTTTTTGAGTTGCGCTTTTCGAATGTGGCTGTAACAAAATCCAAGGCCCGGAACAGTCTGAAAACGGACAATCTCAATGCCACGTTGCGTCATTGCCTGTTGGCTTGTCGCCAATCAAGCCTAGACTTGATCCGATGATATCAAATAAACAAGCTCAACTTTCACATTAATAGTGAACTGCATATGTCTCCATTGTTTCTTTTCCAAATAATGTGTCTTTGATTCGTTCATAGTCGTATCTCATGGTGGGTCGCACAATAACAATTGGCATAAAAGTGGGCAGCTCACTGATTACATATTTATAGCCCCCCACCCCCCCCCCCCCCGGCAGTCTCGCCCAGGGCCTCCCAATCGTCGGGCCACCACTGGCGATAGTTGCTCTCACAAGTGACACCAGTGTAGCCTATCGCGAACAATCAGAACATAACACGATACAGTGATTTATTCGACACCGTTCACTTGGTGACTTTAAATTGACTCGTGAATTTTGCTCCGAGCCACATTTCTTAAGCGCCGAGTCAAGTCAAGTCGTTTTTGCAAAGTTACTCGAGTCAAGTCAAGTCATACGAAAAAATTCACTCGAGTCAAGACATGACTCGAGTCATTCCAACACTTGAAAGACTATCTTTTGGCAGTGGCTTGACAAAGTGCTATTTCGATCCTAGATAGGGGGTACGAAAAACATTTAATGACAGCTCAAGGGGTACGAGCGCTAAAAAGTTAAGAAACACTGGTGTAGGGAATCGACAGGTTAGTCACAGTCGTGAACTACTGCGTTAAAGTGATTTGATCCAAGCTTGGCAGTGTGCGGATAAGGCATTTGAAAGTGGAAATAATGTAGCCTGTAGCCTATGTCAATTTACAGCGTTCAGCGGGGTTGCCAATTTATTTGATTAGGAAAATATTTTGGAAGTACACTCATATAATTATGACAGCTGTGTAATATTTATCGACTGATTGTTTCCGGCATTACAAAGAACATAATTGACTCATTGAAACCGAATATATTTGTTCGTCGACATCGCCATAAGTATGGACGAATGATGCGGCACAAAAGCTTTTGAAAGTAGTATAAAGTAGTGTGTCCCACTTCGGGCCGGCAGTAGAGTAAAAATGAGTCAGGGATAGGAACTTGCAACTTGATCAGTATTATCTGCTTTATACTCGCAAGGGGTTCTTGAAGACCTCTTGAAGGCCGCTGTCAGGAAGTTCAAGTTGATGGACGTGAAATGTTAAGTTATACGGCTGCTCTCATGTGAAGTATTTTGAAGAAATAGACTTTCTGAGCGTGGCCGCGATATTCTATCAAATTGTGCTGGAGTATTGGTAATATGTAACATAAAGCAGGATATGGATTGCAACTTGCGTCATACAGTAGTACTACGGCGCGGCTTCGTTTCTTAGTGGGTGGTAAGTGCGGAACCATGATACCAAAAGTATTAGTCTTGTAGCAGTAAATCTTTGTTGTTTATTTTGATGGGAGATCAATAATAAATTATATTTATTTTTGATACTTAAATAACTTTTACTTGTATACACTTCTTACTTCAACTTAGCCTACAGTGCTTAAGGCGAAATAATTATGTTTAAACCTAGAACAGGGAAGGCCAACCTTTTCGGTCAAAGGGCCACCTGAGATTTACGAACCATTCCGCGGGCCACTTGAATATTGATGACCTTTTTTTAGTCGTCCGATAAGAGCGAACCGAATTAGGTAACGTTGTAAACAAGACTTATATTACCACGCTTTAAAATTGATAAAAATTACGTCATGAAAACTCTGTGTGCAACTGTGTAGTGCAGGGGTCACCAATCAAGAGCTACTTCTTGGGTACTGATTAATGCGGCGGGCCACTAGTTACCCCCACCGTTTATCCATGCTCAGCTGAATGTCTTCACTCTAAGACATTCAGGGCAATGGTCAGACTTTCCGTCCCTTACCAAGAACAGAAAACTCTCACTCATCGGTACTCACACCGGCTTCTCCGGGCTCAGCTGCGTTGCTGCACTGCGCGCCGAGGCGCCAGTCTCTGCGTCGAGACTCGGGGGAATATTTACTAGATTCCCGTTAAACCGATGAGCCGATCAAAAACTCCGTTCTTGTGTTCCTTAGCGTCAAATGACCCATTTAACTGCTGCTCATTTACAAAACCCTCTCCGCTTCGACTTTCAAATCTCTCATTTGAATATTTGCTACCGCGACCGCGGGCAATTCATTTAGTTTTCTCGGATTACCACTAACCCGCAGACACCACGTTGGGTTGGTGACCAATCGTGTAGTGTGTATTCATTTCGTAATGAATGAATTCGAACAATAAATATGGTAATTGCATATATTGGGGGTCGCCTCTGTGTACCATCGTGCTCGTTTGATAAGGACAGGATTATTCGGCGTTTAGACATAGCAATATCGAAGATTTCGGTGAACATGTCTCTATCATTTTGTGCAAATGTTTAAATCGCCGACGATCTCGCTGCGAGCGCGCAAGCGAAGTCGCTTGTTGGACGACACGTTATCTCCTAATTGCGAATATAGTTAGACTCAGTTATGTAAATTTCGCGCTTATATAATTTTCAGGAGGGAGCTCCAATACTAGAAAGCGATTGACAATAAATCATGCGATGTGCTAAGAAAATATTCAAGTCAAATAAATCTTCTAAGAAATCTTCTACTATATGGTCATATACGAAGATCTGCGATAAATGTGGCTGGCCACTGGTTGCGCCAGTGCGTCGGAACTGATGTTTTAGTCATCTTCAAATTTTGCGGTCAGGCTAATCAAATTTTTGTTGGCCTTGCAATCTTACCCAGTGTTATAACCAATTTCGAGAATTACCTCGTGGGCCACGCAAAACCCTCTCGCGCGCCACATTTGGCCCGTGGGCCATGGGCTGGCCGCCCCTGACCTAGAATGTTTTAAATTCGGAGGCGGTTTTGCCGTATGTTTGCATCAGTTTTATGAGTAAAATTGTCCTAACAACTGGGAGGCATAGTCTCTGCTTAGGGTACCACAATATATTTACGAAAATTGCACCTATTGGTACAGTTCTCAGTTATTTTGCGCTGGTTGTATCATGCCATTTCTTAAGCAGTCGTCCCCGATTACCATCACAAGCATGCGAAAACTCGACGGAACATACTTTTAAAGAGACTACTTAATTGAATGCCTCCACTCTGTACTTCAAGAAGTTTTGAGATGTCTTGGAAATCGCTCTTTTTACAAATGATTCAGTGAAAATGACGGTGTTATTTCTACTTCTACGTGATTAACAATGGTCGCTACTTTGATTGCATGCAAGAAAGTTCCAATTACACAGACATTTCGCAAGTTACATACTACGGACATAAAGGCATTTGATTTATTATAGGAACAAGTCTGTCTAGTATTGTGTTTTGAAGTAATTCTTTGACGCAGTAACGATGAGATTGATGATATTAAAATTTGCACTGTGCTTCATGTTGCTCTGGGATTCTGTCAATCTCTCAGGAGTACGCAAAAGCAAGATAAAGACTTGCCAGAATCGGTAGGTTATTAGAAGCTTGATAATAGGCTACTCGTAAGTCATAATATGAGCCTTATGTAAAAATACATTTTCGGATGTTTCAAGTAATACATTGAATCGGCTGGCTTTCACTCTTTGTCTGGTTGATGCAGAATTGAATACAACGTATTGATGTCACTTTGTGAATTACGAAATATTCATTTTGAGTTGGAAATGGTCTTGAACCATATTTAAAATACAGTTTTTAATTACTGATGCAGCACACTTATGCTGAGCCAGAATTGGACCAGAACAGTAGCCCACTTGTAGTACATCTGAACAAAATATTGTTGCGTATACGCATATATATATTCATTTTCTTATTGTATATCAATTTTCAATAGGTTTGCGCTGATCAATTTTTTTTGCAGGAACATTGCGAGTGATGCTCCAAAAGGTTGAAAACCACGTTTCTTACACAGTTATTCAGCAACATAATAAAGCGCCTTTAATATTTATATACTTTGTTTTTTATAGATGGCATGCAATTGGACATGAAGAGTGGGTTATATCTTCCTCCCACAGGTGTCGACGAAGTTTAATTGCGAAAGTAATAGAACATTGTAAGCATAGACTATACGAGTCTTATTATCCGACAAGATTGCGTTACTATGTTTCTTCTGAGTTCACCATTTCTGATTGCATCTACATTGATTTCCACCAGATCATAGGCATTTGTACAGTACCGGTATCGCAACCGAAACTCCGTCAATATGGTGATTACCAAGGCGAATATTTTTCTGATCTGTAAAACGGAAGATTTTGCACTGAAAAATTAATTTATACATTTTTTGACATTATAAAATAACATTCCACAAAATTTTGAACGCAAGTTTCTATTTGAATAGTATATTCATATTGTATATTGAAGTTCCGTACCTCCAAGAAACTGTTCAAGTATTTAAATTAGCATTGTAACACATAATGTTGGAATTGTAGTACTTTTCAAAATGGTTGGCTGGAACTGTCCGTCCTTACGAAGCAGCTTGGCATGAATAAGAAGAACGTTCCACAGAAGTAGGGGAGATGTGGTACCACCGATGGATAAAAAATTGCAAAATGATATCTGGACCTCAGATCTTCAGCCGAGAATAGCAGATCTTTTGCTGGCTCAACACTTTGATCCAAGCTCTACCTATCGCGGACATTTACATGAATATCAACCTTCTCAAAAAATATTTATGAACGTTTAAAATTATGTTCTCGAACGTATTATCGCCCTCCCCCCTCCGGTGAGTCCAAAGGCACACGGCCGTTGAACCTAAGAGACATACGCTCAAAAACTCGAATTTTTCATATTGTTTTGTTGTGTACTATAATCTAAGCTACAGCAAACCAATGAAGAATGTTTCGTCACCCTCTTCAAGAATAAAATATATTATAGCAACTTAAATGTTGGAGTCAAATCACGTTTCGATTTCCGCCCAAACTTACAAAATTAATGGCACAAACGTATTCCCCGTAAATCGACATTTTGACTTTCAAATACCTCGTTATAGCGATAAAACACCACAGGTAACTTTGATTTGCGGCGTCTCTATATCTGTAGGCGTGTTTCTGTTATTAAGTGATTAGTTGGTCCAACTATTTTGCTTGATTTGGCTATGGTAACATAGGCCCCCACACAATAAATTTTGTATTTGAATTGAAAATAGTCAACTCAAGGATGGTATTGAATTAAGAAATATGTGGCATTGTATACCCTGATACAAGCCCTACACTTCTCATTGAAAACTATGGCTGGTTTGTTAGTGTAAAAGGTGATGTAGAAAAAATGTCTACGTCGATCCAAATTTATTTTACACCCCCAAAACATAAAACATCTGTCACAGACCCCATGACTCACACAGGTCGAAGGTTTTTTGCATGTGAGGAAAGATTCTGCGAGCATGCAATTGTAGACAAATTCGCGTACTGTAATCACGGGATTATCACGGTGAATTTTCGGCGCCACTGTCTCATCGGTACCACATCTCCCCCACTTGTTCGCTGGCAACATTAAGGTTCAGTGTATACTGCTGGAGTGCTAGTAATACACCTGTTGATTCATACTGACAATGTTGTCAACGTCGCACTTTTTAGATTGTAACCCAAGTCTTACTTTTATTAACATCTCGCTATCCACCCATACGTTGAGAAACACTGTGATATAAGAACCAATGTGCACCACGTGCTCAAGTTTCAGATTCAGAAATGAGATATCAGCGCGATCTTGGAAAAACTTACTTTTAACTTAATTCGTTTTCGAGGTGTGTTGATCATCCCGCCATGTAAACTTTTTTTCATTTTATTCCATAGTTAATGTGTTACACTGAGTAGACGAAGGGAAATCTACAAAAGCGAACCCGTAAAGTAGACTGCAAGGTGTATAATGTCAAATGATAAGTTGACCGACACTGCAACCACTACGAAACCAACGAAATGCAGTTCGCAAATTTGTATACAATTTCGACAATTTTTTGACCTAACGATACAAAATTGTCCAAATTTTGACCTTTTCGCAATGTCAAAAAATAATCGCCCTACAGATTACTGATTACACAAATACAGTCGACTCCGCTCACTTTTGGTGGAATCAAGCGGAGAAGCGGCTTTGACCGAGTAAAGCGGAAAACTAATTGGTCGCTTCATGGTCTTGCGTAATTAGAATGATGCACAATTTATTCAAAATACAGTACTGTTGCGTAGTAACATAATTGCACATGCCCTATACTGCACGCATCGCTTTACACGCATACTTTGGGTTAGTTGTATTGTACGGTATTTTCGGTAACTAACATTCAACAAATACTGCACTATGTATTACTCTGTAACATCATCATCATCATCATCATCATCATCATCATCATCATCATCATTGGTTTATCAGCAATTTTTATGAGTTCGATACACCACAAAAATGCAATACAATGAAAAGACAGGAAGATGTCGAAGGGACTTGGAGTAGTCTATGGAATCAGACACCCACCTTGGTCTAGGCCAGGGGTTCCCAACCTTTTTCGACCGATCGCCCCCTTTTCAAGTTCAACACCGATCATCGCCCCCCCAAATTTTGTGATCCGAAAAAACTGTAATCACCGGTGGGTTGACTAAAAAAAAAAGGTCAAATTTTCAGCTCGATGTCAAATTTTACACTTATTCAACCAATTTTTCGTGGGTTGACTAAAAAAAGAAAGGTCATTTCCCCGACTTGACTCCAATATAGCCGTTTTAACGCGTCATCGCCTCCTTCGCTATTTTCGCCCCCTGTCGCCCCCTTTGTCCATTTTCGCCCCCCTATCGCCCCCTTCGTCATTTTCGCCCCCCTAGACCGCCAAATCGCCCACGTTGGGAACCACTGGTCTAGGCGATGTAAAGAGGAAGCATGCACACTGAATAGAAGTAAAGAAGATAGTATAGAAAAAGAAGCGACAAGAAATAGGGCGGCATGTCAGGGGAAGCGAGATCATTAGGTCAGTCGTGGTTCGGTAATCTTGGGGATGGACTGTATTTATTTAGAAGTAATTGCTTGTATTTTGACTTGAATGTGGACATGCTCGTCGACTGTCGGTTAGCCGGCCGGATACTGTTCCACACATCAGGTCCGGCATATTTGATAGAGCGATGATCTTTTCGGTCGATCATATGATACTTGGACGACGCAGACGCGCGTGTGTTGTACTTGTGCGCTTTTCATTCAGAGGTAAAGAAGTCATTGAAATATTCGGGGCAACGAACGCCGTGAAACTGATACCTAAACTTGGGATTTCTTGTTTCCGTATATCTTCTATGTTTACGACGCCGAATCTCTTCAGCAGCGACTTGTTGGATGGTCAGCCAGGCCCCTTTGCGGCCCTAGCTATGATTCGGAGTACTTTATGATGTAGTTTTTGCAGCGGCTTGAGGGCAGTTTTACTGGCAGTAAGACATGCATTCAGGGTGTAAATAGCACTTTTGATATCCGTGCCGACGCACACATATAACTATATAACTTTCAAGGAACGTCTCTACTTTGTTCCTCGTTTAATTTAGTCAGCAATTTCGCTTTTTCTGCTAAACATTTGTGTACCGATATGTTCTACAAGATGCATGCAATTGCATCCAATCAAAAGTGAATATATGAAGTACGAGTTCATTGACGATTTTTACTGCATGGATCGTCATTGTTTGACTGAAATCTCTCACCTTGAGTTAATAGGATAGAAGTATTGTTTATTGTGCCATGAATTGACGATGGAAATTGCAACCATGTATCCGAATAAACCGGAGTTCTTACGCGTAACGTTTAGTTTTTGCCGAATAAAGCGGTATCCGCATTGAGCGGAGTCGACTGTGTATATCACTGGTTCCCAAAAGTTTTCGACTCATTGCCCCTTTATCAAGCTCGACATAAATTTTCGCCCCTCCCCAACATTAACGGATCCGTAAAAGAGGACATATAAACGGGAAATTTATTCACGTAACTCTGATCGCTGGTGAATCGACTAAAAAAGGGTCATTTTTCGGAGACGGTGCTCAGAAAACTGGTTTCCGCGACTAGTCTACTTTCCGTTGGATTGTCCTTTTTGTAGGCACTTTTCGCGTCATAAAAACAATAAGACGTCTTCACGTGCATTTTTTCGGCCGTGCAGCTTCACTATATCTTAGTGGATGTTCTGATATTTTCACATCTCCCCCCATTTCCACCAATTGCCCCTTTTGGTACTTTCGCCCCTTTGTTTCTAAAAATCGCCCCCACTGGGAGTGATATCGCCCACTTTTGGAACCACTGGTATATATGTTGCGAGTTGCAATGATAGTATGTGCGGCTGCATATCAAGTGGAGGTAAAATTAGTGACACATCACTTATTTTGCAAGTAATTCCTAAATTAATGATAGTGAGACGGAGGTCGAGTCGGAAAAGTGCAATAGTGAGGAAATGATAGCCAGAAATTTCGCAATTGCATTATTTCGATTTCGATTACGTGTTATGGCGAGTTACATCGATACCACAGAGATAGCCAAACTTAGGTAGGGTAACTCGTTAAAATCATGCGTTGCAGATCGAACGCGGATCGAATGGATTCCAAGGAATTGACCGCGGCAAATAGTATTTTCACGCCCACATCTTCAATATAGAGCACGTTATATCTAGATAACAGCTCCCCTTTCCTTTAATTATAAAATGCATATATTATGCATACATAATAGTATAATAGATGTTATTTACGGGGTGATTACGAAGTATAATTGTTTGTTTGTCTCAATTTACCAAGTATTGACGTAGATATAAATGTTGCAAAATTGCGGGAAAGTATTTGACAATTGACCTCATCACAATCAACGTATTATAAAGTTTATCGACTCTGCCACGCAGCAGTTGGAAACAATTTACTGATTACTTGCTTTGCAGTTATTATGATGTATAATTATTATGTTCGTAAATTTCAGCCCTCAATTTGGATTGAATTCGGAGGAAGATATCAAAGAAAGATGGATTGTGAAAAACAGTCTGCAACACCTTCTATATGGACCATTTCTGCAGAAATAGGAATGTACCTGTTATTAATTTTACAGATGGTATATTACAACGATGCCAGTTATTTTGATTGACATGGGAATGGGACCTCAGGCCAATTAAACAATAAATTATGTCTCTGATATTTGTAGTGTTCTATTTCACATTGATCAATCATAATTGGTTTGAGGACACTTTCGCTATTGGATGCTAGCGAGTCAAATTATTCACCATTTTCGGTAAATGTCATGTAAAAGCATGGTGGTTTAAGCCTTAATAAACGCTCAACTTAATAAGCTTAAACTTTTTTTCTCGCTATTTGCAAACGTCAAAATCGCTGCTGCGGAAATCTTCATACCATAATATTGAAGATGCTTGCGTACACCGAAAATTTTCTCGCTTACACAGTTTGATCACACCTGACATAGGATATGACATAACTACATATTAACTCTTTTTTTCTGTCTAATGATATTCCGTATAAAACATTTAGCGTTTGGAATTCGACACAGCAGCAATTGAGGGCAGGAAAATAAAAAGAGAAACGGTGGTTCAGATTACATGAATTCTAGTTCATAGACATTGTAATGCACTCATCGAACGGTAATGGCGTCGCGTTTAGATGTACTAATGGCCGGAAATATGTCAACTTCATATCAAATTAGAGAAATGGAATGCGGACTGAGATTACCGAAATGAAGATCAACAAAGCGCTGCGGTGACAAAATACCGCATCTAGGTTTATGAAGGCGATTAGTCGAAAGCATTATCCCTTGTGCGTAAATAATATGGTGGTATAAAGGTCTAAACCAGTGGTTATTACCCATTATTGACCTGCGCTAATCTGCACGCTTTCGCGGAACCCGACATTTTCGATAGTAGTCATAAACACTATATCACCGGCTACAATGTAGGCCTAGCCTACTCATCCAACTACGCATCTATAATACCATACTATAGATCAGTGCTTTTCAACCCGTTACATGGCACGTTCCTGTGCTGATGAAAATAATTGCGGTGCTAATGAAAAACATGTTGCAGATGAGACATGGAATAATTTGAATAAACCTAATAGAAAATTCAAGTACAATGGCTCCTTAACTTTTGTAGTTGCGACGCAATTGTAAACACTTGTTTGATTTACGACGCACCTGTAATTGTAGCTTTTACAATTACTTTGTCTCGCACCAGCCGTAGTGAATTAACATTTGGTCGCTGCAATTATTACGTAATCAACAGTTTGATTCGAAAGCTGGTGTAGTGTGTATGTATGTATAGGCGGAGGGGGCGCTTCTCGGCAAACTGAGGCCTTTTGCACCATGCCTGTTTATTCATGGTGTGGTGACAGGCACACAGCGCATCAGCAAGTCTCATCCTGCCGCACGCGAAAAAAATTTGACTACAACTGAATTTCTCGTCCCTGCCTGGCAATCTGAGTAGGCGGTAGTACAAATGTGACGCGAATAGAGGAATATAATTCAAACCCATTTGAAATCGCGTGCGTCAGACACGTGTCGTGGAGGTGTATTGCGTACAATTGTTGTGTGCACGCTCACGATGTCATTGATGCCCGTAAAATCGCAGCATACTAGTATTACAAACGCAATATTTTTGATGCGTGAGGCTTGGGTCGCGAGATGCCACTAAAATTGGATTTGCAATTTGCTTGGACTGAGTCTTCATCAGAAACCTGAATTTGCTATCCATCTATGAGCGACACCATGAAGTGTTCTGACATAGTCTTACACGACCACTTATTTTATTCACACAACATTGGCGCTTATCGCCTGTAGGGTCATTTGCGCCCAGTACATTAATTCAGTAATGTCAGATGTCTTTAACTGTCATTTCGTCATATCACGGACGACTTTCATGCACGCGCTCTTGCATCATCAGTATCTCTCGATTTTCATGCACCCGCATCTTTTGCTGCCATCTTTCCAGAGTTCAACTCTCTCTTTCTCTTGGATTTTCAAGGCGCTGTATTTACTGCGGGATCGGCTATCAGGAGCTCAGATAAACCTCCGACACATAGACACATGGCAGAGCCGAGACTCGAACCAGCAACTCTTGGTGTCGTGACGACCACGTGCGTCATTGCGGTATTCGCGTGACGAGCCCATACTGTTTACAAGAATTATATCCAGTAAAATAAACATTACTACGTTGCGGGATCAGTTGTTTTTAGACTGCAGTACTTTTCAATGAAGTAAATTTCAATGTGTTCTAAGGTAGATTTGAGAATCCCTGGTATACACGATTTTTGCGCTACGATTTCTTTTGGTTCAATTATACCTACTTTGGAGGCGCTGAATACGAATCTGGCATTATTTTTGTTCTACCACGTTACGTTTCGAAGATAATATCAATTTTGATTTTACTACATTTCGGGGTAGACAAGTAGATTTATCGTACTTGCAGTACTTAGTGAAGATGATATCTTTCCAGAGTACTTCCACTTCTAGCTGAACAGTATTTTGGAATTTGCAATTTGCATTTTGAAAAGTAGAAAGTAGTTCAAGGAAAAGACTGCACCACTCTCATGAGTTGCATGATCACTAGAACTGCGTGACATAGCCCATAAAGCACGGTAACTGAACATTTTTTTCGAAGATTCTAACAACGGGTAGTGTCATTATAGACCTTTTGCGTTAGCCGAGAAGACACATCTTGCGATTTCGTATGTAGCCACCGCCGAGTAAACTGTTGAGAGTACGCGACCACCATCCCCTCAACCGAGTATACTTAGATATCTACTGAATTTTAGTAGTTTAGTAATTTTGACATGTCTTGGAAATTACTACTTCTACTAGTAATTGAGTAGAAATGTGAGGCGTTACTTGTGCTACTTGAGTAGCAACGCCGATCACTTCCACCAACTCTGGTTCATAGTAAGATATCACGGCAAATCAGAAACCGCCAAAAATGTAAAGCTATTTATATTTAGAAGGGGCGTTTAATTATGCAAAACACAAAGCCTCGAAACCATTTAAAAACATCACTTGAAATTAACCAATGGTCATCTCTGGCTCTGTTCCAGCATAGAAAACATGGTATTTGGTGTAGGCCACAGATTGTATTATGTGGAGACGGATCGACCGTCCTAGAACCGATGTATATTTTTTCTATTGTGAAGTAACACGCACTTGAACTGTTAGTAAGCAATCTCCATTCATCTGGTTGTCTATAATAGACAATCCAAAAGAAGCCATTTATATCATAGCAATAAACCAAAAGAAAAACATTTCAGGAACAGCTTTCCTCGATTCTGATAAAATCCGACAGTACATGGTCACTGGAGATGGATTAGTATGATAAGTACATGCGGATATTAATGATGATAAATTCTTTTAAGTTAGCAGGATAAGCACTTTCTTTTTCGGAAAACAGGCAACATGTGTCTTTTAATGCTTCAAAACAAGCTTAAAGAGTCACATATTTGGGTCATGTGCCGGAGTGAGCAATTATCTTCTACATAATGTACGAACAATATAATCGTTACTGTTCGCAAACTTTAACGTTTTACGAAAGAGCAGTGTGGTGTCACAGAATGCATTGACCGATGAAGTCTGCAAGACGGATGTATATAGATAACGTAGGAAACTAAATTAAGCATGGAAATAGGCCTACTAATCACAATCTTCAAACGAAGAGTGGTATATAAAGATTATAACTGCTACCAACTAAAAATGGTTGCGTCCTCATATACTTTGATGGGTTGAAAAGACATCCTGATTGAGAGAAGATAGAGAACGAAGGATTCAAGCTCACCTAAGACTCACTCATTCTGTTCTACAAAAACCCATTTACTGAATCTGGTCTTGATCGAAAACTACTGTCGCACCGGTTCCGAAAATATAAATTTAAATAAGATCAGGCACTGATCCACCCAGAATCCGCCCTCCACTCCCAGTCTGAAATATCGGCATTGTCCGAACAATTTGCGAGCTGCAACGGGTCATTGTAACGGTTATTGTTTCGCGGTTATCCGATTGTTCTTAACAATGCACATTTCAGATGTTGATGGTGATTTTTCGTCAAAGTCTGGAGCCTGACCATATTTCAATTTATATTTTTGGAATCAGTGCGGCAGCAGCTTTCGATCAAGACCAAATTAAGTAAATTATGCGCTATGGAAGATATCTTTTGGATTGCCAGAAATCTTACAGTCGCTTACGCAAAACAATTATGGATCCAGCCCTAGCGAAGCAGAACGAAGCTGCAAAATCGGTCGTTGCCATTCCATGTTTACATTCGATAATGCGACACTTTGGCATGTAACAATTGGGCTAGCGACAAATGTGCATGTTGGATAAATTACGGGCTAGGGGAGGATTACGGATAGATTTATGGTTGGGTTTGGTTCGGGGTTAGAATAAATATAAGGATTAATTTCAGGGCTATGTTTCGGGTTAAGGTCATTTTTGGGGTTATAAAGTCACATGCTGAAGTGACGCATATTGAAGTGTCCCATGCCGAACAGTCGATTTACATTGTGTTTTTCATACGTCGGGCAACCGTCAATACGACTATACACTGAAATGCGGCCGTAGACTAGACATACTGAAGTAATCAAAATGCGGCCGTGAATTGCAAAAAGGTTGGCAACCCCATAGTTGCTGAAGAGCAGGGGCGGCCAACCCTTGGCCCGCGGGCCAGATGTGACCTGTGAGAAGGTTTCGAGTGGCCTGCGAGGAAATTCTCAAAATTAGTTATATTGTAAAACAATAAATTACCCAGGTAATTTATTGTGAACATCCAAGTCCAACTGAAAATTTGATTAGCCTGAACGCGAACTTTGGGATGTTGTTTACTAAAATATCTGTTCCGATGTATTGGTGTAGACACGAGCAACCCGCATTTTTCTTTGATCTTCGTATATGACCACAAAGTTAAATATGTCGTGTCAGATTTATTTGACTTGATTTTTTAGCACTTCGTGTGATTTATTGTCACACTCGATTTCTTGCTTTTAGTATTGGTGCCTCCTCCTGAAAATTAAAAATACGACTAATTTCCGGAATTGAGTCTAACTATATTCGAAAATATGAGAAAATGTGTCATCCAACATGCGACTTCGCATCAGCACTCGCTGAAAGATCGACGGAGATGAAACTTTTGCACAAATGGATTGGCGCATGTTCACTGAAATCTTTGATATCGATATGTGCAAGCGCCGATTAATCATGTCCTGGCCAAATGAGCCTAGAAGTATACGAAGTCGAACCACAACATTATTCTTGACCGAATTCATTCATTTTCTCAGATAAATAAATAAATTAAATTAATTTCGCGTGTTGCGCGGCTAGGACATGTACACATAGTTTTCATGACATAATCGCTATCGATTTTGATGCGTAGTGATATAAGTCCTCTTTTCACCGTTACTCGCTCCTATCGGACGATAAAAAGTGGCCATCGACATTCAAGTGGCCCGTGCAATGGTTCGTAAATCTCATGTGGCCCTTTCGACGAAAAGGTTGGCCACCCCTGCTCTAGTAACTATGGCACATAGACACTTGTCTGACCAACCGTCGAGCTATTTCAAAATACCTTTAGATGAGCGAAAACACCAATGTAACCTCACTGCCATAGCTGTGTTTCAAAAAGCCAAGGTCGATGTTGAGACGATAGTTATACTCCTACTTCGCCGTAGAACGTCCTCCATTGCCCAGTCTACTAGCAGTGCATGAAATGGAGGTAAAAAACGTCAACATACCATTGACTAGCACAGTGGTTCTCAACCTTTTCGTCTTCGCGGACCCCTTTCGGATAGTCACGTACCCCGCGGACCCCCACGAAGTTTTAGTTCAGATTTAGCCAATTATCGTACAATCGTCATCCGTCTGGTGCAAATGACAACTGTTGGATTAGTGGTAAACAGCAACAAAATGGCTTTTCTTGAAGATAAGATCATACTATTCAAAGCATGGGTTGACTTCTATTATTTCAAAGCGAATTCTGCAACTGCATTTCTTGGAATACGTGGTCGTGTCTTGAAAATCCGCTCCTTAGATTTGATATAAACGAGTGCCGAAAATCCATTTCCACAATCATAGGTGGTGGCGAATAACGCGTAACGCTTCCGACGACACGTTTGGGTATATGATCGCAACAAATATGCCACCAAAATTGACAAACAAATTTTTAATGAACATAAGACGTCAAGCCTGGTCATTTCTATCTAGCAGCATATCTTGAAGTTATTAGGGAAAAATGGTTATATATATCACAGGAGAAAATGGATTTTTGTAAACATTTCAAAGTCACCGTGATCAACCTTACTCATCCATTTTTTCCACAATCCCCAACAATACATGTCTAAACAGCAAAATTTATGTATCAGTAGACTATTGACAATTAGCAACCGAAATGAGTCTGCACAGTAAGATATTTCGTCTCAGATGGCCATTCTGTTGATGTGAGCTTTGGAGTTTTACTAGTAATGAAGCGAAACTGTATCGTTATTTTCCGAATTTGAAAAATACAAATTAGGTTATCAAAATGTTTGTATCAGTAGGCTATTGACAATTTAGCATAAAAAATAAGTCTTGACAGTAGGATATTTCCTCTCAGATGGCCATTCCGTTAATGTGAGCTCTAAGTTTTACTATTAATGAAGCAAAGCTGCCTCGCGATTTTCCGAATTAAAAAAAAATACAATTTAGGTTATCAACTAATTTGAGGCTTCGCGGACCCCCGGTTGAGAACCACTGGACTAGCACATTCATATTGAAATAAACCTGAATATTAGGAGTGTTCAAAAAAAAATTCAAATTTCATAGGCTTAATTGTCAATTCGTCAGGTTACCTAAAAAAACGTTGCACACCAAATTTGACTCAATTCCAACCAGAAGAAGCCGAGGTCAGTCAAATTGAAATTTCGGTCATTTTTGAAATATTAGTATTTACGGTGACCAATTTCGTCACACCGATATGACCAAAAATCGTGTTCCAGGTATGCCTGAAGAGGTAGGGATGTATTTTCCACTTGTTTTGTTCTTCTCAAGGGCCTATGGTGGGGTTTGGATGAAGACATCGCCGATAAACGAAAAAAATATATGACACGGATTAGCTGGAAATTCGTTCACTTTATTGAAATAGCCACGTTACAAGGATAGTGAGACGTCAGACGCACACGACTCACAGTGGCATTTCTTCACGGCTAGCATAAATTTCCTCTACAGTTGGCATTTACAATGAGGGGCTCGTATTACCAGGACGGGGATATTAGGCGCCATTCGTATAGGCGCCTATGGACAAGGGAAAATTCGACATATATATATATTATATATATGTCCAACAAGATTTCGCATGTCAACGTGGGTTATGGTAAAATGAAATAGAAAATCTGGCTCGAATCGAATCCATTCCCCACGTTTTAATGTTATTTTATTGAATAAAAGTAAAAGCGGGACATTAGTCGATCGAGACGAAATTCAAAGTCATTTGCACAATGAAAAGCATCTTGCGTAACGAAAAAGATTAGTAACTACGAATTCTATAAATGACGTGGCACCGCCACAGTAAAATTGCTTCCAGTAGCGCAAATAGAGTAGGTAGCTGGAGCAATGGCATATTCATTCGCCGGATAGAGAAGCCAAGAACACCTGTTCAATCCAAGGGATTGATAAACTTTCATGCTTGAATAGTAAAATTCACGAGCCTAATTTCTGTCATATGGTCGAAATCAAAAGACTGGTCATCTGTAAAATCGACTCATGAACCTTCATCACGTGGCCGATAATTCTAGTAGGACGGACCACTTTTGTCTTAGACTGGACTACCCTGAGCACCCTATGATTAAGTGCTCTGCCTTTATACGCCAAGCAAAGTGATAGATCCTTTCGTCTTGCATCAAGTCCTGCAATAATCGGACTACAGTTACTACTTTTCAACCTCGTCTCGTATGCAAAATGTGACAGACCGAAATACATTGCCATGAGTGTATTCATGTAAAATGAAATAATTCAGTATAATGTACAGTTGGAGTTGAATTTAAAACAAATCGTGTTTTAAAATGCAGCTGTTTAAACATGTTTTAAACAATGATTTAAACCAGACACACCGACACGCTTTTACTCTGCGGCCACCTTCGAAAGTTTTGAAAAATAAGTTGCGCTCAATTTTTTCAAATAAGAAACGTTGATTTCAAACGTTTACATGGTAACCAGCAGTCTGAATGATAAAATGATATAAATACAACACATAATGAAAAGAATAGTACGTTACTTATACCTATAACATATTTAGTTAATGTGATGGTTGAACTTGTTTTTTCTCTGTATATGTCTTAATTGCTGGTTCGGTGATGGAAAGAGCCAGTAGCGTGTCATATTGAATATACGATGAACTGCGCTGCTTTGTCTCAGAAGTAACAAGGCTAAACACCCACATTCAAAACGATATGTTGATGACATGACAATTTTAACAAGCTTAGGGTGCAATTAGCTTAATATTGTAAAATAATAAAAGTAAGTTCAATATCAAGACATCGCTTATTGCTGTTTTATAGTATTATTATATTATTTAATAGCTAAATTAATATTTAATTATTAAATATAGTTCTTTTGTTATAGTGGAATAGACGTAAAGATCATAAATATTTTCATAGCCCACAAGAAAAAGGCTCATGGGTCAAAGGTTGAGAACCCCTGCTTTAAACAAATAAATTTACAAAAATGATGAGTGATTTTTTTCGACCATATAACATGATCATGACATATTAATGCACTAAAATTAGCAGTGGTTCGAGATAAGGAACCCCTATTCAAGCGGTATATGAAATGTTCTGTCACCCAGGTTAGCAGTAAAGCCAAAATCACTCGGGCAAAATTTTCGAAACACTTGCGTGATGTCATGGACTCATTTGAACGTAGTCATCATCCTGACACAGTTTACGAAGTACTATGTTTGATTTTGCAAACGCGACCGTGATCCAAGATGACGTGTGTAATGCACGACTACAAACCAATTGCTACTTTCGAAGCGCGGTCTGTCGTTCATGTACGCTAACATTTCTTAAAACCATGTTTTGAACAATACCCGCGTGCCATACACCAGTATTTTATAGCCCTTTATCAATTAAACGAACCCATCTGTATAGTTAGGGACGGAGACAAGGTCGTTACCGCGAATCAAATTAATTATTTTTGAATTGCTGCATTTGCCACCTTCCCAGTAGCAGTGCCAGTAGTGGTAGCTGTCTCTGTTGCAGCACAAATGAATCGTTTTCTGACGAATTTCGCCACGCCACCTCTGCAGCGTTGCACCTCCTTCTTGATGTCGGTCGATGCGTAGTAGTACAGAAACGGATTGAGACATTCGGTCACGCGAAGCACTGCGTGCGGCACGACGACCAATGCCAAGAACATGTTCGGCCCATGATTAAATTTGATGAGTAGGAAAATTTGGGCGCCATAATTGATACCGTAACCTAGCAGAAAAGTAATGATTATGGCTTTTAGTTGAAAAAGCGCTTTGTTTTCTTTTTTCTTTGACGAGTTGCTGATAGCCTGGGCAATGGAGGACGTTCTACGGCGAAGTAGGAATATAACTATCGCTACACAGATGCAAACAACTAAAACTATTGGTATTAATATCCCTATTGTCATCGATATTGCAGTAGCTACATTCAACCATGCCAACTTCTTGCTCCCGAAAGTACACGTGTTACTATCTTCATTACTAATGTGTTGCAATTGCAATAAAACTGGACAAATTAGGACAGAAAATGAAATAAGCCATGATCCCAGAATCAGTTTGCGGCACGACTGCACAGACAAACCATCACCACGAGAATCGAACGCATACACTAAACTGCGAAACCGAATTACGCTCAACAGTAGTATATACTGTTCCGTAACCATTGAGGTTGCTATGTCACAGGGAATTATCGTGTAACAAAATATCCATGGTAATTCGTAGTTATACCAGTGCAGAGATGAATATATATATAAAGGACTATTTAATGACGACACAAGATCAGAAAAACAAAGTCCTGTCACGATCAACGAAAAGTTACTAGCTTTGATTCTCCGTAGGATAATGATCATTGCGATATTCGAAATCAATCCAACGACTGTCAGCATTCCAAATATACTCCATACTACAGCAAGCGCAGACGGGCTGATATCGAATGATGGTGTCTGTAGGCTCGACATTGTCGTGATGTTTTGAGGAAACGATGTTGAGCTCGTCATCATTCATCCACAAAGCCGAAGCAGGAATCTAATCTATAATAGGAATATGACGTTGTAGGCTATATTTTGGTCCTTGATGTTTTGCGTCGTATGCATCGACTCTAACAAATACATACATACACACGAACTGTGCATATGCATACCGCAGATTTGTGCAAAATACCCATTTAGTTAGTTGTCGGACAACATTAACTAACGGTTTATCGAGTCGCTCTAGTTTTAGTTCTAGTTGCTGATTTTGAAAAGTGAGTAGTTCCGGTTCTAGTTGCGGATATTGAAAAGTGAGTAGTTCTAGTTCTAGTTGTAGTTGCAGCTTTTGAAATTCAGTAGTTTTCTAGTTCCACATTTAAATAAAATTTTGGTTCACGAACAACTAAATGCACGTGTCATCGTTTTACGTGAATCTAGATACCGCGTGTTCTGTTGAATGATGTCTGTGCAGCCATTGCTAGCTCCGAGCCATCGTTAGTAACAGTGGCGTAGCCACTAGCCTATGGGTGGGTTTTTGGGGTCAAAATATCACTCCTTTCAAAGTTGAAACCTCATCCACTTGAAATGTCGATTCTATGTCTGATATTTCCGATAAAATAAAAATTAATGTGTTGCCCAGAAGAATGGATTTCGGTTCGGCACGGCTCTAAACATTTAATGACTTTAAGGCCACTACGCCAGAGGTAGGCAATTATTTTTCTGAGAATGAGAAGCAGGAAATACGTTGGTGAGATAAGTCAAAAGTGGGCACTTCTGCAGGGTATTGATTTCTAATCATTTTTAAATTGAACGCACCATAGGGCAATTAGGAAGTTAGAGGTAATGTATGAAAATGATATCAATCCCACGTAATTATTCAACACAATGGTAAACAACTAATATTGTTAACTCTTTTTAATCACAACAAACCCCAGACACGTCTTTCTATTATGACACATAAATGCATGGGATATTACAAGGGCCGTAACTGCCGCATCCAAAACCCCCAAATAGGGAGGCCCGAACTGGATGAGGTCCAAAATTAATTTGTAAATTAACATAAATTAATATTACCATATATTTTTAGATATTTACAGAACTTTTAAAAAATCTTTTTCGCGCTTCACGCGATTCACTGTTACTAAATGTCACGATATTGATATGGGTACCTCTCATCCAAGGAAAAACCGCACCATCTAGAGCAGTGGTTCGCAACCGGTCAGTAATTCCCCACTGATGGGGAATTCAATGGTTTGTGATGGGGAATTGACACATTTGTTAAAAATTATATACAGCACATTATACAAATTTACGAAGACACATGCGCGATTACCGTTACCAGTTAACTGTTCTGGAATGTATGTATCGGAAATTACATCGCGTGTTGTTCACAAAAACACATTTTCAAATCCAGATAACAGTGTTGGGATTAAGTCACTACCTTTGAGTCACGAGTCATCTCGAGTCATTTCACATTTTGACTCGAGTCATGTCAAATAGATGGATTTTCGACGGTGACTCGAGTCAAGTCAAGTCACTCATTTTTTGGAGGTGACTCGAGAAAAGTCAAGTCAAGCCACGAGTCAAGTCACAATTCAAGTGAAATTGAATTTTAGAGGTGTGAGGGATGATTCGAAGTCATTCCATTTTGCCAGCTGTGTGAAAGACAGATTAATTGGCCATTTATCTTGAATCAAATAATGAATGTATAGTTAGAAATCCATATACATGCAAAAAGGCATTGCATCGCTCACGCACACATAGAACTGCTAATAAAATAGATGAGTAACTGTATAGCTACCTGCTACAGTCTGTTATTATCAGTCAAAATAGATGATCGCATACGTAGGCTACTCTCGAGAAGTTGATACAAATTTAGATGGTACAATACACTACCCATTAGGGTTGTCAAAAATTTGAAAAATTTCGAAAATGCTGCGTTGTAATGTCTTATTCTATAGATTATTGATTAAAAACATCAACAAGCCTGAAAGAAGCTCTCAGGAACGTCGTTAAGATTTCTTACAAAGCGTTTGAAAGTAGCTGCCAAAGAGTGGGCGGGCCACCGACGGCGAAATTGCAACTAGGCGGGCAATGACGAAACCACGATTCTTGATTGGGTAATCGGTTATGCTTCAATGATGACGGCGGCTGTCAGCTCTGATTTGGGTGCTTCACCGTGTTTGACAGAAGGAGTAGGTTTTGCTGCTGCTGAGTCTGTTGGTGACGGCTGTAATACTGTAAAAGCGTGTTGTGGTTTGATGAGTCAATAGTAGTAATGTAACAGTGGTTCTTCGAATGTATCAGTTGTAGCAGTAGTTTCTGTTTTGCGGAGGTCGAGTCTGTTAGTAGAGACGGGAATTTGTAAAGCGCATTGTGGGTTGATGCATCAATAGTTGTAATGCAACACTTGTTCCTTGCTCAATGTTTTAGTTGCAGCAGCATTTTCTGTTCTGATGAGGTCGATTTTGTTAGTAGTGGTTGTGGTTATGTACAAGGGCATTGTGGGTTGGTGAGTTAAAAGTCGTAATGTAACACTTGTTACTTAAATGTTTTAGGCGTAGCTGTAATTTATGATAGAAGGCAAAAATATTACTGTCATGGCAGAGGCAAAACGGCGGAAGACTGTGCACTTGCCACAGAGAAGAACAAGATCTCGATCTGAGCATTACTTGGTCGGATATGCTTGCGATTACATCTGTGGCTCGAGATTACCAACCTTGCGAGAAGTAATGAGTTACTTTCTGCATCTGAAAGACCATTGCCCTCAGTCAACCCCTACTCGTGAGCTATGTAATGTGGTGGTTCATGATGTCATGACAGTGTGGCAAATGGCGAGAATTGCCACAATACTTAAAGGAAATGGGGTGAAATTACTTGAAAAACTGAACAAAAAATATATTTTTCTGAAGGCGACCATGAAACGGGAAAGTGATCCCAAGGGTAAGAGGAAAAAATTCACGGAAGATTTGGACAAGTTGTGGGATATTGGAAGTACAGATGCGATAGCAATAATACAAAATGACATTTATCTATCACATGATAGAAAGCTCGAAGACATTGCATTCTATGAAGATCAACAGCAATCTCGCAAATGCATAATGTTGGGAAGAGACAAGATTCTCGCTAAAGACATCGAAAAGAAAACAGCAACCATGGCGGATAGAACTGTTAAAAACATTCAACATGACTCAAGTGATGACTATGTTGTTTTAGCATCTTCTTCATCTTCAAAAGAGGGTGATAGTTTGAGTTCAAGTTCTGATTATGATGCTGATGTTGGTCTTGGCACCTCGACAGCCATTAAGCTGATGGCACCAAAAAATATTATGAATAATACCCATGTGTCCCAAGCTCTGGATCGATTGCAACTAACAGACAACAAGGCAACAATGCTGATCGGAGCATTTATTACGGCTTGTGGCGGTGACATAGCAATGTTCTCTCTGTCAAGATCTTCGACAAAGAGAGCCAGGGAAACAAATCGTCTTGAAATTTCCAAGGATATTTCAGAAAAATTTGCAGAAAATAAACCTCAACATGTTGCTATTCATTGGGATGGAAAGCTCACAGAGGATAGATTAGGAAATCGGTATGAGGCTCTGTCAATTGTCCTATCTTGTCATCCTCAATACTCAGAAGGAAAACTACTTGGCATTCAAAAGATGCAAAATGCTGCAGGTCAGACGCAAGCAGAAACCACTTTCAACATAATTGAAAGTTGGAATATAAAAGATGCTGTAACAGCTTTGGTTTTTGACACTACAGCAAGCAACAGCGGCTGGAAGAAGGGTGCAGCAAAGATTCTTGAAGACCTTCTAGGAAGGAAGGTGTTCTACCATGCATGTCGGCACCATGTGTATGAGCTGGTAGTGAAAGACGTTTGGAAATCTTTATTTGGAAAGGCCACAACTGGACCAGAGAATGCATGGTTTGCCCACCTTAAAAGGAACTGGAGCAGTCTTGACAGGGAACAGCAATTCAAGACTCTGACTATTCCTCTATGTTTTGCTGAACGAGCTGCAATGATAGTTGATAAGTTCAAGCTACTGTTGAACAGAAAAGATTTTTTCACACGGGATGACTACAAGCAATGTGTGACTAATGCTCTTGCTCTTCTCGGTGCAGATGAAGATATACGTCATCACAAACCTGGTGCAGCACACCATGCGAGATGGATGGGTACAATTCTGTATGCTCAAAAGATGTTCATGTGGGCCGACCAATTAGATTACAAATCTGAAGAAGTTGAACTGCTGCGCCGCTTCAATTTATTTTTGGTTCTCTTTTATATCCCTGCGTGGGTGGATTCAAGCATTGGTCGTGATGCAGCTGGTAATGACTTGAGATTCGTTCAGCACATGTTGAGTTATAAGGAATATGATGAGCAAGTTTCCACAGCTGCTTCACGAAAGCTTTTGAAGCACGACTGGTATATTGTTGAGGAAACCGCTGTATACGCCTTGTTTTCACCGACGGAAAGCAAGGAAACCCGGGAAAATATGGCAAAGGCGCTCCTGCAAGTAGAGCGAACTTCCAGTTTCAGAAGGGGCCCACCCTCATTGAATGCAACTATACAGATCAACAAGGACAGTACGTTGTCTGACCTTATTGGGCCCCAGTCGTGGTACATATTTGAAGTTTTTGAATGCTCTGGGGATTGGCTGCGTCAACCGGTTGATGATTGGCACTTTTCAGATTCATTCAATAAAATGAATTGCTACGTTAGATCTGTCAAAGTCGTTAATGATGCCGCAGAAAGAGGTGTCAAGCTAAGCACAGACTATGCTGCAATCTTGACTGACAATGAACAGCAAAGAGACAGTTTGCTTCAAGCTGTGGAACAGCATAGGAAGATTTTTGGAGACAGCAGGAAGTCTACTCTTATCAAAGGCCAGTGATCTGCAACACTGACCCTGCGATATACTTTTTAATGATGCCTTTTGTAAATAGCATTTTGCCTTTGTTAAATCTTGAATAAAATGTGTAATATGCGTTCGTTTTAGAGAGAGACGTCGACTTACCATAACAAGCCATAAGGAGAAATTGACTACTGGTTTGCAATTTATGAGTTACAGTCGTTGTCAACTGGTATGTTTTAGAAGGCTCGAAGGTAGCACGATGCATGCATCTAGTTCATTCTTATCTTAATTGGCCAAGCTCCTGTGCAAGAAGTAACAAAACTGTTATACACAGTGTTCAGGTAGAAAATATATTACTGGATCGTTATGCTGTTGTCGATGGCAGCATTAACAACGTCAATTTACCATATCGCCAATGCCACGAACAGAAATGGCTGCAAACCAACACAACAGAGTAGAACGAAATCGTGACCAGCAATGATCACAAAATCAGTATTTCAGCCAATCAGTAGCTTATTATTACAGGTTCCAACCAATCAAAATTCTAGGTTCGTGATTGCCCGCCCACGTCATCGATTCCCCGCCCACATGCAGACGGCTACTTTCAAACGCTTTGTAAGAAATCTTAACGACGTTCCTGAGAGCTTCTTTCAGGCTTGTTGATGTTTTTAATCAATAATCTATAGAATAAGACATTACAACGCAGCATTTTCGAAATTTTTCAAATTTTGGACAACCCTACTACCCATCCTTACATCCATGAGAAAACGCAAGAACTATATTCGTTCGATTAAAATTATACAAGTGGGTTGGTAAAGGGGAGCACTGCGCAATGTAAGCACTGAGCACTCCAGGAAACAGAGATCCGTTGCTATTAGATTAATCTACCTACCACTACTAAGACAACGTAAGCTGTGATCATTTCGTTTGCGGCTAATTTATTTGAGATGTCATAATGGAGGACCAGTGAAACGTACAATCAGTGAATGACTGGTTATTCTCACAAGTGACACAGGCGTATCGCGAACAATCCGAACATACACAAGATAAGGCTATTTAATCGTCACTGTTTATTTGATGACTTGAAATTGACTAGTATATTTTGCTCCGAGTCACGAGTCAATCTACATTGCTGAAGCGCCGAGTCAATTTAACTCAAGTCTTTTTTGCAAAGTGACTCGAGCCAAGTCAAGTCATACGAAAAAGTTGACTCGAGTCTGACTGGAGTCAAGTCATGACTCGAGTCATCCTAACACTGCAATGATGGCGTCACAAACGCATCCAGTACGACCAGTATGACGTGAAATAACGCTTTGGCTAAATTTGGAGGGTACCGGTATCGGTTCACAATACGTTTCATGTTGAAGCTATAGGCGACTGTCTTGCGTACATTGTGCTATTTGTCTTGCGTACTCATACAAGCAAATAGCCACTCCGTAATGAAAAAAGTTTTGGGTAGTGGGGAATGAAGCCTCGGAATAAATCTGAAGTGGGGAATGAAGACAAAAAGGTCGGGAACCACGGATTTAGAGAGATAAGACTCTGTGAAGTGTGCTGTCAAAAAGCTCGGCGGTGAGCATACCTTGACCCAAAAGAACTGCCTTATGTTGGCCGGAACCGATATATATATGTCGAATTTTCTCTTGTCCATAGGCGTCTAAACGAATGGAGCCTAATGTCCCCGTCCTGGTAATCTGAGCCCCCGAATTGCAAATGCACCTGTAGAGAAAAATTATGCGTGCCGTGAAGAAATGACACTTTTAGTCGTTTGCGTCTGACGGAAGTAGTTCTCTGGGTTTGGTGCGTTTTAGGATTCTTTTGACTATATAGCAGAGGGGAGGTCACTAAGAAACAACACACAACAAAGAAATTGATAACAACGGGCCCTCCCGCAGATGTATATGTATTAAATACGGGCCTTAAATATAGGTAGACTTCGATTCCGTCAGTACTAACGGTAAATCTGAGCACGTGAGCTAGTAGTTAAAAATTAGACAATCATATATGCAATTCCAATTTCATTGACCGAACTCAATCATGAATTTTTTTCGCGGTGAATGGGACTAGACAACAAAGGCTCAGTAACCATCCATAATAAGAACAGTATGGCGTTGTTAACGTACAACCCAAATGGGGGTCTGGGGGTTTGGTTTATCACTTAATATGGGGGCACAATACCAGCGTTTTGAGGGGGCCTGACGAAGTGCTGTAACGATCCTGAATATTACAGCTTGGTCACTGCTTCCCGAGCGGTGCGTAGCGTGGTGAAATACCCTTGTTGTTTCGGTAGTTTCGCCGGCAGATTTTCCAAGATTCGCCTTCTCGCAGCCTCAGCGGAGTGACTGCGTGTTTATGTTATAATCTCGACTTAAATTTACATGTTATATCGATTTTTATTTTGAAGGTATATAGTTCTAGTTTTAGTTCTAGTTGCGGATTTAGAAAAGTTAGTAGTTCTAGTTCTAGTTGTAGTTGCGGATTTCGAAAAGTAAGTAGTTATAGTTATAGTTGCGAGTTTTAAGAATGGAGTCGTTTTAGTTCTAGTTGCCGATTTCGAAAAGTATAGTTATAGTTATAGTTATAGTTGCGAGTTTTAAGAATTGAGTAGTTCTAGTTCTAGTTGCGCTTTTTGAAAATCCAGTAGTTTGTACAAGTCTGATTCCATGAGTGCATGATGTGCAACTGTCGCTAGACAGGGCAGGTCCAGAAATAGCCTTGTAAGGCTTTGTAAGTCATTCACCACCCCGTCTTGCTAACCTGGTAATGCGCAACGCCACGATGCTAAGTCATGACTACTAGTCTTACTAATCAGGTCTTTGGTCGAAATACTTACTCTATATTCCAATTCAGTGCTAAGTAGTCGCGGAGCTCCATCCGCCAAGTATGGTATCTTCAACATGGATGCGGGCTTCATTTAAACCCAGGCAGCATTGCACTTAGATATAACAGGCAGAAGTGATATGCTGTCAATATCAGCATTTGCAAGATCATTAGATACATTTATAGCTCAATAAATTTGATGAAGTATAATGGCTTAAAAATCGTATCTACTCCAAATGCAATTAAGATGATTCAGCAGATATGGGCGGATCAATCTTTTCGAAGATTTTAATGAAGTAAAACATAGCAATCTTGATGCTATTTGTACACAACCGAACCTTTAAACGCTCTGAAGTAAAATCTAATGGCGTGTATTACGCTATATCCAATATCCATTAGATTGGAATTACATAGAAGTAAGACTAGGCAGGTGGTGGCAAGTGGTGTTTGTAAATAAGACGTCTAATCAGACTTTGAGCCAAGGGCTTCTTAAACTTGGGTCCATGAGAGGCCAATGGAAATCGCAGGGGATAGTCTAAACAGCCAAGTGATTAAATCTTGGATACGCCGAATCCATTGAATAATCAATCCATCGATTGGGAAGTAAGATCTCGATTGTAATCAACAGATGTTTGAATCCGTGAATGAGATCCCTAATCAGTGGATTTCGCATGCATTTCCCTGTTGTCACCAGGGCTGTGGAGTCTGAGTAGGTGGAGTCCAAGTCGAAATTTCGTCAATTCTCACCTTAATGGAGTCGAAGTCTGAAAAAAATTTTAGCACTGATTGGTGGAGTCGTGAATAAATACTGGCTGGAGTCGGGGTCGGAGTTTGTGAAAATGCTTCTGACTCCAACTCCGACTTCTTTAATATGAAAGCAAGTGTTTCAAAGGCCTCTTAAATTTACTCATAATAAATAATATAGGATTTGTATGTACCAACAATCACTGATTATAAGTAAAGATATTGATAACAGTGGGCATTATTTGCAAATGATGCCCATTCGTAATACGAGAGCTTCTCGCAATTGGGTTGACAATTGGCGTAGATGAGATCCGGCGAAATCTGATAATTTGCTCTATAGGTCGGCGGGTTGTAAAGCCTCATGCCAAAGTGACGCATGCTGATCGGTCGTTTTTCATTGTGTCGCATGCTCATGTGTCGGACAACCTGTCCCAACGTATAGTTACGGCACACAGTGCCGGCCGAATAACCTATAAGGAATGATTCGTACGGTAGCGGACGAATAGCCACTTCCTTCCAGCAAATACCGTGTCGCTGAAAAGTGTTGTTAGGTATAGTGCACACTGCACAGCTCATACTTCAAAATGTAATGAACGTGATGTCCATTACAATTTTTGTGGTATCTGTACTTCGTCAATAAAATATGACTTTAGTTGTGGTAACTATGCCCGTCGCCCAAATTAGAGAGCACAGCGTTGTACTGATGTAAAGTTTCAAAACGTGGTTCTTGACATTATCATAATTAGGATTGACTTTTCACTCGGGTCTCCGTGACTTGGTTGCCTTACAACCCTGTGAATAGCACTCGCCAATCTGCGTCAATTAGTATCGCATTGCCAAATCAATACTATCATTTGCATCCCATGAAGCGGATGAATGCTTATTCTGTCGAAAGGTGTTACCTCCTGGGATGCATCAATATGAATCTAGCTCTCTACACTCAACGCAAAGCTCAATTTTCAGCTTTTCACAGTCCATGCGAACGACTTACGACTATTTTCACAACTACTTACTTGAGTAGATAGAAAGTCAGTAAATTCTACGTCTACTTCAAGTAGATTTAGGTTGCTTTCAAAATACTACTTCTACTCGTAATTGAGTAGATTAATGCCTCGCTTCTTCCACTTCTACTTGAGTAGCTTACTTGACTACTTTGACCACCTCTTAAACACGAACTCCTTTCGTTGACACAGCCTCGGTTGGTGTATTTTGATAAAAGTCAATGGAAAGCATCTGTTGGATAATCACGTTTGTGCGACAAATTATAGAGACGACAGATTTCGCGTCGTCGACAGGAGCCGTTCACACTTTCATTTGTGTGCCTTGGAATCGACTTTTATCAAAATACAGCAGCCATAAAGCAGTGGATCGAAAACTATTTAAACCGCTACCAAAATCTAAGTTTTACTCACATCTCCCGACTCAAGTCTCACACATCAAAACGAATGCATTTTTAATATTATTATATGCTACGATTTAACAGGCATTCATGACATATAGACAACGTGCAGACAACAATTGTACGCAACACAGCTTTAAGAATTATTTTTCTCTGAGACTCGCATTTGTGCCACTCAAACTGTGGTAAGCGCACCACTAGTGGTACGTGATACCTTTTTAAGTGGTACGCGAGCGGATTGGCGATTTCTAATTGTATTCTGTCTACAATTTGCTGTTCTGTGAGTTAAGCCATTATAAATACACACGGTCCACAATTACTATAGTCGTGCAGCAATTTCACGGTTGAAACATTGAGCTACACCAGATTCACATTGAAGAGAACCAATCATCCGTTGATATTGGAAATCTTGGCTACTGGGGCTAACATACTAATGCATTAGTGTAGCAAGGACCAATAGCCTGGTAAATTGCAGTTACGAGTAACAGTCAGTAATTTTGTGAAGAAATTCTGGTAAGTTGACTTCACAGCTAAACTAAGGTATTATTACGTATCAAAATGCAGAGGTGGTCAGTAACGAAGTACTTCTACTTTTTCGAAGTACTCAAGTAGTTTTACTCTACTTCGGGTACTTACTCAAGTAGATAGAATCTTCGTTACTTCTACTTCTACTTCATAATATTTAGTGATCTACTTACTTACTTTTCGCTATTCTCAGTTTGTCAAGTAGAAGTAGTGTAACTCTCCAATTAGAAAGAGGAACTGGGGAATTCTCGGGCTGTTTTCACGGAGTTCTGCCTTGCAATTTTAACAAAATTTAGGTCAAACCCAGAATTTCCGTCGCACTTAACATTTAGTAGATATTGAGTTGCAAATATGTTTTCACGAAAGTGAATCTTATTTAGGTTGCAGATTGCATTGCACCACATTGTCGCCCATATGTCCTATTTCTTCACAGTAAATATGGCCCATCATAACGTTTGAAACTACCATTTCGCAATCTAGCATTTACCCATAATATCGTAATCTAGCAGCCCATGGCGTGTCCTAATCTGGAAAAGTGGGTTCTGACTTTTTGAGCGTTAGCTGTTTTAGCAGATCACCGTTAAAACTGTCTCGACAAAAGGCATAAAATATATTTCTGCTTTTCTGATGTAGTATTGGAAGTTCTCGTCCAATTTGCAGTATCATTACTTGGAGCTCTAATTAGTTTCAGTTCTTTTGTCTGGAGAACATACATGTTCAAGTTTAAAAGCAGGTGGAGCATCGCCGTATATTTTCCTACAATACAATTACACTATATGACATTTAACGTTACGCCATATTTTCTTATCATCGTATACGAATCGCGCAAAGTGTTGACATCGTATCCATACAACTTCTCTGTATTGCTCTACGACTAAACTAAAGGCCGTAATATGCGTGAGGGAACATGTCATGACATTTTCTAAAACGGGGTGTTTTAGTAAACAAAAGATTACTATATCATTTCCATAACAAAACAATTATTTGCATCTCATGATTCAGTCGAATGCTCCTGCTGTCGGGAATTTATACCTTCTGGGATGCATCAATATGCATTGTACATGAAGCTCTCTGCACCTTCCGCATAGTTCAATTTGCAGCTTTTGAAAGTCAATGCGAACGTACACTGTAAATCCGCAAGGTCGTATTGAACACTTCAGAACACTTTTTTCTGCGTACAGACGCACTTTTTAGGCATAAACGCATTGGGCCATTATCGTCGCAACGCTTCTGCGTATTTCTACGTTTACATGTAACACTTCGCCAATGCGGCTTATTTTCAAGAAAATTTATACTTAGTAATTTATCATCAATTTTGCATTCATAATCACATTAAATCATGGTGTATGTAAAATAATATTACTCACTTGACTCAACACTAAGTTTAAGGGTAATATTTCAATGAAATATACATATTTCCCTGTGTAGCAGAGGGGTCACCACCTTCGTTACGGTAGAGCGCGCTCGATTTCAGTTTGGATTTGAATTGGTGGTTTGTCAGGCTTCAGGCAGAGAGTAGGGTACACGAAAAAACTTGGCGAAATGGATATATTGAAGCAGTTTCTGCTACCTGATGGCGTAAAGGATCATAACATCCATGTACTGTAAGGTATGGAAATGCGGTAAATGTTATTGAATGTATGTAATGTGAGAATAGTCATAAAATGAACTCGTTTTGACATTGCAGTAACGTCGTTTGTTTTAGATGTTTTAGTAGGCTACTGATATCCCTTATTCATATGAATGTTCTTTAGATGTTTTGTAGTATATGATTCGTCTGATATTATTGCTGGATGATCGAGCTTCGAATCTGATAATATACCAGGCTGCGACCAGGTCCAGTACTACGGTACTGATGGGAAGCTGCTATAGAAGTAACTTTTTTGACATATGGATAAAGGGATGTTCTCTCTATCCACACTGAAATATCACTATGTAGGCGATATTGTGGTCCATTGTGGACAAGTACTGCAATGTCAGCAATTGAATGCCGGTATGACAGTCATGCAACGGTTTTGATTGTTTTTCAACTGCAACACATTTTACACTGCACTGTTTATTCCAAGTGGTAAGGTGTTAACTAAAGCGATTTTTTTTTGACATGTCAAAATAGGTTAAAATTTTGTCAAAATTGTACCGTTAGGTCAAATATTGCCAAAATTCTTTACAAAATCAAAATTTTGTTGGCAACTTGCATTTCGTTTGTATCATAGACGATTGCACTGTCGGCGAACTTATCATTTTACAATTTACATCTTGTAGCCTACTTTATAGTCCTACCGTTGTAGACGGACCATCGTCTGCTCATTGTGAATCATAAACTGTCAAATGAAACAAATACTCAACGTAGCCTATTGCGCTATCCTAACTGAAGCAAGACTGCGTGGGCATTGATTCTTCTATTAGAAACCGTGTGATGAAAAATTGCGATGTAGACAACTTTGTCATAATGAGAGAGAGAGAGTGCAGTGTACGCACAACTTCAGTGTTGCCGGCCAACAACTGCAGCTGGTGAACGTTCTTTCTTCATTCTTGCCAAGCTACTAAGTTAGGACAGACACTTTCTACCCGAAAATGTAGGAAAGTATCTTTCGTTGTACTACAACAAATTTTTAATTATTTCTACCATAATACGAGATGTAACTAATACTAGAATTATTCATGGGTCCAGATTTCGATAAAATAAGTTCTTTTTCATGTAAAAATTTGTCAATTTTCATGCTAAAAGATTTTTTCAGGTCAAATTACTTCAGAAGAACAGACAGCTCCAGCCAGAAATAAAGATAAGTTCCGGTAATACAATTCTAACACTATGTGGGAAACACCTAATTTAAGTACATGGGGTCAAAATTAAGTTTTTCATCATCAAAATATGTGTGAATTTGAATTTTTTAGTCAAAATCTTACCTTTTTAGGTCCAAAAAATCGCCCCAATAATAGCACAGCCAAACAAACAATCTTTTCAACAAACCATGGATCACAAGGAGTAGTATTTGTTTTGCCCAATCCCCAAATTTGACTTTTCTGAGTTTATTGTGATACGGTAACTGAACTAAACTCTATTTTGCAGGTAGTATGTATTGAACTTGGTACCTTTTTGAAATGCATTTGCTGTATGGAATACTGATAAGCATCACGGTGTTTTGTAAGTGAACTGGTACATCCTTGGAGAATGAATTTGATTCTGTTGCAATCGGTTATCTTTGTGATAAAGATTTTTATGAATGTTTGCTGATAAAATTTCACAAAAATTGTTAACAATCCAGGAAGTATACTAACTGTGCCAGAGTAAAATTGGTGGTAACGTCACGTGCAACTTTCCATTCCATTACTTAATTATTCTATGAAAGACACCCTTCTGTCACGCACAACTTATTGCAGAAAAAAAAAACTGTATCCAGTATGATATCTGCGTGATTACTGAGCAGTTCATTTGTATTGCGAATTTTGGCAACAAATATTTCTTTTCAATAGTCTTGGATTGATCCTCAAATTCGTTCAACTGATGTCCACTCTTTGAAAAGAGCCCCCTGGGTCTACCGAGCCTGCGCTATCAGACAATGTTGACAGTGACGTGAGGAGTCGTTCGTAACGGGTTTTGTGCCGGCACAGTCATCTTATGGGATACAGACCTTTGTCTCAAGAGCCCATGGATACATGTGATTATGTAAGCCTATTTAGTCATTTTATATATCACCATTGATTATGTAATTTGCTGGTTTTTGCGGTCCTACTTTTCTCACGAACTATCTCGCAGAGTAGCTTACGGGCTATTCGATATGAGCTGAAAAAAGCTTCATCTGTGTACACTGTACAGTGTACCCTGAACTGTGTACACTGAACACTGAACAGAGATGTAGTTTAGGGTTACCATATTTTTGTGAAGCAAATTCCGGACACTCTTTAGCGCCCACTAGCGGATTTAAAAATGAGGTGACACATTGTCTGTCAATATGACGTCACACTAGCAAAGCATTGCCCATCGACTGTATACAGAAGTGGTAATGGTACGCGAAGGTGTTCCAGGTGGTACGCGAGAAGATTCTGAAGGGAGTTATTAGTTCGAGGGTTGATTCTGAGTTTTTCAAGCCGCCGTCGTCGTGGTAAGGTCGTCGTTGTTGGTAGTGGCTATTCCACCAGTGACGGCCTACGCCAGACATCTAGTCGTAAATTGGGATTCTTACCTAACCAAATTCCGTTTTAATATATTTGACCACAAGAATTTCAAATGGATCCTCTACAGAAATCATATACTGCGCCCTAAAATGCACTTCAACACGGTGGAAACATTTTGACCGCCTTCAGCGTGCTTATCTTATGTAGATGGTACGCGAGCACTGCATAAAACCTCGAAATGGAACTTGGGAGAAAAAAGGTTGGGAACCACGAACCACTGGTATACGGGAATGCATTGGAACATAGGGCATTAATTAGGCCATCTGTAATGTGGGCTACTGTGATTGCTACTTGCTAGGGTCTGCAATAGATTTCTCCACAGTCCGGATGAAATTGTCTGACGGGCCGTGTCTGGCCTGTCGGGATTGTGTTTGACAGCCCTGCTATTCCGTTAGGTCGGTGCGGCTATCTGGTTATGTGTTTTAATCAGGTCCGAAACAACATTTTTCTACCCCCTTCCGCCGAATAGAAAAACACTGATCTTGGGCCCACCATAGGGTAGTCGATGTAACTTCTCGGGCACTTAGAATATACATCTGGTTGTTATATTTTTTGAACGACTTCTGTCAATATTATTGATTTTTCCATATATTAGGCTACTATAAAATGCACCAGCAGGTAGGGGAGACCGGGGACAATTGTAACACTTTTTGGATTTTCCAATATTACGTGTTGTTCTCATGGAAATTTCATTTCCAAAGTTTCATACAAGGAAGCCAACAACTCGATAGTTTATATAGAAACTAAAATGGAACTCAATCAGGACTCAATCATGGAAATTTTGGGTCGCGAAAATCGCCGCTCAAATGTTACAATCGCCCCGTACCCACCCAGCAAACACAAAACCGTAAAAGGATCATCCGGGATCATCTCGATTAGGTTCTGATTTTCTAAGTCTCGAGGGAATGTCTAAAATACGTAGTAGGATGGTCTTGTGGTTATATTCAATCAGAATAAATTCATACTCGGTGTTGTTCCATCTCATGCATTAGGCTTCGTTATATCCGGTAGTTAACCTAATAATGCAAATTTTCTATCTCTCGCTGGTATGACTAAAATACGTAGAAAGGATGACTTTGTCGGCACATTCAATCACGATGAATTCCTATCCGGTTTTGTTCGATCTGATGCGGTAGCTTCGTTCTATCCATTAGAAAACAATGTCCTACCTTCGTTTTATTGCGTGAGGATGTCACCGGTGTTGTATATTCGTGTTGTTGCTCTAAGGTCGAACAGTTTTGTTTTCTTCTGATATATATGATCTTCATTATATATAAATTCGCTCTTTCGGTAATCTCGCATGTTCAACGAGTATGGCTAATAGTTTTATTCAGAGAATAACTAAATAAGTGAGATGTTGTACGTTTAGGAATATGATTATCGATGCGTGACTTCTAGAATATTTCGGCGATTCAAATTTTATGTCATCGCGCCGGACAAAGATTTGACGCGCAACAGGTCGCAGCCAGGCATAGTTCGCTCTTTCTGTATGGTAAATGCCGTAAATATATAGAAATTGTGACTGACTGAGGTAGCGGGTTAAAGGTATATACGCAGTAGCATATAGCTTATGGGGTATTTCGAATTGCCTGTAGTAAATGACGCCTAGAGCTGTTTGACTTTCTGCAAACCGGTGTAGACAACTATAGAAAAGTTTCAGCTTTTCCAGGCTGGAATTAGAGCTAAACCGTTTTTTCCGAATTAGATTACAATTATATTGCTGGCATTTCGCTCTAATTTAGTGAAATTAGACCACTATAATTATCTAGTTGTCCAAGTCGCTTCAAACATCTGAATTACCGGTACCTATACCTACGGTATATCATAATATTTATGCTTGAATTTTCTAGGTATATAAGTCATATAGATACATACCTGTAGAACACTGATTCGTGATTTTATAAAAGTTGGTGCAAGAATGGACATTTTCAACTTGATGTTGATTAATGGAGCAAAATTTGATATTTGAGTGCAATTATACCTCGAATCCAGTGACAAGATTATTAATCGTTGAAACCAAACGCAGCTTGTTTATGTTGGCCCAGAGAATTTGGCTAGCCAGACCATATTGATAGAATATGATCACAGTAAGATAATATTTTGGGCTAATTTACATGAACTTTCCAACATTTGATTTGATATGTCCGCTAAAACAGCTGTTATTCTGCTTTCGAATAAGACCTAAATTGCTGATTTCAATGGTAACTGTGTTTGTCAAAGGCTGTAAAGGTAATTTCTTTTCCATGTTAGATGTTTGTTTGTTTGTTTGTGGTGTTCATGGTGGTGGTTCGACTACACTGGTCATTTTACACCAGGCCGGTTCTTATTATTATCATTCCGTATCTGCCCGATTACCAGTGAACTCGGCACTTAGTGAATTCGGCCGCACAAACTCGGCACTTGGTGAATTCGACCATGGTAGATCTCGTAGCGGTACCGGTCACCATGATTGGTTACTGGAATGTTTGCCGGTGAACTTGGCACTTTGAGTGGTTGTCAATGTTGTACGGGGGTCAGGGCATGCGTAGATCACACAGCCACGGCGTGATTAGATCACAGATTGCGTAATCGCGTAATGCGATGCTCTTCACTTGGTGAACTCGGCCCTTGGAGGAATTGGCACTAGAACACCTTCGCATTAGAAATGCATTTAATATGAATGAACAGTATCAAAAAGGAAATTTAAACGTGTCGTGGCTCGCGGTAGATCTCGAAATCTTGGGATCCTTCAACCCTGTTATCGAGACACCCTAACCCCAGAGTGGAATCGTCTCTCCAAAGGCAAAAAATAATTTATTTTGACGTGATCATGCAAAACATTTGTTGATGAGAAACACTGGCTTGTCGTGATCGATAAACGAAGAAGCGCCGCTTGATCTTCCACAGTTTCGATCTCACATACAACGCCAAGATCCATCTTCTCAAAACTTACACGACACAGGCCCGTCACTCACGCCATCGATTTCAAGCAGACCGCGCGTGGTCGGTATATGAGCGCTGCATTATTTCCCGCGGCTACGCAATCCGTGATCTAATCACGCCGTGACTGCGTGATCTACGGATGCCCTGACCTCCTTACAAGATTGACGAATCACTTGATAATACTATTATTAGTTTAATAATTCATATTAATAGCTGTTAATACACTTCATTACAAAATTTCCCGAGGGCCGAATTCACCAAGTGCCGAGTTCATCGGCAACCATCTGCCCACTTATAGCACGGCCCACTCCTAGGCTTTTTAAGACATGGCTATGCGGATCAGATGGCGAGGAGGAGCCTAGATAAACGGCCAACACTTCGGTAGGAATTATGGAGTCGACGTGTCAGGCTCGAACTCGCAATTCATTGGTGTTTAGCTATAATGGAGGGTACCACTACGTTACCTCGCCATAAAGACATGGCTATGCGGATCAGATGGCGAGGAGGAGCCTAGATAAACGGCCAACACTTCGGTAGGAATTATGGAGTCGACGTGTCAGGCTCGAACCCGCAATTCATTGGTGTTTAGCTATAATGGAGGGTACCACTACGTTACCTAGCCATACCTTGTAAAATGGGACCGTAGCATTTGGCATTTCGTGTGGCAATTGACTTTTGTGTGGAAAATTGTGTTCGTTTTAGAACTTATCCGAAACTTTTATTCCGCCATAGATTGTATATGATAAAACGAAGCCACTCACCACAAAGGAGGATTTAAAGAAGTTTGATGACATATTGAATGAAAGCAAAAGCCTTTGCAAGAGATGTGGTATGTTGAATCTGTTTTGTTATTTTCAAATGCTTGCCGATAGCAGACGGTATATATAAACGTAAGATGTGGAAGCTATCAAGGTGTTATGTTTATTATTTTTAGAAATTCAGTCAGTCAAAGTGGACGATCGTATTGCTTGGATTATATTAAGGCTTATTTTAGCATCTTTGAGATGCAACTCTGAACGTGGACGGTCATGAACAGTCAACTAATTCTGTTCCTATATTGACATATCAGACATTTGCACTCGTACCGTTGGCGGCGACAATATTGGTCAGTCAGCAAAAAGCATCATGAAGAAGGTTGCCAGTCTGGTGAAATTATAGCAGAGTCGGAAAGAATGGGAAATACGCTTTCATCAACCTCCATTTGAACAAGATCACATATAGTAAGAGACATTCATGATATGCTGCAAATGTCACTGTGTTCTTTGTCTAGTCACCCCACTCATGTAACTATTGAGGCTTCATGCCAGGGTTGTCACCAAGTCACAAGGCTCCGAGTCGCAAGTCAATCTCACTTTTATAGTTTTGACTCGGGTCATTTTCAATTCACCACCGAGTCAAGTCCGAGTCCAAGTCAGCGAGCAGAGGGCCGAGTCCGAGTTATGGTATTATGACTCGAGCCAGAGTCATTGTGTTAGCTGCTCAGTTTCCAATTTAAGTCTTGTTAAACCAACTTTTTATATATTTTTTGTGATATCGAGTGGGTCGCATTTATAATATACGAATTTTCCTTACTTTTAGCAGTTTCTGGCCGCATTTTCAAATACCAGTATCAATTGACGAAATCCCAATAGCGATTTGCTGTACTATTCTTTGAAATAATCATGAAATGTCGGTCTTGGCTGTCTGAGTCTCAAGTCATGCGCAATGAGTCGAGTCATTTCAGTACTTTGAGAAGATGACCTGAGTCAAGTCGAGTCAACAGAAAATCCTGACTCGAGTCTTACAACCCTGCTTCATGCAATGAGCATTTACTTTGAAGATAAATAGTAATTAAATAACTGGTTGGTGGTACAAAATTTTAATACTGCTTTCAAAAGTACCTTCATGATAAACGTTATTGAAACCCGAAGAACTTTTCGCATGCCTATTAAAGAGCTACCGGCACGATAAAGGAAGCAAAACAGAGTTGAATTCAAAACCAGATGGAGAATTATGACGCATTAATGTCGAATTTAGAAATAACATCAATTGAGCCAGAACACAGCAACAATGCAGTGCATAACAACGGTTGCGTAAAACAGTATGACAGCGTGACACAATTCTTTAATTATTTATTATAGTGGTGCCCCCCGTAAATACTATTTTATTAAAATCCGAATTTTTCGATGGCAATAACTCCGCTTCCACTTGTTTGAATCGAACCAAATTTGATGAACATCGTTTCTATACATAACCTAACACTTTCATGGGGTGAACAGAAAATTTTCAAATTTTTTCTATTTATTTTTATATAATAAATAGAAACTTTCTTTTCCTGTAGCAATGCGGCTACTGGTTGGAATTGAACCAAATTTGGTGTGTAGGCTTGAATTAGGTAACCTAACAATTTTATCAAGTAGCCAGAACGATTTGAGAAAAAAAGTCATTTTTTAAGAGCCCTAATGTCCATGTCAGAAACGTTTTAGGGTAGGCCTACTCACATGTATCGCAGCGTTCTCTACATAATTGTCAATTGCGATACAAACTGTTCGCTTGTATTGGTTAAGCCATCCAACTTCGAATTGTAAAATGTTGGGAGTCTTGATATCAAATTTTTGAAAGGTGCACTTTGAGAAGATTTCGGAATCTGTCAAATTATACAAAAAAAATTAGCAAATTCTTTGACATATTTCATCCATTTGGGACTCGATCAACGTAAAAGAATTAGTAATTATTTTATACAATATATTGTATTTGTAGTTGAAGTATAGTAATAATTCTTATGGTTACCGCACTTGTAACGATTCACGGCCATAACTGGAATAATTAGAATGATGTAACTTTCAAATTGTCATGCATTTTGCAACAACATTGTTCTCAATTTTCAAGGTGCTGACCATTGGAGGAAGAATCACCCTTAAGCCGGGAATTCACGATCCGTAAACGCGACCGACTGTTTCTCTCCTCAAGAGGAAGGAAGAGAAAAAGGGAGCACAAATAGCAAGAGTGTGACAAGTCGCGTCCATTCGCTTTAATGCGTATTTCCATCCGCGAAGCGCGATGTAGTAGGTGAGAAGACTAATGGGCGCTTGGTTAGCACTTTATAAGGTTGACTCCAGCGCTGTATTTGCTAAATGTTGCGGTGAAATAGGGGTGGTGTCATTTGGTATCAATATTGACTATTAAAAGACCATTTGTTAGTGGTCATGGATTTGTTCGGCCAGTATGCAGTAATTTCTGATGGTCACTTCCCGGGCTTCTGTTCTCTAACCCCTCATGATTGTTATTCTGCTTCTAGTAAGACTGTCGATTCTAATGTTTTATCGTATCATTTGTCGGAGGTTTCGCTCGCTTTTTTTACAACGTTTTGCTCTCTGCTAGGTCAATTACAGGCTGAGTATCACTACAGCCTAAGAAACTGCACTAATTCTCATTTTAATGTCTTGCTGGTTATCTTGCTGTCAATTCTAATAATTTGTTAATGTCTATACCAGTGCCGCCACTCAAATGTTTTGTTCTCTGTACACAATATTGTTAGGTCTTCAGCTTTCCAGGCAGAGTATCATTCCACTTTCTAGACTTGAGTATGTATCTCTCCAACTAGCTGCCAAATAACTGATTCATTTGGATTGTTGAATTGATCATTTTTGACAGAATGTGAAGAGATTTTAGTCAAGAATTCTTTTTGCGTTAGTGGCTGTTTTCAAAGATTGCTGAAGTAGTCATCGTTGATCTTGATAATCAAGTAGAAGTGGCGATTGAAGTCAGTTTTCTAGTCATATAATAATAAAAAATATAATAATAAAAACTTGAAAACTTGAGTGGAAATAGTCCAGAATCAAATCCATTTTAGTAAGTATGGGTGAAAAAATCTAGGAGTCATTCGTTACTCGCTACCTCTGCCATTTTCGCAGTACGAATGTCTTAGCTAATAATCGTCATTTTCATTTTATTTCTACAGGGTGTTGAAAAGAAAACGCCAGAGGGATTATCATCATCAGACGTTGAAACCTTCTGATTACTGACTGTTCTCATAGTTTCATTCATTGCTACTTGGCCCTACAAGTAATTTCGTTCGTTTCATTTTTTACACCGGCATTATTCACTTGCCAATTCGTTTTGAATTAAATTACCGCAAATGTGATTATTATGTAGTAGATAATGTGGTGTGTGTGTGTGTACGCAGCCGTGATCAGGTTATGCCCAGTGCTAGAAAACAGGTTATTATATCAGAATGTTCTTTTAATGTAGGATCTACATTCTACTCACCATGTTTAAAGGCTGTAGCATCTGCATAATATTTACATTATTGAAGGACATAGAAAAGACATTGAATTGAGTCGACACAAAATCCCCCTTTCTACGACCTGCCGAGATCTAATATCTACTATATCGGGCTCGGCTTTCTACATCTTTGGTCTGTACTGTGTTTACTGGGCAGGGGCAATTGTACCACCCATGCGGGGCAACTATAACAGTGTTATTTATAAGTGAAAACAAACAAAATGAACAACGAAAACGGGTCTACAACTTGTATTATTGTATTAAATTAGAAAAATAGAAGTTTGAACGCTTCCAGGCTACGCCCCATAGGATTTTGGCATTTAAATACAATATCACCCTTCGTGCCTTCTTCATGAGCTCAAAGTGTACAAGAACCACATTCGTTCCATCATCTCCCTACACATATTTGGCATCTTCAAACAAGGTGCTGTTGTTCAGCGTGCACAATGGGTTGGGGATTGGGTCACCTGCGAAGGTGCGAAACCGATCCGGCTAAAATATTTTGGTTGAATGCGCCAATGATAGTGTAGCAAAACGAGGACACAACATTTTGTGGGGTCATAGCTTATGGCATTCTCCTGTTCTGTACGATATTAAAATAAATTGTTCACACCTATGACAAAATGTAAAAGTCAGAGGATGAGGATACAGTCATGGGCAAGTTCTTAAGTGACCATTGAAGGTCGACACACCAAAAGTCGATCAACATGAGAAAGGGTGGTAGAATCACGGAAATAACCGATCCGTAAGATTCACATCACCACTGCTGAATGGCCATTCCGACAGATGATCATGTTAGAATTGGTATGGCAAGGTATTATCTGTTCTGGTATTGAACCTCTGGCTGTTTCAAGATTCATCTGCAGTAGATAAATGGTTATACCAACATATGAACAAACATATTCAGCATTGAAAAGATGTTGTACCGGGGCAAAAGTAACAGAGTGTTGCGTTTGCCCCTGACACGCTCGACCATGATTAGTGTCTCAGTATGGTACCTTTCCGGCGATGCATGTCCTAGTTTTTCTATCATCAAGGTAGACTGTGGTAACATTGTTCCAGCTACATATATTACGTTGTAACCACTTGAGGTATTATTCGTCTGAACAAATTATTCCAGATCAGAAAATATTTACTCAAGTGTCCAAAATTTCGTTTTTTTCAAATTATTTCGGAGTGTCGCGTCGTATCTCAACGTAACTTCAGATATGTTAGGAGAGATAACTACCACATGCGCACACAAAATATCAAGGCGATTTATACACCCCACTAGCGGTGAGGTCGATTGTTACATTTGCCCCTAGTTACATTTGTCCCCGGTCTCCCCTATAGCATATCCGGTGATTTCCAACTTTTTTATGGTCGCGTCCGCATTTCCAACTTCAGAATGTTCCGTGGACTAGCTCCAAACTTGATAAGCTGATTACTAAAAAATCAGCTTGCCCAAACTTTCGGCATATGAAGCTGATTATACGTTCAACATCATCGCGATCCCCAGATAAAGGAAAACGACCTCAAGATTCGGAACCACTGTCTGTGGCCTTAACCAACTCTAGTAATATACCGTTTGCGATTACAATCAGACTTATTTCAGTAAACGATGGTTATTTATATTTATTTTGATTGCAAATTTGGCGAGGGTGTTGCCTGGTGCCCATACTAATATCAATATACGTTGCATTAACTCGCGCGCGGCGCGAAGAAACAATCTTAAATAGCATAAATCTGCTTGAAAATAATATTGTTTATGTTGATTTACGAAAAATGTTTAAGCCTACCTCAAACCTTCAAAATTCCGGACATTTAGGCATATTTTAGAAATTCCTCCCGGACGCAGATTTTTCAGTGAAATTCCGGACATGTCCGGGAAATTCCGGACGTATGGCAACCCTAATGTAGTTGAACGTAATGAGCTCGTGTAACTTGTACTTTACCTATTGCTTCCTGAACTATAATGGGCTACGTCAGTGGATCTCAACCTGGGGGGCTGAGCACCTCTCCTGCGCTTCTGTAACCTACCTGTGTGAAATATTTATATCTACTTCTGCATCAAATTTACAATTTTCCTTTGGTATGTTTCGTATTTTCTAGGAGCAGCATTTGGATTTGACCAGTAAAAAAAAGAGCCGCCATGGCACGCCACGAATCAGGGACTCATCAAGCCTGGGTTGCGGCTGATGGAAAGAATATGAAAAACGCCCTAATGTGCAGGCAGTGGCGGCTCGTCCTATAGGGCAACTGGGGCATTGCCCCACCTAAAATTCTGTTAAATAACAATTCTTTACCATGTATAGACGCACACCTATCTATATAAACCGAAATCACTGCGAAAATCGTATACTTCTTGTCCTTTCGCTTGTAAACGCCCATATATAGCGAAGTCTCTGCGAAAATCGAATTCTCTTCTGTGTTTTCGCTTTGCGAATGCCTAGCCGGGGCTTGCCCCGGTAGCGCTCATAACAAGCTTTCACTATCTATTCTCTCAAAGCCGCGCCCAATAAAGAAACGGTGATTTACTCTCTCCTATTCATAAAATTACCGAGCAACCGGGGCACGATAGCTCTGTGCCCTTAAGGTGTGATGTAACAATCGTAACTATAGCTAAACTCTATTACCGTCATATGCGTTTAGTCGACCTTTGCTGGTATAGGTCGATTTTAATGGGGTTTCACACCATGAAAACTCTTGAAACTTGTTATGTCATGTCGTGATGGTGGTATTTAACACTGCCCCAAGTTTCAGGGTTTCTACTTAAAGTTTAGGGTAGTAATTCCGTTTCCGAAGTTGAGTGTGTGCTGATCCGTCATGTATCGCAAACAGATTTTACTCAAAAGCCGGTAATGGTATCCATTGGTTTTGACGATGTTCAATACTGAGATCGGTTATGACATTTGGCACGGTAAGTCTTAATGTTAGTATCGAACGCTGTACCAAGTTTTAAGTTTGTCACTGAACTGTGTTAGTGGTAATTTCGTTTCCTAATTCGAGTGAGATCTGACTCGTCATTTATCGCTAACAGATTATACGCAAAGCCGGTATTGGTCTCTATTGATTTTAATGATGCTCCTTACCTAGATCCGTCATAAGCTTTTGCACGGTATGTCTTGATTTTAGTATCGAACGCTGTGCCAAGTCTCAAGGTTGACACTCAATGATTAGGGCAGTAATTTCGTTATCAAGGTCGAGTATGGTAAAGATGTGCTCCGATCTGACACTTTAGCCTACAACACATTGCGGATTTCACCCAAAAGCCGGTGTATCTGCGGTAACGTTAACTGAGATGATGATATCATTCTCAGTTTGCATTCAAATATTTACTTTGATATTATATTCTCCAATGTCAATTTCACCGTGAAATTGTGGTCTTCAAGCCCTTTGCTTACAACCCCCTGTCAAGCGCGATAGTTATTAGGTTTTCGATGGCGGCTAACAGCTGATCACTTGATCAGCCTATTCCTCCGTAAATTTCACGCAGAATTCGGTGTTGGTCTGTTCGCATTAATTTTGACAGTGTACCATACCGAAAAGGGCCATGAGGCCACTTCTCGATAATGTCATGTAACAGTGTACCAAGTTTAAGGTTTTCATCCACGTATTTATTCGGTAATATATTTTCCAAAGGCGATTTCGCAGCAGACCTATAAGACCGTAATAAAAACGTATGTGTCGTGTTACAGTCTGCAGTTTCAAGGCCAAAATCTCTTATGCTGTACCGACTACCGAGACCAAATTTCCGAGGCTGCTATTCTTAGTTCTTTAGAATGATGTTTTGGATTCAATAGGACAGGCCCAATCTATGAGATAACAATTGCGTATCTGTCCGAATTCGTTGACCTTTCCAATTAGGCTTACGCTATCTCTCGAGTTATAGTCATTTCCATTTCTGCAGATAATTAGTCAGCTCAGGTCTAATGCGAACATGAACCGTGTTGAATCTTTGTTCCGTACGCCGTTTACGCAGTTACCACACTTCAAGTCACAGCTCACCAGCGGACCTCTCGTGGCACATACGTTAAAATCACTGTTGCCGGGAAATTCATGTTACCGTACCATCATTAAGTAACTTGTTTACGTTGGAAAACGCCATTGTGACGTCATCTTGATAAAAAGTCGCTTGCAGCCCTTGCCCCACCACCCGATATTGTCACGAGCCGCCACTGTGTGCAGGTAGTATGTATTGGAATTGGCACCTTCTTGAAATGCATTTGTTGTTTAAAATACTGGTAAGCATCGCGGTGTTTCGTAAGTAAACTGTTATATCCTTAGATAATGAATTTGATTCTGCTGCATTCGGTTATTTTCATGAATGTTTGCTGGTAAAATTCCACTAAAATGATTAACAATCCAGGAAAGTATGCTACTCGTGCTGGAGTAAAATTGGTGGTACGGTCACATGCAACTTTCCATTACAATAATTATTTGTTCTATGAAAGACACCCTTTTGTCACATACAATTGTATCCAGTCTGATATCTGCGTAATACTGAATGCTGGTGACGTCATATTTTGTGATACGATTTTTGATGTACAAAGTTCTTTCGAGTTCTCTACTACTTGCTGACGAGTCTCAGCCGAAAATATTCGGGCTCATTTCAATATGCATATACTATTCAATTTTATATTGAAGTTTTGCACCTCGAAGAAGCTGTTCGAATATTGAATAGTTCCCTTGTATTGCAAATTTTTGAAAGAAGTATTTTCTTTTCAACAGTCTTGGATTGATCTTCAAATTCATCCAACTGGTGTCGACTCTTCGAAAAGACCCCCTGGTTCTACCGTGCCTGTGCTAACAGACAATGTTGATAGTGACGTGAGGACGGATTTTGAACCATTTTCAGTCATCCACCTAGCAATGCGGAAAGAAAAACGGTATTTTGAGCTCTGGGCGGAAAAGATGACCTTTTTTTTTTTTAGTCAACCGATCACAAAATGGGAAAAATTCACCGGTTTTTGAGAATTCTTCTCCGGTTTTGCAAGTCTCAAATTTCTGAAAAAGTGTCCTCTTTTTAGATTTCCAAAATATGGTAAACCTACATATAGTAGTATATTGATATCAGAGCAGGGGCTACCAACTCAAAAAGAGTAAAGGGCCACTGTTTCAACTTGGTGATCGCCGCGGGCAGCACCATGTCAATATCAAGTAATACGTCAGCTAAGGTTCTACGATACAGACTCACTCGGGTACCAAATCGTTCCTCCACACCCTTCCTAGGGGTGAAAATGAGTCAAACACACCAACAATGATGCAGCAGTACGGTGTTAGTGGGTTCTGCATCACCCTAAGAACTCAAAAAGTTAGTACACAGAAGCAGAATCAACTTGTCAAGAAAATACATGCCGCACCTTTATTGTGTATCACAATACGCATCAGGATTGATTGTGAATGCTGTATGGAATTTGTGTAGGAGTATATTTACCAATAGTTCGGTTCACTATAACAATATTAACGTCAATCTCTATCCTAGCGACGCAAGCCTATATAATATTGATTCCATTATAGATAATTACCTAACCTACGGTAGGTTAGTTATCTATAATTCCATATGCTCGTGTTTTTCCATGACTGCGTGTATTGACTTCACCTCTCGATTCAAGACTTTCTATTGATATGTCGAATATATTCAATATTGAAATACGCCGTGGAAATAAGTTTGGGTAATACATCGCTAAAAGCCTCGAAGGCCATCCCGACAGTCGTCAAGAACGACCACATTCAAATCTCAATTTGTTAAATCGACCCATCATTCCGAAACATGCCACTTCATTAGGCTATCATCCCTTCACTTCTGTTATTTTTTATTCAGTGTCCAACTGTCCATCCTACAATGTTCAAGTTCATATTGCAAAGCGCTATATTACGACGTAAGTGCCTCTTTACACTGTCTTATGGCTATAGGAAGGGGGGTGTCTAATAATACTAATAATACTAATAATTGTTGGGTTATATTTTTCATCTGAACAAGTCACACACAATGTACAATCCGATAAGACAAAATGCGATGTAATGAACAGATAGGAGGATGTCGAACGACACGCATGCAGTTGAGCTCCTTTTAATCTAACATCCACCTCGGTCTAGAGTGCCTGATGTCGCATTTCTTTTCGATGTTGATCTTGTTGAAGCCGCGGCCCTTTCTACTAGCTCTTTCCATTCCTTGTGAGTGCTTTCTTTCGTCTGGTCTTTTCTGGGCTTTTTTGTCGCCGTAAGAGCGGCAACTGCGGGGGAAGAGGAGCCCGCATAAACCACCGACGGGAATCGAACCGAGTCCACTACGCTATCTCCCCCTCCCCCAACCCTAATATCCCAATCCACCAATCCTAACACTAATATTCCCTCCTCCAACCCTAATGTTCCCCACCACCACCCTAATATCGCTCTACCCAACCCTAATATCTCCCTTTTCCCCAACCCTAATACCCCCACCCCAACGCTAATATCCGTCTCTCCAAAGGCACAAAAAAACATATTTTTACGTTTATAAAATTTTGTTCGTGTTCATGGAAAGCATTCATTGGTGATCATGGTGAACACTTTTCGATCTCTGACTGCCATCGAAGAAGTGCCGATATTTTTCATTCAAGGAAAACAACAAGCTGCTGTTTCTTTGGTGTTTATTGTTTTTCGACAGCTATATTCATTTAAAACAGGCCAATATATTTTATTATTCTTCCTGATCCGACGACTTGTAGCAGGGCCCACTTTCGTCCTCGGCCTTTACTAAGAACCCACCAATGCGGCTGGCTGTGTGACACTGGTTTCACAACAATTCTATAAATGAAGAACAAGCCCAGCCTTGACGAGAGAAACTGATTAAGACGCACTTCAGTCTTGGTGCGAAATAGCCTCGCAGTCGGTGCACCATTTCCCCCATATCCAATGAACCAACAAGCCCAGGAATAAACTGATGGAGTCAGAACGAAGCCCTGCTCCGGCGACCACCACATATAGACACGATTTTTGCCATATGGTCCACTGGTTGAAAACACTTGGTATTGACAGTGCTAATGATTAAATGACGGGATACAAATGAGAATGCTAGCATTCGAGAAATTTATCCTCGGTATAGTAATCGATAATGATGCCGAGAACTTAGTGCATTCCTTGATCAGCTTTCTACACAACATCACACCGATTATAATCAAAATTAGTATGACTAATGTTGTACCTGCTCATTACTGATCAACATAGGATATGATTTGAGTAAGTAACGAACAACTATCCATTTTTGTGTAATGGTCTTCCGCATAAAACGTGTGGCGTTTGTAATCCCGTCACGACAGTGATTGTAATAGGCAAAAATAGTAAGAGGAACTAGTATTGATAGTACATGATATGTAATTTATCTGGATCGTAATACACTTACCGAGCCGTAATGACTGTGCTTTTAAATGTAGCCTACTAATGACCAACACATGATCGTATCATATTACGAGATATGAAATGAAGGGTATCGAAGTGGACATGAGCAAAGCGGCGTAATGCAACGATACTACATCGTGATTTTGAATGGGATTAGACGAAGCGTTATTTTGTCACCGTTGTGTTATGACCATTGCGATATAAAGTTTGAAACATCATAATTCATTGGTAGCGTCTGGTTTCGGTCGGAATAAGTGATCTCGATATCGTTTCACCTATCATCCAGTCATGCGAATATAGCATAAAAGCGTCCGTTTCCTCGTAATTCCGCAAGCTTATCATAATGACGCCATTTCATTTTTCATTTTAAAGTGGAACTATTGTATAAGTTCACCTATGCAACGGGGTTGAAATTTGTTGAACAATCATACCTATAGAAATAATATGTATATGACAATATTTGCGGTTACTTAGATATTCTCAGATTCATTCCGCAATTTTGTTGTCAGACAGAACGCTGCTTATGTAGAAGTCGATGCCAATAGTTTTTCCATCGACATTATCACTATTCATCTCAGAGAATTCGTTAAACCGAACAATTTTATGAGGCGATCATAACCATGAAAGTATAGGTCAGCAGTGGAGTAAATTGATACTCACATTAATGAACTAAAAACTCTATGATCCGCATGATCTCCTTTATTCCCAAATTACTCTTGATGATCAATTTTCTGAAATCATTATTCCAAATAGCATTCCCAGTCACGAACGCCGAATTGTTTGAGAATGAGATTTCACAACTTCCTCTGGTAGTAATTTATTGGTAGGCCTATATATATGGCTGGCTGCAGCTGCCCATCATGTTCGGAGTTACATTAGCAAGTGAAGTAATTTTTTCCGAGTCGGTTAATACTTGTTCAGAATTGAATCGAAGTTTCCATCAGATATTGCTAGAATATTATGCCATATATGAAATGAAACGGAGTGTGGATCATAACCATTAGCTGGATTCATTGTGATATCATATAGTATCATTACGCAACGATTTCGCTTCTGAGTGCCTTCTGAGTGCTAACCTACGAAATGTTAAGATTTCAGGGAGCTCGCCCTTGGATAACAGATTTGACAAGCCTGACTCTACAAATTCAAAATTCCTGGTGTATAGAGCTCTTGAATAGTCTCAATTACCTACCGGCTGCGTAACATGAGTTCATAATTCACTGGACCTGGTATGACTTTTCAGAAAAAAAAAACGATCGAGATATACAGTACAGCAACATACTGTATATAGGCTGCAGCTAAATAACTTGCGCTGTCCAACTTGGAGTGTTTTCAATGTCTTTTGTTGAGTAATGTGATGCCCAAGTAGCAAATAGATATAGTGGAGTATCTGGGGCAGAATAAGTATTGCATTGGCTTAAGATACATTTCCAACATCAATGTTACTGATCTTTCTGTTCACATTTGGAAGTTACTAAAGTTGACGGTTTTTCTTTCTTTTTAAAAAAATATCAATATATCAAAAAATAGATCCAATTCAAAGAAACGAATGTCATTTTCTGACTTGGCTGCCCCACAATACCCAGAAAGCATTAATATATCTTTGGCACTGAAAAAATAATATTTCTTGTCGGCCAGTGTTATTCTTTATACTATTCCACTTCCACTTTACAGTCATTTGGCTATCAACTATCGCATTACACCTGATGCCATCCAAGGTACAAAATATTTTTACGATATGTTGGTGTGGCCATTATCAGTAAGACTGTCAAAACAAGTGGGCAGCATATCCCCGGTATCGCGCTAATTTGATATTTATTGTCGCGTTATTCGCGAAGATATGGCATGCCATTTCAGAAGTAGCCACATCCGACTACTTAGGAGAGATACGCGATCCCTCGACTGAATAATCATTTTGAAATTAATTACTTGAATACATTTTGGACCCGGGGTGTCAAACTCAACTTGCACATGGCGGGCCGGTTTGAAATCTTCAGATCGATCGTGGGCCGATCGAGTAAAATGTTTTTAAAATAATACCTCAAAATTCATGCCCCTGTTTTTCATTTGAATACTTTTTTAACAAGCCTATATACACAATAGTATATTATATTATATTATGTTCCATTCTATCTGCACCAGGTGTGTCAAACATGCGACCAGTCAGACGATTTCATCCGTCCCGCGAAGCAATTGGGACTAGATTGACAAAATGCTTATATAATCCAGCGCATTTTTTACAAATGTTGAGATTTTTTTGCAGGAAATATTTCCATTAAATAATCCCAAAAGACAGCAAATTTCGTGCATGTTCATGGGTCACATTATATCCCCCTACTAACAAGTCGGTAACATGGACATCGAATAGTTATACATAGTAGCGATAACGCCAATGCGGGACCTTTACATGCCTTTTGCAGGGAGAATACATTAGTTACACAAATATATGATCTAAATATATATGGTCGGACTGCTGCGTCATTTCTAACCCAATAGACCGCAGGACGGGAAACCCGACTCGCGATTTAAAAATAATAAACCAAATTCCAACGCCAGCGGTTACAGTCAAATATCTTGTATTCATGACATCGACTGCTCCATGCTAACGCCAAATTACGACTAAAGCAAAGGAAGCATATAAATATGTCAACTTACAGCGTCGTTATCGTCACTGTTTTGCCGACAATCATAGGATTTTGTCAATTCCGTGTTTCGGGGATAATGGCGTTGCGACCCGCTAGAATAAACCTCTATAATCAATGTATTATTATCAATATGGGCAATGGCACGAGGTAATATTTTAGAATCAGTGCACTGGTCTGGACCGCGAACGATTTGAACGCTTGAAAACGGCCTCCGGCGCCATTTGAGTTTGACCAGCGTGTAAACAAGCCAGTCTCTTACAAGCCGTGAAAGATCTGCGGCAAATATTTCAAGATTTCGAAAAATGAACCCATTCATCCACCTGATTGGTATTGGATTTCTGTCAAATTAATCAATTTCTTTGTTATGTTTTTTCGTTTCGTTATCCATTTCCCAGTTAGGTTCTTACGTTTGACTAGTAAATTCTGCACAGAGTCACGAGTCAATACACTTTCTAAAGCGCCGAGTCAAGTCATTTTTGCCAAATGACTCGAGTCAAGTCAAATCATACGAAAAAGTCAAGTCGAGTCCAGTCGTGACTCGATTCATCCCAACACTGACTCTCAATGCGCGGGATTGCTGTAAAGAAGGGTCTAATTGCAAGGAAACGGTCCAACTCTTACACTCTTGTATGATGCAGTGACGTTTAAGTGACTTTTGACCTAACACAAAGCAGTTCTGTGGTGTACAGTATTGTATTTTAACGTACTTCATTATTGCGGTAACGATGCGTTTGATGATGTTTGAAGTTGTACTCTGCTTCATGGTGTTGAGCGTATTTGTCAATGCTATCAGATATCACGGAATCCACAGAAGCAAAAGCACGCCAGTAAAGGGCCAGGATAGGTACGTAGTTCGAAGTTGATTGCGATGATATATAGATAAGATGTGACTAGTGTAGATGAATGTTGTGGATGATTACTCAGTCATACTTCGAACTATATAACATCTGCACTACATGATGTTTGATGGATGGAAAAGGGAATACGACTTATTTTCGTCATGTCTCCTTGTGAATTGTGAAATGCTCTAAATATCTGGTAAATGACAGCAGAAAATTTCACTGTCATCCAATGAGAAAGTGTTTAGTCTTTAAATTCACTTTATCGGTCACAGAAAGTATAATATGAATTTTCAAATTCGTATGCAACCCACTGAATTAAAGACATTTCGAAATTGTTCGGTAAATTCGTGAACAACAATTATCATTGGCTGGAGCTATGACCCGCAATTGAGAAAAAACTAGCATGTTTCTTTCAAGCCAAATTCAACGTACGGAGGACTCGAAAATTGGCTTGCAAAAAGTCGTAAAAGAAGTTAAACTGTTACTAGTCAGTGAACCACTAAATCTTCATGCGGCAGAAAATACATAGAATTATTCGCCAACACAACATCAACATGTGTCATTTCAATTATATAATATTTATTACATGGTGTTTTTTCAACAGCTTTCACACACGCATTGTTCCTGAGTGGGATACGTTTTCTTTCATCAGATATCGACGAAGTTTGAAATCTAAGGAAATACCTGAAGAAATATGAATTTGTGAACAAACACTTTGTTCGCCATATCATCCCAGAAGATTGCTCGAATTTCATTCATAGTGAATATTCTGTTTGTTTTCGTTCATATTCAGCTATTTCTGATTTCTTTCGATTATTCCTGAATTAGATCTCAAAACGACAGAATGATATACTGGTACAATACACAATGGTTGTGTTCAGATATTCACGATTTCCGGCGTATAATGATAGTAATGTTCAAAATCAACGAACCGGGGTAGACGGTAATTACCGGATTATTCCTAATCGTTTGTCTGTCTGATCAATAATTTACCAATTTATGCTGTATTGCATAATTGCGAGGATTACTTGACATAGTATATTTCCAATGAATTTACATTTCCCTTCGCCCTATGAAAAATTTGCAGTAACAATAACATCAGAAAACATGATATATTTTTTGCTGTGGGAAACATTTTTCTGTCTTCTCGTTTTGCAGTTAATATGTTTCGCAACTGAATTGGTAAAAACATCCTGCAAGACGTTTTACCTAATTCATGTGTAAAGAAAATGTATTTTACAAAAGAAGATGGTGATGTGATATCTAGGGCGAATTTTTTTGACATGTAAAAATTTGTCAAAATATTGTCAAAATTGGAGCGTTAGGTCAAAATGTGTTAAATTTGTTCACAAAAAAAAATAAAAATTTAAACTCTGCATTTCGTTTGTATTGTAGATTTGCACTGTCGGTGAACTTACCATTTGATATTTTACGGCTTGTAGCCTACTTTACAGGCTTACCATTGTAGAGGGCCGATTGTCTGCTCATTGTGAAGCATATAAGGTTGAATTAAACAAATAGGTTACATGGTGTTATGGTTAATGTGCCGCAATATCCTAGCTGAAGCAAGACTGCCTTGGCATTGCATGGTTCTTATATCATGAAACGCATGATGAGAAATTGTGAAGTGGACAACATTGTCAGAATGAAGCAACACGGTGTGTCACCAGCGGTGTACGCACAACTTCCGTGCTGTCAGCCAACAGCTGCTGCTGTTGAACGTTCTTTTTCCATTCTTGGCAAGCTACCTAGTAAGGACAGACAGCTTTTACCCGAGAATGTAGGAAGGTATCTTTCGTTGTAATGCAACACATTTTAATTATACGTGATGTAACTACTGGAATTCTTCATAGGGCCAGATTTTGGTAAAATACTAGTTTTTTTCATGGGAAAATTTGTCAGTTTTTAGGCCAAAAACGTTTTTTCAGGACAAACTACTTCGTAAGGACAGACAGTTCCAACCAGAAATGAAGATAAGTAGTACAATTTTAACATTATGTTCGAAAACACCTGATTTGCATATACGTGAGGTGAAAATTTGGTCAAAATTCAGTGTTTTCCAGGTGAATATCTTCCGTTTTTCAGGTAAAAATATCGCCCTAGTTATATCACACGACTCCTATAACTCCGGAATATGGCTTAAAACTTCTGCTAATTTTAATGTAATTTTTGTTGTCCTGTTACTTGTTCAGGCAGTCGTGGGTTAAGGGTCCTTGTCGATGACAGCCCTGGATTGACAGTGTGAACTGGGTTTGGACGGTGTGGTTCATTCCGAAATTAGTCGCGCTCATATTAATCGATGGTGATGCGGAGAGCATTGTACATTAAGTGACCAGCATTCTACAGTATATAGCACAATAAAGATTATATTTAAAATTAGAATTATTGTTATTGCAACCTCTCGTTATCAGACATGGGGTGATTACTTTATGAATGAAATCGATTGCGATTACGATTACTTCGGAATCACGCGATTACGATTACGATTACAGCAAAATCAAGAAGTAGTCGATTACGATTACGATTACATTGGGAAAGTAATCACAATTACTCACGATTACATTTGTTTTGCTTCTTAGGGCTGTAATCCTAAATGATATAATGGAAGACAATACAAGGATTGCGATGAAAAGGCTTAATGAGATATCAACTCTCTTCATACATCATGCACCATTTGTTTATTACGTCATAATATACCAATTGCCCAACTTTGTAGTGGATGATTTATCGCATCCAATTTGCATTATTGCCAGGTCTTTACCTGCCGCACCCCAAGTCCCTTAATAGGGTGGGGAGCGTGCTCGAAGGGTACTCAAAAGTACTTTCGAGAGTTTAAATAATTCTTGAAAATGTTCTTCGAGCTTTGCGATTCAAATGTCTCTAGTACAGGGGTCACCAACGCTGACCAAATGAGTTGCCCGCGGTCGCTGTAGCAGTGGCGGCTTTTGGGTTGGGCGAAGTGGGCAGTCGCCCCCCCCCCCCCCCCCCCCGGTCGAAGGGTCCCCCTATTTGGATTATGCGCTTTTTTCAAGGATGATAACGAATGAACATGGAAATCCGTGTAAAGCAAGAAAAAGATTCCGTACAGATGTGTCAATCATCATCAAATCTCTGCATTTGTTAGAAAATTTCCATTTCCCGATAATCATCACGTCTCTGCATGTGGTAGAATTACTTAGTTTTGATGTAGTATATCATTGCACACATGAAAAAATAGGCATTGCCGAATCCAACACCTGGCCAAACCTTGCCGTGGTGAAAGATAGAAAGTTGCGTAAGGGGTGTCTGGGGGGCGAAGCCCCCCATAAGTTACGGATAGATACTTATTCGTGGCCCCTCGGTAAGTCTCGCCCGCCCGCCCCCCTCGTTCGTAAGGCCACCTCTGCGCTGTAGCAAATATCAAAATGAGAGATTTGAAAGTTGAATCTGGTTTCATATGAGCAACAGTTGAACATGGGTCGGTCGACCCCAAGGAACATACGAACGCAGTCGCTCGGGGCATGGCTTGTCTTTGCCCACGCAGTGGCTCAGCGGGAATATATAGGTAATATTCCCGAGTCTCGACGCGGAGATTGGCGCTTCGGCGCGCACAGCAGCAACGCAACTGAGCCCGGAGGAGCTGGTGTGAGTCCCGGCGAGTGAGCGTTTTTTGTTCTTTGTAAGGGGCGGAAACCCGGCCCAGTGCTCTGATTGTCTTACTCTAAGTGAAGAAATCCAACTGAACACGGATAAACGGCAGGAGTAAGTGGTAACCCGTCGGTCGTCGCAATAATCAGTACACACTACACAAGAAGTAGCTTCTTGTTTCAAAACGGTTGGTGACCCCTGCTCCAGTAGATAGCTGGGTTTGAAATGCATACATCTTCCCCTCAAGAAAAAACATTCATAGGCTATTTTATGGGAACAGGCATTTCGGAGCCGGTCATTACCGCGCCACGATCCCACAACACACCAAAAGACTTATGCAGTTTCGGCCAACACGCAACTCCATGGGATGAGATACCAAAAAAACTTAGGGTATTTGTCCATTGTCAATAGCCGCGCTCGGTGGGCGTGACTAATAACTCCTGTCCTTCCAATCTGGGCCCACAATGCAAATGTCACCCGGCGCATCCACAAAGGAATAAAGCCATGACAATTTTTGTGTGCGTCTCACAAAAGATATTCTTTTAGTCTGCTACGTTTGGGCGAGTAAAATATCTATTGATTATACAACAGACTGGAGGTCGCGAATTAACAACATACAATAAAGTAATTATAACAACATGCCAGATGCTGTGATTATGAATCACGTGCCCCAGCTCTATAGATAAATCCGACTCTCGGGGCTGAGAGAGGTTATAAATCAGGGGTCGCCAACTCAAAATGGGTCGCGGGCCCCTTTCCGAACTTGATCGACGCCGCGGGCCGCACAATTGTAACGTCGGCAACTTAATACTTGGCACCTGATTAGCTATTAGCAAACGTGAAAAGATACCATATTGACTACATCAATGTAACCTGCTGTTGTCTACCATGTGGGGTACATATTGTTGAAAGGAATCACTGCTTTGCATTAATACAACTCTATCAAATATATGTATTGATTATAGCTTGATGTATATTCTGTAGTATGCGCCGCATCCGATATCTGGTCGCGCTTTCTTGCAACCGGATGCACTCGGATTGACCATACTATTCCAACTCTTCGACGAACTTCAACAAAACGCCTCTAAACATCAATATGTGTGTATCAGTAGGTTATTGGCAATTTGGTAATTAAAATGAGTTTGCGCAGTATGCTATTTAATCTACGACGGTCATTCTGTTGATGTGAGTCATGAGGTTTTAGCAGTAGGCTAATGAAGCGAAACTGCCTCATAGTTTTCCTAATTTGAAAATAAAATAATAATTAGGTTATTAACTAATTTCCAAATTTAGAGGTTTTGCGGACCCCCTGAAAGTGCTTCGCGGAACCCCGGTTGAAAACCATTGCATTGTGTTGCACATGACTTGCTAATTGCTAGTGTAAGGGAGAGGTGGAATCAGTCTCATTGTCCTGTCGTCTTTAGTGAGCTCGGTATAAGAAATGTCAAAACCATTTTTTAGCGCAGAATGGTGATATTGAATGCGAGGGAATAAATCTTTGAGTAAACGATGACGATTTATAATTAAATTATTTAGATCAATCAATCAAATCATTTAGAAATACAATAATGATATATATTTTCGGAAATCTGAAATCATGTCGCGGGCCGCAAAAACACCCTTGGCGGGCCGCGTGTTGGTGACCCCTGTTATAAATGAATAGTAATATAATGCAATTACCAATATTATTGACGAAATTCAATTTTGAAAATTGACCAACGGTTGTACAGGGGGACGAATTGCTGTTTTGGTTGAATTGCTGATTCTAGCTACAACCCATAACATAACATGGTTGGGTTATATTTTTATCTGAACAAGTCACACACAATGTACAATGCGATAAGACACAATGCGATGTCATGAACAGATAGGAGGATGTAGAACGACACGCATCAGTAGCGATCCTTTACTCTAACATCCACCTCGGCCTAGAGTGCCCGATGTCACAGTTCTTTTTCGATGTTGATCTATTTGAAGCCCCGGCCCTTTCTACTAGTTCTTTTCCATTCATTGTGAGTGCTTTCGTTCGTCGGGTCTTTTTCTGGGCTTTTTTGTCGCAGTAAGAACGGCAACGGCAGGGGAAGAGGAGCCCAGATAAACCTCCGGCGGGAATCGAACGAGGTTCGCCTGCGTGCTGGGCGCTTATCGTAACCACTACACTATCTCCCTATCTCCCCTGCAACCCACGCTCACATGTCAGGCTATATAAGCGGATGGTTATGGCGGCAGGTCCAAATGCTAAGTAACGAACTGTGAAATAACGATTGACGCCCGTTTCAAGTAGTTATATGAGAATAAGATATAGTGAACATAAAAATTCTGACTTCAACTTAATACATATACTGTGAGCTGCTTTTACGAGAAACGGCTAATCACGGCTCGGTTATGATAAATATCAGCAGCTGTTTATTTGTAATGCTTCGTTGTGGAAACTGCAATGTTTTATTCGACGAGTACAAAATTCCGAATCTTCGTCAGGTGCACGTGCGTACGTAGGCCTGCTGCTCGCCAAGCAGCAACGGTAAACTGCGTTTAACCAAGCAAAACCAAACATCAATACATAAGTTACTATTTGAAACTATATAAGCAGAGTGGTGATCAATATCCTGCTGCGAGGTAGGGGCTTCTGTAGTGTATTCAGTGGTGGCCTTACGATTGGGGGGGCCCTAGGCGAAACTTCCGGGGGGGGGGCCTTCTTATCTATATTATCGCAACTTCTGGGGGGCTACGCCCCCCAGACCCCCCTCACTAGCCCTTAACAATACTTTTATTTTTCTACACCACGTATACACTGTTCCGGTAGTGCTTTGTCTGTACATCATGTTGAAACTTTCAGCATATAAAAGAATTATAATGTCATGCCACAGTACAATAAACGACTTGGCATATTCGAAAACAAGTGACTCAAGTGAACTACAGCGCGTGCCCAGACCCACCTATGTAGAAGAATTATGGGATGTAGCATGACATAATAGTATAACAATAAGGCAACTGCACGCCAAATATACCACATAAATCCAGAAAGCTGTCGGCTGACATTAGTAATAAGCCAGCACACCACGTCAAGGTTTCAGCCAGGTGCTGGATTGGGCCTATCTTTTTGCTACAAAGAAAATTTTGTTGCATGATAAGGCATAAAAGCAAAATGTGCGGCAATGTGGTACAACACCAGTAATACCACAGGAACACATCAGTACTGGTATCACCTGTGAAGAGCTAGTTCCATGATCTGTAAGTATATAGCTTTCAATACAACATTCATTGTAATATAATATTTATTGAACTCGGATAATTTTTGGGTGCCTCTCTTCAAGAGTTAACTGCACACCTAAGGGATTTAAATAGATTTAAAAGCAAAATCAAATCGGCAAAGTATGACGCAACAATCAAAATCACAAACCATGATATTAGCATTGTAACAATGACAACAACAACAAACCTTGAAGTATACGGACGTACGGTACTATAGTAGCAGCGCAATTTGTAAATAAACAGTTACACACACGAAACAACACGCACTAATGAAAAAATTGTAAGTTATAGAAAAAAATTTTTGTCTGTAAGAACTTGCCTGGTTGGATTAAATCTAAAACGCCACAACTAGCATAGACAAACGACCACTACAATCAAATACAATATACGTATTTGAAAGCACTATTACATCATTCAAGTCTACAAGGCAATATAGTTGGTGGAAAAACAGCATCATTGTAACAGCTGTCCCAGCAGGGTGCCAGTAATCGTCTCACGCACCCTTTCACCTAACCTCTTTTCCCACGACCTTAATCTCGTATCGATAAAGTAGTCTGCGAAGCACAAGCCACGTGCTTTGAGAGAATGCCAGTGTAGCGCCGTAGAGCGTGTGTTCGCGAGTCAGTCGCAGAGTCGTACACATACAATTAGATACATCTAACTTTGTTCTTTCTATATTCGTTATTATATTGCAGTATGATTTGAACCTGATATATCAACAAGTTTCTGACCACTATTACTACTATTTGGCTGTTCTGTGCTATAAAGAAAGCTCCTTGGATCTGCGTGTGTGATCAGGATTGCAAGAGTATACTCAGAGCTGTCATTAGTCAGTGACTAGTGCGTACAACAGGAACTGTAAGCTGTAGCGTCGACTCCAATCAAGCACTATACCAGCGCGTCTTGCAACAAGCCGTTGCAGCGACCGCTACAATCATCCTCAATTTGTGCAGAACATTCCTGAGCTGAAATAGATGGTTAAATATTTGTGTCGCAGTTCAAAATTTGCATTGTCACTTTCTTTCCAAATCTGAACCACTTCCTTTTCTGAGATCCTGACTTACATTTAGCATGTACTCGCGGCATTGTAACAGATACTTGACTGCAGTAATTAGGAGATACTGATGCTACCAATTACAACATAACATATAACTGAGTGATACCAAACTCATCGTAGCTAATGAAAGGTACGGTTGTCAACTGACGAGTGCGCCTTACTAAATATGCTGTTTACCGAGTCACATTTATATTGAACTGGTAGCCCATTTCAAGAGTGTAATGGTCAAAATTGTCTTATGCAACACCTGATCTTAGGGCAAATTTTGGTTGCAGTCAAATCCGTGGAAAGTTGCACATATTTTTCATAAAAGTTGAAGTAAAAAGTTGCATTCATTTTTCATTTATTTTTCACTAAAGTTACACTAAAAAAGTACATTTATGGATAAGTGTCTTGACATTATTAAGGTATGAGATACTCGAATCGATGCGTATCCAAGGCACTGTCGCGAAACTCAGTGTTGGCGCCTTCAACAAAATCAATAGCCTGAAAAAATTGACCCAGTAGTAGGCTAATATAATTTACGGCGGTCTAGCCTGAATGTATGTCAACTCAGAAATGACCTCAAATTTAAACGACAGTGATGATAATCAAGCGATCTATTTACATAAAGTACCAAATATTTCCAGTAAAAAGTGAGTTGCATGAAAAATCGAAAAGCTGCAAAAAGTTGCTTGAAAAAATGAAGAAAAGTCGCAATATAAGATTCCTCGTAACAGCTTAAAACACCATACTACATAACTTCCGAGTATTTAGGAAGCTGCCAGAAGCTGTAAAAAAAGTTGCAAAAACTTGACTTGTGATCATTTAATTCTTTCCTCTGCCCTGCTGAAATTGATTCCATTGCTAATTGTTTGGTCACATTTTGGTCTTTTTCTGTGACATCACATTAAATTATCAACCTCACAACAAATTGAATATATGTAGCCTTTCGTACACCTTTCTCAATGATAGCCATTCAAACCTTTCAAGTATCGACATAGATTTTTGAGGCATAAAATATCAGGCAGCAGGCCGCTAGAAACTGTCCTGCATGCAAGATGCAAGATGTATTGCATATCTATCTATAGTACACCACCAATTAAAAGACATCCACCTGTGATAAAAAAAAACACTTTCTGACAAAACCATAAACACTTTCTAACTGACTGTACCGGGTGCACATTGAGCATGGTAAAGCTTTGAAAATACGCTGCTAATCCGCAGACAAGAAATGAACAAATTTACCATCATGACAACCCTGAGAATGAATTTCCATTCAGAAAAGGCCCAATTCACAACAAGAGAATGGCTCAGTAAACAACAATATATAGGCTATAATAGCCTATGCTTTCATTGGCTTTCAAATGACTATTTCCTTTGATATTTTGGATATTCAGGCTCAGTGTGGACACGGTTCATTATCAATTAACATACGGTATCATATGAAAGCTGGCATCAAGAGCTAGCAAGTAGAATCTCACAAACTTATACTGGAAAATTTTGATGCACTGAAATATACACTGCTGCCACTAGGAAATATATACTCAATAATAATTCATTCCATGTTACAATATGACCTCATTAACATAAAATCGAAGTAGGCTCTTTTAACAAGCACAGAAATTCAATTATCAAACACCGTTTACAAGACAATATTCTACATGGGTAGGCCTACATGTATTTTCACGGTTTTTCGCAAAATGATAAACTAAAATTGGCATAAATGGAGGGGGGGCTCATAAAATCAAAGTAAGCTCTATTAGCAGGTGCAGAAATTTAATGATCGACTACTGTTTACTGTACCATATTCTGCATGGGTACATATATTTTCACGGTTACTCGTAAAATGACAACTAAAATTCGCATAAATGTAAGGGGGGGGGGGGGCTCATAAAATCAAATTAAGCTCTTTTACCAGATGCAGAAATTTAATGATCGACGGTTTACGGTATCATATTCTACATCGGTACATACATTTTCACGGTTATTCGCAAAATGATAACTAAAATTCGCATAAATTTAGGGGGGCAGGCTCATAAAATCGAAGTAAGCTCTTTAAGCGGATGCAGAAATTCAATGATCGACTACTGTTTACGGTACCATATGCTACATGGGTACATGTATTTTTACGGTTATTCGTAAAATGATAACCAAAAATCGCGTAAATGAAGAAGGGGCCCCCCTCATAAAATAAAAATAAGCTTTTAGCAGGTGCAGTAATTTAATGATTGACTTCTGTGTGCGGTATTACATTCTACATGGGTACATGCATTTTCAGTTATTTGCAAAATGATAACATTTGCGTAAATGTAGGAGGGGGGGCCCTTTAGCTAATGGCAAAATAGATAGAGATCATCAAATCAAAGTGAGCTCTTGCAACTAGCGCAAAAATTTAATGATCGACTACTGCTTACGGTACCATATTCTAAATTGGCGCATGGATTTTTGTGGGTATTCGTAAAATGATTACTAAAGAATGAGATTTGATGATTGACCTGTCTTTACGGTACAATACCATATTCTTTATGGATACAAGGATTCAGCGGTTATTCAGAAAATGGTAATACTTGAAAAAAAGCGCGTAAACCGGAGAAATAGTTGGAAAAAGCGCGTAAACCGAGGAGGGGGGGCCCTCGAAAGCGCGTAAATCAACCAGGGGGGGGCCCTAGGCGACCGCCTACCTCGCCTACCCCAAAAGCCACCACTGAGTGTATTGATAACCTGATATACACCACGGGAGGTGTTCTTACAATCACACTACAAAGTTTACTATGTGTGGATACTTCTTAAGCCTGGAATAGACGATCCGTAAACGCGTCCGTATCTTTCTCTCCTTATTTCTCTTCTCAAACGGATGCGTGCGAGAGAGAAGAGGGACGAGGAAAAAATGAGGAGCAGAAAGAGCAAAAGTGTGAGGACCCGCACGCGTTCGCTTCCACGCGTATTTTCCATCCGTTCAGCAAGCAGATCTGTCTCAGTAGTGATCGTACATCGCACTTCCTGAAGTTGCAGTGATTAACCATGCGATTTTATGCTATTTTCAGTTGTAAAACAAAATGAATAATATAGAAGACGAGAATCTGATTGCTGCTGTGTATAGAGCTGTACAATCACACCAATCCAGACTACTATAACAAGGTAGCCAGGAACACAATTTGGCGTGATATTGTTCTGTGATATGGACTTGAAGATATGTGAAGTCTTTGCATGCTCGGCATAGTACACATCGACATTCGGAATCCAACGGGGGAAGACATAAAAGCAGCCAGAACACCTAAAAGTTTAACATTTTTCTTCCTAAGGCTTCATATTTTAACCACTTTTTTGAAACGGGGCATACTTCGAAACCAATGAACCCTCAAGCTCAAACACCAAAGCGACAATAATCTCATGCTCGATAAACATTTGTGAATATTACCAACAGTCCCAACTGTGCAGTGTGCAGGTGATGATCACGTGAAAGTCACGGCTGAGCGCATGTTGTTTACTGCCCTTGCGATGACGCAATCCCACTATCTCACCAATTCCACTGAACGCATGCGCTCCGTACGGATCGTCTATTCCAGGCTTTACGCAATGATGAGCGGAGTTCATACTTATGACGTAATAATGAGTCAGTGGCGTTTGAAAACAGATGTTTGTGCTTTCGCTAACGTGGTACATTATCTCATTCTTGTTCACGAATATTCAGTTTATGTCATAGTCCTTGTACAAACAAAAAGTAATCGTTCTTTCATCATCATCATCATTGGTTTATTAGCAATTTTATCACTTCAATACACCACAAAAAATGCGATACACTGAATAGACAGGAAGATGTCGAAGCGACTTGGATTTGTCAATGGAATCGGACACCCACCTTGGCCTAGGCGTAGTAAAGAGGAGGCATGCACACTGAATGAAAGTAAAGAATACAGTATAGAAAAAGAAAGCGACAAGAAATAGGGCGGCATGTCATGGGAAGCGAGATCGATAGGTCAGTCGTGGTCCGGTAATCTTGAGGATGGACTGTATTTATTTAGTAGTAATTGCTTGTATTTCGACTTGAATGTGGACATGCTCGTCGACTGTCGGATGGCCGGCGGGATACTGTTCCACACATCAGGTCCGGCATATTTGATGGAGCGATGATCTTTTCGGTCGATCATATGATATTTGGACGACGTGGACGCGCGTGTGTTGTACTTGTGCGCTTTTGATTCAGAGGTAAAGAAGTCATTGAAATATTCGGGGCAACGACCGCAGTGAAACTGATACATAAACTTGGCGATTTCTTTCATAAAAAAAATCGATTAGATATGGAAAGTAGTCGATTACGATTACGATTACTTCAGATTTTTTTCGAATGTAATCGATTGCGATTACATTACTTCAAAATGCTGTAATCGTCGTAATCGATTACGATTACTAATCGCGATTACCCCATGTCTGCAGTCGTTATTATGGATAGGCATATATAGTATATGTTAGGGATGGTGTGAACGTGAGGTTCACGTTCGCGTACTGTGTTTGAACCTCGCAAATTCAGAGGTTCACGTTCACGAACGAACCTTGGCTAGGTTCTGCACTGTTAACATTTTTCATATATTACACTTCATTATAACATCTTTGGTTGAAACTTATTGCATTTCAAATGCGGGTCACTCTATGCATGGCGCTGGCAGCATAAAAAAATCAACACTAAACGAGCATGCACCTTGAGAATCTCAAAAATTTTACTTGCTTTGTTACAAAAAATTGCTCGAAATATCCAGCTTTCCGTTTGTGAATATTTAGTGACTCTCTGCTGTGACCTTGACCGCATTAACACGACATCAAGAGCCAAATACACTGCATGCTTATTCAACAAATCAATAAAATTGATATCGTGGTCTGATGTAAATCAGTGCTCTTCAACCTTTTTCGTCGTGGTACACCCTTTTAACGTTTACTCGATACTCGTGCACCCCTGACCACATAACTCACTGATTCCGCATATAAGCCTAATCTAGGGGTGTTCACTGTTCAAACTACTTGCTACTCACGGACGTGCTTGGATTTGATATATAGCATGAGGCCTCATTCCGGCGGAAAGTCGTCATGGCCCATCTGGACGTCATATGCTAATGTTAAATTGGTTTCTGGGAACTTCACACCGCGGAGAGCCCTTGTGGTGTTCTGTGTCATCACTGTTTTTTGAGGTATACATTGCGTATAAAAGTTTTAAATTGTAGCAGGAGAACACCCCTGCATGCTTGCCATCTATACACCAAATACTGGATTCTCCGACTAGTCGTGCGAAGCGCAAAAACATTTACCATCTCGGGGGTAAATTTCGTCGATAATATTGTCAGTTTCATATATTAATGTCCAATGTTTGTCCATTATTATCAGTCAGCGTGATCAGATTAACCAACATAGCTGATGAAGGGTGTCTTTGAAAATGCTGGGCACAAAATTATCGATGATGCATCTTCGGGTTTTTATTAATCACTTTGTTGCCTGTTTTTATTTTTTGACCTCCCATCAGGTTTCTAGGCATATAGTCGAAATATATATTGGAATCGGCCAAACGTACTTGAAAAATCTCTATTTGCGGGACTCACATGAGGCGCGCACTCGGTATTTCTTCATGGGGTACATCATTTTCCTCTGCGGTTCGCATTTGTACGGTGGACTCAGATTACACTATTATATTAAAAACAAAAAATCCACGTCGCCCTCAATCGAGAAAAGCGTGAATGAAATTTTCAAGTTGAAAATCTCTTGAAGATTCAAATTCAAATTGCATATTGACGGACGCCAACACACGCAAAGTTAATTACCTGCAGAGAGCCGAATAATTATTGTTTAGCCGCTGCATGCGAACGTACGTCTGCAGGTTGGCCGCCTCCAGCCTGTTGAAATAAGGATGAACGAGGTTGTAACTAGGGCTGGGCATAATGATTCGAGTACTCGAATCTGAATCGAGTAGTAATTTTAATGATTCGAGTCGAGTAGTAAAATACGATTTTTTCGAGTACTGAAATTATACGCTCCTCGCCGCTGAAAGTTAATTTATCAACCAGAATTATAGTTTCGATACTAATTTTCAGAGAGGAAGCCTTGAAACCTTGACTGGTCGCACCGTAGCATACAATACATATAGTACAAAGCTACAAACGTTACTGGGAATAACGCATTTCTGAAGTCATGATCATTCCACAACTTTGCCACCCGGTGAAATGAAATCAGTGTGGTTCAAAATATACCTAGCTATCTTTAATATGATGGATAATGGACATTACATTCTTTGTGGTGGCATAAAAGGTACTATATTTGTACTTTGAAATACTATTTTCGGTTATGACGTCATAATAAGTGATACTCGATTACTCGACTCGACTCGAAGCAAAATGCGTGATTCAGAATCGAATCACCCGGGAACTCGATTTTGCCCAGCCCTAGTTGTAACGTACTTGAAATGCTTAATACTAATCAGGGCTCGAAGTTACCGGACCAACATTCTCAACCTCGACCCACCGAGACCGGCTGGCTACTGCCGGCCCTGCAATTATGTACAATACGCTATTTAGACAAGAATCATTATAGACAGATTTCGCAAGCGAAACACATCAGCACGTCAACACGTCAACTCCATCCTGTTCTACTCCAAAAGGAATCGATAAATCCATTACCAACGTTTAAATAAGGAGAAGCATTTGCTTATGACATCAGAAAAGGAATGTAATTGTGCGAAATACATGTTCTGAGGTATAAACTGCCTATTTATTGTGATAGCTAGTCATTGGTCAATTTTAATGCGAATCTGGTACACCCCATCTGACTGGTACACCCTTTTAATATTTTGGTACACCCTAGGGCAGGGGTGGGCAAACTTTTGAGCTCGCGGCCGCATTCAACATCTGAATCCATTCGCGGGCCGCACTATATACAATTGGGATTATAAACCAAAACGCAATATTGGAATTTAATTATATAGTGAGGACATGGAGATAATATGCTTATTTAAAACAATCCAAACATTGCTTTGATGCTATCGAACACGCGTCAGAAATAGTGGCGAGATTTTTGGGGCTGGTCGACCTCATTAACCAATTTGTCAAAACTGTAGAGATGGAAGTTGGTTGTCCCTATTCTTAGAACAGGATTGAATTTTAAATCTGTGAGCAGCGATATGTTTATAGATTTACTAATTCCACTTTTGGTTCAGTTCCATGACATGTATGCTTCAAACACGCTTCTACTATGTGTGGATAAAATATAAATACACTGATTCTACGCATACAGAGAACGAGTCTACCTAAGACACGTTCGAATCGTTTTTTTTTTCTAAGCACATCACTGAAATAATTAAAACTGGAGTGGCCAATCTGAAATCATACTCGTGATCCGAATTAATTATGTCAGTCTCGTTTAGGATTTCTGTGATGTTAAGCAGGTAAAACCTTTCAAACTGCGTGGGCCGTGAGATCGGGCTGTCGCGCTAGAAATTAAACGTAAAAATGACATAGGAAGTAATTACCCTATAACAGTGGTTCTCACAATTTTTAAGACACGCCCCCCTTATAATGGTAAAAGATTTCGCGTCCACGTATTACCGTCATATCACAAAACGCAACTAGGATGCTAGCAAACCTTACGGGTAGTTTGATGGCATGGAAGGTTACGATTGCGGATGAGAGAATATTAAATATGAAATTCAGGCTAAATACAGAGCAATAACTATGAATAGGAAGTAAATCGCACCCAGCGCGAAATTTTTTTTCAGTCGAGTTCAGCTTAAGGCCCCCTTGCGAATGCTTTCATGCTAAGGGGGGTGCGCCCTCCAGTTTTGAGAGCCACTGCCTTCGATTTATCATGGAGAAATATCCTAAAAACAAGTTCAATCAAGTCCCTGCATTAATTGGACTTTTAATAACCAATATCTTTATCAAGTTTCTTTAGACTCTCGTGGGCCGCACAGAACGGTTCGGAGGGCCGCATGCGGCCCGCGGTTTGTCCACCCCTGCCCTAGGGTGTACGAAACACCCGGTTGAAGAGCACTGATGTAATTAATCCAGCAGGGCTCAATCTTGATTTTATATTTTTATTGTATCATAAAAACCAAGTCCTTGCGATTGGCTTGGCTACTGCTGTATTACTTGTTAATGGGGTGATTCGTAACATCGGTAGCAGGTACAGAAACCCATTTCACTATAGATAACTAACCTACGGATAGATACGCAACACCCGTCGTCACGCTTGCTTGCTCGGTGGAAAATACTGCTCAGCAATCTGAACGCAACGTAATTGCTACTCCCATAGCTGACGACCCGAGCGCTTAAATTACATAAAGTTGATCTTATTTGAAAGCTACTTTTGTACTGATTCCGAAAATATACATTAAACTTTCATCAAAGCAAAGTAACCAGCCCGAAATAGCCTTCAAAGTCTGAAAATCGGCATTGTTTCAAACAATCGCAGCGACGCACCACGATGACCATAACAATGACCCCTGCGTGGCTGCGATTGTTCGGAACAATACCGATTTTCAGACTTTGAGGTGTATTTCGAGACGGTTCCATCGCCCTTAACAGATTTTAATGTATATTTTCGGTATCAGTGCGACAGAAGCTTTCAAATAAGGTCAAATTTATTTAATTTGAGCGCTCAGGTCGGCACCTACACTGTAAAAAGAATTCTTGTAAAATAGCTTGTAACGAGCTAATAAATGCTTGATACAAGCTCGATGGAGCTTGTAAATGCCAAATGCAAGCATATAACAAGCTGTCATAGGTCGGTGCTTGTAATTGTGCTTGTAAATTGTTTATTTTCTGCAAGAAGAATGAACAAAAATAGCAGTCTGTATACTCACTCAAGATTCGTCACAGACACGACAACACACCCCAGACACCATAACACACCACAGACATGCCCAGACACGATGTCTGAGTGTCAACACAGTTCGCACACGCCCCCGACATGCCCCAGACATGTCACAGACATGATGTGCGATCGAAAACGCAGTTCGAACTTACTCCAGACATGCCTCAGACATGATTTCTTACTGTCAACGCATTTCGAACACACCCCAGACATGTCCCAGACATGATGTTCGAGTGTCAACAACAGTTCGAACACACCCCTGACATGATGTTCGATTGACAACGCAGTCCGAACCTATCTCCAGACATGCCTCAGACATGATGTCCGAGTGTCAATACAGGCCCAACACACCCCAGACATGCCCTAGACATGACCCAGACAAGATGCTCAAATGTAAAAACGCAGTCCAAACACATCCCAAACATGATGTTCGATAGACAACGCAGTCAGAACCTGTTTCAGACATGCATCAGTCATGATGTCCGAGTGTCAACGAAGCTCGAACACCCCCCCCCCCCCGTCGACATGCGCTGACATGTCCCAGACATGATGTTCGAGTGTCCACCGCGCTACAAATACCCCCTGACATGATGGGTGATTAACAACGTGGTCCGAACCTATCTCCAGACAAGCCTCAGACATGATATCCGAGTGTCAATACAGGCCGAACACACCCCAGACATGCCCTAAATGTGTTCCAGACATGATGCTCGAGTGTCATAACGCAGTCCGAACACATCCCTACCATGATGTTCGATAGACAACGCAGTCCGAACTTACTCCAGTCACGCCTCAGACATGATGTCCGAGTGTTAACGCAGTTCGAACACACCCCTGACAAGCCCCTAAGATATGTGAATTGAAACGTTGTTCAAAAACACCCAGACATCATATCCGACAATAGGAAAATGCACAAGACACAAAATACGATGCGATTCCAATGTTACTATTTTTCATTATCTTCCTTTTGGTCATTATATTTCAATATAAACTCCCAATTCACCCTGTTTGCACAAAATAAATCCGCCGGTTTTGGTTGAGCGGTTTATCAAAAAGGCGCGAGAACAAAACGAGGAAGGATTTGGATTTCGATTTCAAATAATCGCAATTAATAATTTTTATCTGATTCAAGAACAATGGATATCGATTTTAGATTAATTTTACGATCAATATATGTAGAAATGAACTTGAAATGTCACATAACTTTACACTTCAACGTGTTATTCGGATCAGAAGCCTACCTTTTATTGATTTGGACTTGGATTTTAATCTCGAATTCGTAACAGGATTTGGATTTTACAATATTATATCAGACCATTTCGGCGCGAACGCGAATGGCGAAACCAGCCAGTTTTTTGGTGGTGCAGGTTTTTTACGTTTTGGTTTCTCCGTTTATTGCAACTTAGGATGAGTCTGTGGCTGTGTCCTACCGAATGTTGCGATGGTGTAGAGTCGTTTCCCAATAGGAGGTCCTTATTATCTCACCTGAGGCGGTTCCACCGAGACGAAAGTAGCTTCCTGTGCAAAATTGACTGCTGCAACCGGACGTTTGGTACGTACAAGAGTTATGAGGTACATGTTTATCGAATGCACAAAGAAGTACTAGAAAATTCAACAAAAACGACAGACAGCAATAGTCAATATATTGTTTGTCAATGCCGAGTGCTTCTTTTGTACTAAATTGATAAAGTCTATTCAGTTTATCAATCATTTTCATAGTTACTCTGTTAAAGAAGATGGCGTTCGTGTTTTTCGTCCTACAGACTTGATGTATCATGAACCACAGCAGATATATGTAATCAATGACATTAACCTGATGAGGTTACGTCGCGGCGTATATCACTGATCAATATTTGTGATTTGATGTATTTCAGGTTATTGAAATAGTCTTGATTGCTATGGCCAACGCTGAAGCACAGTTAAAGTTGAAGGTGACCTATGGTGACCGTTAAAAAGTGTTTAGAGTAACCTCTGTATTAGAAGTGAAAACTGCTGTATTACATAAATTTCCTGAAGTTCCCGCTGACAATGCCAACATTGAGTACCATGACAAAGATTTTGGCTGGGCTGAATTTGATTCTGATGTGGAACTATGCAGTGGCGATATTTTGAAATTGAGTGAAAAAAAATCATCAGGTAATTTAGTCTCATATACAATTGCCATAATATACATGCTTCGTTACTTGATATTTTTGTCTTGCAGAGCCTTCGAAAGTGACAGATTTGCTTGGTGCTGGTGTTCGTAATTCAAATTGCACCAGTAATGTGGATGTATCATTGACTGAAGAGCAGACGAATAGTAAGTTTTATGCCACCTACTGCAGGACCGGCCAACCCGTGGCCCGCGGGCTACATGTGAATAGTGTGGATAGTGGCCCGCGCAACGGTTCGTCGCTTGCATGTGGCCCTTCTGCCGAAAAGGTTGGCCACGCCTGACCCACTGTTTGACGGTGTATAGCAGTGTTCCCAAATACATTCTTACACAATGTGTAAGTGACATTCACAATTACAAATTCAAATTACAAACCACGCCATAGTTTAATCAAGAATATGAACACTGACAGCTAAGTATAGCTTTCTAGTTCCGGCGTTAAAATGTAGTCGTGTTGCGCAACGTTATCTTACAGCCGAATACTTTGAGAATGGAGAAGTCGATCAATATTTAGATTTTTCGGGATCAGTGTGACAGTAACGTTCGATTAATATCAATTATTTTAAAATTTATCTCCCCCTCCCAGTCGCCTTGTTTGTAGCTAGCGCTTCCTTTGGGAACCAGAATTTTGTCTCATAAGTGATATTTCAATTGCAGGAGATATGTGCAGTGGTCTGCGAAATTCAGAACAAGGCGTTGATGCTTCATCATTCATGAATGATCTGGAGCCCTCTACATCTATAACTGATACGCCATTGATGGATGCTGAAGAATGTACTAAAAAGCCTCAAAGATGTTCTGACCACAAGTATGAGGTGTGCCTTCCTGCTTATCTGCACAACGAGGTGGAAAAACTGGAGTCAAAAAGCGACTCGAGGCCAAGGTTAAGAAGAGCAATTGTGGACCATCTGTTCTACGATCTAACGAAACACTTTGGGTATTGGCTGTTAAAGTGATCTATATTCTAGTGCAGCGTTTTTCAACGTGTGGGGTTGGTCGCAAAGGGTATAATTTTGGGCTCTGCACACAATCTGGTCGGTTCTATTACTTCCTTATTCACAGACTAACGCTTTGTGACAACCATAGTCCTCTGTACTCACGATATACTGAATGAAAATACTGGAGATGACCCGATACCAATTTTGGTGCATTCAGCTTCTTGACTATGTAACTTTCGTCCACTTTTCATTCAGACTTGACGTGCCACCGTATACAAAAACTCTGGCATGTACAGCTCTAGTGCAAGAATATAAAGTCCTGAGATCAAGCTTGGCAGATGAAGATCATTATCTTCCTGCATGGGTGAGTTTTGAAGCTTGAAGTATGGTAGTGCTACATCGGGCCGACCGACTTTCATCTCTATAGTTTTGACAAATTGGTTATTGAGGTCCGCCAGCCTATGAAATCTCGCCACTATATGTTTCTGACACGTGAGCGTCAAAGCAATGTTTGGCTTGTTTTAAATAAGCACATATGTTATCTCCATGTCCTCACTATATAATCAAATATCAATATTGCGTTTTGGTTTATAATCCCAATTTTATATAGTGCGGCCCGCGAATGAATTCAGATGTTGAATGTGGCCCGCGAGCTCAAAAGTTTGCCCACCCCTGTGCTACACTCTTTAAAATCCGTAACATTTTAGCACGATTGGAAAAAGAAACTCGATAACAAAATTTTTAACGAACGTCGGAAAGTAGAAAATCCAGACGATCCGGTTCTCATCGCAAATAGAATAAAGTATGGAAGACCTGGTCCACGGAGACGGCTCCATACTGAAGAATCCGACACGAGCAGCCCTCGATGCAAGAAACCCCGAAGTTCTGGTCTTCCTGCTAACGAAGTAGGAAATTACTATTTTCGTGACTTGTCGGTCGGGAACCGCTGATTCATATATTAATTAAAAATTTCAGGTCGGAGAATCTTCGAACAATGAGGAAAGCTTCGCCGAACATAAGTCAATCATATTATCGGAATCAAATTCATCTAACCCAGCCAAGGCAAGGCTTATGAAAGCAATGAAAGCCACTTTCAAAAGGCGTCGGTTCGATATAGAAGACGGGAACATGCCAACTGCTGACATTCTTGTGGAGTATCCCCTTCTCAGAAATTCATATTGGGTAAGAAGCAATATCATCGGTTTGATTTCTGTTTAACGGTCACTGATAATGTTTCAGCTATTGGAAGAAATGAAGCTGATTAACAATGGTCTAGATATTCTGGACAAGATCAAAGAAAATAAATTCTCCAAGCATGCAAGAAGAATCAAGTGGGATCGCTTGTCAGCCGACATTGTAGATGTGATAGGTACAATGCTTTGAATATACAAATTATTGGACAACTCAAAATATGAATTTGTGTTTTTTTCATATTCCGCAGAACTCAATTGGATGCTCGGTATACCTTCAATGTTCAACGAATCCTATGACAAATTCTTGGTTATAAACAAGGTTTGTACCAAGTACATGTCGACATTGCATTGCTATAAAATATACTTTACTGCGCTGATAATAGGCTCACAGCTAGATATGTCAGTATAAGTCGGTGGCGGCTAACCCGTGGCTTGCGAGATGGTTGTGTATGGCCCTCGAGGTAATTCTCGAAACATCGGGTAAAATAGCAAGGCCTGCCAAAATTTGATTGGTCTGACCGCGAAATTTGATGATGACTAAAAAATCAGTTCCGACGCATTGGCGTATTTAGGGGCCAGCCACATTTATCGCAGATTTTCGTATATGACCATTAAGTAGAATATCTCGCAGCAGATTTATTCGACTTGATATTTTTCTTGGCACTTCGCATGATTTCTTGTCACTCGATTTTTTGCATTTAGTATTGGGGCCCTCCTGAAAATTAAAATACGCATCACTTACAGAATTGAGTCCAACTATATATTCGCAATTAGGAGATACGTTGTGTCGTCCAACATGCGACTTCGCTTGTGTGCTCGCAGCGAGATCGTCGACGATGAAACTTTGCACAATAGGACGGAGGGATGTTCACCGAAACCTTCGATATTGCTATATCTAAACGCCGAATAATCATGTCCTTGCAAAATGAACCCAGTGGTATACAAAGGCAACCCTCAATATTTGCAAGTAACACATTTATTTATCGAATTCATTTGTTGTTTTTGAAAATATATCCCACCTAGCGCGATCACGACATGAATGCCCACAGAGTTCTCATGACATAATGTAAAATGTAAGTCTTATTTTTATGTTACCTAATTCGGTTGGCTCCTATCGGACGACTTAAGAAAGGTCATTAACATTCAAGTGGCCCACTCAATGGTTCCCAAATCTCTTGTGTCCCTTTGGCTGAAAAGGTACCCCTGGTATAAGTGCTGTCATAGTCATAATTTTGACCTAATACATCAGCCATTATTACTCTGATAGTATTATTGGCTATATAAGTTCATACTCTCTTTGCCTTTCAGTATACAGTTGTGTGCCCTCTTTTTTCAGGATAATCCAGAATCACCGCACCCAGTCATACATCTTGACACTCGACAAACCAAGTGGACGGTGCACTTCGACGGGCTAGTGATAAATGACGTAGTAGATTTCACACATGCTTTAGCTCTCATCCTGTCAATACATTGGGTATTCAATATCCAGTTCGCACGTGGTGTGGATAAGACTCTACATTTCTTGTCCATCTGCATTGCAAAAATCAAAGGGCTGCATATGCCGTCTGCGGTCGCTTCAATGTGTGAAACAAATTGATTTGCAGTTTTTAAATTCATTTGATCATTGATATACAATGGTAAGTGTAAATAGTTTTGCTTTTTTGGGAGTGCTGAAGTAGATTTGGCCTCAAGTGATTATATTTTCAGCATACTTCATTACTTGACAATTCTGACGTTGTGAAGTAGAAAATAGGTTTGTACTGGACCTAATGATACTTTAGGAACTACATGAGTGCTTGTCAAGCCATTAGCTGCACTCCTGTGGAGCATGCTTGGTCTGCTGCAGGCTAAGTCATGCAAATATTTTTTGCACAATTTCTTTTTATACATGCTGCTGTTGATTTTCATATACTGTGCTTGAGCCTATTATGCTGTATATTTCCTGCTGATCTGCTGCTGTTAATCGGCTTTAAATAAATGAGCCTTTTCGCTATAGTTTTGTGAACAATCATGGCCGCCGAATGCATTGGGTCTTTCTGCCAGTACAGGTGTAAGATTTGGGTATAATAAGAGAGAGAAAAAGAGTGTTACAAGATATAGCTTGTACTGAGATTGCTATAGCTTGTACTGAGATTACTAGATTTAGCTTGTAGAGCTTGTAACGAATTACAAGAAAAATACTGTAAACTAGTAATCGATTACAAGAAAAATACTGTTAACTAATAATCGAATATACCATATTTTTTCCTGTAAATTTACAAGAATAATTTTTACAGTGTATGGGATTAGCAATTACATTGCGTTCCGATTGCTGAGCAGTATTTGCCTCCGAGCAAGCAAGCGTGACGACGGGTGTTGCGTAGCTATCCGTAGGTTAGTTATCTATAATTTCACACTCTGCTCGATATCAACGTAACAATTGTCAGACGCCGAATACATTGTCAGGTTTGTTTGTTTTGTGGTATTCATGGTGTTTGTCGACTACTATGGTCATTTACACCAGACCAATATTCTTCATTTTTATTCCATAACTGCCGACTTATAGCACGGTCGACTTCTAGGCTGGTTGTAAGACACCGCTTACGCCTAGAAAAACCTCCTACACCTGGGTATAAACATTCTGAAGTCGACCTCGGTCGGACTCGAACCCGCAACCAATTGGTGTTGCAGCCGCGGATTATACCACTGCGCTATCTCTTCACACACATTTTCCGTTCTGGCCTGGACCGTCAATGCGTAAGCTTATATTCCCTTGCAAGTCCTCGTCGAAATTGTATGCATAGCGACGCAACATATTGATTTTACGGTATTATTATATCATTTGATTGCCCCAGTTAATACATTTGACGACGTTTAAAACGTTAATATGTACTTCAGCATTGTGGCGTTATGTAGCTCGAGACGTCGCTAGGTATAGTGTACAATAATTTAGGCCATCACTTCACGTTCGCGTTCACACAGAACCTTTCAAAAAGGTTCGCGTTCACCCGAACCTGAACCTTTCAGAGGTTCACACCATCCCTAGTATATGACATGAATAAGTGCCGACCAACGATCCTCTATTGCAGGGGCGGGAAACATACGGCCCACGGACGGTTTCCCGTCTTACATGATTATATGGCCCGCGGCCCCAGTTTGCCGAGATTCCCCACTACTTGCTTACGTCAAATTTTAGTGACTGTATGTCATTACATACGTATGTGCGCAATGTGCGTGAACTTACGACGCACGACTTGCGCGTAAGTTCGTCGTAGCGAGAAGGCTTGCATTATCGGCATTTACCATGATAAATTTGGGTCACCGGGCTTATCGAACGCCTGGAAATCTTAATTATCGATTGCACCGTGTGTTAATTGATCATAGAGAAGCAGACATGGCGGCGGCTGTATGACAATGATGTTCGGAAATCCACATTGTTTTCGTCATTGTCGGCGACAAATGGCATTGAAATTACTTTCGTTGAAATACATTAATTAAAGACGATTTATTCTATGTATATGTGGATAAATGAGCGAATAATGTATCGATTCAGCAATCCGGCCCGCCAAGTATTTAATTTTCCGATATCCGGCCCGCCGACTGGAGAAGTTGCCCGCCCCTGCTCTATTGCGAAATGATTTTCCGCATAAAACGTTTCGGATCGGAAATCCCACCACGACAGCAATTTTGGTCATCAAGGGAGCAAGAGCTACTGCTTTGAAAGTAAATGGATTAAGTGTTCATCTTTATCGTAATACACAGAGACGCAAATTGATTGCAGATTGAGATTATTGTCGTAGAAATAAACAAAGCCATGTATTGCTAAAATACCATTTGATATTCATATGATACCATATTTATGCCATCCGTTAAGCGATAGCGTTGTCGCTTATGTGTATATAATATGTTGACATAATGTCCAAGCATTATATTGAATAAATCTCTTCTGATTGCAATCGGAATACACGTTCAGGATATCGCTTGATGTTTCAGGCGAACATCACATAAAAGTACAACCCCAGAACGATATGGGAAAATACAGGAAATAAAAATTTCGACTTTATATTCTTGTTGAAGTCCAGGACAAAGTAGTCATTTCTTGCCTCATCCCGACAATATAGTTTTATAAGATGATTTCATTAAAGTCACCTAATTCGTCATTCAGAGTGGACTTATTGTATGAGTCAATCTGTTCTACGGGATGCAATATTGACGGTGTATTAATTATTTGCTGACTGCTTACGCTTAGATCAAACCGACTAGTTTTTCTTTAGCCACCCAATATAACCATCAACGGCTAAGTTGAGTCGATCAGTTTATTGAATAATAAAAAAGAGAGGCAAGTCATCAGTAGAGGAAATAAATGTTCAAAATGTGATCCGCAATATCTCCAATAATTCCTAATAGCTCTCGACGGCCTCACTTCTCTGCAATCGTTATTTCGAATAATATTTTCAATCACGGACGCCGAACTATTGGACGTGGATTTTTTAATTTTGCAATTTTCTCTGAGGCTAGTGATTTATTGTTATATGTGAAATATGGACGTTTTTTTATTATTGTCCCAGATGTTTCGTGGCATTGTTGATGTGCATATGCCATGAGTGCAACATGTACATATGCAGCTGGACAAGGAGGGTTCAGAAATCGCCTTCGAAGACTTTCTAAGGTTTGCCCTTGCCCTTTCATGTTATCTCAGAAATGCTGAGCGCCAAGCGGGAAGAAGTCGGACGCTCCGCCATTATGCTATTTTATTGGCAAGCAGGTTCGCTATACCGTCCTGATTCCTCAGAATCGTACTTATTGGTAAGTGGGATGTCTGATAAAAATTACATTGACCTTATTTCCATCATCCGTCTTGAGTTTGCGTTCTGTCCTTATATTCGGCCGGTATGTCCTTATTTTCGGTTATGAGATCATGTTTATATTGCTTTTGCGCCAAGACATCATAAATGTAATGTACTCCCGTATAGTCTACTCTAGGGTTGGGACTTCGGGATCAAATTTGAAATCCCGGGATCGGGATTTCCCGGGATTTGCGCTTCTCAATCCCGGGATTTCCCGGGATTAGCAAAGAAGTAAAATACCCATACAAGCTACACACACAACATTTATTCCTTGCAGTATTGACGAAAAAACATGCTCCCGTGAATACGAATGAAACCCAGCGACCGAAGGCCACCCGGATAATGAGCGTTTAAATTCATGTACCGCCTGTTTCGTGAAGAATTTGATTCGTCAAACGTGACCGAAAAACGTCCAATGCTGCGTTTCATTGCTATAAGCTCTTCTTCCACACACTTACGGATTTATTTGCTGTGCTCGATCACCAAGTCACGAACCCGTTTGCGACATCTTGACAAGTCATAGCCAAAAGGCCCGACGAATTCACTCACTTTGGGTAATTGAATAAATGCGATTTATTTTATAGGAATCGAACTTCCTCATCTTTATTTTTAGCTGATCTTTCTTTGACGTGTCCGATTGAATCATGCATGATTTAATTACTATCATTTGTACGGACCTTAAATGCGTTATTAGTACCTTTGTGCTAGACACTGAAGCTTTTAAAACGTCTTGACACAAGTGGCATTTGGCTTTTTATGTAGATTTAAAAAACAAACAGTTTCGCTAAACATGTGATTTTTTCTTTGCATTGACATCTTCGAAATTCGTTATTATTCAACCTGTATTTCACCTCCACAGCATCGTCCTCCACAGCACCGTCCGATACTCAGTTACACTGCTACGATTCGTAGACTACGACGGAAGTGATTGTGTAGTACATTGTTATGCGATAGAGAGAGAGAGAGAGAGATATTTATTGATTTGTCCAACCGTAATGAAAACATCATTGGCACATGAGACAACAATAAATGAACTTAACGGTATAGGACAGGGTGTGACCGATATGACTCTGGGTAGGGTCAACTGGTCTGATCACACCCTGCATTAACAAATACAGATATTGTGTCATAAATTTGGATGCATTGGTTGGGATCAATCAATTCAGCTCAGCATAAAAATAAAATAAAATACTAAAGAAACTACAAATTTGGTGTGAGACAAGCAGATCATCGGTAATGGGAGATGAGGTGACTGAATAATTCCTTTTTGAAGGATAGCTGGCTTTAATATCAAATAATTGTGAATTGTTTTAGACAATCAACAGAGTTTGTGACATTGCTTTATTACCAAAATAAGAGATATGGCGCTACGTAAGCCTTGGAAAATGCTTTTTACAAATCCCAGGATTTCATTGGTAGTAATCCCGGGATCGGGATTGCTTCAAATCCCGGGATCCCGGGATCGGGATTTCCCGGGGTCCCAACGCTAGTCTACTCGTCACAGTGCTGTGGTGTTGTACTTGTAGATGTACCTCGTGTTGTGTTGTACACTTTCTCTCTGAAGTTTGACTTTCTCGGATAACACTATCGAAGTTATGTTAGTGCAATAAACTCGATTGAACCATGTAGAAAGATTTTACACGCTACAAATGATTGATCAATTTATCCTTATTACATTGCACGTAAAGTTTTGCTTCTGGTATTCTATGAATCTAGTAACTTAAAATGAGCAAGCTTATAAATGTTTTTTTTGTGAGGATTTTGCGATGAAAGTCGAAGGTATCGACCAAACCTTAGAGTGTTCGGCACACTGCAATATCTGCAATAGTAATAATATAACCTATCGACCACAGAAAAGACTACTATTTCCATTCACATTGATACGCAAATGGACAAGAAGTGTGCAATAGACCAATAGTGAACAAGTCAATCCAGTTGAGGAATAAAATTTTCACAAGTCGATCAGTAGCTACCAAAGACCATAAGGTATAAAGCAGCTTCTCTTGAGTCTACCTGAATTTAGTTCTTGACGCTAACTATATTTTTTGGAAGTCACGTTTCTTTGGTTCATTTCAATATCAACCCGACCTATCGCTAGAATTCTCGGTGCTTATTTATCTTCAGTGCACTTCGACTTTCTCTTAATATGCTACTAGATCTTGCCTACGTCGAGTAGCCTACGTACCCAGTGGGATATGTTTTTAAAGTACTTCCAATTCTATTTAACCGAGTATTGGTCAAATTTAGACGTATTTACAATTATGATTTGTAAAGTACGGAGTAGTTTCATATGTTTTATATGTCATATCTAATATCCCATAAACCAGGTAATTGGATATATTTTCAAAAATTAAACCGATTCGTAGTTATGTATTATGTAATTTCGAAATTACCTTTGAGAACTACCGACTCACGCACTTTTCAGACCGGCATTTTTCACTTCCACTAATACTTTAACCATCGACTATCAGTGGTGGCCTTACGATTGGGGGGGGCCCTAGGCGATACTTCCGGGGGGGGGGGGGCTCTCCTTATCTAAATTATCGCAACTTCTGGGGGGCTTCGCCCCCCAGACCCCCCTCCCTAACACTTCATGATACTTTTATTGTTCTGCACCTCGTATACACTGTTCCGATAGTGCTTTGTCTGTACTTCATGATAAAGCTTTCAGCATATCAAATAATATCAAATAATTATAATGTCATGCCACAGTACAATAAACGACTTGGCATATTCGAAAACAAGTGACTCAAGTGAACTATGGCGTGTTTCGAGCAGGGCATGGTATGGTATGGTATGGTATGGAAGTATGGTATGGTATGGATCGATATTTTGGTATGGAATATGGAACAATGCAAGTATGGTATGGAATGGAAGATTTTAATCTATGGTATGGAACGACATTTCCATACTTCCATACTTTAGTGTTTTATACATTTTATCGTGATCTGTGCAAGCTTCAAGAAGCATACGTTGTTCGCTGTTCACGGAATACGATCGCTTTTGTTATGTGTGAACATTAGGGTTGTTCAGATTTCAAAAATTCTCAGGAAACTTCGACCATTGTGATCCAAATGATGGTTTAGTACACAAAAACACTTTTTTGAGCAATTTTGGTCATCTTCGTCGTGATCTTCCTTTTCCTCAAAGCCCCCAAATATCAGAGGCCAATTCTCCTAATTATTGGGGATTCCCCAGACTATTTATACGTAGCTCTTATTGTAATGCAGAGCCCCGAGGTGATATTGTACCGTTAGTGAAGTTTGCAGTTGAAAACGACCGTCTATAGGTGAGAAAAATCAAGGTAATACATCTTTTTTGACAAAGGTATTGAACTACATATGCCAGTGCGACCTTCTGGTACATGTGTTGTAATCTCCAGGCCCATTGCTACAGCTGGTCAGCAATGTTCCCTCTAATTTTTCACGAGTCTGCGCAAACACGTCAACTCACTGCGCAGGCCCTTGGACAATAGTGCGCAACCAGCCCCCCAGACCCCCCTATCGGGCTCTGCACTTTTTGCCGATACTTATCATCTGCATCGGGGGCCGGTTTGGTGGTTGTCTCGGCTGAACGCGCGAAGCGCGAAAATTTTATATGATTCATGATTGAATCGGTCAATATGATCGGGAATTGCATAGCATATATCTATTGCTATCCATTTTATCCTCTCTCTGCTCACATAATCAGATTCACCGGTAAAGCTGTTCGAGTGAGGTGTATTAGAAAAGGTAGGTCCTCTAAATATTAATTAAACATCTTCGCGCGCACCCGTTGGTATAATGGCTTCGTTACATGATGCTATTTCGTGATTTCCAATCGGCTATGTCAAAAGACATTGAAATCGCTCAAACGTACTAAACTAAAACACGAACACGATTTAAAATTGGTATTTCTCTACTGGCAAATAATGTTCTCTCGACATCGCATTTGTCTTGTTGTGGGACTCGGATCGCCAGCACATGAACATTCAGCGCCAGCCATTTACGCGCCTATGGACAATTAAAGTTATATGAATCGAAGTTTTCGGTCAGCATATAGGGCAGTCCTTTTCGGCCAAGGTTTTCTCGCAGCTGATCGTTTTGGCGCACTTCTCGAAGTTCGCATGTCACATAGCCTATAACTACATATGTCTTGGTGCTTCGTGGCAAGGAAATGGCCGACGCCTAAGTGCCCATTCCTCTTAATCACGCGTATTTTTTGTTGTGGGAAGGGTACCCAATAATCAAGATATTTGACAAAATTAATTCGCGCGCGGCGCGAAAAATACTTTGAAAAATTCCCCCAAAATACACCATGGTTTATATTAATTCACGAAATAATTTTGGGCTCCCTTCGTTCTCGGCCCGCTAATTGAGGGTTTGGGTGCGGCAGTTACGGTCCTGATGAAATCTTACGCAATGTTCATGACACGCGGAGAAGACTATGCGCTAGTTTCTCGCAGATTAATTTCGAGCTAGCCCATTGTTATTTATAACTTTGTTAAACCATGTTATTTCGCCATTCCCAGAAAATATTGCGCTATTGAAGTGATATCAGTATCGCTCACGCGTACGAGACCATACTAAAAGAAAAGATTGTTCGGTAGGCGCTCGTGATGGCAAAGTCTCATTTCTTCACGGAGCGCAATATTTACCTTTGTGGGCCGCACTTGTAGCTCGGTGTAAGACTTCAGCGGTAACACTATTTGCCCCTGGCAATGTTCCCTCTAATTTTTCACGAGTTTGCACGCCTGCGTGGTCCCTTGGACAACAGTGCGCAACGACTTAAAAAAAACATCACTTCGGATTTTCTGTGCGCAACTTAGATTTTCTGTGCGCAGAGATCGCTTCAGCACTGCGCATTTGCGCACGTGCGCAGCTTAGAGGGAACATTGCTGGTCAGGCTATATGAATGAAACAAATGCATGCATTTCCAGGTTGTTTTTACTCCGTTAACGTTGGTGAACGGATAAGTAGGAATGTAATGTGCAATGCCAGTGTCTCCGCCCCAATTTCAGTTCATTTGTAAAGTAATGAGTTATCTAATTTGATAAAGGACCGGATTTTAGTTGAAGAATATCTGAAACAATGCGGAGAAGGGTTGTACCCGTCCTGCAAAGAGCAAGAGTCAAGTTCACTGCTCAATATTCCAGTTCACTTACTGCCCGAAGACGACGAAAACGCAGGACCGTCCTGTTCAATCAGTCTAAAACAGTGGTTCCCAACGTGGGCGATATCGCCCCCCAGGGGGCGATTTGTCGGTCCAGGGGGGCGAAAATAGCCAAGGGGGCGATAGGGGGGCGAAAATGGACGAAGGGGGCGATAGGGGGGCGATTGCGCGTTGAAATGGCTATATTGGCGATCATGACCATAACTGCCACACCCAAACCCTCAATTGGGATGGGGGGCCCACAGTTTTTTCGCGAATTAACATTAATTAAATAATAAAGTATTATTCTGGAAATTAAGGCAACTTTTTCCAAATAATTTCGCGCTACGCGCCATTTCATGGTCACATATTTATTGCTTATTGGTTACCCTTCCTCCAAGAAATAATACGCATGAGTTATAGAAATGGGCATCTCGGCGTCAGCCATTATCGCACCAATACATATAAAGTTTCAGGCCATGTAACATGCGACTCTGAGAAGTGTGCCAGAATGAGAAAACCTTGGCGGAAAAGGACTGCCTTTATGCTGACCAACTTTGATATAAATACTATATACATATACAGATTTAATTGTCCATGGGCGCCAAATGTTTCTGTCCTGGCAATCAAAACCCCACAAAAAATGCCATCTCGCAGAGAAAAATTAATTGCCAGTGCAGAAATACAAATTTGAAATCGTGAGCGTTTTTTAGTTTAGTACGTATGGGCGATTTTAATATCTTTTGACACAGCAGACAGGCCACGAAATGTCATTACGTAACGAAGTAATTATACCCACTGGCCCTACATTTTCCAAGACACCTTACTCAGCTTTACCGGTAAATCTGAATACATGAGCCAAGAGAGGATAAAAAATTGACAGCAATATATATGCAATTCCCGATCATATTGACCGATTCAATCATGAATGATAGAAATTTTTCGCGCTTCGCGCGAATTAAGCTGACCAACTAAAGACAACAAAAATTTGTGCTGAGAAGTAGCGGTGAAGAGGTATCGGGGGAGTTGGGTCTGAGGGGTGCAGAAGTTTGCTTTATCGCCCTATGGAGGAGGTTCAAGACCAACGTATTGGGGTGGGGGATGACGAAGTGCCGTTACGGTCCTATTGGAATCAAGTCGGAGAAATTACCTTTTCTGTTAGTCAACTCACCAAAATTTAGCTGGAAAAATGTAATTTCGAGGTCGAGCCGAAAAGTTGACCCTTTTTCTTAGTCAACTCGCCGGTTATTTCAGTCTGTATGCCCATTTTTCGGTTCCCAATATTTGGGGGGCGATGATCGGTCTGGATTTTGAAAAGGGGGCGATGAGTCGAAAAAGGTTGGGAACCACTGGTCTAAAAGGTTGTCATAGTGTGGAATATGACAAGGGTACCTACGAAGCAGAATTGTGAAAATGCAACAAGTTCATGATACTACGCTTGCTCTTGTAATGTATGTTTCTGAAACTCAATGAATTTTATTGTGAGAACATTTTGCATAATCAAACTTATGAAGCAGATTATGGCAGAAAATAATCAGCACGTTTATAACATTTTCGTGACTTGCGACAATTGTTATTATCAAAAATTCCAGGTAATTTTTCATCTGTATGCAGAGGATAAGAAGACAATATCACAGCCACTGCTTCATAGTTTGTTCCAAATCTGTCTTCTGTCAACTTTCCATCCCAGTGTATAGCAGCATGATTGGGTAGATTAGCCTTTATATGTCTATTTATACTTGATATGTATTGCACAAAGGCGTCAATATTCCCTCCGTATGCCTGTATGAAATCCCTAAGTAGCATAGGAGTAGCGTGAAGGATATTTGATTGTGCAGCATCATAATCAGAGGGTGGAGTACTGGTTTCTATCTCAAATGACGAGGACATTAATGTGACAAATTCATCACTGCTTGTGCTCGCATATGCTGAAACAGGTTCGTCACTGATCTCAGTTGGAATCTGTGCCTGGCTTCTCTCAAAGTCTTATATTTTCCTGCGAGTTGTGCGCTACGAGAATACTATTTGTCCTCATAAAATTCGATGTCTTCGTTTTTCTGAGATGGTGACAACTGCGAATCTCTTTTTACAAGTGATATTGCGTCGCAATGTCGCACAACTTATCGAGTTTATCACAAAATGCTTGGCGCTTTCCCTCAACGTCACTTGACCGAGCCATGTTCTTTTTAATATAACACAGTTCAAGTTTCATGAACTTTTCACAGCATCGGAACAATGTTCTGCGTTTCCTTCCTTATATATTCTTGTCATTATATATTCTTGTAACCTCTTGAACAGTTTGAAGAAGAAATTCCTGCGTTTTGGTGGTATTAGGGCCGTTTTCCTTCAGATATAGCAAAGATTCAAGAACCTGACGTAGAGTCGGTAACTTTGAGTGACTTATACACTCAGCGCTCAAATAGTGACCAGACTTCGACCTTGTTCTTGGTGGATCCGGCAGAACCTTTCTCCGCTTTGTGTTAGGCATTCTTCATCTACTAAATTGCACTTTACCATCAAATGAGATAACTCGTTACTTTACAGATAAACTAAAAATGAGGCAAATGTTACTGACATTACATATCATACACCTTTCAATAACATTTACTGCCTAAAAACTAGTTGCAAATCTCTGCATTTGTTCACGACTTTGCAACCAAACGGCGCTCCTTCGAGGTACGATCCATAACAAACCAGTGTCACCCGTGCAACTAATAAATGCTTCCCATGAACACGACAGACAGGTTTTGAACAAGAAAACGGAGATACATCTGACATGTATAAGACGATATTTAAGTACAGTTTTAAAAACAAATACATTACCTTGCAATTTCTCATTTCTACACAACCGTTTTCAACTGATAACTTCACAAAAGTTACAAACTGGTTACACGGTCAACACTACAGAACACTACGTCACCGTAAACACTCTGGTGTATCAGCTGTAGTAAGGAGAAACGACCTCAGCATCTTTGGGGGCCTTGAGGAAAAGGAAGATCGCGATGAAGATGACCAAAATTGCTCATAAAAGTGTTTTTATGCACTAAACCATCATTTGGATCACAATGGTCGAAGTTTCCTGACAATTTTTCAAATCTGAACAACCCTAGTGAACATGAACGCTGTGTAGGATCAAATACACGCTTGTGCAACGGTTTTACGAGCACTTGGAATGACATGATTTTGTGATGTAATAATGACAACAGTAATGTTTATCCGATATATATTCTATTGAGTCTAGACACGACGTCTCCGAGCGTAGTCTATCATGTGACGCAGTATTTGGTAATGTTGGCTACTCCAACTACCTCATTCCTTGAGCGACGAGAGCTTACAAGCAATCATAATGCAACGTACTTGATGCTCAATGTGATTGATTGATGATTACATTTCTTATAAAACATTATGCGCATGTTTATACTATTTACATACCGAGATATCTTATTGGTTACATCTCATTGGTTATATCTCAAACACTCTCGCATTAGGCATTAGGATTATAGATCAGGGAGTGGGGTAGATCTAGTTTGAAATTCTCGCCACACTAACCCCAACAAAATACTGTACTAATAATCGCGCAGATCGCTGCAGTATTGATCGCCTGCAGCTGGGATATTTCATGGGTGCGCCTATATTATAAATTATTTTGCGAGTATTTACTTCAAACTTGCATGTGCCTCATGCCGATGTACCGGAAATGCGATGATATTCTTATGGAGCAGGGGCGTGCAACTTCTTTAGTCGGCGGGCCGGATATTGGAAAATTAAGTACTTGGCGAGCCGGATTGCTGAATGGATCAATTATTCGCCCATATATGCAAGGAATAAATCGTATTTATTGAATGTATGGGAACTAGTGCACTATACACCAACATTACCCGTTCATGGTGATCACTTTATTGACTAAGTACTTTTACACGTCAACCTTTCTCTTTTATATTTCTCTCGAATTGATATTTCATGACTCAGCAGATTTCTAGTTACGAGGTTTCAGTTTTTTCCGTTTACGCCCATTACGTAAAGTAATTCACTTGATACCTATTATAAACGATGCACTGCCATTCATTTATGCTTCGTTACATAGCTATCTTACCATGACTCACATTTTTTCCTTTAACGCCCATTACGTGAAATACGGAGTGCTTGGGACTCATCATAAACGATGCGCCAAAGGATTTGTTTTGTACGCATGATACCTATCACCACTTTTCTTAACGATTTACCAAAATTATAACGTTACACTTCATTACTTCCCCATAACAAACTATGAAAATCTCGTATTTACATCTAAATCTTAAACACCAATTCTTACCTTCGGATTTAGTCATTCTCCGTTGTGTTCCGTATTACTCTTATCGCCATCCATTGACTTGTTCCGTTACGTCTCCTCGTGTTCCCCAGAAGATTCAAGGTTCTACGTCGACGACACCTTATACAACCTACCCATAACACAATCACCAGAGCCATCAACCCTGTTACCACCAATATTACAACCACCGGTTCCATGATAGGTATCAGCTTTGCACCTTCCATAATAACCCTATCGATCGAGGATAATTCTCCTACCTTATATCCACCTTCCATCATCACCAGTTCGTGCAGCCATCGTGTATAGTTGTATTCAACGAAATCTGTGGTTGTCTTCCCCACGGGGGTTCTTGATAGTCGGGAATATCCAGGTTAGGGTGTTCCCAACCTTTGGTTTTTCTGCCCAGGCAGAGGTGATGCGCCAGCCATCGTTGACTCCAAGGTAGTATTCATTAGTTCGACAGTCCTCGGGGACGAGTCGTCTTTGTCGTCTCCTGTTGAATACAAAACAGTTGTTTCGGTACTTACCTTACGGTTGTGGTCCGGGTTTTGGTAGTCCGTTCCGATGTCGGTCCTGCCGTCTTCTGTGGAGTTCTGCAGAGCCTTCGCAGTGGTAACCGGATGCACTCGCGTCGTTGTAGGTGTTTCACCAATGATTTTCGTCATTCCGTCGGTTTTGTTTCGCGCGCGAAGAGTTTGCAACTGTTGCTTCCCATAAGTCGCATCAGTTGGTTTGACAGTTTTATACTCCCCCTTGTTGTTAGCCATCGATTTCGATCGTCTTACTTGCACCAGTCTCGCTTTCATTCGTCATTGTATTGTTAGGGGTGCCAGATGTTTCAGCGCTGCAGTGCTTGGATCATAGTCTTTCGCCGCTGGAGTTAACCACGTCGGACTGTAGTAAGCGATCATGTACACTTCTTGGGATGGGGTTTACCTCTGACGTCCGTCTTGCTACTATCGAGTGCGACTCGCCTTGTCTTGTAGTAATTCATTCATTTTCTCATGAACAACAAAAATAGCCAATTTTCATTCGGCAAAACCTTGTTTAATAATACCAAAATAAGGTATTATATCTATTGCTTCCTTTAGTGCCTTCGCCTGACCCTCCAGCGTCGGGTTATAAGGGCCAGAAACGAAAGGCTTATTCGATGGGTCATTACGTCCGATGTCGCATTGGTATTTCATGGATTGGGGGGCGCTGAGTTGGCCCCGCAGGCTATCAAGTTCGGAAGAAAATGGATCATAAACGGCTGTCAAGACTCCTTCAGGAATGGCGATATTTTCAAGGCCAGTCAAAAGTCAGGAGGTTTGTATGACAGTTTCGCCAGTGCTACCGATTGTGCACAGAGACTTTCGAGTTCCGTCTTCACGCTGGGACTGGTGTCTTGTTGTAAGGTTAGGCTACATAGTAATTGGGCCAGTTATTGGCCCAATGCGAATCTCGTGATGAACGGGGTTTTGGTGTTGGTGGAGAGAGGGCGAGGTTCTTCGTTGTCAGCGGGGATTCCCAACCTATTCAATCTGACCTCTGATCTCGGCGTGTGCCCACGCCTACCGTCACGCCGGCGGATTCGGTCGCCGCCGGGGCCCGTTTATGGGGAGACGTGCATCTTAAAATCCCCAGACTCCTTGCCGGACATGACCGGGCGTGTATCCGGTTGACCGGCAATAGCTGCTTTGTTTAAACCTTTTGGGGTAGTACTCATGACTGTGGCTGTCGTCATGCATCTATGTGCCGAATCATTACAGTTATTCGGACAAGTGCATCCACGAGAGCATTTAGGACCAGTTTTCTCGTGCAGGTCCTTATTTACGCCAGCCGGGATTCCGCGCTCGACGTCTTCATTAATGGTGCCAGCAGGGATTCCTGACTCGACACATCTTTAGTTAGTGCCAGCAGTGCTAACTGACCCGACACTTTCTCGACTAGTGCCAGCAGGGGCTACCTGACCCAACACTAGGGATTTCCCATATTTTTTTGACCTTTTGGGAAAGAAGGTAAGACAGTTGCCGTCGTAAGATCGGCGTATTTATGATTGGTGCCAGCAGGGATTCCTGACTCGACACATTTCGCGCCAGTGGTGATTACCATCTCGACACTTGCGCCAGCGGCAACGGCCTGCGGCGACACAGACAACGTGCCGACTCGACGCTTATTTGATTTGCAGCTTCCATCAACCCATCATCGGTTACAGTGTCGCGAAGACTGCTTCCGACTTTGGTTCCGTCCCGCTGATCACACGAGATCTCGTCATGAAGCGTTACTAAAGACAACTCTTCGTTTGCATTAGGCGGAGATTCAAATTCAGTCGCTATGTTTGATAATTGTTGTACATGATCAATCCATTTTAGTCCTACAATATCGAAAGGTCTCCTTTCTCGATCGCAAATGGAGCCGACAGTCCGTCGAAATTGATTATTACTAAGGAGTCAACGTGGGAGGAGTCACCTATATCACGTAGTTTCATGTCTATAGGTTGCCGCTCTTTCCAGCTTGGCGGGTATTTAGGTTTCTACGACGTTTTTCAATTTGAGGACGCTTCCCGTGTCGGCGCAGAAAACCCCAGTAGTGATCCTTCGACGATCCTTTCTTTTCATAGATTGGCGTTCGCAGATAGTAAGGAGGTAATCGATGTGTTCGTCTTCAGACTCTCCCCCGTCCACTGAAATTGCCAAGAAATGACGTTCAGCCCTGGAAGAAGTTCAGTTGGTGCCTCCATTTGATTATAGTGTAGCTTCATGGCGCTTGCCATGCAAGTATTCCACACTTGGTTCGATTTACTTCACAGAGCTCAACCCCATCTCCTGGCTTTTCCACATTTTCCCACACCCCTTATACAACCCGGTTTTGTCGACGTTGATTGAAGCATTGGTTGTAGATTGATCGAACGAAGCAGTGACCTTGGAAGGTCCAGCGGCTCAAACTATTCATACAATAGACAAGCCCCTTGGCTTAATACAACCAACATACTCCAATAATTATCATGCAGACAGCAATGAAGTATCTATGCAAAACTCGGTTAAGTTGGCACACGGAACATACGTCAATCACAACACGAGTCAAGATTTAACCTATTCATATTCATGCACGATTAATAACAGTTCAATACTCCAAGGTGTGTTTACACCATAAATGTGACGGTATTTCCTGCCGACAATATACATGCATATAATATACAAAAAATATGCCAATCGATGCCACAAAAAAACAATACCACACAGAGTTCAAGTTGACCAATTTGCCGACCACCTTGTTTATAAGAGTTCCCCAGTCTTCCAGATGCAGATATCAAACTGCAATTAGTCCAGGAACCGACCCCTTGTTTGAGTCGTTACTACTTAGGATCATCAAGTAGCCTACTTGCGTGCTGTCGATTCGGAGATCGGGCATTCCAAGTCCAATAGAACGCAGGGTTTGTTGAGGGTTCGTTGTAACGATATCCCGAATGCAATACCTCCATGTTCTTGGCTCTTTCCATCTTTAGCTCATCGGCTTTATGGAGCTATTCCAGCAAATTTGATCGAGCTGCTTCATTTATGTATACATTGCAATTTCGGTTAGCAGTCGCACCCATTTCATCGCGCTGCTTTATTTCTGTATACTTTGCAACTGCAGCAAGCAGCCGATCCAATCAATAGCATGTCAAGATTTTTCAGAGGGACATCGGAACATCACCCTTCAATCTCAAAAGACGTCAAACCCTTTCGCAATGCCTCCGTCAATGTCCGGTTTTCTGGATATAGTCTGCTACTGGATGCTTCGTTTGGGGCTCTGTTTCAGACTGGCGGATTTACTTGGCATAGAGTCACAAGTTCGCCGAAACTAGCGGACGCACCGATGTCGTCTTTATATGCAATAATTGGATACTACAACTGATTGTACAATTCATGTGGACATCATACATGGCATAGATATGCATACATATATCAGTCATACTTCGGCTCACTGTAAAAGCTCGCATACATGAAAAAATGGTGGCGCCATTTTTGGTAAAGCAACTGATGGTATAGCTAACACTTAACATGCATACGACACAGTCCCAGATAAGCACAAAATGATACCATCTCACTTATAATAGTCATATGTGAACCAATATCCCAATTGTAATCATGCTATATTCCTTAATCTCCAGTATTGGTGTGCTTAAGCTTTTTTATTCATTCGTATATATCGTGCTTCATAGGCAATAGACTAGGCTTATCGCGAATTTCGAACTCACATATGCTCCAATGCGTTACCCCAAGAGGTCTTTAAATACCCATGTTACTATTGTCTTATGGTCCATTACACATCAAATTTTCAAACTTTTGTCCCGTTGGGGTGAAGGGTCCTGACACTAGTATAGGGGCGGGGTCAGTTATGACGCCTTATTAATACCTACAGTTGTAGTATTCGCTATTAAATTACCGCAGTAACAGCCAACTATTCTCATATTAAATGTTCATAACTTATACCTATATCTAAGACATGTTAGCGTCATCTTAAAGGAATATGATGGTAGATGTCAAAGATTAGGTAAATGCAGTACTTGAACAATATAAGAAAGATAGGCGTCACGTTGCAATAATACGTCATAGTAAACCCTCACATGAAAATACCCTTTTGCAGATTGATTTTTGCCAATACAGTAAACTTTCATAGTTCGTACACGTAATGATTGCGATGCGACAAAATGGCGTTCGTCAGGCGCATTCACTTCGTAAAGTGAATACGCGGACAAAGCGGGTTTTAGGCTAGTGTCATTTTCCATCATCGACACATCAGTTTCGAAAAACGAATGTGTGGATAAGTTCAACCATGGGTTACTTTTCTAAGGTCTTTATATTAGCAGTACTGGCCTGAAGTATTCCTAATGTTATAGGCCTAGTAATTCCGGTTACATTATACTCCTTTATTAATCCTAGTTAGTGACCAAGGTATCGATGTTTATTAATCACAATAGTAGCCCTAAACTTTTGGAATATTAGTCGATCTTCTCCAAGGTCTAGCACCAAAGGTATCAATGTTTATTAATCACAATAGTAGCCCTAAACTTTTGGAATATTAGTCGATCTTCTCCAAGGTCTAGCACCAAAGGTATCGATGTAGCAATTTGAAATCCGCTGACATTGTTGTTTGCGATTAGATAGTCGGCAACTATACTGGCGCTTCAGCGCTACGACGTAAAATCGACACAAGGCCCGATATATGTGACAACACAAAATGGACATAGTAGCCAACGAACTGACCCGCTGCTCCATGACCATTTACAGCGTCTCCACAGGGGCATTGACTTCCTGATCAGAATGGTATTGAGTGTATTGACCTTGCCGGACTAGTAGCGCTTGTGACGTTCAGATATAGGTAAATATATTTTCTGTTTAAGTCAGACCCGGACAACTGGAAAATTTTCAGCTTTTCCCAATTAGATGAGATTTAGAGCTACACAGCTTTTCCAAATTATGTTAAAATTAGAATTAGAGCTAAGCAGCTTTATCCAAATTAGATTAGAATTAGATTACTTGCATTTCGTTCTAATTCAGTGAAATTAGACAACTAGAATTATTTAGTTGTCCAAGCCTGGTTCGAGTCGCCTGCTTGCAGTACCAATAATAAATCCAATTTGACTTTGTCCTTGTTATTACTTAATGCGACAAGTTGGTATATTTCTGAAGCTATTTTTGAGTTAGTGCGTTTCATCTTACGTCAGCGAGGTAAATTGTCCTCAAAAACACTAAACAAGAATGCTCTAAAATGCTGACAAAACCATGGAATATCTAGGTACAAAGGCACCCGCCTTATAGTCGGCATGAATATGCACAGCGAACGGCACATATTTATTGACGCGCTGCGATACTACACATTTACAACGCCGCAACATACCCTACGGAAACTTTATCGCTGCTAGTGATTATTTGTCATCCTCACTAATTCTTGGTCCTAGTTCGGCCCATGTAAGCTTACACGAAATAATAGGGTGTTTTTCGGCATATTCAAATCTTGTCTGGAGTCAGGCTCACTTTCAACTAGACACTTTCATCTCGCCAAATCTGTCTCAGTTAATTACTACACGGGACAGGATAGTTAGTGCGACTGCCCTGGATCGCAGTTTCGTGGTGTTTTGAAATGATGAAAATATTATTAATACTGATTGACTAAACGCGGCATAAGCACTCGTCATTCCCTGCTTTTATATCTCTAGACATTAGTATCTCTGGACTTTAATTAAACTATACTAACTGTTCTACTCAAATTTTCGCGTAAATGAATTACATATTTTTCGTATTGATAATTCGAGCGGGTTTCTGCAGATATGGATCAATACCGTTAAGCATGATCCGTTTTGAATACTATCGATAAAACGTGTTAATATGGTGTAGCCTTCTTTGTTTCATCCATGGCGACTAGGACTATATATCGCGCATGTTTGAGAACAAACGGCAACATTCGCGAAGGATTTCATATGTCATCACCCATTCGAATTACAACAGAATATGACTGATATCCAGAGGTGGTCAGTCACGAAGTACTTCTACTTTTTGGAAGTACTCAAGTAGTTTTCCTCTACTACTGGTACTTATTCAAGTAGATCTGATTTTCTCTACTTCTACTTCTACTTCGTAATATTTTGTGATCTACTTACTTACTTTTCGCTATTTTCAGTTTGTCAAGTAGAAGTAGTCTAATTCCCCAATACGAACGATAACTTGAGGAATTCCGCAGCTGTTTTCATGGAGTACCAACATTTAATATTCATAAGAGTCAAGTAAAGCCCAGGAATTTTATTGCGCTTCGCGCATAGTAGTAATGGAGTGACAAATATGTTTTCGTGAAAGTATCAGTGAATGTAATTTAGGTACCGGATTGCTTGGTTCCTCTCACACCGCATTGTCGTCTTTATCAAATATTTCACCACAGTAAATATGGCCCACCACAACGTTTGAAACTACCGTTTCACGATCTAGCAATTGCCTATCATATTGTAATCTAGCAGCCCCTTACGTGTCTTGATGATCTGAAAAATCCAGCTTTTTTGAACGTTACACCTGTTTTAGCAGATGACCTTTTAAGCTTTGTAGACAAAATACAGGAAATATATTCTCCGCTTTTTAGTAGTGGTATTTGTATTGCATTTTAATTAACGTATAATAATCACGCAAAGTGATGTAACCGTATCCGATACATTTTCTACGTATTGCTCTTCGCCTAAACTTGTGGCCTTATAATATGGGGTAGGGCGCCATCCCATGATATTCTCTAAAAACGGGGTGTTCCAGTAAACAAAAGATAAGCATCGCATTTTCATATCAGTACTATAATTTGCATCCCATGATGCGAAACAATACTTATTATGTTGAAAATTGATACCTCCTGGGATGCATCAATACGAATCAAGCTCCCTGCACGTGCCGCATAGCTCAATTCGCAGCTTTTGACAGTCCATGCGAACGAATTAAGGCTGTTTTCAAAACTACTTACTTACTTGAGTAGATATAAAGTTAGTTAATTCTACTTCTACTTCAAGTAGTTTTAGGTGGTTTATTGAAGAAGTACTTCTACTTGTACTTGAGTAGATTTTTCCGTCGCTACTTCTACTCCTACTTGAGTAGCTTTCTTGACTACTTTGACCACCTCTGCTGATATCATCCATAAGTCAGTTTTTCTTTTCTTTAGCAATTGTCATATAATTCGGACCCTCTCTGTCCTTCAGCGTTCCCTTTATTTGAATTCAAAACGACTAGCACTTTTTATACAGTTGCACTGTGTTCCAGAATAGCTATAACCATCACATTCTGTGGGATCCGTTTTTGACCACAATTCGTAATTTAAGAAATTACGTCGCGGGCCATTCAAAACCTTCCCGCGGCCACAGGTTGGCTGGCCCTGACCTAGCTCAATCAGGGGTGTGCAAATATTTTCAGGTTAGTCAATTGTGAACTAGCGGGACGAAAACTTGGCCCATATTACAAGTCGTATTATTTTTCCAAATAAAGATCCGAAAATTACATCGTCAATGCAGGCCATTGCAGGTCAACCCCTTTTTTGCCTCCCCCATCCAGCATAAATTTTGATGGTGGACTCAACAAATTTTGGTCTAAAAGTGCAGAGTCGCAATGCCTCGAATCAAGTCAAATGATACTTACAGCAGGGGTCGGCAACCTTTTGCTAGCCGCGGGCCAAATTTCAGGTGTACAACTTTTTGGCGGGCCGAAATTTTCCCTAGTACTATATTCTACGCTCACTTCGGTATATTATCCTACATTGCTGCAATCCCAATCATATCCATCAGAAGACACACGTATTCTACACCTCAACAGCCCAGAACAATTGTGACAATTGACGCGGCTTGCTCTGAGAAAGGTTTTCAACTTCTGGTAACAAGTCAAATGCAACAAGAATCAGACCCTTATTCAAAATGGACGTCAAAAATACGTGATCTTAACTTGCTCTTCGTGAATTTTATTGTTTGCAACTACTGTTCACAGGCGTACGAGCTTCCAAAATTTGATGCAATTCCTTTTGCATTACTATTCAAGCTGGGATAAAGACCAATTTCAAGAACGTACTCTTTGTCGATAAGCTCTTTGTATAAATTTTGTCATTCAATTCAACTGCATCGCATTTCAGAAAGGCCTTTTGAAATTTACAGGCAATGGTATCGGCGTCCGCATTAAACAGAGCACTGAATAGTCAGAATTCATTTTGTAGAGAAGGAATGTCGGAAACGCGGGTGAGTATTCAGTAGTTAAATGTCGCACCACAGTACCTTCTCCAGCATAGGAAAGTGAGCACAATTTTCTTTGTACTGTCTACATTTCCAGAGTTACAGATTTGTTTTAAATGTGCCCCGACCTCCCACGCGTTTAGTTGTTTTCCCCCTGGAGTTGCAAATTAAACTTGTTCAGATGTGGCGTTAAATATACCAGGAAAGCAAGATGAGATACCCATTTTCGATTGCGGGACTATGCGCCGGCGATATTTGTGTTTTCGAGGAAAGTTGCTATTTCATTTCTCAGTTCATACACTCGTGTAGGCATAACGCATTTGATTTAGACGATGTAGGTTACTATTATACCGTGGCAATGTCGCATTTTTGCGATAATTATTTGCTATGTCGCGGGCCAGTCCGAAGATGAACTATTCGGCGCCTGGACACCTTATTAACGAAAGCTTCAACCATGCCTAGGTTTCATAGCCGACGATCTTTCTGTGAGCGCAAACGGCACGGGACATTTTATCTCGTAATGCCAAATGCAGTCCGGCTCAATCTGATACCTTAGGTGTTTCTTTCATTCTTACAAAGAGGTAACCTTATTAGAGGTAAGCAATCGAGCGGTATGTTGCGCAAAGCGTGTAGGAAGTTTCTACTTTTGATAAATCCATCTCAAATTATTTTGCTTATTTATAGTATTGTACGAAGACCTACCAAAATGTGACCGACTAGTGGATCTGGTATATTGCGTCGGGACTGATATTTTAGTCACCACATCTCAACAGAGGCGGCCAGACTAATCAATCTCTGGCCGGTCTTGTAAGCTCGCAATTCGTGCAATTATTGCTAATTTTACAAACTACCTCACCGTCACTCATAACCTCCTTACTAGCCACGAATTGGCCGGTCTTATGCCTATACACCCTCGTGGGTTTTTAGGGTTCCTTTTGAACCAAGGACGTTACGCTTCTAGATTTCGCCCTACCTATTCTAATTCCGTTCCTACAAAATTTTTCCAGGCCGTAGTCTAGACTCGATCGATGTGTGCCATGACTCGTGAGGGCTATGCAATGCTTCTCGGGGAGATCTACGGCACATGAAGCAACTCCACATAAGGTTTAGTTGCCATCGGTACGAGTGCTGGATCTTGGGCCCAAGATTACTAAAGAGCAATCATCTAAAAATGGACCTATCCCACCCTAACTACACTCTATCTAATCACTACTGGAACAGAGCCCATCTTGGACCTGTGGCAATAGAGACACCGTCCCCCGCGCCGTCCACAAGTCCGCGACGGATGCTCTGATCTAGGGACTAATCCCGCTGGAGGCTGCCAGCCTAGGAAAAAATGTGACACGAATTAAATTTTATTCAACCTTGGCTTATTTTCCGATTTGAAACTATACCATCTCATCGCAATTCCCACGTAGTGTGAGTTCCTTGTCCACGGCCGCGTTCGTATGTGCCGGAATTATCGCAGCAATTCTAAGCCTGATTCCGCCGCCCCTTATATCTAATACGTTTCTAGAATAGGTAATAATATTCGACGATGGACGACCCTCGTTTCAGGGTACCTGTCAGAGGTAAATATTTGAAAGAGCCATAGAAAAACTAGAATTAGCATGCACTTAAATCAGACACCTTCCCACACCTACGGTAGCCGTCATGGCTCCAAGGCCTACCTTACCAAGTTAATTACTTTATCATTTCACGCCTCCCTATTCTATCCAGAGGCTCCAATTCGGACATGCTCGCGGGCCCCTCTCCCAAGCCTTGGGGGTGCCGCGGGCCACGGCATTTTTAATAGGGATATTCAATATAGCAATTCCAAGTGGGCCCCATTCGACGGGTCTCCATAAACGAGAATCCCACAATCGTCAAAAAAATCCAAATTACTTATGATAGTATCTTACGTTTGACACAAAAAAAACTCAGTACTTCAGACATTCCAACAGGATCGCCTATATGCCAACCGCAATTTGTAATTTCGAGAGCCATATTATGGCAAAACTTGCCGGGATTTCCACAGCAACTTTGGAGCGAACTTCAACCTTTTTTATTTAAAAAGGTACGTGGCCTTTAAATATTTTGTTCAACACTTGAAATTTCCAAATTCCGCCGCGGCCCGTCCGAAACATAGGCATGGGTGCATGCGGCCCACGGGCTGTCCCCGAAACTTTTACCATAAGCCGCTCGCATCTGTGAGCCCAGGGGCTCAGATTCAAACTGAAAGGACCAGCACGATCAAAGACAATCGAATAAGAAAACACAGGCCGGCCTTTTACAATCGGGCTCATATTCGGTGAACTAAATTTTCTCTTTACAGGGCGCAAGCACAAGGCGACTTGGTGCGCACTACTTCAAGCGCGTAGAAAACCGAGCAAAACCCCAACCTTCCACGTCTGCAACTTCGTTTAGCTACCGCTACATGGGACACGCAATATTTATAAAGTACTCAACTCAGCGCTGTGATCTTTGCCGTAGCCTCGGTGCAAGGATGGCCGCCTTGCTTCTGTGTCCTTTCTAAGCTTCAATTCCTTCTGCTCCGTGTTGCGAGTCCAGATCGGACTGAATTAGACTGTGTTGCGCAGCGGATTATATGGGTTTCTGATTCAAAAAAAACTAAGACTTCCTTTACTTAATAGCTGGTAATTAATTTCGGACCTAGCTCGTGACAAGTTATTCTCTCTTTATTCTTTATGAATCACAGTTCGTGGACCAGCCGTACTCATTAACCAATTGTTTTCGGCTCTATCAGCTACCAAAATGGCACAGCTTCGTGTGCGAGTTAATCTCCCTCATCATTATAAATGACCCATTATAACGACTTCGTGCACGAGCAGAAATGACTAAGTGTCACGATTCGGCCTCGGCTCCTTATAACTTCCTGAATTCGCATCGCATCAAGCGCTAACCGTTATTTTGAAACATGTGATTGCCGTGAATCATAGGCTACCGCTGTCGACCTCAAACTCCGCTTTATTTAAAATGGCCGACGAATTATTCTTCTGGCAATTTATGGTTGTTTCTAGCAATTATCCTTGTTATACGTACACCACATTAATACCCTCAAGTTCAGATTACTCTACACTACAATTCTACCATTTTCTTTACGCTTACACGTCAATTTTTGGTGGGGTTAAATTCATCTGTTCCATATAAGTTCAAATAAACTTCAATAAATTATATGCTTCGTCATAATTCACTTCTTTTACAACCATTCTCTCGAATTTCCAACAGTGTTCTTCGTGTAACAGAGGGTACTAGGTATATGTGAACCGAATGTATGTTATCGACAGCAGTGTCACTTCAAAGCCATTTCTCGCCAATAATGAAAATACAATGTGGATTTGAGAACAGTATTGACATAAGGCGCCGCCATGTCTGCTTCTCTCTGATCAACTAACTCGCAGTGCAATCCTCAATTAAGGTTTCAACGCGTTTTACAAGGCCCTTTACGCAAAATTTACCAAAATATCAATTCATTAGGGTTGAGTACATCGTAAATGCCGATAATGCAAGTCTTCTCGCTTCGAAGAACTTACCCGTAAGCTCCAGTCTCGCGCAGTGCGCAGACCTATATAATAACATGCAGTCACTAAAATTTGATGTTTAGGCAACTAGTGGGGAATCTCGGCAGATTGGGACCGCGGGCCACATGATCATGTAAGACGGGAAACTGGTCGCGGGCCGGACAAAATCTCGTTGCGCGCCATATGTTGCCAGTCCCTTTTGTGGACATTCCTAGATAACAATCTACTGACTATCTCATTTTGCTCGCGGAAGCTGTCGAGTAGAGGTACACGGCACCTCACCACTGTGAACTAAACCTCACCAAAACAGACTCTGTAAAACTATTACCAGGAGTAAGATTCGCATCATGGCTAGTTTAAGCAATAACGACATCCGAAATATCAATAATATAGGTGCTAGAAAAGGTACTATACTTATGATATTGAAGTATTTGAAAGTATGGAATATGTATCAAGTATGGTATGGAACAATGTTGGTATGGCATGGAAAATTGCAAGTATGGTACGGAGAGAGTAAGGCAAGTATGGAGTATGGAAATTTCTCGTTCCATACCATACCATACCATGCCCTGGTTTCGAGACCTACCTATTTAGAAAAATTATGGGATGTAGCATGACATAATAGTATAACAAGACAACTGCACGCCAAATAGACCACATCAATCCAGAAAGCTGTCGGCTGACATTAGTAATAAGCCAGCACACCACGTCATGGTTTCAGCCAGGTGCTGGATTGGGCCTATCTTTTTGCTACAAAGAAGATTTTGTTGCATGATAAGGCATAGAAGCAAAATGTGCGACAATGTGATACAACACCAGTAATACCACAGGAACACATCAGTACTGGTATCACCTGTGAAGAGCTAGTTGCACGATCTGTAAGAATATAGCTTTCAAAACAACATCCATTGTAATATAATATTTATTGAACTCAGAGAATTTTTGGGTGCCTCTTTTCAAGAGTTAACTTCAACCTAAGGGATTTTAATAGATTTAAAAGCAAAACCAAAAAGGCGAAGTATGACGCAACAATCAAAATCAAAAACCATGATATTCGCATTGTCACAATGACAACAACAACAACAAACTTTGAAGTATACGGAGATACGGTACTATAGTAGCAGCGCAATTTGTAAATAAACAGTTACACACACGAAACAACACGCACTAATGAGAAAATTGTAAGTTATAGAAAAAATATTTTTGTCTGTAAGAACTTGCCTGGTTGGATTAAACCTAAAACGCCACAAATAGCATAGACAATAGACCACTACAATCAAATACAATATACGTATTTGAAAGCACTGTTACATCATTCAAGTCTATAAGGCATTGTAGTTGGTGGAAAAACAGCATCATCCTCAATTTTTGCAGAACATTCCTGAGCTGACATAGATGGTTAAATATTTGTGTAGTAGTCCAAAATTTGCATTGTCGCTTTCTTTCCAAATCTGAACCACTTCCTTTTCTGAGATCCTGACTTACATTTAGCCTGTACTCGCGGCATTGTAGCAGATACATGACTGCAGTAATTAGGAGATACTGATGCTACCAATTACAACATAACATATATATAACTGAGTGATCAATACCAAACCGAGTCATATTTATATTGAACTGGTAGCCCATTTCAAGAATGTAATGGTCAAAATTGTCTTATGCAACACTTGATCTTAGGGCAAATTTTGATTGCAGTCAAATCCGTGGAAAGTTGCACATATTTTTCATAAAAGTTAGAAGTAAAAAGTCGCATTTATTTTTCACTAAAGTTACACTAAAATGGTACATTCATGGATAAATTTCTTGAAATTATTAAGGTATGAGATACTTGAATCGATGCATATCCAAGGCACTGACGCAAAACTCAGTGTTGGCGCCTTCAACAAAATCAATAGCCTGAAAAAATTGACCCAGTAGTAATATAATTTACAGCGGTCTAGCCTGAATGTATGTCAAATGAGAAATGACCTCAAATTTAAACGACAGTGATAATCAAGCGATCTATTTACATGAAGTACCAAATATTTCCAGTAAAACGTGAGTTGCAAGAAAAATCAAAAAGCTGCCAAAAGTTGCTTGAAAAAATGAAGCAAAGTTGCAATATAAGATTCCTCCAAACACCTTAAAACACCATACTACATAACTTCCGAGTATTTGGGAAGCTGCCAGAAGCTGTAAATAAAGTTGCAAAAACTTGCCCTGTGATCATTTAATTCTTTCCTCTGCCTGCCGAAATTGATTCCATTGCTAAATTGTTTGGTCACATTTTGGTCTTTTTCTGTGACATCATATTAAATTATCAACCTCACAACAAATTGAATATATGTAGCCTTCCGTACACCTTTCTCAATGATAGCCATTCAAACCTTTCAAATATCGACATAGATTTTTGAGGCATAAATATCAGGCATTAGGCCGCTAGAAACTTTCCTGCATGCAAGATCTATTGCATATCTATCTGTAGTACACCACCAATTAAAAGACATCCACCTGTGATAAAAAAAAAACGCTTTGTGACAACACCATAAACACTTTCTGACTAACTGCACCGGGTGCACATATAGCGTGGTAAAGCTTTGAAAATACGCTGCCAATCCGAGGACAAGAAATGAACAAATTTTCCATCATGACAACCCTAGGAATGGATTTCCATTTAGAAAAGGCCTAATTCACAACTAATATGTTGAGTCATGAGAATGGTTCAGTAAACAACAATATATAGGCTATAATAGCCTACATGCTTTCATTGGCTTTCAAATGACTATTTCCTTTGATATTTCGGATATTCAGGCTCAGTGTGGACACGCTTCATTATAAATTAACATACGGTATCATATGAAAGCTGGCATCAAGAGCCAGCAAGTAGAATCTCACAAACTTATACTGGAAAATTTTGATGCACTGAAATATACACTGCTGCCACTAGGAAGTATAATATACTCAATAATAATTCATTCCATGTTACAATATGACCTCATTAACATAAAATCGAAGTAGGCCCTTTTAACAAGCACAGAAATTCAATTATCGAGCACCGTTTACAGTACAATATTCTACATAAGTAGGCCTACCATCAATGCTCCCTCTAATTTTTCACGAGTCTGCGCAAATACGCCAACTCACTGCGCAGGCCCTTGGACAGCAGTGCGCAACCAGGCCCCCTATAGGGTGATAAATCAAACTTCTGGGGGGCTTCGCGCCCCAGACCCCCCTCGGCCTACACGCTTTTCGCTGCTACTAGTCATCTATGTTCGGTCTTCGTTTAGTGGGCGTTCCGGCTAAACGCGCGAAATTTTATCTATAATTCATGATCAAATCGGTCAATATCATCGGGAATTTGCGTATATATTGCTATCAATTTTTATCCTGTCTCTGCTCACGTAATCAGATTTACCGGTTAACCTGATTGAGTGAGATGTGTTGGAAAAGGTAGGACCCCTAAATAATAATTGAATATCTTCGGGCGTAGGCCTGCCTACCCGTTGGTATAATGACTTACTTACTTGATGCTATTTCGTGACCTCCAATCTGCTATGTCAAAAGATATTGAAATCGCCCAAACGTACTAAACTAAAAGACGTACACCTTTCAAATTGGTATTTCTTCTTTGAAAAAGTTGCATAAATTTCCAAAAACATACTCCATGATTTATGTTAATTCACGATTTGATTTCAATAATTTGCGGCCCCTTCGAGCTCGGGGGGTCTGGGTGCGGCAGTTACGGTCCTGTGCTTAAAACCAGACGTGCGTGTATCCATTCAAGTCACATTATTTATTGATAGAATCACAGTACAACATTTACATTTAGTTCTATTGCATGGCACCAAATAATCTCATTATGAGTGAAGAAGGGGAACTGCGCTCTGAACATGATGTGGTTTTGACTTGACGCCCGGCCATTGAGGGCATTTTTTTTCAGAAAGCCAGCGAATTTCGGCTGTAACTGAAATATTTTCGGGATATGCACCATAGCACACGTGCGAATCTGTGGGATCGCAAAGGGCTAAGACGCATTCATGCGCAATAACGATAAATCTAGACATCATGGATATCGCACGTGTGCTGTGTCGCGTATTTTGAGGGTGTTTTGGCTTCAGTTCGAGTGCGGTGCCTTTCTGAAAAAAATGAGTGCTTCCAAAATTGTTCACAAATTTATCTCAAATTTAAGACCCCGTCGTATCTAGATCGCAGTCTCCCTTTACATTTAATCCTTATTTTCCCGTCTGTCCTTTTCAGCTCTCCAATGGTTGTATACATTGTCCAGGTCAATGGCATCGTCTGTATTCAGTTTTGACTTTATGCGCATCAGCTGGTCCAAATGAGCCACTTGAAGACGATTTCTCGATGCTGTTTTGATCCGATTCATTCAACTAAAGCCTCTTTCGCAATCCGCACTGGATGCTTGAAATGTAGCACAAATATCCACAAGCTGTGAGACGTGCTTCAGCTCCTCGCATTTTAGTGTCGCAGCCACCATATCGGAAAATGTTCCGATTGATCCTTGTTTCAATTTTTGCTTCATAACATATTTGAAATCAGGATATTCATCGTGAATGGCCTCCATAGAATTTGGCTGGTGGAAAATGTCCTCATACTTCTTTGTTAATATGGCAATGTCTGCTGCTCCGTACTCGAAGTCAGAACTGATATCTGAACTCAATGCCTCACAGTCCAATGCAGACCACTCCTTCAATTCATTCTCTGGAAATCGAGCATCCAAGTGATCGCAAAGATTACGAATAAAACAAATAATCGCGTCGGTATCTATGACTTCAGCTGACCCAGCCCTCATCACCTCTTTGACGCGGTCACTCCACTTGATAACCTTTCCTTCTTTCAGATACTGAGAACGCAGCTTCTCAATCTTTGCTCTTGCAAGGCAGTGTCCCTCCATCACAGTCAGATTGCGTTTTTGAAAAGAAAGACACAGTTGTGCCAGGTCATACAAAACATCTCCCAGAGCGGTGAGAATAAACTTGAATTTTGAATCCGTCAGCTTTTTGTAACAGTATTTTGTCACTGGATCTCTATAATTACTGGATGATTCTCTCCTGCAGTATTCTTCGAGAACTGTGTAGTTCCTCAGAACAGCCTTCACAGCTTGGTGCCGCGAAAGCCACCGTACTTCGTTCAGAGGTCTGAATGACAGCGAATCCTCATCAAGAATCTTCGATAGGTCTTCCAATTTCCCCTTTTTTACAGTGGATCTAGAGAAAGTGGAATACACCGTTGTAAGAAACGTTTCCACGTCACGCATCGCCGGGACATCTTTCCATGCATCAACAATGCCCAAGTCTTCTCTATGGGCAACACAGTGCTGTTCTGTTAGATGTGGTATTTGCTGCTTTAATAACGCTGCAACTCCGTTGTGCTTTCCCAACATCACTGAGGCACCGTCGGAGGTCAGCATCACCATTCTCTGCATGTCTAATTTATGCTTGGCGTAAAACTGAGTTATTGCCTGCACAATATCCCGAGCGGTGCATCCAGTCAGCTGGGAAATGCCTCCAAACACAGTTTTGTAGTCGACCTCATTTTCCTCTCTATATTTAATGTAAAGCACTAGCATTTTGTGCACTGTTATGTCTGTGCTCTCATCCACGATCAGAGTGTGCCAATGTGCATTTCTAAGTTTGCACATTGTCTCATTCTGCACTATTTGATTGATAGAATTCACAAACTCAAAGGCATAATTTTTGCTTCGCCAGCTCTCTGGAACACTCACGTACTTTGCCATGTGATCGTGAATTTGTTGAACTGACAGCATAGAAGTATTCATGTTTATGGCTAGGAGAATATTGTCGACGAGAACCTTAACTTGCTCGGGGTTGGATTTCTTCACGAGTGACAGCTCGCTCCTCTTCTCTCGATCGTTGATGCTCTCAGTCAGTAATGTACCGATTCCAATTCTCATCTTGCACCTTCTTACGATTCCGACCGCTTTCACGTGGGTTTTGTGCTTAATGTGACGCTTAAGGTAATCCAGCCTCCATGCTTTCCACATTTTACCATCCGAAAACTCGTTTGATATTTTGGCTTCTCGACATTTTTTGCACATTAGACCTTTCTCGCTCGAGAAAGAAAAAATCTCACGTAATTTTATAGTTTTGTCTTCCGTTTTCACGTGCTCCGACAACCATTCTATTTTAAACGAATCACAGCTCTTTGTCAATTTGGCTTGGTGGGGGGATGAGAAACCACCCATTCGTTTTGCCATCATTAAAAGCGGTCAGTAGAAACAGTGCTAAGCAGAATTTGTGAGTATTCACTCAACGTTGGCCCACCGGCAAGCAGCTAGCTAAAACACTTATAGCGACACAAATGGACGCATGTAACCGCAATTACTATATACGGCGAATCGTAATGCTGTGCGACTACGTGTGACGTCACAATTAATCAATGTACGTATGTTGATTACTAGAAGACAGACATACACGCACGAGAACGCACCCGAAATCAATACATGCGATCGATGTAGGCCTATCGCGTTAAAACACTGATGTGACGTCTTGATACCGGCAACGCACTCATTACTTTCAAGACATACAGTCAGATATAATGATACGAATATTCAAGTCTGATTGAAGCAAGAACAAGATCACCGTATGACCTTATCTACAGAAGATACCCGTTCAAACTAATCGAATAAAATCACAAATTTGTGCTGCTGAGAAGCTGATCCAACGCAACGCCCTAAAGTGCACATAGTTGCTGCATTTCCTGATCAACGTTTGCAAAGGGATGGATTTTTTCAACAATATTAGTGCTTGTACTTGCATATTCTGCATATTACCCTATATCACCATACGTGATCAGATTTGCCTGATGGAAGTGATGACTTCAAAAATTCGCGACATGCAATTGTAAAGTAAATCTTACATAACAATCATGCCACGCGGACAAGACTATTCGTTAGTTTCTCGTAGTTTAACTTCGAGCTAGAGCCCATTGTTATTTACAACTTCGTTACACCATTTTATATCGCCATTCCCACAAGGAATGCGCTATTGAAATGATATCAGTATCGCTCACGCGTACGATATCATTCTAAAAAAAAATCTGTTTCGTGAGGCGCACACGATTGCAAATTCTCATTGCTTCGCAGAGCGCAATATTTACCTTTGCGGGCTGCAGGCTTACCTCGGTTTCAGACTTCAGCGATAGCACTATTTACCCCTGGCAATGTTTCCTCTCATTTTTCTCGAGTCTGAGCGCCTGCGCGGTGCCTTGGACAACAGTGCGCAACGATTAAAAAAAAGTCATCACTTCGGATTTTTTGTGCGCGGCCAAGATTTTCTGTGCGCGGAGACCGTTTCAGTACTGCGCATTTGCGCACGCGCGCAGCTTAGAGGGAACATTGCCTACCATGTATTTTCACGGTTATTCCCAAAATGATAAACTAAAATTCCCATAAATGTAGGAGGCGGGCTCATAAAATCAAAGTAAGCTCTTTTATCGGATGCAGAAATTCAATGATCGACTACTGTTTACGGTACCATATGCTATACATGGGTACATATATTTTCACGGTTATTCGTAAAATGATAACCAAAAATCACGTAAATGAAGAAGGGGGGGCCCCCCTCATAAAATCAAAGTAAGCTTTTAGCGGGTGCAGTAATTTAATGATTGACTACTGTGTGCGGTATTACATTCTACATGGGTGCATGTATTTTCACGGTTATTTGCAAAATGATAACATTCGCGTAAATGTAGGAGGGGGAAGCCTTTAGCTAATGGCAAAATGGATGGAGATCATCAAATCAAAGTGAGCTCTTGCAACTAGTGCAGAAATTTAATGATCGACTACTGCTCACGGTACCATATTCTACATTGGTGCATGGATTTTTGTGGTTATTCATAAAATGATTACTAAAAAGTGAGAATTGATGATTGACCTGTCTTTGCGGCACAATACCATATTCTTTAGGGATACAAGGATTCCGCGGTTATTCAGAAAATGGTAATACTTGAAAAAAAGCGCGTAAACCCGAGAAATAGTTGGAAAAAGCGCGTGAACCGAGGATGGGGGGCCCTCGAAAGCGCGTAAATCAACCAGGGGGGCCCTAGGCGACCGCCTACCTCGCCTACCCCAAAAGCCACCACTGACTATCACTGACTTATAATCAACACGGCTTATCTCCGATGAATCGCTTTTAAGCGTGTGTTTGTCGAGAGCGACATTCCGATTGCAAATAGATGGCGCAACTGTTATACATGTACATTGTACATGTATGCTGTGCAGCAGTGTATAGTTACGCCTTATTACAGTAACGAGTCCGTAGAGAATCGTATTGTATTTCGCAATTCTTTGACGAAATATATGCTGGCCTTGACGGTATTAAAATTTGCGTTGTGCTTTTTGGTGCTCACCGAATCCGTCTATGCTAGCAGACTTACCGGAATCCACAAAAAAGCAGGCCAATCAAGAGGCAGGATAGGTATGGTGTTCGAAGTTTGTTGTCAAATTAATTATAAGACGTGACTGATGAAACTAATCTTCTCGAGTCTCTACTGGTACATGCAACTATTTCAAATATGTGGGATTTCACTCGCAGTATGGAGGATTCAGATGTGAGTTCGGGTTATTTTCCTAATGCCTTTTTGGGCATGGCAGAATGGTTACTGTATCGGTTTACTTGATAGCAAAACATTTGGCATCATTTCGTGGAAAAATGCAGAGTATGTACACTGTACCGTGCATACCTAAGACGTAGGATACAGAATATATACCAATTACTTCCACTAATACTGAATCCGTCCGACTGGAATCTATATCCATCAACTGGCTTTGGTATTGGACATGATGGCAAACCAAATCTGACTATCAATTTTTTTCATTCTGGTGCAGCACAAAGACGCAGAAAGGGATAAAACAGTTTTAAATACCTGGGTGAATCCACCTCCGACAATATCCATGGGCAAAACCTATGACCCGCATTTAAAAAATACTAGAATAGCAGAAAGTCAAGTTTCTCATGACAGGTGAAACGTTGAAGTCGTCGTGGACAGATAGAAATGGCATTGCATTTACTTTCCAACATTAAGTCGACTGCGCTTAATTAGGACACTTTGCTACAGACTCATGGCCAGGCCACGCATAAAGGCAGACATCGCATTAACAATACTGTGTTATTGCGTAATAAATGTATTATTTTACGGCTTCAGACTGGGCACTGCAAGCTGAACGGGCACTTACGTAGAATTGTCTGTCGCAACGATGGCCTCTGTGCAACATGTGGTGTTATAGAGACGGCTGAGCATTTCTTGTTGCAATGTTCTCGATATAGCTCGGAGCGAAACTATTTTAACCTTTGTCCGACTGCATGGGTACAATTGTACCCATTCCAATTTTAAAATACGACAGTCTTTTTTCTAGAAACCCGAGAGACCTGAAACCTCCTGACATCTCTACATTTCTGTGTTAGATTATGCAGACTAAATGTCGGCAAAAAATCTTTACACGTTACCGAGATTCAGGGTCGAGTTGTTTTTACGCCCTTAACAGGCGGTATGGGTACAAATGTACCCTTGCACATTGTGTATCTAAATAATGCCAGTATACATAACACAAAGACAATTTTTGAATGTTGAATGAAACAGAGTACAGAAATGATTTATTTGACACAGAAATATGAGAGAAAACTTAGTCGAGATGGGTTTAGTCAGTGTCACAAGTAATACACTTTGTTTTTGTTATGGAGTGTTCGTCGCACACATGCTGAACGCAAGCCACGCAGCCTTTCCTGGTTTTACGTCGTTTTCGTTTCTGATCTCTGCAGACATAGCAACTGCCAACAATCGGTGTAGCTCCTCGATTTCCATGGGGTTCTTTGGGGTTAGCTTCTGCCCCTTCTGGTGGTGTTGCAATGGGCCGTACTAGAACCATTTCCACTGCAGCTCGAAGGAAGCGGTTTCTCATCATCATGCGGTTGCTAGAACGAGCTTCCACTGAAGGCATACATAGCTGTTTCGCAAGATCTTTCAGGAACTTTCTCCGTTGGTCCTTTTTCCTAAACACTGGCTTGTGTTCGCTGTAGATGATAAACGACGCTAAGCCAGTGACGTTGATCATGTTATAGAAAAACGCCAAAGGCCAACGCACTGTCCGTCGTTTTACTGTGTATTCACCCAGCATTTTGTCCATTGTGTCCACCCCCCCTTTTGGTTTTATTATAGTACCTGATGATCTCTGGTTTGCTTGATTGTGTTGCTTCGACTTCTCCGGTCATGTTCATAGATGATAGAAGCACAACTGCTCTGTTTTTCTTTGGCACATATGAACAGACTGTTGCATCTCGATGGTAGGCGAAATTGGTCGAGTGAAGTGCTCTTTCCTTGCCAGGCTGCATGTTGCTTGGCAAAAACCTCTTGTTTTTTCTGACTGTTCCAACTAAAGTCATGTCGCAGGTGTTCAATACTTTAGCTAACTGCATACCTGTGAAGAAATTATCGGTGGTGACATTTCTTCCAGAGCCTTTATACAAACAGACCAGGTCCAAAACTGTTCGCTCACCAACATTTGTTTGTCGGGGACCATCTATTGGTTTTCCAGTATGAAGCTGACCATGCAGTGGGTAGGCGTTTGATGCATCACAAGCCCAGAACACCTTGATACCATATTTAGCTGGTTTAGATGGTATATACTGTGTGAATTTGGTATGTCCTCGAAATGGAAACAATTGTTCATCTATCGTGATACATTCATGTGGCTTGTAGGCTCTCTCGAAATTTTTATTCAGCATTAGCCACAGATCTCGTATTGGTGCAGATTTATCTGTTTGCACACGCTCTGCACGTGTATTATCGTTGTCAAATCTGATAAATCTGAGCATCAACTTGAAGCGGTCACGAGACATAGCTGCACGTATAAGAGGCAAAGCATCTACTTTTCACATATTGTCCAGATTCTCTTTGTTATTCCTGTGTACACCAGCAGCAATAAGGATGCCAATAAATGCACTGAGCTCAACTTCAGTGAAGGGCTCGAATGTTCTTAGTGGTGGCCGTTCAGAAGCATTACGAAATCTTTCTGCGAGATTGTTGTTGAAAGCTTCATAAACTCTTCTAGTCTTCGATTTGTTTCTCTAAGTATGATGCCACACATCTCTGGACTCATGATGGATTTGAACAGCTAAGGCAAGAGACGAAGGGAGAGGAAACGAAGTGGGACGACTGGCATGACGATAGCTGATCGCAGGGGCAGAAAGGATGATAAAAATAAAAGGGGAATGGAGAGAGAACTGGTGCAGCAACACGTGCTATACTTCCCCAGAGCACAGTATTTAAACGCTCTGACCAATAAATACGGCATACCGTACAAAAATATAACTAACTTGGAAATTTCAATGGAAAATGTACGTGGGTACAATTGTACCCATGCCGCCTGTTAGCGGTGTAAAAATATGCAGTCGGACAAAGGTTAAGGACATAACACTACGAAACCATGTGTCAATATACATTGTATCACTTTTCGGCAACCCCTACATAATTTTGCCTGTGATTGATTATGTTTTCCTCACCGACAGGCAACTATAATGCAGTAGGCAAATCGAGCGCATATGCCTACAAAACGTTGGCCTGGTGCACAAGGCCGTAGCAGCTAAGCACCATAACCCCCAATATACATACATAAATGTATTACACATGCGCTTCACTGCTGTTATTGGCACCGACCTTCTCCATAATAAATTGTAGAGGATTTCGATATCAAGCTACTCAACAAATACTGTATATTGTATGATTTATAACACACAAATTGAGGGTTATAATATTAAAATAATTTCTCAAATAATGCTAATCTGTGCCGCATGGGCCGAAATGTTATTTTCTTCACGTGAATAATTAAAATTATGATTTGGAAAAGGAACGCGTTTGTACCGAAAAAAAACGACCATGAAGCTGACGCGGTCTTATATGAGTGCCTTGCCGATTGCTACTACATGGATCGTCATTGTTTACCGTCATTAACCATGTTGTATTGGACGAAGTATATTAAATGTGTCATAACGATATGAATCGCGTACCTGTGTCGGAATTTTGAACGTGAAAGTTTCACGTTTGTTTCGTTTCCGATCATTTTGGTCACATAAAACGGTTGTCGGGATTATCTGGTCCGTATAAAGCGTAATAATAAACTGTATTATCAACATGTGAGCATTGCGAGCATAGATACTAGGGATGGAGTGAACGTGAGGTTCACGTTCACGTTCTGTGTGTGAACCTCGGAAATTTCGAGGTTCGCGTTCACAACAGAACCTTGGTAGGTTCTGCACTGTGAACCTTTTTCATATATAACGATTTTCACTTCATTATAGCATCGTTCGTTTAAATTTATTGCATTTCAACTGCAGGCCACTCCGTGCATGGCGCTGGCAGCATAAAAAAATCAACACTAAACGAGCATGCACCTTGACAATCTCAAAAGTTTTACTTGCTTTGTTGCAAAAGTTTGCTCGAAAGATCCAGCTTTCCGTTTGTAAATATTTAGTGACTCTCTGCTGCGAGCTTGACCCGCAATCACAAAACATCACGAGCGAAATAAGCTATGCAGTCAGCGAATGATGCTTATTTAACCAATCAATGAGATTGATATCGTTTTCTGATGTAGAAAATCCAGCCGACGCACGCGGTCAATCTTGACTTCATGTTTACTGTATCATTAAAACCAAATCATTGCAATTGAGGTGTTGGCTACTGTTGTAAATCGTGCTAATGGGGTAATATCAGTAGCAAGCATAGATAACCCGGTTCACACTCTGATCAATACCAATGTAGCAATACTCGGATGCCGAATACATTTTCCGGTCTGTCATACGAAAAAGGTGATTCGAGTCTGATTTGAGTCAAGTCATGACTCGAGTCATCCCAACACTGCTACAAGCGACTATATCTGCATCTTCCTTGCCCGGCGGCATATGCACATCATGTAATCAAGGTATGCATATGCGCAGATCGTATGTATGTATATCATGATTCGGTGTATATGCTGCAAAAACATCAAAGACAAAAATAAACTTTCCTTTACTTATATTCTCTGGTAAGTCTTCGTCGAAATTGTTGGCAAAGCGGCGGAAGATATATTGGGATTATTATGTCATTTGATTGCACCATCAGTTGATATATTTGGCGACGTTTAAAACGTCAATATATACTTCAGCATTGTGACGTTATGTTGCCCGAGTCGTCACTAGGTATCGTGTACATTAATATAGGCTATCATTTCATTGAAGGATAGGCTTGGAATTAGCAATATGACGTCACGTGACGTCATGAGGTTCACGTTCGTGTTCACACAGAACCTTTCAAAAAGGTTCGCGTTCACACGAACCTGAACCTTTCAGAGGTTCACACCATCCCTGTGTTGTCCACAGTTTTGATGCACGCATCATACCCCGCAAGTAGAATTCATTTTCCTTCATCAGACGTCGACGAAGTTTGGTTTCGAAAGAAAGGTGGGATTGTGAGTATATATACAGCATATTCGTCACATTATTCAAGCAGATAGCTTTGATTCTAGCTATGTAATCCTCAATTCACATGTTTTCTTGCATTTTCTGCTAATGGAGACTTTTGACGATTAGCCCAATGGTAGATATCAAACGAATGAACGGAACATGCATGATGTACGGTGGACGTGTTAATCATCCCTTGCTGATGGATGATTACAATTAAAAAATCGATAATGCATAACAGATGTTAATCACTAGGTTATTCCAACTAGTTTGTCTTATTTCAATTTAGGAACTATTACCGTGAATTATGTATGTTGCATTGTGAGGAAGAGATATTCAATTAAATTTATATTTGTCTTGCATTTTACCTTGACGCTATCAAAAATTTGCAAAAACATCAACGACATAATATCAATTTCTTCCAGTCTTACACACAACATTAGAAGGATTTCTTCTGATTTTTTCGATTTGCAGTTATTATGTTTCGAAATGACGTTCTTTTGTTTTAGCCCTCAATTTGGATGGTTGGAAGAGAAAGAAACTGGTGATTGACGGATAATGAAAAGTCTCCTGCAGATCGCAGATCATATGTAGACAATATATTGAACCTACTATTGAACGGTGTCGAATAACGTATTTTAAGGTTTTCGTTTGAAAATATGACCCGAAACAATAATTTAACTCTAAAATTGTGCCTTGCTTGGGACAGTAACAAAGGACTTATCAGCCATCAGGTACGGCTACCGGTTATCAGATTAATAGCAGACCGGATTTAATCAGCTTAGCGGATTTGGCTAAATAATCTGGGATGTCCTGAGATTCGTAAGATGTACAACCCACAGATATGCTCAATGCTAACAACGCAGCCTGTATTTCAGACGTTCAATATGACGGATTATACATGAGTTTCGCTCGAATTCGAGAGACTTACATCTGGTATACTTTGGTAATAAGATTGAATGTCGCCAGACCAAGCGTTGCTTAATTATTATCGGGACGCAATAATACCGCGTCAAATGTAGTACATTGTGATACGTATTCTTCATGTGATGGTAACCAGAGGGTGCTAGAGTTCATATGTTCGCGCAACACGGGAGCGATGATTTGGTTGGCGGGTTTAGGATTCCTCGCGTGCGATCAGCCTCGGGCTATCGCAACTTGCAAACAACAATTGCAACAATTTTCGGTGTGCATTACTTCATTACAGTAATCAATTCATCCAGTCGACCTGTGCCCTTCTATAGGTAAAACTACGCAACAGTCAACACCACTCGTCGTTCAGCTATGTCTGTAAATGAGGTATGGAATGTCGTTGGTGAGTCTTTGTGTAGTGACTATATTTGCCTACGTATGTACCTTATTTTCAGAACATAATGGAATGTCAAGCTCTTACAGTTTCGATTCGACTGCTCGCATACGGCAAAAAATTGTAGGAAAAATATCTAGTACTGCAGTAACGGATACTTTTCTGCATTAATATCTATTAAAAGTATAGTTAAACAAATATCGGAGGCTTATCTGTTTGCTTGAATAATTGACTTAAAAGATTCCTATCATCCTGAGCTCGTACAGAGCTCTTCGCCTGATAGTACTTAATACATACTAACTTACGCATTTGGCGTTATCATGAATCTCACATTCGTGGGAGATCGACAATACGATGCCTAGGAATCTATATGAATTTCTTACATTTCAGCTTAACTTCAATTGAATCGAATAAAGAAAACGAGAAATAATAACCAAAAGATACCCTAATTTCGCAAAAATAGCCTACAGCATATTGCGTAATGTTTATTGGCAATGATTGTAATTGTAATTGACCGTATAATTATTGAGCAATAAGGATATGGCATGACAAACGTTTGTAATTGTCTTCTGAAACAGATGTTTATTATTCTATGCCTGTCGGACGATCAAAATGGTCTTATAATGACTGCAAGACTGTGCATTGACAATGATAATGGATTTTCTTCATCACGAGCAACCAGTTACGAGTCGCCTCTAAATTGTCAAAAACGTTGATAAGCATCAGAAAAGACGTAAGTCAATCAAAATTTCAAAATTGGCCCATATTCTTTCAAATTGTTCACGCTCAAGATGCGATGCCATCGAATTAAATTTTTGTTGGAAGTATTGCGTTGTTCTTGGGCACTTAGCATAAGGATTGTTTAAAACCAATTTTGAGAGCTTGTGATACATATGACATTCGCAACTCTCATTATAATGATCTGTGAAACACTCCCAGCAGTACACTATAGTTTTGTTGTTAAATTTTGGTGAACATGAATATTTTATTATATTTCGCAAACTGAAACCAAAATTGACACCGTTACGTAGTTGCTATTAACGACCTTTGTATACGATACATATGGTACAAACTTAAGACGTTGACACTAGCATTCGTGACGTAGATTCACGCCGCAAAACAATGAGTGTTTTACCTATCTTCAAAGTTAAAATATAGAAAGAATGCAATCTTCAGTACCAGCATCTTAACTTGGATGAAAGACATGTCATCAGAAATGATCAATTCGATTCTAATCATATCATAAGCTATGAGTCTGCCGCATTTCACCGAGATGGTAACAAGAAAAATTGAAATAAACACAGATTAAAGCTGGCAAAGATGTAAAGACATCCCAATTCTAGTCATCAATCAAAATCGGTATCTGTAAATCTATGCGTTGATAAATGTTACAAATCGAAATTCATGGATATATCTCTTTTGTTAGCTGGTAATTTTGCAGCAGTTTCCACTTATCACACTACTGAGAATGTCAAAGGGAATGGATTTAAATGATTTAGATTAGGTACAAAGATTTCGAATTGAAGATAGACTCAGTAGTGAATTGAGTGAGTTCGTTGTTCAAGTGCGCTGCATGCCGAAAATGCTGTAAACTCATTGCAAACCTGTAAAAAAATCATAAGATGTAATTGCTGCCTATGTCTAACAACATTTTGATAATTCCACACCCACTCATGCTCAATTGCCAATATCTTTTCGTGTATCAAACAAACGGTGGTCAATTTTCTTTGCACCCACGTCAAAGTACACGATGTAAAGTAGCTGCAATTTTCAAAGATGTATAAAAAGAGTTTCGAGACCTCCAGTTCGATTCCGCAGCAGCTGTTCACTTTAAATAAATTGATCTGGAATAGTTTTTATTAGACTAATCTCATACCTGCGCACACATTTATACACTGCAGGCTATTACGACTCTGATCTTGTTTGGGCCGACGTATCATTGCAAGGCTGCGTTCTCTTCCCTCGTTTCCATATTGACCAATTACGGGAATAGGATGGTAGTTGATGGAGACGTGCGCTCTCGAAGATGCAATCACAAAATATTTGATTGTAGTGCCAACAGTCTCAATGATGTGTTCTATTTACGAAGATCAATACATCACATCTACAGTATACATAAACGTGTTTGGTTAACTCGTCATGTAAATCATGAGTTGCAAGACAAAATACCGTTACTAAAGTGAGCCGCGGTAAGGACAGGTTGCCAAACATTACTATGGTCATTATGTAACCTACCATATATCATACCTATTACATTTGATATTTTACTGGCTCTCACAGTCATAATAGCATAATAAGCATTAGTTTCCCCAGCCTAAATGATGCCCCATTAGAAGACATTAATTGATTCCAGCAACATAGGATTAGAGGTGCATGATCTATGCTCCTTCCGTCTGCTTCAGAGCGCATAATTGGGACGGGTTAACAAACCTTTGATAGGTTTGGGTTGGTGTGAGCTCGAACGGTCATGGAACGTGTATGAGCAATGCACATGACCACGAATACGGACACAGGCCGTCATGTGGAGCTATATTGCTACTTCATGAATCAGGAACATTGTGCATGTGCCATACGGTTGTCCAAAATTTGGAAAATGTTGAGAATACCCCGTGATTGTGTCTCATTCTGTAGATTATTGATATAAAAAAAAACTATGAGCCTGAAAGAAGCTAACAGGAAAGCCGGTAAGATTTCGGGAAAAGCGTTTGAAAGTAGCTGCTCAAGAACGGGCGTAGACCATAGAGCGGCGAGAAGACTGGTAGTTACATAACCACTGCTCTTGATTGGCTAATCGGCTATGCTTCAATGATCACGACAGCAGCAGCTTGCTGATTAGGTATTCTAGGAGTCTGCTACCGGCGGAGATTCTGAAAGCGCATTGTTGGTAGGTTCACAGATGATGATTTAAGATTAATTTAGGACATGTTGAGGTACGAAATACATGATGAACAAAGAACAGCCGCTTCACAAAAACTTTTACAGCATGACTGCTTTATTGTGACGGAAGCGGCTGTAGCCTACATGCTGTGTTTTCGTCGAGAAAAAGCAGACAGAGGTGCTTACGCGAGTGGTGAATGAATTCCCCGTTTCAGAAGGGATCCATCATCAGTGAATACAAATATAAAGCTTGACTATGACACTATACTTTGTGTGATCTTATTGGACCCAAGTTGTAGTATATAGTTGAAGTTTTGAATGCTCTAGGGATCGACTGAATCAGCCGGTTATTCTTGGCCGTTATACTTACAGCAAATTGAATTCACTTATAAGCGGAGGTGGTCAAAGTAGTCAAGAACGCTACTCCAGTAGAAGTAGAAGTAGCGACGAAAAATCTACTCAAGTAAGTAAGTAGTTTTGAAAACGGTCGTAATTCGTTCGCATGGACAGTCAAAAGCTGCAAATCGAGCTATGCGGGATGTGCAGAGAGCTTTGATTCGTATTGATGCATGCCAGGAGGTATCGATTTTCGACAGAATGAGCATTCGTCCGCATCATGGGATGCAAATTATAGTATTGATATGAAAATGCGATACTAACCCTTTTGTTCACTCAAACACCCCGTTTTTGAAAATATCATGACATGGCGCCCTACCCCATATTATAAGTCCCTATAGTTTAGGCCAGGGGCGGGCAACATACGGCCCGCGGTCCGGATCCGGCCCGCGGACAGATTCCCGTCTTACATGATAATGTGGTCCGCGGCCCATCAGTCTGCCGAGATTTGCCCCCACTACTTGCCTAATACGTCAGATTTTAGTGACTGTATGTTAATATATCCGTGTTTGCGCACTACGCAGCGTGCGAGAGTGGAACTTACGGGTAAGTTTGTCGAAGCGAGAAGACTTATTGCATTGTCAGCATTTACTATGTAGTCTACTCATGCTTAATGATGTTTGTGGTAATCATAGTGTTTGTCGACTACAATGGTCATTTACACCAGGCCGATATTTCATATTTCTGAATCCGTAACCGTGCACTGCTGGTAGCACGGCACACGTCAAGGCTTTTGTGAGACACCGCTTCATAATTATGCCGATGAGATGGCGAGGAGGCGCTTAGATAAAGCTTCATAACTTAGGTAGGAATTCTGGAGTCGGACTGGAACCTACAACACATCGGTTTTGTAGCTGTGGATTATACCACTATACGCTATCTCGCCACCTACTGAATTGATACTTTCGTAAATCAGGGGTATACCGGGCTTATCGCACGCCTTAAAATCGTAATTTAGGATTGCACCTTGTGTTGGTTGATCAGAGAGAAGCAGACATGGCGATGCATGTATGACAGCGGTTCTCAAGCTGGGGGATTGGAAAGCATCTGAAAGGGGACGCGAAGTCACAGTTAACTGAAAATTTTTCGCGATTTACCTCCAGCTCATGGTGATTCCTCTGTCTATTGTCCGAAGTCATATTTGAGAATTCTCTCATCAATAGCCATAACCTTTAATGCCGTCAACCTATCCGTTGGGATGGCTAGCATTCTGATTTATCTCTTTAATATTTTGTGATATCACGATCAGGGGGCCCGGAATTTTTCACTATCAAAAAGGGGGGCGTGTTGAAGAAAGTTTGAGAACCACTGCTGTATGACAATGCGGTTATGTACTCCACCGTGTCTTCGTCATTATTAGCGAGAAATTGCTTTGAAATGACATTGCTGACGTTAAAATACATTCTTTAAATACGATTTATTCCTTGTATATGTGAATAAATGGGCGAATAATCTATCGATTCAACAATCCGGCCCACCAAGTACTTAATTTTCCTATATCCGGCCCGCCGACTGGAGAAGTTGCCTAACCCTGGTTTAGGCGAAGAGCAATACGGAGAAGTTGTATCGGATACGGTTTCAACACTTTGCACGATTAGTATACGTTAATGAAAAATATGGTGGATCGTAAAATTGTATATAGTAGAGCTTTATTTTCGGAAAATAGAGTCATTATCACACTTGCTTTTATACTTCAACATGTATGTCTGCAGACAATAGAACTGAAATTAATTAAAATTCGAAGTATGATACTCGGAATTGAAAGAGAAATTTGAAAAAGCGGAAAATACATTTCACGTCTTTTGTCCAGAAAGGTGGTCTGTTAAAGCAGGTGTAACGTTCAAAAAAGCCGCAGTCCACTTTTCCGCATTCGGACACGTCATGGGCTGCTAGTTACGATGTGATAGGCAATTGCTAGATTGCGAAACGGTAGTTTCAAGCGTTATGGTGGGTCATATTTACTGTGATGAAATATTTGAAATGGGCGACAATGCGATGTGAGCGGACCCACGCAATCCGCTGCCTAAATTATATTCACCGATACTTTCGTGAAAACATATATTTGACACTCCAAAACTACTGTGCGCGAAGCGCAACAAAAGTTCTGGGTTTTATTTGACGTTTACGAAAATTAAATGTTGCTACTCCGTGAAAACCGCACCGAAATTCGTCAGGCTATCTTTCTTATTGGAGAATTAACTACTCCTACTTGACAAACTGAAAATAGCGAGAAGTAAATTAGTAGATCACAAGATATTACGAAGTAGAAGTAAAAGTAGCGAAAATCAGATCTACTTGAGTAAGTAATAGAAGCAGGAGAAAGCTACTTGAGTACTTCGAAAAAGTAGAAGTACTTCGTTACTGACGACCTTTGCTTATAAGTGTTACCGAAGTCCTTAATGATGCTGCAGAAAAGAGGTGTAATATAAGCACAGACTATGCTGGATATGATATCAAAACTATGCTGAATACTATGCAGCATAGTCTGTGCTTTTCTTTACACCTCTTTTCTGCGGGATCAATAAAGACTTTGATATACCATACCCAGCATAGCCTGTGCTAGTGTGCGTACTTTAACAGCTCTTTTCTTATCATTAAGGTCTTGAATAACTTGCTGTAAGCATCTGATAAGTGCCAAGCACAACTCGCTCATTCAGCCGATCCCTAGAGCAATCAAAACGTCACCTATATACTACAGCTTCAGCCCAATAAGATCACACAAATCATAGTGTCCTATATGGTGTCGACACAGGCAAATCTCACGCCTCAGTGAAATTGCATCACGTCACAATTTCGATTTGGCTACAGGCAATTTGACGGTCATTTTTGACCGGCTTGCCGAGCATTAAATTTGGTAAAACTGGTATCAATTGAAAGCTGACTCTCCACTGATTACAAAAATATAAATTTTATTCCGCTCGTGGGGCTGGAACTTCCCCGAGCAGCCTCGAATTTTTCATTGTTATGGAGATTGGCATTGGGACGCAACAATGCTGTCTGGCGAAACGAGAGAGTAGCTCAGAACGTAACAATGCTGTCTGGCGAAACGAGAGAGTAGCTCAAGAGAAAAAGAGCCAGACACCATTGTTGCGTCCCAATGCCAATCTCCATAACAATGAAAAATCCGAGGCTGATTGTGGGAGTTCCAGGGACATGAGCGGAATAAAATGTATATTTTCGTAATCATTGCAGAGTCAGCTTTCGATTGATACCCGTTTTACCAAATTTAATGCTCGTCAAGCCGGTCAAAAATGACCGTCAAATTGCCTGTAGCCAAATGGAAATTGTGACGTGATACAATTTCACTGAGGCGTGAGATTTTCCTGTGTCGACACCTTCTAGGACACTATGCACAAAGTATAGCGTCATTGTTAAGCTTTATATTTATATTCACTGATGATGGATCCCTTCTGAAACGGTGAATTCGCTCAACACTTGCACAAGCGCCCTTGCTTTCCCTCGATGAAAACACGGCATGTAGGCTACAGCCGTTGCCTTCACAATAAAGAGGTCATGCTGTAAACGTTTTTGTGAAGCAGCTGTTGTTTGTTTGTCATGTATTTCGTACCTCGACATGTCCTGAATTAATCTTAAATCATCACCTGCCAACCTACTAACAATGCGCATTCAGAATCCCCGCCGGTAGCAGACTCCTTGAACACTTTATCAGCAGGCAGCTGCTGCCGTGATCATTGAAGCAAATCCGATTAGCCAATCAAGAGCCGTCGTTATTTGATTACTAGTCTTCTCGACGTTCTATGGTCGGTGGCACGCCTATTCTTCAGCAGCTACTTTCAACCGCTTTGCCCGAAATTTTAACGGTTTTCCTGTAAGCTTCTTTCAGGCTAATTTTTTTTTTTTAATCAATAATCTACAGAATGAGACAAAATCACGAAGTCTTTTTAGGATATCCAAATTTTGAACAACCCTAATGTGCCCTGTATTGGTTTATAGTAATAGAGCGATTGAACCCTCTAAATAGGATGCGGCGTCAAATTAAAGATATGGTGTGAAATAAATTTGACAGAAGCAGGTGTCACCAGAAAGCCACAAGTATGCAGCATGCAGCTAAACGATTTTTACGACGATCGAGGACCCTAATATCTTCGGGGCTTTCTACCGACCCTGGAATTGATTTTGCTATTGAGGGACTTGGCCTTGTGGTGACAGCCGTCGACACATTTGAGCATGGCCCTACAGGTTGCAAGACCAGTGTTCCAACATTTCCATTACAATTGGTAAATCTTTTACTGGTATTAGCCCGAACTCATATCTTTGCTCCATCGCAGTTTGAAATACATTGAAATAAAATTGTGAGGGGTAAAACAGAGTAACAATAGAATTAGCAACAACACGAATCGATTTTGATGAATAAAGTAACTATCTGTAACTACATTTTATTTACATGAGTTAGGGTTACCATATTTTGGAATCAGGAAAGGAGGACACTTTTTCAAAATTTTCAGACTTACAGAACTGGAGTAAAATCCGGAAAAAATGTTAAATCTCACACGAAATTTTGGCTGATTGACTTGAAAAAAGGTCAACTTCCCGGCTTAACCACCGGAATACATTTTTTTCTTTCACATTTCTCGTTTAGCGTCATTTATGCCCGTTTTCACTCGAAACTATCCATCATCCTAGCTTCAAAAGCTTTAAAGGAGGACATTTCGGCATCATCGGAGGACATTTTCAAAAACCAAAAAAAATAGGACAAATCCTTCTGAAGGAGGACGTATGGTAACCCTAAATGAGTCGATTTTATACGTGGGGCATGTCAGGATTAACATACACCATGATAGAAGAAAAGTATACAGGCCTACCGACTGGGTATGAATCGTATTATTGTCAATTTCCAAGTACAACAATACGCCAACCTTCAATCGCGATATTCATAAGTAGTATGATGCGTGCGACCAACCAGGAGCTGTATCTGTAGTTTCAAACACGAAAACTATGAATGATTGCTTCGAATCGTAGAGATTTGGATCAGCTAAACCCTAATTCTCTAAAATTGACGGAACCTTGCCGAATATGGCGCAGCAAATTTGTCAACCGATATTATTGAAATTATATAGTCTCGTTTTGCGGAGATGGTTCAAGTAGAGTGAAAGCGAAAATAATTTTGATTTGTTATAATGAAATGTATGTCACAATTACGACGGTTTCCTCGAAATAATCTTCGATAATAGCGTGAACAATAAAAATGATTTTATTCGTTAGACTTTCACAAAGGCAAATATATCCCCCAACTTCGTTCGTAGTCAGCGAATTTAAAATCGATTTTATGGATTGAAACGGCTGCTGCTGCTGAGGTCAACAAAACATCGCCCGCCCACCTGATGCCGCCTTCAATCAGAAACGCGTGTGAATACGCAGCTATACAATTTGATTAATGGGAATGATACTCAGTGTATGTACATCAACTTACGTGTTGTATGCACGTACTAATACAGCCCTGCAAGCAGAGGTGGTCAGTAACGAAGTACTTCTACTTTTTCGAAGTACTCAAGTAGTTTTCCTCTACTTCTGGTACTTACTCAAGTCGATCTGATTTTCTCTACTTCTACTTCTACTTCGTAATATTTTGTGATCTACTTACTTACTTTTCGCTATTTTCAGTTTGTCAAGTAGAAGTAGTTTAAGCCCCCAATACGAAAGACCGCTTGATGAATTTCGGGGCTGTTTTCACGGAGTACCAACATTTAATATTCATAAAAGTCAAATAAAGCCCAGAAATTTTGTTGCGCTTCGCGCACAGTAGTTATGGAGTGACAAATATGTTTTTACGAATGTATCAGTGAACATAATTTGGGTGCCGGATTGCTATTTGGTTCCGCTCACCCCACATTGTCGCCCATATGGTCCACCATAACGTTTGAAACTACCGTTTCGTAATCTAGCAATTACCTGTCCTATCGTTATCTAGCAGCCCATGACGTGTCCTGCTAATCTGGAAAATCCGACTTTTAGGAACGTTACACCTGATTTAGCAGATCACCTTTGAAGCTTCATGGACAAAAGATATGAGATACATTTTCCGCTTTTTAGAAGTGGTATTTGTAACTCACCTTCAATTCCGAGTATCATACTTTGAGTTCTAATTACTATCAGTTCTTTTGTATGCAGAACAGACATGTTGAAGCATAAAAGCAGGTGTATAGCAATGCCTCTATTTTCCCAAAATAAAGCTACAATTATTATAAATTTTACGATCCACAATATTGGTTATTAACGTATACTAATCGCGAAAAGTGTTGAAACCGTATCCGATACAACTTCTCCGTATTGCTCTTCGCCTAAACTTGGGGCCTTATAATATGGGGTAGGGCGCCATTCCATGATATTCTCTAAACCGAGGTATTCTAGTAAACAAAGGGTTAGTATCGCATTTTCATATCAATACTATAATTTGCATCCCATGATGCGAAAGAATGCTTATTCTGTCGAAAATTGTTACCTCCTGGGATGCATCAATACGAATCAAGCTCTCTGCACCTTCCGCATAGCTCAATTTGCAGCTTTTGACAGTCCATGCGAACGAATTATGACTGATTTCAAAACTACTAACTTACTTGAGTAGATTTAAAGTCAGTCAATTCTACTTCTACTTCAAGTAGTTTTAGGTGGCTTATGGAAAAAGTACTTCTACTCGTACTTGAGTAGATTTTTTCGTCGCGACTTCTACTTCTACTTGAGTAGCTTTCTTGACTACTTTGACCACCTCTGCCTGCAAATTCCACGAAACTCACATCATACAGACAATCAGTCAGTCCATTTACTAATGGCTGTTTTGCTTCCGGTCTTCTTCCTCAACGATCACGTTGAAATGAGGTCTGCACTTTGAGACCAAGAGGTGGTCAGTCGCGAAAAAAATTCAAGTAGGTTTTGCCTACTCACAATGCCTACTCAAGGGGTTGTGATATCAGACTATTCATCCACGTCTACTTGACAGTTTTCAGATTTTTGGGAAAACTAGGACTAGAATTCTTACTTATTACTTACAGGAAAATCTCTAATTTTACCTGAGTAAAAATTAGTAACGTTACTTTTACTTCTACTTGAGTACCGACCTTGACTACTTTGGCCACCCTGATCAGATCATGTCACTAAACCAAACTGTTTTTGTACGGTTACTTTGGTATTTGACGGTAATAATTGCAGTATTCCAAAATAATCTGCTCACTACTCGACTGTGATCATTACAATTAATATGCACCTCGGACTCGAGTACACCAGAATCATTGTGCCCAGCCGAAACAAACTGATTGGTAAAGCATTCTTCACAAATAGACTTAAAAGGCATATACTTTTACAGTGCATCTCCTACCCTCTTCTTTAGGGCTGCGCATCCCAAAGGGATAAATGTACTCAGATTAAAGAACCCCTAGTCTATAATATTAAGATAAAGGCTTACAAACACGTCTTTCGCAATTACTAAATCTATTTACTTGCTCTGCACATGCCTATCAGATACAAGGCTCGTGTCGAACATATTCTTGGTAATACCATAATAGGCCATCCGCATGCTCGAATTTTATCAATTATCTAACCAATTCTGGTCGATTCACGAAGCAATCACAGACAAGCACACGAAGCCAGTGATCTTCTGTGCTGATAGTTTCAAGTATATATAGCGGTAGGATCGATGCGCTAACACAGAATGATTCAGATGTTCCGAGTAAATACAGACCTTCGATGTCTGGATATGTCAACATGTCTTGCCGCAAGGTCGGTAAGACTTTTCCGTACCAGCAGGGTATGTTCGGCTATATCGCACCTGAAAATGATTTTGAATAAATGTTGTATTCTGAAAATACATCAGCATTCAACGCGTATGTTTATTCTGCGTTTCTTTGCAAAATCATTTTCTTTTCAGGATAGCAATCTTATCTTTCATGTAGAACAGTGCGAATCAGCATGAACGCGAAGCTTCTGACTATTTTGATGTGTGTCATCCTTTCATCGGCGAATGCGGAGGCCCCTTCTGGTATAACGACGAACCAACACAGGTTAGCAAGGTGTCATCTGGTGAGAGGTGGTTTAAATATTGGGTGCTGATACTCAAGTTGAAATTGAGTTACCGCCGTAGGCTTCCACTAAATATCTGGTGGAATCAGCGATTTTCAGGACATGTCAATAATACTTCCTGTTGAAGTCGAAAATGAAAGTTTTGAAAAGCTCTCAATTGAAAATAAAGAATATTCGCATTGAAAAAAAAACCACGATATTCTCGGATGATACTTGTAATTGTCAGCAACTTTATAGTAGATTACTGATCATATTCGGGTTCATTTAAGTATGAATTATACCTCCAAGATGGATCTTCAGCTTACAAAAACTAGATTAAGTCGAGGGGTCGCATACATTCAGCAAGTAGTCGGAGGTAACCGCTACCAAATTCCAAGATTCATATTTCCTGTTGACGCCATATTACTAAACTCAGTACAAGTGGATGGAATCTCATTCCCTTTCTGGTATTCAGGGTTATTACACGCTAATAAACGCGATGAAAACTTATCTCAGAGTCATGTTGTACTTTTCAAGATCTTAAGTGAAGAAATGTGGCGTTGAAAGTAGTTTTAGAATATAACCACTTGAATAAGTAAAGCTAGTAGTACAACCTGCTTGAGTAACCCGATAAAACATTAATTCGTTACTGAACACGTCTGAATCTCGTAAAGGAAATATGCTCCTTGTAAGAAAATATCCACTCACAAAGGATGGTGAGGGGCAGCCTATTGTTAAAATTGCAACACTTAGTATGGGGTTCTGAGTGAGATAGTGTAATCGTGATGTGTCCGGCGTTTTGGTAGGTAGGTCGTGGGTTCGATTCCCGACCGGGTCAGAACAACTAATCGAAAACTGGAATCCGCTGCCACCCTGCTAGGTGCTCAGCATCCACGGATAGAATGAAAGAGAAAAAATATAGGGGTGCAGACTGCTTGGGTGACTCCGGCCTGCTTGGGTGACTCCGGCCTAGAATACTTCGGTCAAATCGGGTCTCCCAGTCCATACTGTGTAAAATGTAGTTAGGAAAATATTTAAAAAAAAATGTACTATTGAACGTGAATGTTTGTGTACATTGCCTATTATAATTCATGGTTGACGAATAAAAGAATTCTCTCTCTCTCTCTCTCTCTCTCTCTGATTATGAACCCGCGACGGAGCATCAGTGGTGGAATTAACCACTACACCACTCGCTACATGATAGGTTGAGGGGTGAAAATCAGCGGCATTTCGCGTCGACAACAAATTACCTCAAGCATCGCTATAAGTTAGGTACATATCTATACATACCCCTTACATATCGGTAATACAAACCTACTTGACATCATTCCTACTTTTCTACCTAGTGTACTACTGGTAGCGTCGCATTTAAAACAAATGTTGATTTAGAACACTTTGTTTGAAACATGTTTTAAATAGTTTTTAACCAGTGGCCTTTTGAGAAAATAAATGTTTTTTTTTAATTTTATAATAATGCCATAATTGTGTAAATACTTTCCAAATAAATATGCTGTAAGAGCCTACGAACGATTACCACCCGATATAGCCGACGTATACCACATGGGATGGTTGAAACCGCAAAATAGTCGGTTCAACTATATTTACCCTATATTTTCAATTGTAAATGTCAATCCACTATGACTTCACTGGGCCTTGTTTTAAACATATTTGTTTTAAATGCAACCCTAACTACTGGAGTATCATATATTGCTGTTAATTTAACCACCTCCGCAACCTAAAATTTGAGAATCATAAAGATCTATATTCTCAGTGAAAAATGTGACAAAAACGTTTATTTCGTACTCTTACAGTTTTATTTTCGCGATCAGTTGTTCGATTCTACGTAGAAGTCGCGTTTGTCCGAATGTGACTTGTCATGACACACCGAGGTATCCCCGGTGATTTGATGTCGGGCATGGCTGATTGGTTTCGTCAATATCGGCTAGGACAAGGCATGAAAAGTATATGCATGGTATTATACGGTCAGGATGGTCTAGCACGGGGGTAGGCAAACTACGGCCCGCGTGCCATATGCGGCCCGCAACACTGTTTTGTGCGGCCCCCAAAAGCATCAAGAAACGTTATAAAAATATCGATAAAATGAGTGCTAAAATAAAACTATTGCAGCGAATTGACATTTTCGTAATATATATTCACCAGACAATGCTAAGTTATAATCTTACTATGATGTTTTTATTTTATTGCTAGCCTCACATCAAGGATAGAGCATTTTACAAGGTTTCAATTGCTAAACATCACAGAGAGTCAAAACAGAAATGAAATTATTCGGCTCACGAGTATGATTTTAAATTGGCAACTCCAGGAAGTTTATTGCATTTAGTGCTGCACTTTGAAACAAAGATATTCGCGCGCGTGTTCGGTACATTCACCCTCGATATGTGTAGAAGTATTTTATATTTATATTTATATTATCAAGAATCGTAGAACTGTATTTAAAGGTAGCATGGATATTGGTTATGGTGCTGTCGGCATTGTGTGTCTTGGAGGCAGGGTTGTGATCAAGGCACAAGGCTCCAAGTCACAACTGAATCACACTTTTATGGGATTTTGAAATCACCACCAAGTCAAGTCCGAGTCCAAATCCGGGAGGAGAGGGTCGAGTCTGAGTCACATCGTTGAGACTCCAGTCTGAGTCCAAGCCCTCGTGTTCACTGTTAATTTTCCAGTTCAGGTTATGTTTAACCAACGTTTTCTCAACTCTGCTACAGGGTGATATATACTGTTCTAATTTCCTCACTCTTAACTGTTTCTAGCCCTATTATTCAAGTACCAGTACTGGCAGTACTGATGGACGAAATACGAATAATGCAGTTACTTTACTATTCTTCGAAGTTACATATAAATGCCTATCTTGGCCGTTCGAGTTTCGAGTCATACGACTTGGTCGAGGCATGTGAAATGTCCATAGGTTTAAATATCCATTCTTTTCTATGAATCGGCACAACCGCACAACCGACCAGCTTATGAAATATTATCAATGTTTCTGACGCTGTACGTCATCATACCAGCCTATCAATGTTTGTTTTGTTTTACATAAACATGTAGCCTATATTATCTTTATATTTCCTCGGTCACTATTATTGTAATTAAATAAAAATACTGTGTTCGGGCGAATAATCTTAATTAAATATAGTACGACCCGCGAATGGATTCAGATGTTGAATGCGGCCAGCGAGTCAGAAAGTTTGCCCACCCCTGGTATAGCTAGTTGGAATTAACGGTTATCTATAATAAGTTAATAGAACCATTCATTTTAATCTTGCAGTGGCACGAGACCTAAATCACCCTGGCTTTGGAGAAAGAAGCGCGCTGTTGCACGAAGACAACTTGATGAGGGTGAGAAAATCAGAATAGTAAGGAGAATATTGGCACTGATTAATATCGTTACTCCGACACTTTCCTGATATCAGCACCCCAGCATGCATTTTTATTTTACATTTTGTCCTGACGGGTCACCACAAATGATTGAATGAACATTAGTGCCTAAAATAATGCAGAATATATCTTTACATTTTGTGAACATGTAACACGCATTTTCGAAGATCAAATGGAGCAGTTTTTCGACACTGTATGACACGAAGGAGAGAGGAATGCTCCATGAAAACTAATCAACGGACGACGGACCAAATATTCAGCACCTGACCAGAGATCCCAACATAAAACTGAAATAACATATCGTCTTCATATCATACATCTTAATATAACCACAACCAGTGAATAAAAGCCATGATTTTAGTCGAAGATGTCTTATCTTTAGAATGAGTACCCGTTAACTCATTCTGCAACACTCCGTTGTGTGATGCAACCAAATCTATTACAAGATTACGATTACCTATGATTCAAGAACATGAAAGCTGGATTAGAATGAGGAGCAGTGTCTATATGCTTAGCCACATCCTGACTGATAATGGGAAAACTAGAGACAAAGATACCGACAGCTCGAAAAAATTAGAATCGGCAGACAAGCTAATATACGATGAAAATTTTATTGGTGAAACGGGAATTGCTGATCATTCCTTCTAACGCCAATTCCCAAAACTGCTATGATATATACGAACATTGAGCCTCAGTTCCTGTCGTGAGCGTAAGCGCAAAAGTGGGCACATTGACGACCTCGAAGTTGTGCTAGCTGGAAACTTGTCGATTATGGGATGCTGAGAAGGAGCGGGGCGGTATGGTTGTGGTAATCTCTTTTTAAAATCAGTACATTATTAAATTTTCGTGAACCCAGTGAAGATATACCTCCAGTTAATTCCAACAGTTAGTCGTTTAATTCGGATATTGGTTGGTAATTCCTATCGCCGAGATATGAATAAATAAGAGGTGCTTCATTCGCTTCAACACAAGATGAGTTATTTTGATGGAACTTTGATGATCCATGCAGATACAATCGACAATGAACTCATATAAGTCCCTGCTAGCAGATTTTGTATCTCGTAACCATATACTATATGTATATAGAATAGGGTTACCATATTTTTGTGAAGCAAATTCCGGACACTCTTTAGCGCCCACTAGCGGATTTAAAAATGAGGTGACACATTGTCTGTTAACATGACGTCACACTATCAAAGCATTGCCCATCGACTGTATACAGCAGTGGTAATGGTACGCGAAGGTCTTCCAGGTGGTACGCGAGTAGATTGTGTTTTTTTTTCGACCGAAGGAAGTTATTAGTTCAGGTGGGGTTGATTTTGAGTTTTTGAAGCCGCCGTCGTCGTGGTAAGGTCGTCGTCGTTGGTAGGGGCTATCCCACCAGTGACGGCCTACGGGGAGGAGATCTAGTCGTAAAGCATTGGGATTCTTACCTAACCAAATTCCGTCTTAATATATTTGACCACAATAATTTCAAATGGATCCACTTCAGAAATCATATACTGCGCCTTAAAATGCACCTCAACACGGTGGAAACATTTTGACCGCGTTCGGCGCGCTTATCTTATGTCGGTGGTACGCGAGCATTGCATAAAACCTCGAAATGGTACTTGGGTGAAAAAAGGTTGGGAACCACGAACCACTGGTGTACAATAATGGAGTGGAACATACGTCATGACTCATGAATTGGGCCATCTGTAATGTGGGCTCTGGCGATTGCTACTTGGTAGGGTTTGCAATAAATTTCTCCACGGTCCGGATGAAATCGTCTGGCGGGCCGTGTCTGGCCTGTCTGGATTGTGTTTGACAGCCCTGCTATAGGCTACTGTTAGGTCGGTGCGGCTATCTGGTTATGTGTTTTAATCAGGTCCGAAACAACATTTTTCTGCCCCCTTCCGCCGAAAAAAACCACTGATCTTGGGCCCACCATAGGGTAGTCGATGTAACTTCTTGGGCACTTACAATATGCATTTGGCTGTTGAATTTTTTGAATGGCTTCTGTCAATATGATTGATTCTTCCATATATTAGGCTACTATAAAATGCACCAGCAGGTAGCACATCCGATGATTTCCAACTTTTTATGGTCGCGACCTCATTTCCAACTTCAAAATGTTCCGTGGCCCAGCTCCAAACTGCATAAGCCGATTACTAAAAAAAATCAGCTTGCCCACACTTACGGCATAGGAAGCTGATTATACGTCCAACATCATCGCGATCCATAGATAAAAGAAAACGACCTCAAGATTCGGAACCACTGTCTGTGACAGAAGCAACCAATCGGCCTTAACCAACTCTAATAATATACCGTTAGCTTGTAATTGCGATTACAACCAGACTTATTTCAGTATATGATGGTTATTTATATATATTTTCATTGCTAGTTTGGCGAGGGTGGTACCTGGTGTCCATAGTAATATCAATAGACGTTGCATTAACTCGCGCGATGCGCGAAGAAGGAATTTTGAATGGCATAAATCTGCTTAAAATAATATTGTTTCTTTATTTACGAAAAAATTTTAAGCCTACTTCAAGCCTTTAAAATTCCGGACATTTAGGCATATTTTAGAAATTCCTCCCGGACGCAGATTTTTCAGTGAAATTCCGGACATGTCCGGGAAATTCCGGACGTATGGCAACCCTAATATAGAATTATCAACATGGGCAGATAAGCAAATAAATTGGCTTGGAAATTTCGTAACAAATGTGGATTGGGAGCTACTCCGCACTGATCATAACACAACACAGATGTATTTATTGCGTACCACCCGAAATGATTTCGCCTAATACAGGTTGCGAGTCACTGCTCTACTACAATTATTTGGCGGATACCAGTATTTGAAAGGATAGCAGATCGGCCGGAGTGTAGTCAGATTGCGGTATATAAGTTTCGTAAGTCACGGATCACGGCGAACATATACAAAGAAGCGATAGAGCTGTATCTATGAGATAAAGATATAAAAAAAGTAAAACAGTGACACAAAATAACAGTAACTAACTACAGATGGGGACGTAGGCAACTAATTCATATCATAGAATTTTTGAGTCACTCATTTAAACATCATCAGATTGCAATACCAGAGTTGCAGCGACACTATATGATCTAACTTAAGACTTTTCGTATTATGTTACTAGATGCACTCGAATCTCGTTCCCTGGAATAAGCAGGTCTTTTAAGTAGGCTACTCCTACCACCAATTTACTTTTGAAGCTGAAAAAAAAGACGCTTACTACTACCTTCTCAAATACGACATACTGCAATGGCAACTGCAGTATATCAAAGCATGCTGTACTACATGGTCTTGTGCAGGGACGGGCAACATACGTCCCGCGGACCGTATCCGGTCGCACATGATAATGTGGCCCGCGGCCATGGTCTGCCGAAGTCCCACACCACTTGCTTATTACGTCAAATGATAGTGCCTGCAGGTTATTCTTTATCGTGTGTGTGTGTGTGTGAGAGAGAGTGCGAGAGAGAGAGTGAGAGTGTGTGTGTGTGTGTGAGTGAGTGCTGCGTAAGTTCGTCCACTCGAAAAGGCTTGCATTACCGTCATCTACGCATGTACTCCACCGTAATAAATTAATATCTTGGTAAATATGGAAAATATCCCTACCCCTAGTTCGCATAAAATACATTATACCGGGGGTGCCCAACATACGGCCCGCGGTCACAATCTGTCGCAGTTCTTCACTACTTGCTCACTACGCCAAATTATAGTGACTGTGGGTTATTCATTGTTTTTTCGGATACAAATAATAGTGAATTTTAATTATTCTTAAGTCATTTTTTTTTTGTGTGTGACATATGCAGCCAGACTTCAAAGAACTTGTTCACCACTTTGATCAACCATAGATGTCTCATTGACGTCAACAGCTATTAAAATACATTACATTATTAAATTCATTAAAATTTACGACGATTAATCCTTGTATAGGTGGATAAATACGCGTTTAATGTATCTATTCAGGAATCCGGCTCACAGAAGGGCTTTGGAGTAATCGCAAATTTTAAACTGCTCCAGCTCCGGAGCTCTCTTCTATAATGAATTAGCTCCGGCTTTAAGATCCGGAGCTCATTGATACCACTCTTCCGGCTCCAGCTCCGGCTCCGGCAAATATGGTTCTGTTGTAGCCGTCGCAAGGAATCATCATATTGTGGGGATATGCAAAGTCCTTTGTCGTAATATTTACTTCGTGTAGTCTGTCGATGACGCTAGATCCGCGCGAGAATGCAATTTACTCCATGCCATTGCATGCACAATTGCACATTGTACACATGATACAGCATTAAAACAGTGAGGTGATGTTTCAATACCGGTGTTGCGCTCGTTAATACCAAGCCATACAGTCCGATATAATCTTGAAATAATGCGATTTGTTCAGATGTAACTGCAGAAATGAGCGCATGTTGCCACCTTATCAGCAGAAATCCACTTTTTACCAAATATACCCAATGGCTTCAAATTCGATATTGGTGCGCTTGTTACAAGTCCGTCCGTCGTCGATCAAGTTTAGTGGATTATAGAAGGTTCACCTTCAACCGAATCGAATAAACTCGAAATTAGTGACACTGACAATCTGGTAGTGCGTCAATATTTGGGAAACTAAATTCAATGTCGTGCACTGTACAGGTCAGTAACCAATTATACTGCAATCTCGCAAGTGACATTGCGCGAGAATTCAAGAATACGAGTGTATCAAGCAGACAAGAATGATTACACAAAATTGATGCTTAGAAATTGGAAAGCGCGCATCCAATTACCAATTGCCCTCTTATATTCAACACCAGGGCAGGGTGTTGATCACCGTATTTACTAGCCCGCATCGCGGCAATTGTAGGCTATGCGGACTATAATAGCGATCTGGGTTGCTTCGATGATTTTCCTATTTACGTTCGCAAATCGTTACTGGAGTAAACGATCGTGCGCTTGAATGAATTTCTATTCATAGGCAAAAACGATAACGCACTATCCAATTTGGCGCTACGATTAAAAAAACTATCAACGAAGTCCGTGAATTTGCTTGTCCAATTCAGAAAGGATACAATGTTTCTCGGCGTGCGGCATGCGCATCTATAAATCAACATGTGCACTGTGCAGCAATGTCGTGGTTATATCTTATGACGTCGCATATATATTCGTCTCAATACTAATTGGGTATATTGGTCATCTCACAGTAATTACAAATCCAGCCTACCCAGGTTTGGCGCATTTGTATAAACAATTAAAAATGGCTACTTGTTAGTTAGAAAATGTGGTGCAACGAGGCAACAATTCTCAATTTTTTGATTATCGTAAAATTATGTGAATTCAGCCATCAGTAAAGGCATAGCATCTTATAAAATACGTCGAAGCCGGCTCCTAGAAGCTGCTCAATCTCCGGCTCCGCTGAAAATGCACGGCTTCGGGGCTCCGGCTCCTTGCTCCGGATCCAAAGTCCTGCCACAAAGTACTTCATTTCCCCATATCCGGCCCGCCGAATGAAGAAGTTGCCCGCCCCTAGCCTTGTGCGTACATTTTGATTTCATTTCCCGTTTTCACTTTTTAGTTTGAAAATAACCCTGCTACTGACACTTCATAGTAACCGAATGCTCCGACTCATTTTACCAGATTTGCGTATATCCAGTTTCCATACTAGGGTGTTCGAAACCCTGAGAGATCTTGCGAAGATCCACTCGAGTCTGGTGTGAAAGCTCCGCTCGAATGGAGCTATATTCCGGAGTTGAGATTCTAGAGCAGAGGTGTCATACATACAGGCATCGGGCTGCATCCGGCCCGCCAGACGATTTCATCCGGCCCACGGAGCAATTCTGGGAAATTGAATAATTGTTGTTTCATCCAGAATATCTTTAACAAAATTTTAGATGTTTGGTGTGAAATGTTTCGACGTGAATAATTCCGTAAGGCAGCAAATGTCGAACATTATCAATGAATATGTTCATTATAACCACCTGACAGCAAACCACTGACAATAGCGCTGATTTTTTTATTTAATACACTATTTGGAACAAGTCGGTGATATTAAAACCATATTCTGAGGAGGTGTGAAGTGATGCACACTCAGTTCAGAGGTTTCTGTAAATTGGACCAAAAACAGTTGATAACGAAGGAAAAAGTGTCAATGCGAAACCGTTATGTGTTGGGCTAATGGAGAATATAATAGTTTCGCGAAGGTAATTCAAATATCTTTGGTCGTATACCTTATTCTGACCCAAAAGGTCTCAGCTGCGGCCCCGAGCCTTGGTCTTCAGAGAATCCCGAATGAAGATACAAAATGTATTGGAAATTCTAAAATTCATGTTAGCAGTAAAATTGTATATCTCATAGCGAATACGCAGGGCAGACACCGCATCAATCACTATTAAAACAAAGAGCATAGAAACATTCCAAATTATATCGTCGTTTTTAGCCAATAACGGTGATGCTAGAATAGAGTCCCTATGATACGTAATATAATGTATTGGACTACTGTGTAAATTGTAATGTATAGCCTTGATAAAACGCACTCCAGTCAAAAACGAAGGTTTGGATTTTTAGGTAACATTTTGGAATCATTAGACTGATTCGGCCCCGACCCAAGTTGAGTTTGACACCCATCTTCTAGATTGGGACCCGTGACGATTCTGACTCCGCACTTCAATGTAGGATCATAACATCGTGTTTACGAATATATATACAGTCGACTGCACTGGATTAGGACAATTTAGTTCCGCTTAGTTTTGGTCGAATTCAGTGGAGAAACGGCTTTGTCGTAATTAAGCTCAAAACCAATTGTTCGTTACATTATCGTGAGTGGAAGGCAGACAGCGCATTGAAGATACTGTTATGTTCGAACATATCTATATAAATTGACCAATCATCTACCCGAATTACCCAGCCAAATTATTGCTCGCCCCCCCCCCGATCAATATAAATTTAAATAAACCTGTGACGGGAAAATACAGGGTAAAATCGGAATTAAGTATAGCAACTGATGATTTTCGTGATTAAACTAAGTCTCTATGCATACATAAACTCTATTGACGTGAGTCAATTGAATTCGTCGCCCACGTCACGACTAAATTAGGGCCTGATAGAAAAAAGATGCACACCGGCCGAGTATAGAGATTATCATTATGTGTATTGTAAAATTGTGATTTTCCAAGTAAAACGCCTATCTCTAAATACTATATGCGCTAATAATTCTGTGGGTGTGGCAAACCAGGAACTGTATATTATTTAGGTCTAGTTGCAAATACGAAAACGATGTATGATTGCTTCAAATTGCAAAGATCCAAATCAGTAATACCTACGTTTCCTGAAATCGTCGGATGCCTATCGGATATGGCATGCTACGTTCGTCAAGCGATATCATCAAAATTATAAAGTCTCGTTATGTATCGTGGAAGTGAAAGCGATTTTGGTTTCACCGAAATAATATTGATAAAAGGCTATGAAACAACTCTGAAATTCATTCATATTTCAAGTTAGGGACAAGCAAATAAATTTGTTACTGAATTTACATTCATCGCAATTAAAATCGATTGTATGTACGGGATGGGCTGTCAGAGCAGAGGTCGGTGAAACAAATTATCTTCTTGTAAGATCCCGTCCTCGATCAGAAATTTTTGTTTAGGAAACTTGACTTGCTGCACACCTTTGTAATATTCCTCATTAACTGATACAATTTGTACGTGTCAATACTGAGTCAACATTGTCTTTTCCATTTTCCGCGACCGATCCAAGCTAGCACAAAATTCCCCGAAATACGAGGAGCTTTGCAAGAGACATCGATTTGGGAAGGAGATATCAGGGTAAAACGACAGTAATGAAATCAGCATCTGGAGAATTTGAAGATCAGCATATGCGCGATCAAAATTCAAATGGTACAATCAAAAGGGTTGTCATATCTCCAAACACCGCTTTCAGGTATGGCTGCTAATAATTTGGAGCAGTGGAGTCTAATGGGGTCGCCAACTGATAATTGAACATAATTGTGCCTAAGACAAAACGTGTATCGTGATGCCTACGGATTGGATCAACCGCCAAAGCTCGTAAACTTTTTGTCAGGGTTAGATCGCTATATGGGAGCGTTTGTTACTTAGATCGTTGCCATTTGGGTGTTATGTAAACAGTTTGGGAAGTAAAAATTTAGGGGCAGTTACCATTCATGGATTGGGCAAATAATGATTATGCGTGAAAGATATACAAACATGTGGCTGGCGGTGATGAAAGTGGTGCAGTCTACGTATATCAGGTTATAATCTATATGAGAGGCGCATGTTTAACATATAGTCTTGTTATATCGTAATAGTTCATTGGCATGCGCAGATCTTATCAATTATCTACCCATTTGCGGCCAATTCGCAAAGTGATCAGTGATCACGTCGGAGCACGTGATGACTGTTGATCTGATGTACTGATAGCTGCAGAGTGCAGGTATATAACGAGCCCGCAACGATTGATTAAGAGGGCGCAAGTACTGGGTACTGGGCAGTCCGCAGTGCGCACCTTTGATGTCTCGTACATGAAAATGTGGACGTGACGTTGATAGGAGTAATCGCTACCAGTAGGGTATGTTCGGTCATATCGAAAAACGAAGTGATTTCGACAAATATTTTGAGAATATGTACAATTTTCCTAATTTAATTGAGGGAATATTATAATGACACTGACAATGGATATCCAAACACTAAGTTTGTCTCCACTCCTGACATGCCTCACATTTGTTTATTTGTCATTGGTATAAAATGACATTTTCATTCAAGGCTAGCAATTTTATCGTTCTTGTAGAAGAGTAGGAACGACTATGAACGTGAAGCTTCTCATTATTTTGATGTGTGTCATCCTTGTATCGGCGAAACCGAAGACCAACAATCAGATTGTAGGGGCGACGAGTCGACAGAGCAGGTCAGCATTGTGTGATTTCGCAAACCTTCAAACTTCCTCCAAATAGGAAATGCCCTCGGGTTGGATGGACAATCATCTTTTCTGGCATTGTCAGTTATTGTTTCACTATGTTGAATCTCGGAAATGTGACTAGGGAATGATCAATTCAATATATGTTCACGATAAGCCATCCCTGTCTTTGCCTACAAGTTTCAGACTGTATATTAGGGCTGTTCAAAAATAACTTTTTTTTCCTGATTCCAGCCATTCACTGATTAAATTGTCAGGTTGCTACAACAAAGGCTGCACACCAAATTTGGTTCAATTCGAACATGTTTAAGCGTCCGCAGAGCCAATTAAAATTTTTAATTTAATACGTAAAATTAAAAAAAAAAAAAATTTCAAATTTTTCTCTCAACCCCATGAAAATGTTGAGATGTCTTCAAAGACCATGCAAATGAAATTTGAGTCAATTCCAACCAGTAGAAACGGAGTTATTTGAGTTTTTCGTTGATAATTCTCGGATTATCCACCAATCAAGGATAATTGGAGAATTATCAACGAAAAACTCCAATAACTCCACTTCTACTAGTCCGAATTGAGTCAAATTTTATTTGCATCGTCTCTGAAGACAGCTCAACAATTTCATGGGGTTGACAGAAAAATTTGAAAAATTTTTTTTTTCAATTTTCCTGTATAAATTAAAAATTTTAATTGGATCCGCGGAGCCCTATACTTGTTAGAATTGAACCAAATTTGGTGTGCAGCGTTTTTTAAGGTAACCTGACGATTTAATCACTGAATGGCTGGAATCCGGAAAAAAAAGTTATTTTTGAATAGCCCTACTGTATATGCTAGGCTGCTGGACATTTTAAACGGACCATAAGGATTTTTCAGTCTTACGCGATGTGGGCTATCGTTGTTGTTCGTTCGATAGGCCTATTTATGGCTCTGTTATCGATAACATCTGAGCTGTCTGGCTATCGCAAGGTGGAATTTCGTTTTGGGCTTTTTAGGACTATGCGGATCCGATGGTGATGATTAGCCTATCATGTAAACCTCAAACAGTTAGGGAGGGATCCTGATTCTGAATTCTACCCCAGTAGTATTAACGTACCACTAAGTCACGTGGTGGGTGATACCTTATTTTCTGACGTGATGCACAATCAGAGGCGTCACTTCGGGCTGTAAACGACGTATGATCACATTGATCAGGGTATAAGTCGAATTCATTACCAGATACTTTGTCATGTGCTTTATTGAGCGTATTTTCAGTTTCACTCGCTTATGGAATCAGGGCCGAAACCGCACTTCGTCAGCCCACCCAACAAAAACGTTACACTTGGACTCCCACAGGATCATAAACCCGACTTACGGGGGCCCTTTACGACGGGCCCTTTCATTTACCACTACGACAAAAGCACGTTTTACAGATATACTAAATATATGTATCCGTGACTGTACTCGCGGAGTGCGCGAGAAAATTTCCTATTGAGGATTGGATTTGATCTTATATTATTGCTAATAATTTTTCATTGTCTGTCAGTCCACGCAATCAGGTTAGCCTGGTAGGACTAAGGGAAGTGGTGACTTCAGATAGCATACTCAGAACTATTCTGAGCCTGTGGAAAATTGATATTTGGCAATTACATATGACGGTTTCGGCGAACATGCGGCTGTCGTTTTCACCTAAGGTTCTATTTGGTAACACAGTTCTTTAAGTCTCATGTTGACAAAAATCAGAAGTCTTGAGGTGTCGTGGAGCGGGAATACCCGGCGCTGACATGTCTTTTTATTTTATAAATGATGCGTATTTTTACTTTCGCGCTGAGGGTATCCATACTAAAAGTAGACATCTAAATAAATTGAATCGTGCCTGGCGCAACTAACATTTTTGGAATTCTCCCACAAAATCCTCTATAATTTCCCTTAGCCTACTGATGCAAACATAGTGCTGTTTAAAGATGTTTTGTTGGAGGTTTGAAAAAAAACTCAAAATTTGGAGTAGTAAGGACAATAAGGCTGAATTCGAATGTTTGCAAAACATTTTGGATTACAAGTTGTCAGTCTCAGTAATTAGTGAGCTTTCTATTGCAATATAAGCATTCCCGAAGTTTTACCTAATCTGTCCAAATAAAGAGAATACCTTCAAGATAAGCTGGCAGACAGTGATGACTTGGCTGTAGCGATATGTTCGGTAAGAAATCCGTTTCTTAATTTTGGTGCCAGATATGTTACGATCACACTCAAAGGAGTCGTCGGAAGCGTTACGCGTTAATATTACTTTCGCCACCATATATCTTTGTGGAAATGGATTTTCGAAACTCGTTCATATCAAATCAATTTTGAAGACGCGACCTCGTATTTGAAGAAATGCTGCTGCATGATTCGCTTTATAATAATAAAGGTCTACTCAATTTCTACATATATTATGATGTTGCTGTTCATCAGAAGCCGACAGTTATTATTTGCACAGACAGATGACGGCTGCACGACAATTGACCTAAATTTGAATTAAAACTTATTGGGGCCACAGGGGTCCGTGATGGTCCGAAAGGGTTCCGCGAACACAAAAAGGTTGAGAACCACTGCTGGAGAGCAATATAACAAAAATGGTGCACGCCATACTTCCAATAGTGCATTTGTTGCTTTTCGTGTAATGTCCCACCATGTCATCCGAATCGTTATCAGTTAATCTTCCTTGACACGGTCTTGACATGTCATGCAAGTAATTTGTGATATGTGGAATCTCACTTCTAATTAGAAATCACCCATGATCGGTATATATTCTATAAAAGGGTTCATGTTTATGTTTTGTAGTGTAGATACACGACAACAATCACCATGGGGAAGAAGAAGAAAACGTGGTATTCTGCAAAGGCAAGGTGATGACGGTAAGAGAATCAAATAATACAATCATTTTTGAACTTATATATGCTTATATATGGTGGTTTCACAAGACCATATTGATATCAATACACAAGCCGACAATTACAACATGTGATTCGTCGCGGAAGCTGCGGCAGTATTGCTGATATCTTCAATAAAAAGCATATATTTTCTGGGATAATTCATCGCAATTAAGGGATTCTTGGCACCTAGAATATAGCGGAATCAGAGCCTTTGTCATGCGTATTTTCATAGAACGAACGGAGCAATATTTCGACACTGAATCACACGGAGGATAAAGCAACGCTCCCAGAAAACGAATTGACAAACGACGGAACAAATGTAAAATATACCTGGACAGACAACTGAACGTACAACAGAAATTACATGTAGTCTTCATATAATAAATAATGATGTCAATAGTGAATGAATTAATGATGTTAGTTTCGTCGTTTTAGAGGTGATTCAGTAGTTGCAGTTGAGTGAAAAAATTATAGTCAAAGATGTCTTATTATTTGATGAAGTGCGCCTTACCTCGTGGTGTGACTCTCTGGTGTGTGCAGCAACACTATATATTGCAAAATTATGATTTGGCGGGAAAATCGTCTTTATGAGTATTGTATAATGAGGTTCGTACGACGCCAGTTAATAATCAACACGCAGTTGGCAGTTATGCAGTAAGAATGCAGTAAATTAAATTGCAGTTCAGTCAGGCGCGATGCATGTCGTTGATGCCAATCGTATTCTGCGACAGCTCAAGCTTTAGAACAGAGGTCTCCAACTCAAATGTGCTCGCGGGCCAGTTTCCTAGCTTTTGATGATGCCGCGGGATATATATATATATAATAGAGATATTCAATGTATAATTTCCAAGTAAGCCTTATTTGACGGGACCTTGGCATTCCACAAACATAGTGGAAATATAATTTACTATTGTATTATTCACGCATTACACGTAAAAAATCACATTTTCAAATATTTGAATAAAATTGTTTTTGTGCCGGGCATAATTTTTTAAATAAAGAGTTATAGACATCATGCGAGAGGATGCATTATGACATCGTAAAAGCTGTAGGGTTATAATATTGCAGCTAGTGGACCTTTGACGAGCCATAATCTTATGTAGAATATTTTAAAATACACTGAAGATTGATCTGATGTCAGAGCATTGGAGCGGTGTAGCCTAATCCTGGTTTTGATATAGTCGTGATAAGTATAGGCTATTAACTATCTCTGCCAAAGTCAAAATAAGTCAGCGTTAAATTTTGCCTTCGAATATTATTGGAACATATCAATAACAACCTGATTATAATCATTATTGAGTCATAGTAATAGCATTGCTTCTTAACCATTTTAACGATCGTACCCCTTGTGCTTCCAATAAGATTTCATGTAGCCCCTCTCCATTTTCAACACAATTTCTGATGGTACCGATATTAAAAGCAGAAAGCCCATTCACATAAAATCGCGCCTAGCGCGAAGATTATTCTCCAGTAGAATAAATTGGCCAAGAGAATATTCCACCGCATATAGGCCTTATAATTTCACAATGCATCTAGTACATCCTCATGTGGAGCTTCGTACCCCGATGAGGTCTACGGACCCTGGTTAAGAACCCCTGGAATAGAAATGTCTAATCAGCGAAGAATTCATTGGTGTGACAGCTATAGAGCGTACTACTATCTTACTCGCCTCCGATAATAACATGGATAAAGAGAACAAACAACACCCGAAGCATATAACCAGCTATACGTCACGGGGGTCTCAGAATGCCAATGGTTGCCATACTGACCTGATTATATATAGCTATATACCCTAAGCAACGCAAGCCACTACCTTATGATTTATTAATATTACTCATGACATTTTCATAGATTGTTGCGTCCGTAGGATTACCAAGTCACCGTTTCGAGTCGCATGTCCTATTCTGATTTTAACGTTTGACCCGACCCAACTCCAGTCATTTTTATTTAATCACCCAGCAGCCAATCCAAAATCGAGTAATTTTGCGAGAGGGTCGCACCAAACCAAATCACAATTTTCAGTCGCGAATCATCAACGAGTCATGTTTTATCATCATGAACTAGAAATGTGTCGTAATAGCTGACCTTCTATCGCAAGGCAGCTTTTAAAAGTGATGTGATAGTGAAGGTTGTTGAGATTTAAGTGATTTTCATAGTAAAAATGAGATATGGCACTTTTATATCTAGTTGAATACTTGAAATTCCAAAATGTCGTCGCGGGTCGCAGGCTGCCCGCGGGTCGCGTGTTTGAGACCTCTGCTTTACAACCTGGCATTTCTTAGCAACAACTAACAGAAATGGTCAAAGTAGTCACCGTCGGTACTCAATCAGAATTAGAAGTAAGAAGTAGTCAAGTGGAATTAGCAGTAGGAATTTACAAGTAAGTAAAAACTGAAAACTGTCAAGTGGGAGTAGAAGTTGTCTAAAACCATAATCACTTGAGGAAGTAGAGCCAGCAGGCAAAATTTACTTGAAGCACTTGTGACCATCCGCGATTGCTACTACAGTAAAGATATTGCCGTATATTTCAATAAACAGTGAAAACATTTGTACGAGTAGAAACATGACAGCTCCCTGCAGCTCTTGAAATGGATCATTAAATAATCTGGCGTACACGACCTATGCCAGTGGTGGTGGAAATGAATTAATAAATAACCTGGCGTACACGACATATGCCAGTAGTGGTCGGAACGAAATACTGAATAACCTGGTGTACACGACCGCTCCCAGTAGTGTTCGAAATGAATTACTAAATAATCTGGCACACACGACCGCTCCCAGTAGTGTTCGAAATGAATTACTAAATAATCTGGCGTACACGACCGATGCCACTAGTGGTCGAAATGAATTACTAAATAACTTGGTGTACACGACCGATGCCACGAGTGGTCGAAATGAATTACTAAATAACCTGGTCTACACGACCGATGCCACTAGTGGTCGAAATTGATTACTAAATAACCTGGTGTACACGACCGATGCCACTAATGGTCGAAATGAATTTACAATATAACAGGACCATTGCTACAGTAAAAATAAAGAAATGTGGTAAACTTGACACAATCCATGTCGTTTTCAACAGCATTAAATAATTATAGTTGACAATGACACTATTGTCTATGAAACAATGCAAGTCAAGGGTATAATGCAAAATAAAACAGTGCCATTACTATAGTAAAACAGAATTGCGGCATACTTGACAAACACTACGCCGCTTTCAAAAGCTTGAAATATTTTTAGTTTACGCGGACACCATCACGTCGGGTGAATGATGAGATGCAAGACAACGAAGTAATGCACAGTATAACAGGACCACTGCAAGAATAAAATCAAACAATTGCAGCATACTTGTCACACACCACATCAATTTCAATCAGACTTGGACAGCACGACAAATACACCTTTGCTAAGTTAGATTAGAATGACACCAGAATTAGTATTATAACCACTAGTTGTTTCAAAGAGTGAATGTGCTGATTGAAAGTCGTCCAACGAGAAAGCAATGCATGATGTTCAAGATACTGACTGTACGATGAATCTGAACTGTACCATGAAACTGTACTGTACCTATATCTGTGTCGTGACGCACAAGGCCTAAACGGCGATAAGCGTCACTGTAATACCCGTGTAATAATAATAATAATTTTTTATTTTTTAAGGTCATATAAAAATGGCCCTAGTCATCAGTCACATTTGGCAAGTCGTTACTTTGATTACCCCTGCTAAGAATGTGAAAGGCATGAAATTGTTGTAGCGACGGTGCCAAACGCATATGGGACATCAAAATACAATAAGCATTGGTATGGTAAACTGGGTATGATTAGATCCTAGCATTTATTGTGCCTAATCGTTTGTTCATGCAGCTGGATGTACTTTGGGTAAGTATTAGTGAGGAGCATGACCCGAAGCCGGACTTGATATCCGGCCGAATTTTATTCAATTCTGGCCGGACGGGATCGGAGCCGTATCAGCACTTTTTCGGATACGGCCAGAATCTTTATGCATGAGCATGACTTTTGTAACTAAATAACTACCAGCCAACAACCAGGGCTCCGGCTCCAGCTCCGGAACCGCATTATTACCACTGCTCCGGCTCCAGCTCCGGCTCTGAAAACTATCGAAGGTGTCTGTCTATATCAGGGGTGGGCAACCCGCGGCCTGCGGGCCATATGTGACCCGCGAGAAGGTTTTGAGTAGCCCGCGAGTTAATTTCGCATTATATTATCAAAATTCTGTTATATTATCGAAATTGTATTGCTCAGATTGTGAACTCGCAAGGCCAACCAAAAATATGATTAGTCTGGCCGCGACACTTAGGATGTTGATGACTAAAATATCAGTTCCGACGCATTGGCAGATCCAGCGTCCAGTCACATTTTTTGTAAATCGTCGTACATTACAATAAACTAAAAAAGTAGTAAAGTTTTTCTTCATGCTTCGCGTGTTTAATTGTCACACGATTTCTTGTTTTGTAGCCTACCCCCACCTGAAAATGAAAAAACGCCTGATTTAGCCGATTGAGTCTAACTATATTCGTAATTACGAGAGAAAGTATTTTCGCGTTTGCGCTCGCAGAAAGATCGTCGACGATGAAATGTAGGCACAAAACGCGTGTCGTATATTAGCGGAAAACTTCGATATCGATATGTCCAGATGCCGAATAGTCCTGTCCTTGCAAACTGAGCCGAGCGGGCGGTATACAGTCGACCCGCAATATACCCAAGTAATATTAATATTATCTTTGAAAATTTTACGCGCCTGGCGCGGCTAGTGGGCAGCGCATCCGTTCGTCAATTTCATTTGGCCCTGTAGCCGAAAAGTTTGGCCACCCCTGGTCTATATAGATTACTAATTTACCCGTAGGTTAGTTATCTATAGTAATCTAGAGCCTGTCAGCCGTCAGCAACATCGTATGCAGCAACGAAGACATAGGTGCCGCCGTGCCGGCTTGTGACGCCATAATGAATACTTTTCAATAGTCGATAACATCATAGTTGCACTTTACTCCATGCCATTGCCTTGTACAGCATTAAAATTCTGATGCGGCGTTTTAACAGTGGCACTGTACTCGTTTACATTATCAGCCATGCAGCTCAATTTAATCTTTAAATGTGCGATTATTATTCAACTGTAACTGTAGTAAGAGCAATATGGGCGGATATCACGACCTGATCAATAGAAATTAGATTTGTACCAAATGACCAATGGTTTGACCATAGTGTCCTATATGGTGTCGACACAAGCAAATCTCACGGTTCAATGAAATTGTATCACGTCACAATTTCCATTTGGCTACAGGCAATTTAACGGTCATTTTTGACCGGCTTGTCGAGCATTAAATTTGATGAGTCGGGTATCAATCGAAAGCTGACTCTGCACTGATTACGAAAATATAAATTTTATTCCACTCATGGCCCTGGAACCCCCACAATCAGCCCCAAATTATTCATTGTTAAGTAGGTTGGCAGTGTGACGCAACAATGCTGTCTGGCGAAACGAGAGACTAGCTCAAGAGCAAGGATGCGGCCGAGCGGCGAGAGTGGGATCAGCTGACGTCGCGGCAATAGCAATGAGCAATCGCGTCGCAGAGAAACGCTGCGCTGTTGATACTTTTCTATGCGCTTCGGTACAAGCGAGCACGCCTTATCAGCCTTTCCTTAACTTTTAACGGTAGAACTGGGTCCACAGAATGTATTAGGGCCCTACCAATTTTCGCGCATTATCCTTCAACTGATAGAGATATTGAGGCTACGTCTAAATAGTCTACATTGGATATGTCACATTATTATGATATCGATTGCCTTAGCCCGCTAGTTGCGTAGGACTCCAGAGACGCGTGGCGCTGTTGATACTTTCTATAGGCGCTTCGCTAAAGCGAGCACACACCAGCCTTTCCTTGACTTTTAAGGGTAGAACTGGGTCCACAGAATGTTTTTGGTCCCTACCAATTTTCGCGCAATATCCTTCAGCTGATAGAGATATGTAGGCTACGTTTAAGTAGTCTACATTGAATATGTCAGATTATTATGATATCGATTACCTTAGCCGCTTGTTGCGTAGGGCTCCAGAGATGCGTGGCGAGATGGGTGTCGATCGATACTTTCTATAGTCGCTTTTATGGTGGAGTGTGAGCAATGAGCATTGAGCATGGGCATACATTACAAGCTTTTATTTGATCCGTAAGGGTAGGACTTGGTCCGCGAATGCAGCAGGTAAAATGTTGATTGTTGAATAAAGTTTAACAGCAGGAGTGTCGAATTAAACTGGGATTACTGTCCGGATTCAATCCGTTATTGGAAAGCTTGCGGGCCAGACCTGCCAAATGACTCCAAAATGTTACCACCAAATCCATACCTTTGTTTTTCACTGGAATATATCTGATATCACTATAAACGTTGACGTTGGAATTTGGTTTATCATTTTTCAATCACCAAACAGTTTTTTTGAATGCCGGGGACCTTTTGCGTCAAAAGTAATACAGTGGTATCACAGATATTTGAATTATATTCATTCTGTAGCCTGTATTTATATTCCTAATGTAACTTACGTAAAACGGATTTGCATTATTTTTTTCGCATCTGTGAATAACTGAATGTCCATTGTCCATTCGGCCCAACAGAGTTTGCATAGAAAGCGCGTAGAAAAGTATCAACAGCGCAGCGTTTCTCTGCGACGCGATTGCTCATTGCTATTGCCGCGACGTCAGCTGATCCCACTCTCGCCGCTCAGCGGCATCCTTGCTCTTGAGCTAGTCTCTCGTTTCGCCAGACAGCATTGTTGCGTCACACTGCCAACCTACTTAACAATGAATAATTTGGGGCTGATTGTGGGGGTTCCAGGGCCATGAGTGGAATAAAATTTATATTTTCGTAATCAGTGCAGAGTCAGCTTTCGATTGATACCCGACTCATCAAATTTAATGCTCGGCAAGCCGGTCAAAAATGACCGCTAAATTGCCCGTAGCCAAATGGAAATTGTGACGTGATACAATTTCATTGAACCGTGAGATTTGCTTGTGTCGACACCATATAGGACACTATGGTTTGACGTTCGATATTGGTGCACTCGTTACCAGTCCATCCGGTGTCAATCAAGTTTATCGGTCTATAATATCTTCCCATTGAAACGAATCGAATAATCGAATTAAACACCGTGGCATGAACATTGCGCCATGCCCATAACGAATTAAACTATGCAGTATGCACATGGCTCATTTACAAGTCACAGTGCGCGATAATCCGGGAATACTAGAGTGTCAAGCAGACGTCAAGAATGAATTTACGAAACGAATCATTACAAATTGGAAATCGCGTATCAAATCTGTAATTTGTCTCCAACATAAAATACCATGGGGTCCTGACATCGTATTGAGTAGCTCACACCGCGACAAATGTTTGCTAAGTGTAACGGCGTTTTGGGATACTCTTCTGCCATCCCCCATTTACGCTCGAAAATCCTGGAGTGAATGACGATCATGCGCAGTACTGAAATCCAATTCGCATGCATAATTGCATACTCAATAACACTTTCCAATCTCGCGGCCCGATTAAAGAACTAACACGAAAGAACGAGTATTTGCTCATCCAATTCATAGCAACGATGAGAAGGAATTTCTCGGCTCGTGCTCGTCATGTCGACATGTGCAATGAAATCACGTTTTTATCCTCTCTCCCATTTCGCGTAATACATAGTCATCATTATTTTCGAACCGTACAATTGGCCAGCAAGGTTGTGCTGATGATGAAATTGCGGATATGCCGAATACCCACAATATTCACAGGCATATTTTGCATACCGAGGTTCGGCACTCATGTATGAAAATTGAACATTGAACATATGACTGCTCTGCTGCTAAATCCCCTGGAACATGGTTAGTCGGAAAAGGTATAGCGCCAAAGAGGAAAAGATTCTTAATTTCGCGAAGGCCTGCCGTTGAATTATGTGAACTCAGCAGATATGGTTGTTGCATATATAATAGCATCTTATGACATATACGTTGGAACCGGACCTACCCCTCAAATAACTGGCTCCAGCTCCGGCTCCGGCTAAATTTTATGTAGCGTTCCGGCTCCGGTTCCAGCTCCGGTAAAAATGCACGACTCCGGGGCTCCGGCTCCGGGCTCTGGCTCCGGCTCCAAAGCCCTGCCAACAACACACAAGTAACCGCCAAGCTAGTGCGAAAATAAACGAGCATTATTTCTAAATTCACGGAACCACCGTGCCGTGTACGGCCGGAATTTTTACTTTCGGCCGGAGCCGGATCGGAGCCAAATTAGCACTTTTTCCTGATAAGGCCAGAGTCGGATGGGAGCCGGGCCAGATAATTGAAGAACCGGATCGGAGTCGGACCAGAGAATTTGTCGATCCGCTCCGCACGAGTAAGTACATATTTCTACGATTACAGACGACATGGCCAGTTTATTCAATGTGCAATGACGGGAAGATTCACTGATCTCAAACAAGCCAGCTGACGGCACATCTAAATATTGGATATAATGAACTTCTCTGGAATAAAAATACAATATTCCAATTACGTGTGTGTGTCATATCGTTTGGAAGCTACCTATAGGATTGGTTTTCGCGCGATTGCTACAACATTATCACTTCATGCGATCGAGGAGAATCAGAATTCTCCAGGAATAATTACAAAGATTCCCAGATACTCAATCAAGCAACAGTCTTGCATCAATACGTTCAAGCTCATACAGACGAGACATTAATCAGGCGAGACAGATCAAAATTGACTGATGATGCTTAAAACCAACGTCAAAGTCAAATACCAATGCCATAACAATTGAATTATATTTTAATTGGGAAAGATATCACATTAAAATATAACCTTGCTTTAGTGATTATGCGTAAATCTACAGTTGAACGCATTAAAATTCACGTCACTGAAAAGTAGCGCAGTCTAAAGATAGCAGAACGTGTGACGTAGTAATGTTTATATTACTGGATATAATACTTCTAAGCACTATGGGCTCTTCATGCGAATACCGCGATGACGCACATGCTCGCTAAAATAGCACGCTGTTCCAACACTGCATGGTTGCGTTCACCGGTGAATAGTAAATTTAGGCTGGGATGATGGATCAGTTCAGGACAATCGCATATCGACATTAGGATTCCTATGATCGGACTGAGAACATATAATACAAAATAACAAGTTTGGTATAGCATAGCAGAAAAGTAAATAGCTATTTGAATTCGGGTATCACGCTAGGAAGCTAATCAAGGAACATACCAATGTAGCATTGTCAATAATGTCCGGGGATCATGTTATCCAATATTCCGCCAGTACTGCAGCTGACGAGTTACGGATGCAAATCTAGTTGACAAGCAGTTTTCACATTTCCACTACCAGTCAATCTCTTGCAATACAATAGGGCATTTACTATAGTTTCGGTTGAAGCGACTAGAAAGGTGATCGCAACGATATGTTATGTGATGGTATTTTTACATTTATGGACCTTTTACACATGTGTATTAGTTCGAATCTTTGTCTGTCGATTTACAAAACACTTTTGCTTGATTGCGGCGATGTGGAGACTTTCTCAGCCTCCAACATTGTGGTACTGATTAGTGCTTTTCGCACATGGATATATTTATCCCCACTTTTATCAGCCTAATAAGAACAATAATTACGTAAATTCGGATAAAATAAGTACATTCCATTAGAATATCTGGTCATACATCCTCAAATGCGCTTCAAAGGTAAAGACAATGTCTTCGAGAGGTTGAGAGCCACATTTTCTGTGATGGACGCTGAACAATATTTATATTGAATTCTGCTGCATCCGTTTCGTCGCTGATAGCGGTCACGTCTCGCACGGGCTATAAAATATAGTCATAACTGCCCGGAGAAGACAAACTGGTCTCTATAACCTATGCAAAGCTTTTCATTAGAATGTCTGATATAACAAAGCTATCGATTGTTCCACGGGTAACATAACGGCTTTAGTCTAGATTTATGTCAAGGTTTATCATCGCTTTCGCTCAGTGATTGTGATAAATCTACCGATTAGGGATATCATTCACATATTCCGAAACACTGCTGATAACTACCGAAAATCCAATTTTTAGTGAAGGGATCATCTACCTTCTAACCGGCGCATTTATAAATACAATGGCTGTAAATTCAAGATACTGGTTTTTTCGCCTCGGACTCGATTTTGAACTTTCATGAACCCAGAATCTAGTCCGTGGACCCAGAAAAGAAACCCTGGTGTAGTGTGAAAAGTTTGTGAAGCATGCTCATTATCACTGGTGCACCGTACAAATATTTTGGTGCTGTTAAAAAAAATAAAACCATTAAAACGTGATATTGAAAAAATATGCTAAATATTTATTGCGTTGTGATCACGCATGATATCAGTGTCGTTGCCACGACCGAACCCCGGATACTAGTGCGGCGAACACCCGGGGTTGGTCCGAAGCTCGGTTATGAACTACTGGTCTATAGCCGTACCGTGGCTAATGCTAATCCTGTAGACGCAGTACTTATGAGCGTCTTAAGTGGTACACTGTTGGCGAAAAAAGTGTGTATTCTCAGTCAAAGGGTGGTACACAGAAACAGAACCTAACTCAGAATTATATCGCGGTTATAAATCTTACGTGACTATGCACATACCATTCTTAGTCCCTATGCGTGCAAGAATTATTTGGTTTAACATGTTGTTTTCGATTTATACCGTGGTGTAAGTCTAGCTAGGTTCTGGATTTGTGTACCACGGGTGTATATCACCTGCATATCACGCGTGGTACCAGGGCTGCATTTGAAACCAATGGTTGTTTAAAACCCTTTGTTTAAAACATGTTTTAAACAGTGTTTTAATCAAATGCCTTCAAAAAAAAAATGAATTTGTTTTCAAGTTGCATAATTGTGTAAATACTTTCCAAAAAACATGTTGTATGAGCCTGCGGACAATTACCACCCGATATAGCCGACCCATACGATATGAGATGGTTGGAACCCACAAAATAGTCGGTTCATCAGCCATAGTACGTAGATATTTTGTCAAAGGAGCTATCTTCACCCTATATTTTCAATTGTCATTATCAATCCACTTAAAAAAACAATAAAAAACATGTTTCAAACAATAGCCTTGATTTAATCATGTTTGTTTTAAATTGATTTTTGTTTTAAATGCAACCTTGGGTGGTACACGGGTGTGAATTCGCACTTTTTCGGTAAGAATACATTTTCGAACAGTACGTAAAGTACTCCTAGATAAAGTTGTCATGATTTTGTACTGGGAAGTAATCAAGTAGGATTTTGGTCAGGGTTTGGGAAGAAAAGCGTTGCAGATTTTCCCATCATCATCCACGACATCGAAAGTTGCGAAACAAAAATTACAATTTTCAAATATTCAAACGTTCGACAGCACGATCTGGAATATGTCAAGTCTTGAAGCTCACGCAGTTGCTTTTTACTTGGAACTCCATTTCAAACAGCACGTGACTCAACCGGCGGGACATTTTTAAAATCGAGATTACACGAGGATTAACGCCGGCAAGCGACTCATGTCTATTACCAGAGCACAAACACTTGCGTGATGACGTCGATTGGAACTGGGAAATATAGTATTTTCGCCTGCGGCTTCGGCGTTGGACGTCAAACGTATCGCTATTTTCTGCGCAGTAACAATGCATGAGGAAAACTTGAATAAGCATGCTGCGATATATCCTATAAAAGGCCGTGAAGTCTCTAGCTTTGGCAAGTGCGTCTCCGTATCCATATGGAGAAGCATTTCATCTGCATATAGCAGCTTTACATGTATTCACAGTGTTCCGAGTGTGTTCTAACTGTGGCTACGCACAACGATTTGATTACTGGGATCCTAGTCCGAGTACCATTTATAATGATTTGGGTAGGGTCATAAGTGTCGATAAGTTTTTTCGAGAAACGAAAATTTACGCCCCACACAATTGGATAGATTTTATTCGCCTGGATATAGTTTCAACACTTTCGTCGCACTGTCAGAGCCTCGAAGTCTCAGTTTTTCGTAACCAAACGCCCAGAATATATTGCACAATGCTTAAAGCGCTCTGGAATAGCCGTGGTCACAACTAATTATTTTTATGACCGAAATAATATATTTTACAACTCTAATGTCCACTATTACTGTTTTTTTTCGTATTGTCGTGTACTGGTATGCTGCAATCGAAGACTAGAAGCTTAACACTCTACTCAAAGCCGAGTCACTCAAGCAACTAGAATTGCCCATACCTACTGCCTATTCAAGGAAATGATTATTGAACTTTTCTACATCTCAAAAACAAAAACCACAATCATTTCAGCCTACCAGAACATCGTATTACTAATTATACCGTATCATACTGCCACGTGAGATAAATCATGTCAAACGTCAAACTTTTCTTTCATCTGTCACTGGCTATTCTGGTCGTGCTCGTCGCGTGCTCCGAAGGTATATAAGTATAAAAACTGGCTACTAGACACTCAAAATTTATCCTAATTCTTTCGGCAGCCCTGAAGTGTTGGAGATGCGAGAATGCGCGATCTCCCGGGCAATGCATTGAATTCGGCCGCATGCAAGTGTGCAAAAAGACGGAAACGGTTTGCCAAACCGAACTGCGCTTCTCATCGGGCTGGGGAAGCAGGCCCACGATCAGAACAAGCTGTAAAGAAGAACACGCCTGTGGAAACAATCACATTCAAGTAGGGGCAGACTGATTCGTCATACGATTATGTCGTTTACGTACTAGCTATATTTCTGTATCTTTTACAGAATCCCAGGAGCGCGTGGAGGCCTTCGCAGTGCAACGGTGGAATCGCGAATTCGGTGTGCCGATGCTGCTGCAACACTGACAACTGTAACGAGAATGAATTGCTCTGTGAGACAAGTAAGCTGCTTTGAGTTAATAGCAACATTTATTTCAATAAACGAAAATATATTTTCCAACTCCAATTTAAACTCTATGTATATTTTAGATAACCCAGTAGTTCCTAACGGTGTTCACGTGAATCCACTGTCTGTTTTTATGTAACACATTTTGCGCTTATCGCTGATAAGGTCATTTGACCTCGATCACTAATATTGTCCTTTTGTTTGGTCTTTTGCTTTTCGTACGATTTTGCGGATGACTTTCAGTCGCACTCTCAACATAGAAGTAGGCCCCAAGCGAGATTCGCACCACTATCATTTGTGTCGCAACACTGGCGCATAACCAACTGCGCCACTCCCTTCCCAAATTAATCCAGTGGTTTGTTGAAACAGTATCGGTGGTTCGTTGGATATCAAGACGCCTGATTTATACAGCATAAGTCACACTGCTTTGCAGTAATATTCATTATATTCATAATTTTGTTTTATACAGAAATCATGTATTAGATTTCGTGGAGTTTGGGTTTTCTGACTAGGCAAATGTTTGGGGTCCAAGAAATGCTTTCAGATTAGCAGGAGGGTTAGCCAGGCTAACACAGATTAAGAACCACTGCATGATCTAAACTATTATTCGACTCTTAATTTCTTCGATCTCAACTTTTCAATCTTATTCATCTACATGTACTTGAAATCTTTCAACGTTTTATCATCTTTCTTATAGTGTTTGCGAACGCCACGAAGAAGCCACCGAGTGAACGTAAGTTAACATATAAACTATACAGTTCAAACACCAGAGATAGGATTTGAAATATGACCTCCTTGTCAACAGCGACATGCGTAACGCCACCGAAGGCTCCCGAGAACGGAAACGTCAGTTGCCAGAGAAGCAGATACATCGGTAGCGTTTGCAAATACGTCTGCAATCCCCGCTATTTGCTTGTTGGAAATGACCGGGCCTTATGTCAGGGATTTGGGGATATCGCGATGTGGACCGGAGCGCTTCCTGTATGCAGACGACTTCGTGAGTATAAATTCAAATTCATAAAATATGAATAATTACTAGTATACCTGGAAGTGATATGAGGATCCATCGTTGTTACCGAAGTCAATTTAAAAGTGGAATGGTGAAACCATACTTTGCTACAAGTAGTAGAGATTTCGAATACGTGTCAAAAGTATTTCAAGTGGACGTAGGAATGGGAGGTATAAAACTTCTGAAGGGAGTATATTTAAAAAGTATACTTGGTTTAGCGGTGGCATAAATTTAGCAGGTAACCGGGGACTTCTGAAATTGCGAGATATTTTTGTAACTATTACAAAATGACTATTGACATTACGACTAGGTAAATTCCTCGGCATTATGTCTGCTACAATGATACGTTGCTATTTCACGTAGTTGTTGTATCAATCCCGCTCATATAGAATTGATCCAAACCCATCATGAATCTACTCTCTATTACTTTTCAAAACCCGAATGTATAAAAATAAGTATAGGTATTCCTGAACAATGTTAAGGGAGAAGTTGAAGTATTTTAAAAACGCAACCACTTGAGTTGACTTATGAAATCAAAAGTGTAAAAAGTAGTCGTTCTGAATAAATACAATCCATGTAGATGTGGCAGTATTATAAAAACAGAGGCACGCGAGTACGTAAAGTGCAAGTACGGTAAACCTATACTTGACTTCTTCGAGAATACCAAAGGACTTTGCAACTGTCACCCTTGATGATAACAGATGTCGATTTTATATCAATGTTTTCAACGTCTGCTCGCAGCTGTATGCACTCCAGTCACCGCACCGAAAAATGGAGATGTGAAATGTTTCGGCAACGACAAAGTGGGCGCGTACTGCATATTCTCGTGTGATCTGCGGTTCGAGTTGGATGGAGCTGCGGCTGTTTCGTGTGTTAACACCCCCGCTGGTCCGGCATGGACTGACGAATCACCCACCTGTCCACGTGAGTAATACTGAAACTGCGTGAGGTGATCACAACGAAGTGCTCCTTCTTTTTCGGAGTACACACGTAGTTTTGGCCGACTTTGCCCGTACTAAAGTTGGACTAGGTTATGTTAAACTACTTCCAGGTCGACTGAAACGTATTATGGCCAACGTACTTACTTATGCAGGTTGTTTTTTGAAAAGTTGAAGAAGATTTTGCGATGGGTTTGCATTACCTTTATGTGCAAGATTTTATTATGGACTGAAAAAACCATGACAGTGTTTGCTTTATATATTTTCGAAGATTGATTCGTTTTATCGTAATTAGTCAATGGTGTTGGTCGAATCGCAGCGTATCTCGAAATTCCGAGTAGACACCAATGAATAACTGAAATCAGTATACTATTCTACGCTACTTACATAAATATTTTCATAACCTTCATTTTCTTCGTCCACTTGAAGTAGTTTTGAAAAGTCACGGTAATTAAAACTTCTACTTCTTAGTGAGTAGAAATTTCTGGTGCTATTTCTACTTTTATTTGAGCAACTTGAGTAGCAAGATGCACTGTGAGGTCCATGGCTGATTAATCACTGACGGTGGTATATATTTTTTTACATGTCGTGTCCTTTATACAGCCGCCAGATGCAGTGATCTCGGTGGTATTAAATATGGAAACGTGAATTGCACAACGACAAACAACACCATCGGGACAATTTGTAAATTCGATTGTGGGGAGAGCGAACTCTTTTTAACTCCAGTCGAGACGGAAAATTCTCAGTGTGTCTGGAGGCGGGGTAGAGCGCAATGGACCCACCGAAAGCCATGCTGTAGTGGTACGTGTAACTTCTCTTCCGTCGAGAATACATAATCACGTTACATTACCGTTATCGTATGTAATTACTAGGTGTCCTGTGTCCGCCAACAGCGAGGAAGGATATTGTGATAGCTATCGATTCATCTGGTTCTATCAGCAGCGATGAGTGGGTTCAAATGAAGAGATTTGTAATGCGAGTAGTAAGGTAAGTGAAGGTTAGAGTTATAATCGGGGTTACTGTTGTCCTCGTAACGAAAAGAAGACTGGCTCTCGAAATTCCACATATTGGCAATTTTATCTTCAGTATCTTGATCCGAACTAAAATTATACTTTACGGATAAATTATAAATAGCGGGAAATGGAAACCTTTCTAATGCGCATTCTCTTTTGCAGTAAGTTTAACATATCTCCGAACAACGTGCGGATCGCAATGTTCCGATTCAACAAGGAAATCGACACGTCATCCCAAATTCTCTTTGGTGATCATGAAAATATAGAGACCCTGACCACCGCTATACAAAACATGCCGAAGAACGGCGGCGGTGAGAGAAATATTTGACATTTTTTATATACATGATAGTGACACTCGTGATGGCGATTAACAAAGCATGTCAAATCTGCTTGAACTGTCGTGGAAATAGAAAATTAAGTTTTAAAATGCACTCTATTCAATTGCGTCAAAACTTATAATATGAGCCGAGAAGTCTCGTGTTTTAGTAGCCGAACGTCGGTGGGTGTGGCAGAGTTCAACAAACCGATTAATGTAAAATGGTTATTGGCAATAAAATTGGCGCAATATTCGAAAATATACTCAGTTATGAAGATTTCAGTGTTGACCGTGATTGAAACATAACCTAAAACTACTTTCTTCTTTAAGAAAGCCAGAGTCTAAAATTCGAATAGTTTTGCCGGAAAACTATTAAATAGAAACATATTGTTATTATTGATTACTAAAAACACGTCAAGATGCTTATTACAACGAAGGTATGTGACACCACGAACTATATAATTACTTTCATCATGAGCACAAGCTAATTCATTAAAAAAAAACGACTTCTAAAGTATACTATCAAGCTAATTGTCTATAATTGTGTACGTCGTCTTGATGCATCTGAAAATCGATGACATGTAGTACATAACGACATGGATAACTAATGCGAGTAGGCAAAACATACTTGAGTGCTGCGTAAAAGTAGAAGTACATCGTCACTGACCACCTCTGTATTTTCCCGAATCTTTTAGTATCGTTTCAGAACGAAAATAAAATCTTTCACCAGGCACGTTCATCGGCCAAGCTCTCCGTTACGCGCGGGATTACGTTTTCAAGCACAACAATCGTCCCAACGTCAGCGACATGCTCTGGATACTAACCGACGGGAAGTCAAACGACGAATTCAAAGCAACGGCCAAGCAACTGCGAGAGAGCGGCGTCGACGTGGGTGCACCTTGTTTGTTGATGTTGTCATTCTCAATTAGTATTTTAAGTCAAAAGTTAGTGTAGTGTGCAAGTGTCAAAGTCAAAATTTGAAGTATGTTGCCGGTGATCAGAACTTATTCCTGAAGTATAAGTAGAGCTTACCAAAATATTAGGCTTAGCTTGCTTGGCTACTTAGTTCTGTATTTTCAAAACCGCGTGTACTGCCCAAGACCTAATAAGTTTATTCAAACGTTAATTCAAGGGACATTTGGCAATGAATCTCACTGAGTTCCACGTGCGTGGTAATTACATATAATCGAACGATATGCAAAAGGATGTAATAATCGTACATAATCGATTGCCGAGGTATGGAGCGATAAAAACACGTGGTATAAACCTTCATCGGATACATTCGTGGATTTACAATAACTTCCGGAATTTTTACTCAACCACCAGTACAAGTAGAGATCTCGAAGGCGTGGCCAACGACTTCAAGTAGATGTAGAAAATGATTATTTTAAAAATATTGAAGGGATTATAGTTCCAAAAATTAGAATTGGTTGATGGATCGCATCATTTTAACAGCTAATCTGAGGTGACCGCGTAAGAAATTGCAGGGTTAATCGTAGTGACGAACGCGAAATGACGAATTACACTACAAATAAATGACATTTTCGAAACTATATTAAGGTAAGTTACTCAATGACTCTTTCCCCAAGTTGTCACCAAAATTTAACTTTTAAGAGTGATTCAAGCATACCATATACGACAACTATCTACGTTCGTAATCCAAAGTGTAAACTAGGGTTGCCTAAGTATCTGGTAAAAGTGGAAGCAGCAACAACATAACCACGAGTATGAGCAATACAAGTATTCAAATGCTACACTGGTATAATGTGACTTCATAAGATATACGGCCATGGCATACCAGGCCGATATTCATACATTTGATTCCCCACACTCAATCCCGAGGTTTAGTGAAAACTGTACAGTATGCAGTTTAGGCAAAAATTAGTAACCCTACAGTATGCCTCGTCCCACACTTGCTCGGGGAATCTCAAGTCTCACAAGGTCGAATTCAAACGTGCTGTTTGCGTGATGGAGTTATCCATTTCAACTATACAAATAATTAGTGTACAATAATTTAATAGAAGGTATATAAGCATGAACAAATCATTTAAGTTAAGGTGATTGGTTGTACATCAGCAGGTTGAATAACTGACCTTGATCCCATGTCACAAATTGGCATTGATTAATATGCGGCATCCTATTTCCATATTCAAAATCATCCACTCTCTTTTAGATTATCGCGCTCGGTATATCGCGGAAGGGCCATCGTTCGTTCATGCAACAGCTATTAGACATCACTGGTGATAAGGATCTGATCATGGAAGTTAGCGACGTAATCAACAGCTTCGAAGACGACCTGATTCAATTAGCGACCAGTAAAATCTGCGAAATCCACTGCGCAGAGTGAATCGCTTAATATATTCAGTGCAATATTGAGTTTTGTAATTTTGTTATCGTTTTGAATGCAATTCACAAATAAAAAGCAAGCAATGATTCGTTTTGTGTAGTATTGATGAGTACGTGATTACAGCATCTTGTCACGCATAATATTCATGCTAGATTCATAGTAGCATCGAGTGTTCAATTCGTTTCCTATACACATGGAGTAGGGATTATTTTAACATTTCCACGTGACTTGCAATTGAATAATTACTAGGGTAAGTTTTTGCAACTTTTGCAACTTTTTTTACAGCTTCCTAGATACCCAGAATCTATGTACTCTGATGTTTTAGGCTGTTTGGAGTGATTTTATAGCGCAACTTTTTGCAACTTTTCTCTATTTTTCATACCAATTTTTACTGCAACTCTTTTCAAATATTGCGTCAAAAGGTGAAGGAATGAATTAAAAACATGCTATAAACTATTTCTAGTATGGTTCTATTCTCTTTGATTTGCATAACAAAGAGCTATATGACGGGTTAGCAGCATCTCACTGTGTTATATTTGACACGAGGGCTCGCAAGCAAGAAGTTCATCTACCCCTGCCAAGCACAACCATGTCCGAATAATATGTAAATAGATCGCTTTATTAATTCTGTCGTTTAAATTTAAGATCGTTTCGCATTTCATGAACGCCCAGGCGAGACCGTCGAAAATTACATTTTCACTGGGTCAACTTATTCAGGCTACTGATTTTGTTAAAGTAACCAATAGTGAGTTTTTCTGCAACGCCTTGGGTCAAGTTTGCAAACCTGGGTGGTTTGGGGTGGGTGTGTTATTTGACTTGTTTTAAGGGGAGGGGGTTATCGCTATGGTGTTTGGCTTTTTTAAGGGAAAGTTATTCCCGCATTGTGTGAATTTCTTGCTGTGTACCGGGAAAAATATAATTTTTGGCGGTCTCGCCAGGATGTCCGTGAAATGGCAAAGTAACAAATTTCACAGCTCTACAAGAACTAGATTATACAACGGAACCATTCGAGTATCTCATACCCTACTAATTCAACAAAAATTATAAATGCAACTTTTGACTGCAACCTTTGTCAAAATTATGTGCAACTTTCTCGCGATTTTAGTGCAACAAAAACTTGCCCTAGTAATTACCCACCACAATATATAGATCAGTAGTGCTCCACCGTTTTGTCTTCGCGGACACCCTTTGGACAGTCACTCAATTATGTTGCAAACATCATCTGCCTTGTGAAACTTTTCACTGTAGGCTATTGATAACTAGCAACAAAATGACAAACATCGTACTATTTATGTTAAAATTAGGAAAACTTATTGTAGCGAATTCTGTAGCTGCCCGTCTTGAAATACGTAGTCGTGTCTTGAAAATCCTCGCCGCCGATTTGATATGAACGGATGCCGAAAATCTCGTTCTGCAAATGTTATAATCACCCGTTACGCTTCAGATGACAATTTTCGGTATGATGTCGCACCAAAATGGAGAAACGAAACATATAACGTCCAGCTTAGTCGTTTCTGTTTACTAGCTCATCTTGTAGATATTCTGATATAGTGGTTATTGATATCATAGAAGTAAATGAGCATTTGCAAACATTTATTTTGAAAACCCCATCAAAACTTATCTGAAAAGGAATTTGTTTGTTTCAGTAGGCTAATGGCAATTAAAATGAGTTACCTTAGTATATATAATATTTCATCTCAGACAGCCATTCTGTTTATAAATTTGAGTCTTATCGTCACTAGTCTTGAGTCCCCGTGAGTTCTCTAATTAATAACATACAAATTAAGTTGTCAACAATTTTCCTAATTTGGTGGTTTCGCGGACCCCCGGTTGAGAACCACGGACTTAGTTATTACTTTCTAGTAGTTCAGTACGCTGTACTTAATAGAACACCATATATGGTAGAGCTCCAATCAGATAAAGGTCACTCTGCGGCCCGGAATAGGGGTTCTGGTTGCCCGAGATTTAATCATGCGACACGACAACTTGAGAAGTACACTGCGCTATACTAAATTCTGAAAATCGGTATAAAATAGTTCTAAATAACATTAACCATGAACTCTTAGCATGAAAAAAGTCAACGCCCCTACTCGCGCAGCTAATCTATATTGTGTGAAACAGTGCATTGTACGTTAGTTCGGAAATTGCATTTCCCCTTGACACATTTATGTATTTTTGTGTATATTTGTCACAGTAACTGCTCTTCACTCTGCTGATGCACGGCCTTTTATTTTTCTTAGTAAAACGACACTTCATAAAAAAAATTTGAATGCTACCAACTGGGTATAGTCACGATTTCGGCATCAGAGCAACCCAGCCGGCAATTTGTGCACTTTGATAACATGACCTGTATGCATTTCGCATCATTATGGATACAAAATTTGATATAGCGAATCTTCTCACATGTAAAGGCATTATGCGCGTCAGTTAGGCTGCCTATATGCAAATTTACAGCCGATTACATGTGCGCAATGCACAATTACGCATCACTTAATTCAGGCGTAGCGACGAGCGAGGAAAAACGCGACATTGACGTCGAATTCAACATTGAGAAACACTACCTCCTGTCTCGATTTGAACAGCATATACATGTTGTCTTTTCATAAATTGATTTTATTATTATCATTGCGTTCGCAATAATATGATCCATTTTCGCGACAGTCCTTTAATGGGATCCCGAGTGTAGATATCGTGTTTTTGTGAATTTGAATTTAAATTCATGGTTGTGCGTAATCGTTACTCGTTAATCAGGAAATGCAGCAACATGGTAGCGATTCATAAAACGGCTTGAAACTACTGCATGTAGAAGTAGAAAGGAATGCCTGAAAAGCACTCAAGCATGTATTTTTAAAAAGTACTCTTCTTAATCGAGGGCTCGCATATTTTTTGAAGTTGATATGCGGTGCCTACTTTCGAAATGGCAAGATGTATCTTCGCAACTGACTTTAAATCAAAATGACTATGGGAAATTTTAAATAATTACTATTTTCCAAAGTCTATTAATCTGTTGTGGTGATGGCTGTATTTCCTGCGGTTCTTATGACGATTTCCCATATTAATGTGACGCTAACCAATCCTTGAACTACGTTATACTTTTCCAACGTGATAGTGTGAAAATTAAAAACCACTGCCTAAAAACTGTTGTAAGTAGGAATGGAAGTATAGTTTAATAATATAGCCACTTGCATAAATAGTGTAAGTATTGCTAAAACTAAACTCGATATTACGAAAACGTGCAAGCACGTAACCGTCCAGTATCCCCCTCTGGCGATTACTGAACAGTACATGTGATGATTTTTTTTCGTCTTAATTATTGGATGCGTGATAAATGCGTACTCCTGAATTGTATCGCAATATGACTTGTCAGTGTGTACTCTGCAAGTGTGCAGTCACCTCGATATGGGCTACTAACACGGCGCATTGCGCTGCGCACGTTGCCGGATTACGGAGCAACAGCGATACATGCAATACACAGTACTATCATCGTTCATGGAGAGGACATTTATGTCACGTAGTGCTCTACCTGCAGGGTTGTCACAAAACACAATCTCATTTTACTGTCAGAAAATTTGAAATAACTTTTATACACACCTGGAACCGATGTTACGTACCTCGTGGTCGCATAACAAAGGATTACTGGGACAGGTCAAGTCCCATCTAATTTTAGTTTATCCAACGGGTACAATAACTAGTATCAAGTGGAAGATAAATACAGCTGATGATTGATAAATACTTGGTAATATGATTGTTGATGCGGTGTCATAATAGCGCGCCACGCGTATAAAAGTGATAATTTAATTGACGTTACACTCATAAACATACACGAAAAGATAATTAGATTGTGCTATCTGAGGCGCGATGCCACTATCTTGTACTAATTCTAGTCAAACTAATTTATAGAGACACTAGGTAACATATTACTACTGAGTCGTAAAACTCACTGTTAAGTTGTAGCCTGATTTGCCTAATTTCCATTCCGCCGTAATACATGGCCCCAGGGGTGGAACTGCCACATACAAATAACGGCGGAAACAATGTCGCCATCGAGAGATTGCATTGAACCCGACGATCAGCATGAACCTGACATCGACATTCATGCTCTTGTGCTTATTGGGATTGTTGGGCTTTGCCTTGTCGGAGGACAAGCCAATTCCGGTCGATTTCAGCTATTTGTACGGGCATCAATCAAGGTCAGTATATCTATACTGGAGATATTATAGAGCGCAGCCTTCGATACAACGATACAGTTGCCTTTGCATTGATAGTGTTCTCTATACCAGCTCCTTGGTAGCGAACAGAATGGTATTTCAAAGTACATCGATGTTAATTATAGCTGTCTTTAAAATTGCCATTCGTCCGCGAGGAAATCCTAAAATATGCCTAAATCTCCGGAATTGCGAAGTAAAATATGTCAAAATTCGAATTTTTCAAATATTTTATTTTATTCCGTTTTTTCTAGGTGGTCATCTGCCATTTTCCTGTCAACTTTTTCAGCATACGAACGTTCTCAGCTCCTTAAAACTCTATGCTTTAAACCTCTATGCAACTCGTTTATCGCGTGGGGGAATTTTTTTACTATCATTTAAAGATAGACAGTAATGGTTTGACGTATTCTAGTTCGGGGTGATATTATTACTCTGGAGTAGGTTGTAAACTGTTTGTATACATGGCAAAAGTGGGCCGCGTCACAAGTCGGCATATCAACAATCATATGTGAATAAATATGGGCCCGCTGTAAAATGACCATAGTAGTCGAAATACCGTCAATATGAAAACAGCAACAACAAGGCTTATTTGGTAACAGATTCCACGAAGTGGCTTGCTGAATGAAACGTCGTAAGTCTTAGAGTGTCGAAATGTGTATATTTTTAAATAATGATACTCATTTTGTATGCATGGTGCCCACTGCCAATATTAAAAACGAAATATTTCATATCATTAAATTGCACGAAGCACGAAGAATATATTGAAACTGTATAAATACTAAATAATTTATATTGATTCGCGAAATATTTTTTTGGGGGGGTTTTGGGTGCGGTGGTTACGGACCTGCCTGCAACTTTATTGCAAATTTTGATAACGCCTGGAATCACTATTCCTGCGGCATCTGGTAAATGTCAGTGCGTGACCACGACGAGTGCGCATCGACGGGGTAGGAATGTGTCCAAGGGGTCGTATACACGCGTATCCAGTGGTTCGGAACCCCTTTCTGCAATCCCAAAACCGATGTCAAATTTTGCCTGATGGTGGTTGCTTATTTATCAGTCGAATATCCTCGATGTTTTTATTATATAGAAATACGTCACCTTCAGGTTATTGAGGGGTCTGCATCGGACAAATCATATCTGTACTTATAGAATTTCTATAGTAACACAAAGTTTTGTCGCGCCGGCAACCAATATCACTCGACAAATTGTTGTATCCGACATCGTCCACCTCAAAATATTCGATCTCACAATTTGTCGAATGATCAGCGAGAAAAGTTAACCTTTTCTATTCAAGCCGTAGATACTCTTTCTCATCGTGACATACAGAGAAGATAATTCACCAATTATAACATAAAATACATGGATCACCAGTTCATTCAGAATCGGATATGTCTACGGAGAGTTATGCATGAAAATCTATTGACGTGCGCAATACGCATCGCTTTCGCGAAAACGATTTTCAAAATGAAAGGCCCAGTCGTTTTCGAATCGCGCAAGGTGCGGAAAACTTGAGAGACCCAACTACAGTGCACGGTTACATTCATGCGAGACTTTACGACTGATCTAAGCGACTTTAATCCCATACCATCAGACATACACAACTACCACTCTAGTTATATTTGACAGTGAACAAACTATCCATCCTTCTAGTTCTGGTTTCAGCTGCGCATATTGCAGTAGTTTGTATAAGTCTGCAAACCGTTCCAATTGGCTTTCCATTTGGTGGTCTGCAAATATGCACTATCTACTGTGTAATAATATGTCTCATTTTTATCTACAGTGAACATACAAGACCAAAGACTGAATGGGATTCCTGATCCCTTGGCGAATCGGATAGTAATTGGTAAAGTCGAAATTGGAGATAACATTTCAATGCCAGCAGTTGATGAAATACAGCCCTCTAATAATGTTATTGAATCTCTTCACTGGGTCACTGAGCTGATGAACAGGTGCGACGCTAGGGTCATTCGTTGACTACGTATGAATCCAACCAACGACACGCACTTATTTGTCCAGATAGAGCATGGACTCAGCCAGTGGCGGCTCGTGACAATATCGGGTGGTGGGGAAAGGGCTGCAAGCGACTTTTTATCAGGATGACGTCACAATGGCGTTTTCTAACGTAAACAAGTAACTTGATGGTACGGTAACATGAACTTCCCGACAACAGTGATTTTAACGTATGTACCGCGAGAGGTCTGCCGGTGAGCTGTGACCTGAAGTGTGGTAACTGCGTAAACGGCGTACGGAACAAAGATTCGACACGGTTCATGTTCGCACTTGACCTGACTACTTATCTGCAGAAATGGAAATGACTATAACTCGAGAGATTGCGTAAGCCTAACTGAAAAAGTCAACGAGTTCGGACACATACGCAATTGTTATCTCATAGATTGGGCATGTCATATTGAATCCCAAACATCATTCTGAAGAACTACGGATAGCAGCCTCGGAAATTCGGTCCCGATACAGCATAGGAGATTTTGGCCTTGAAACTGGAGACTGTCACACTATAGAATGTAAACGTGGAATGGCAGCGACCGATTTTGCAGCTTCGTTCCGCTTCGCTGAAGCTTTACTCAGACTTATTTTACGGCAGCTACTGTAGGATTTCTGGCAATCCAAAAGTTGTCTTCCAGAGCTCAGAATTTACTGAATCTGGTCTTGATCGAAAGCTACTGTCGCACTGATTCCGAATATGTAAATAAAAATATGATCAGGCACTGAACCGCATAGAATTCGCCCTCCAAGTCTGAATTATCGGCATTGTCCGAACAATGGAAGAGCCGCAATGGGTCATTGTTATGGTCATTGTTTTGCAGTCATCCGATTGTTCTGAACAATGCAGATTTTAGATGTTGAGGGTGGTTTTTTATCTCAGTACGGTGCTTCACCATATTTTGGTTGATATTTTCGAAATCAGTGCGACAGTAGCTTTCGATGAAGACCGGATTCAGTAAATTCTGAGCTCTGGAAGACAACTTTTGGATTGCCAGAAATTCTACAGTAGCTGCCGTAAAATAAGTCTGAGTAAAGCTTCAGCGAAGCGGAACGAAGCTGCAAAATTGGTCGCTGCCATTCCACGTTTACATTCTATAGTCACACGACACATACGGCTTACGGTCTATAGTGTCTGTCTGCTGCAAAATCGCCTTTCCAAAATATATTACCGAATAGATACGTGGATGAAAGCCGAAAACTTGGTACACTATTACATGAAATCATCGAGAAGTAGCCTCATGACCGTTTTCGGTATGGTACACTGTCAAAATTAATACGAACAGACCAACACCGAATTTTGCGTAAAATTTACTGAGGAATAGGCTGATCAAGTGATCAGCTGTTAGCCGCCATCGAAAACGAAACAGCTATCGCGCTTGACAGGGGTTGTAATTGTAAGCAAATGGCCTGAAGGCCACAATCTCACGGTGAAATTGACATTGGAGAATATAAAATGAAAGTAAATATTTCAATGCAAACCGAGAATGTTAGTAAACTGTTTCATGATATCATCATCTCATCACATATCTCAGTATAGAACACAGTTAGCGTTAACACAGATACACCGGCTTTTGCGTGAAATTCGCAATGCGTTAGGTAGGCTAAGTGTCAGATCAGCGCACATCTCTACCATACTCGACCTTGATAACGAAATTGCCGCCCTAATCATCGAGTGCCAACCTTGAGACTTGGCACAGCGTTCGATACTAAAATCAAGACATACGATGCAAAAGCTCATATGGCAAGTTTTTGCAACTTTTGCAACTTTTTTTTACAGCTTCCGGCAGCTTCCTACATACTCGTAAGATATGTAGAATGCTGGTTTAAGCTGTTTGAAGGAATCTTATAGTGCAACTTTTGTCCATTTTTTTCATGCAACTTTTTGAAACATTTTGCAACTTTTTCGATTTTTCATGAAAGTATTTTCGATTTTGGTGAAATGCACGGCCAAATTCGACTGAAATTCCGTAAAACAGCACCGAAGTAACGATTTTACGGGTATTTCGGGAGCTGAGCCGGAAAATTGGCCCCCCTTTTTTTTAGTCAACCGAGCAAAATGTGGTCTAAATGCAACTTTTGCAACTTTCTTCAAAAATAAATAAATAAATGCAAGTTTCCACGGATTTAACTGCAACAAAAACTTGCCCTACTCATGACGGATCTAGGTAAGGAGCATCGTTAAAATCAATATAGACCAATACCGGCTTTGCGTAAAATATGTTTGCGATAAATGACGAGTCAGCTCTCACTCGACTTAGGAAACGAAATTACCACTAATATAGTTCAGTGACAAACTTGAAACTTGGTACAGCGCTCGATACTAACATTAAGACTTACCGTACCAAATGTCATGACCGATCTCGGTATGGAACATCGTCAAAATCAATGGATACCAATACCGGCTTTTGAGTAAAATCTGTTCGCGATGCATGACGGATCAACACACACTCAACTTCGGAAACGGAATTACTACCCTAAACTTTAAGTAGAAACCCTGAATCTTGAGACAGTGTCAAATACCACCATCACGACATGACATACCAAGTTTCAAAAATTATCATGGTGTGAAACACCATCAAAATCGACCTATACCAGCAAAGGTCGACTAAACGCATATGACGGTAACCGAGTTCAGATATAGATACGATTGTTACATCACACCTTAGGGGCACAGACCTATTGTGCCCCACTTGCTCGGCAATTTTATGAATAGGAGAGAGTAAATCACTGTTTCTTTATTGTGCGCGGCTTTGAGAGAATAGACAGTGAACGCTTGTTATGAGCGCTACCGGGGCATGCCCCGGCTAGGCATTCGCAAAGCGAAAACACGGAAGAGAATTCGATTTTCGCAGATACTTCGCAATATATGGGCATTTTACAAGCGAAAGGATACGAAGAATACGGTTTTCGCTGTGATTTCGGTATATATGGATTGCTATGCGTCTATAAATGGTAAAGAATTGTTATGGAACATAATTTTAGGTAGGGCAATGCCCCAGTTGCCCTATAGGACGAGCAGCCACTGGACTCAGCTTTGGCGCGCATAGTTTTGATGCACCTGCATTTCATTGTGACACATTTCGAATGTAGCCTACATTATGCCTGTTGTGACTCTTCAGGTCAAAATACAAGAGGACCTGTAGAGGAAAACATTGAATATAATGTGTGAAACGAGCAATTGCTGCTTAATGCAACTCAGTCTGACGTGTATAGATGTCTCTTAGTGATTTTGTCATGTGAACATATTTGCTCAATACAAGTACACCGAACCTATGAACTTAGCTATTATATAAACATGATAGATATTTAGGCATTCCATGTCGTGAACATTCACACAACTGAGGCAAATACTTTGATTTCAGATAATTTTCGTGCATTTGTGGTCATATCTAAAGTAACAATGAAGCAAAAGAACAGTAAAACACGCTTTAAACAACGGTCATGTTTTAGTAATCTGTGTTTACTATGAATTGTATACGCGACCATGGATCAGGTATTTAACTGCGGGCCTGAGCCTGATTACTGGTACCATTGATACTAACTGGCATTTAATATCGTCGCCTATCGTGTATCTGTCTCACTGTCAGAAGAATATGCATACAATCCTCCAGCAAATAATGGATCGAGAGACATTGCAGATGTCGAGTTTTACACTTTTGCAACCAAATTTTCGTGGGTTGACTGAAAAAAAAAGGTCATTTCTTCGTCTTGACTCCAATATAGCCGTTTTAACGCGTCATCGCCCCCTTATCGCCCCCTTTGTCCATTTTCGCCCCCTATCGCCCCCTTTCGTCATTTTCGCCCCCCTAGACCGCCAAATCGCCCCCTGGGGGGCGATATCGCCCACGTTGGGAACCACTGGCTTAGAGTCAAGCAAAACCAAGAGTGCAGAAGCACTTACACAAAAGTGGAAGACAATGGCCGGCTTTGGCACTAGGAGGTCCGATGCCTCTATGGCTTTACAAAATGCGGTTACAGTCGTTGTATGAATGATTACGTACGTACTGAGTAATACATTAAATGCTAATGGTATTCAAAAACTTCTGACTGGCACCGCTATATTTGCTAAAAAGAAAGAACTCCTCGCAGGCATAAGCATACAAACATATCTCCCTATTTATAGATTCGAGACAGAAAAAAGACATAATATATAAATTGGACTCGATATATTTAGCAAACAAATAAGTACTCGATGTTCTCAAATAAAGAATTTACATTTAACCCACGTTAGTTGGTGAAAGACTAAATTGAAGTATATATTTCACAAAGCCGAGCCATAAAATCCTAAACTGTTGTTTCTATGATTACAACCAGTCGTACAACCAACCGATTACCAGGGTTGTAATGGCTCGACTCATGACTCGACTCGAGTCAGACTCGAGTCACGATATTCTGATGACTCGACTTGACTCGAGTCATTATCTCAAAATACGGAAATGACTCGACTCGACTCGAGTCAACCTGTGTATTGACTCGACTTGGACTCGAGTCATTGCGCATGACTCGAACCAAGTTATATGACTCGAGACTCAGACGGCCAAGACCGACATTTCATTGTCATTTCGAAGAACAGTAAAGTAACCAACCTATAGGGATTTCGTATATTGGTACTGGTACTTGAAAATGCGACCAGAAACAGTTATAAGTGGGAAAAATTAGTATATTATCAATGCGAACCATTCGATATCACCAAACAGAGTTATAAACAGGGTTGCCATACCGTCCTTATTTCTAAGATTTGTCCTTATTTTGAAGGGCCACGTCTTAGAAAACTCAACTGTCCTTATTTCTAAGAAACGTCCTTATTTTCGACTTGCGTCCTTATTTTGTCTTATTTTCCACCACATACAGAACTTCGATCGTTTTCCTCAGGTATATCTGTGTTGCATAACATTCTAAAATTATGCTTTTGCGGCGAGGTTTTATGACATCATGAAATGAAAGGAACTCTCGTGACGTACACGCCATAAGATTTGACTTCGAAGTGGTGAAGCTAGGGCAATGAGTGGTGGTATAGCAGTTTCGTCTGTACCAAGCTACAGAAGCGGACGTCACTTTAGCAGTAAACAGCAGTACCAGGTTCCTGCTGTTTGGTCTACAGCATATTAAGCTCAAGTGTGGGGAAGGCAGCATTTATTGCGTGGTAAAAAAGCAGTGCAGTCGACACATTGGTTAAAAAGTAGTGAAACTATAAATCATTGATAAATTTTTCCACATTATATTGCACTTGCGCAAATAGTTTTACCTACTAATAAGGCTAAATCTGATTAGTTAAAGTGAGCTGACGTAAGAACGTTTTTCGTGACGATTATGAGAGAGAATTCAAAGGTATCTAGCTATAGGTAACGTACCTACGGATAGATAGGCCTACGCAACACCCGTCGTTACCCTTTCTTGTGCGGAGGAAATTACTGCTCAGCAATCTGAACGTAACATAATTGCTAATCCCATAGCTGACGACCCGCGTGCTTAAATTCAATAATGTTCATTTTACTTGAAAGCTAATGTCGCACTGATTCCAAAAAATACACATTAAAATGTAATCAGGGCAATGGAATACACCTCAAAGTCTGAAAATCGGCAATATTTCCCGATTTCAACATCGTAAATAAGTTACTGGAGTTCTTGCTACGTACGCTCAAAAATGATTTTGTATAAACTTTTTTCATCTTAGTTGGCGCCTCCAATCTCAACGAGGTGAAGAAGTTTGGTTTATCACCCTATTTTATGGGGGTCAAGACCAAGGTTTTTTAGGGGGGCTGACAAAGTGCTGTTTCGGCCTTGAGTAAAGGTGAACCTAGACCTGAGATGTCGTAAGGTCCATGAAGCACTTTCTAACAACAAGGAGTTGCTGACGTAGATTATTTCTGGCGAAAGTATGGAATGTGATATGCCACGCCTCGTATAAATACATACCCAGCAAACACTCGATGTCCAGTTGACTTCCGGTTGAATTGCCGGCAGGACGTCCGGTAACTTACGGCCGTCACCTCCCTGGAGTGAGTTTGTCGACAACTAGGGACGTCCTGTCTGCCCTCTGAGTACATCCGCAATGACGTGTTGTGGACATGAAGCGACTCCTCATGGACGCGGCTGACCTATTCTGGACGTCACGTGGTTCCCTATGGACGCGTCTGACGTACTGTGGACGTCACGCCACTCCCTATGGACGCGCCTGACGTACTGTGGACTTGACGCCGCTCCCTGTGGACGTGACGCCACTCCCTGTGGACGTAACGTCACTCCCTGTGGACGTAACGCCACTCCCTATGGACGCCAGTCCACGTACTGCGGACGTGTTATTCGCCCCTGTTCAAGTCCTCAGGACTCCCTGTGGAATACTTAATGATCTCTATTATTACCTCCTCCACTTCGATACCTGCTCCCACTACATGGAATCCCAACTACATGGAATCCAACATCATATAAGCTCACAAATTGTTTATATTGGGTTACTGGAAAACGACAATTGCAAATTTCAAGTAAAACATTAATTAAAGAACTCTTATTATTTAATTTAACAAAGTTAAGGATTAGGTGAAAATTCGATCACAAAATTATAAATATATGAAATAAATGTGTCACATGAATTTTGGAAATATCAGCTAGTTTTAACTAACTAACATGACAAACATTCCAATTGAGGTGCATACGAGAAATTTGAAAGAAACGTGTCAAAGGAATTTGACAAAGGACAACCGCTAAGACAATTAAAAACAGACATAAGCAATCATAAGTAGGAACTACCATTGCAAGACGTAAAACGATGCATCGGCTGTACCGCATCATGTTAAGAGCGCGAGCGCGTATTCGTCTTTGGCAATAAACTTTGGTTGCAACAACAGGTTTCTTCTCAGTCCTTGTTTTGCCTGTAGCACATAAAAACAATGTCAGCAAATCGTATGTAGATACACTCTTCATAGCACATGAAATATGTATCAGAACTTCACTATATATTTCGACTTGCATTAATTGTAATATGTCTTGTAAATCGCTACTTCTATTTGTACTTGAGTGAAAATTTATGACGATACTATTTGAGTGTGGAAAGCTTCGGAACTAGCGATACAGAGTATGCGTCAGCCAATCAAATCAACTTGTGGAAACACCCAGGGCTGTAATTGCAATGAGTCGAGTTGCGATTTCTGGTGACTCGAGTCTTTTTCTCAAAATTCGGAAATGACTCGACTCGAGTCAATCTATGTAATGACTCGGACAAGTCATATGAATCGAGACTCGGACGGCCAAGACCGATAACACACTAGTGTAACCACACTATTGGTATTTCGTCTAATGGTAGCGGTACTTGAAAATGCGACCAGAAACTGTTAAAGGTGAGAAAAATCAGTAGCCTATATTATAAATGCGAACCGTTGATATCACCGAACAGAGTTATAAAAAGTGGATTAAACAAGAATTTAACTGGAAACTGTCAACAGTCAACGAAATGGTTGAACTTGAGTCATACCACCATGACTCGAACTCGACCCTATACTCGCTGATTTGGACTTGACTCGGTGGTGAATTGAAAATGACTTGACTTGACTCGAGTCAAAACTATATTTATAAGTGAGATTGACTTGTGACCTGGCTACAGCCCTGGAAACATCTAAAGTACATACTTGAGTACTTTTCAGAAATTATACTTTCACATAAATTAGTTTGGACAAGACTTGTGAATCACTGCTTGTAGCAGAATGGAAATACATGGCCTTACTACTACTTCTACTACATTGATGACACAACAATTATTTCTACTTGAGTGCTGAAAACAACTACGTTTTTAACCATCTCTGTTCAGAAGCATGCACCTACGACTCAGGGTTGTAACCAAGTCACAAGTCAATCTCAATTTTATAGTTTTGACTCGAGTCAATTCGAGTCATTTTCAATTCACCACCGAGTCAAGTCCGAGTCCAAGTCACTGTGTTGACCGCTCAGTTTCCAGTTAAAGCCTTGTTAACCCTCTTTTTATAACTGTGTTTGGAATGGTTCTCATTCAAAATATAGCCTACCAATTTTCCTCACTTTTAGCAGTTTCTGGTCGCGTTTTTGAATATAAGTAGCAATAGACGAATTCCCAATAGTGTGGTCACTTTACTATACTTCCAAATTGCAATGAAATGTTGGTCTCTCGAGTCATATGACTTGGTTCGAGTCATGCGCAATGACTCGAGTCCAAGTCGAGTCAATATACAGATGACTCGAGTAGAGTCAAGTCATTTCGGAATTTTGCGAAAATGACTCAAGTCAAGTCCTCAGTCATGACTCGAGTCATAACAACCCTGCTACGACTACATGCAATAAGTCTCGACATTTCGACTGTGTCCACTTTTTGAAACTACTCACCCCAGTAGCCTACTTTTCCGAACTTCACTTTCTACTTATACTTGAAAGGTAGTTTGATGTCTTGTAAATCGTTATTGATACTCACGTACTGACCAGTGACCACGACTACTCCGACCATCTTTGTTTGGAAGTGACCACCTACAATAACTAGGACTGGCCACAATGATTCTAGTACTTGAATCTGAATTGAGTATTAATTCCAATGATTCGAGTCGAGTAAGTGAAAGTAAGTTTCGAGTACGAATATAGAATCGAAATTCTAATTCTCAGTTACATATTATATATTTTCAGTATTCGAAACTATATAATACTTTACCGAGAAACCGAATTTCGATTCTATATCACTGTGAGGCCTTGAAACGGTGATTGGTCGAATCGCAGAATACGAAACATGTAGGACATAGCTACACACGTTCGTGTAAATGACACATGTGTTGTCACAAAGTGCAATGAGCTAGGTATGATCCAAAATTTACCAAACAATCTTCGATGTGATGTAGAACTGGAAATTTTGTCTTTGAAGTTGCATACAACTTGTCATCATTCGAACTGTTGTGATGTCATAATGAGATAATTGAATCGAAGCTAAATATTCGATTCAGCATCGAATCACCCGGGTACTCGATTTTGCCCAGCCCTAATAACAACGCGCTAAAAGTATGTAATACCTCCAATAAATATAGTTTTTGAAACTTGTGTACTTGATACTTGTGTAGGCCTACTTTTCAGAACTTTCCTGTTTCTTTTTGAAGTGATTTTTACAAGCCTTGTGAATCGCTAATTATACTGGAGTAGATGTTAACAGCGTTGCTACTACTTCTACTCAAGTGCAAACAATGATTACTTTGATCACCCCACCAACTATTGAGTATGCAACGGTCTGTGGACATACGGGCATGCGACGCATGACCATGCGAGGTAAATTACGGGTTAGGGTTGAATTCAAGCTTGGGTTAGGGTAGGGCTTGGGGTCGGGATATATAACGGTTAATTTCAGTGTTATGTTTCGGGTTAGGGTTAGCTTTAGGGTTATGAAGTCACATACTGAAGTGACGCATGCTAAAGTGTTCCATGCTCAACTGTTGTTTTCCATTGTGTCGCATGCTCATATGTCGGGCAATCGTATACAGAGGTGGTCAGTAACGAAGTACTTTTACTTTTTGAAGTACTTTTAGTAGATTTTGCCTACTCCCACTACTTTTTAAGTAGTTGTGATTTTAGACTACTTCTACTTCTACTTGACAGTTTGCAGTTTTGTAGGCAAAAATGAGCGTAGAATACCTACTTACTTACTTGTGAACCACCCCTCCTACTCCTACTTGAGTAGAAATTCCAGTGCTACTTCTACTTGAGTAGCGACGGTGACTACTTTGACCACCTCTGATCGTATGCAACACATCGACCAAATCTACTTTTTAAAAGTAATTACTAGAGCATATTTCAGAACTTCATTCTAGACTTCCATTTCAAATAGATTTGACACACCTTATAACTTGTTACATCTACGTGTGTATAAATTCATGACATTACTTCAACTTCAGTACAAAGGATGATTACTTTGACCACCTCTGGTTTCCATATAGTGTGTTCAACGTTTTTACCTTCGATTGCTTTCTGAGTTTTTCCCGAGCATGGCGCAGCACCAATTTTGTAGAGTAAAAGCAAAGCTTGTTCTAGGTGGCAGTAGTTCTTCCAAACGATGTCGGCCCCAGTCTAGAAGGCATTCTTTGTACAGCCTGCTTGACGTTGTTGACATCAATTGAAGACATTGTCGATCTAGAAAATTTGAATGATTAGAATAGGTTTAGTGAAGGCATTTGTCAAGAACTCAAGCCAGGTATCCATAACATCCTGTTAAAAAACAAAATCAAAATGGTGTACAAGCTTGGCTATTTGCACATTCTACCCGCTAATCCAGAGGTCTCAAACACGCGGCCCGCAGAGCATTTTGTGCGGCCCGCGACGACGTTTTGGAATTTCAAGTATTCAACAATATATGCACGAGCCATATATCTGTTTAAATATAAGAACTTGAAGTTCACGCTAAATCTACTACAAAAATCACTGAAATCTCACCATACTTCACCATAGCATCACTTTTAAAAGCTACCATGCGGTTGAAGATCAGCTATTACGTCACATTTGTAGTTTATGATGATAAAACACGACCCGTTGATGATTCGTGACTCAAAATTGTGATTCGGTTTGGTGCGACCTTCTCGTAAAATTACTAAATTTCGGATTGACTGGATGATTAAATAGAAATGACTCGAGTTGAGTCGGGTCAAACGTTAAAATCAGAGAAGGAATTGCGACTCGGAACGGTGACTTGGTAATCATACGGAAGCAACAATTAATGAAACTGCCATGGAGAATACAGAATAGTAATATATCAAGAGGTCGTAGCTTGCGTTGCATTGAGTAGGCCTGTATAGCTATCTAATCAGATCAGTATGGCAACTATTGGTATTCTGTGACCTCCGTGACGTATAGTTGGTTACATGCTGGGTGTTGTTTGTTCTCTTTATCCATGTTATTATCGGTGGCGAGTAAGGTATAGTAGTACCTTCTACAGCTGTAACACCAATGAATTCTTCACCGATTGGACATTTCTATTCCAGGGGTTCTTAACCAGGGTCTGTAGACCCCATCGCGGTACGAAGCGCCATATCAGGGTGTACGAGTTGTATTGTGGAATTAGGCCTATATGCTGTGGAATATTTGTGGCCAATTTAATTAACTGGAAAATAGTCTAATATAGATACCACCAGAAATTGTGTTGAAAATGGACGAGCGATAGCGGTACGAGCACAAGAGGTACGGTCGATAAAAAGGTTAAGAAGCAATGATATTACTATGGCTCAATAATGATTTTATTCAAGTTGTTATTGATATGTTCCAATAAATCGAAGGCAAAATCGAACGCTAATTTAATTTGACTTGGGCATTGACAGTAACAATAGCCGCTAGATCTACTCATCACGACTATATCAAAACCAGGATTAGGCTACACCGCTCAAATGCTCTGATATCAGATCAATCTTCAGTAGATTTTAAAATATTTTACATAGAATTGTGGCACGTCAAAGGTCCACTAGCTGCAATATTATAACCCGACAGTTTTACGATACATCCTCTCGCATGATGTCTATTACTCATTAATTGGAAAAAGTTATGCCCGGCACAAAAACAATTCTATTAAATCATTTCAAAATGTGATTTTTTCCGTGTCAAGCGTGAATAGTATAGAATAGCAAATTACATTTTCACGATGTTTGTGGATTGCCTGTCTGCAAGGTCCCGTCAAATAAGGCCTACTTAGAAATTATACATTGAATATCCCTATTATTGATGCTGCGGCCCGCGGCGTCATCAGAACTAGGAAATTGGCCCGCGAGCACATTTGAGTTTGAGACCTCTGCACTAATCAGTAGGGCTGGGCACATGAGAAATTGAGTACTCGAATCTAAATCGAGTATTAATTCGATTACCAGTGAACTCGGGCCATGGTTAATTCGGCCCATTGAACTCAGCCTACGGTAAACTCGGCCTTCGGTGAACTCGGCCTAAACCTAAGCCCCTGCAACCCTAATCTTGGGATACACCGAATTCACCATGTGCGATCTGATCCTTGACGTTCTGCACCCTTCGTCAGCATTATACAGCTCCGTACGCCTAATAGAACATTTTATACATCCGACATATGATACCGCAAAGAGGGAATAACATTCACACGGCATATCCACCACCACCAATTCGACAATCGCCATTGCCTTCAAGTAATAATACAATTCACAACATTTATAATAATTTGTATTGACAAAGTCACCATGGGCCCAGTTCACCGATGGCCGAGTTCAATGGGCCGAGTTCACTGGTCACCATTAATTCTATTGATTCAAGCGAAGTAGATGACTTTTTCAAGTAGGCCTTCTGAAATTATACGCTATTTGCCACCAAGAGTACAGTTATCAATAAACTTATAATTTTTGATACCATTTTACAATGTGGAAGTAGCATACAAAATACGTAGTACAAAGCTATTCACTTTAGTGGAAATGACATATCTGTGAAGTCATGATTAACCCAATGCATAGTCACAAAGTGCAATGAAATAGGTATCGGTCGAAAATACACCAAATTATCTGTAATTTAGTCTGATGTAAAACTTGCATGGCATCATTGTATGTTCTCAGTGAAAACATAAAAGATACATTTTCAACCTTCCATAATACTCATACTGTTATGAGTATAACATGATGAGTGATTATCGAATACTTGACACTTAACACCAAATTCAGAATCAATCACTCTTCACTCAGGTGCTCGATTTTGCCAAGCCCTACTAATCAGAACAGAAGTGATGCGGCCAACCTGAGATATCTATAGAAATCATGCATACCAGATCAGCGTCACTGTGAATTATGGCACACTTGGATTCAACGAACATCGATATAATATCAAAATATCATGCAGCAATTTTGAGCACCACTGGCAAAATCCTGATCGGGAACCACCGTCACAGAGTCTATTTGCGCATCATTTATGACACTTTTTTCAGGCTAACAAATCGCTGATTAATGAACATGAACAATCATAAATCATCACTCCAACTTACATGATTCAACTTCTTAATCCATGGACAATGCACGACTGCGATGCGTTGCTCCAAAGTTGAAAAGTACTATATAACATTGCCTGTTCCATATTTAGACTCCTGCTAAAAATGAAGCAATGTTGTATACGCAGACCCAGGTTTGCCCCTGCCTCATCCGCATGAAGAATCCATTGATAATAAGAGTCAATAGTGTGCTTTCTTATTCACGACAACATGACTATCAGCAAAGCAATCAGTCTTCCCTAGGGCCCATCTACTTTGTGAATGTCGCTGTAATGTAGGCAATGTTAATATATTTTGTGAATGTTGGCACAATGTCTCCATGCAATATAGGCCTACTTATTGGAAGGTAATGGGCGAAATATCTAAAGATCAATGTCAACTCAAGGTCCAAGAAGAAGTGAAAATTCAAATGGAATAATTATCTATTTTCACCAATTTTAAACTTTCATAATATATGACGAGGAACGTGCAAGATATCCAATGAGCTAAATGCGACTATAATTTTTGCGACTACTATTTCTTACCAGGGATTTCAAGATATCGTATAGCTAAGTTATATGTATATAAATTATAAGTTATCGTTATATTGCAAGTTATAAGTAAGCATTTTAAGTATGTTGCACGGCGACATTGCCGACATTGCGACAACCCGTCTTCCCCATGAACATGTTAAAATCCATGTAGTTTATAATTGGTTTAGCGTTTGGGTATCATTAAATTAGCCTGAGGTTAAAGTTGGGTTAACTATAATGATTGTTCCTGGAATACCCTAACATTGAACTAATAATAAAGCCATACATTTTGACATGTTCACCGAAAGCCTCGACTAGTAGGCCTATCAATGGTTTTAATGTTGTTGTGGACACAACACAAAATTACAACAAATACGATAATATAGCCGACATGCCGGTCAATGGGATGCTACTATTCATTAGCATAGGCGCAACTATAGTTTTCAGCCACAAATTCAGCAATCTCACATTCCGTAAAGGAACATCCTATAATACACTTTCAAATTTTATAGCTATATAAACCTAACCACTGGCTATAATACATTCATCGATGCTGCATCTGGTTTGCTGCATGGATCTTGCAGTCTTTGGAAATTCATGTCAAACTTTTCATAGTATATACCGTACACATCAAACAGTAAGTTGGATATTACAACAACATGAAACCCACTGTGCTGCAAATCGAACTTCAATGATTACATTATAATTAAATAGTATCATGATCATGCTCATCGCTATACTATATAGTATTACAACTACTGCATAAGTTTACGATTAGCAGCGGGTCGATTAGTTTCGTTCGTACATGATAAACCGCGGCGCAGCCGCAGACGTGCCACTAGAATCATAGTGAAATTCATTTCGGTTATCGCAGTTAATGTTGACCGAGGGTCCGAGGCTGTTGCTGTTCAATAAATATAGCGCTCAAATACCAAGCTTCCGTGATCTCTGCCTTTCCAGTACTCATGACAGCGACAATATCAATAATAATCAATAGCAGGCACAATCCATCCACGCCGTTAAGTATCCTATTCTAAACTAAACCATTCCTGTGATAAATCCGTCACTCCGCCATTACTACAAAACCTGTTATTTCAAATTCAAATCGAACCACGCGCGAATGCTCGCCAGACAGAAGAACGGAGTCATTTGGTTTTATGGTTGAATGAATTTCAAGCAACAGGCGTGCTCGGCTCGACACTCGAGATTCGACAGGTATCGGAATGCCTCATATGCATTATCGCTGGCCTCTTGCGCAGTGCGGCCTTAATTATCGATAATAGCCGGCAGACTGAGTATAGTTCCGTGATTGGAATAGTTATCACCATGCCGTTATTACGGTTGTCAAGTTTTCATGTCGGAAGATTTCACATGCATTGGGTATACGGTATATTTGAAATAATATATTTTGCCTTGATGTGGACATTTCGATCCAGTAATGTCACAATAAAATAGCTGTATGTCTCTACATCGTACATATGTGCGACCGCGATCATCGATAGCCGGGCTTCTGAAGTTCCGCGCGATAGAAAGTCATCGCCATATCATCAATCAACATTCTCGTATTCACTCCGATAGATTACAAATGGTGAAATGTATCATGACATTCATGAGTGTATTCAGAAAACTATTTTGCATTGATTGCACAATGCACACTTGAATTCATAAAAACGATTTCCAAGTAGGGACATTCTGACGAACTCCTGTGTAGGTGGCATCCAGGCATCATGCCATTATGACATCCACTGGAATGGTCATTTGTGACTGGTACAGGAGCATTCTAAAATTCACTTCCTCTGGTAGTCACCTGTAGTTACATAAATTGACGTCCAATCTTGGGCATACTGAGCAAGTCCTCCGTAACTCAGGGTGGGAGGTGGGACGAGTGGGAACAATTGTGGACATACCAGTAACTCCACGGGATATCGGGTGTTTGCTGGGTAGTATGTACAGAAACGCTTTTTCGTGCTAATCTAAGTTTTTGACTGTCCTTATTTTTTGGTCCCTGGCGATGGCAACCCTGGGTATATATCTAAATATTTTGAATTGGTCAACTGAGAAGCCATACAATAGCATAGGATGTTTAATATATATACTGTATGTAAGACATTGCCTGAATTCCTAACACGTCAACGTACTGCCAGCAGTCATTCTCTCTTTAGGCTTAAAGATGGCGGTATCCTCCATATATTGCAATCTACATCAATTATCAAAATACTGCAATGGTTACCAACTGCCACTACACTACAACTATGGCATAGTATACTATCCAATTTAATGCTGCAATAAATATCAAGCAGTCGATCACCTGCAATGTCGAATTTTGTGTCATCAAATCATAATTGACTACCAAATAACAGCTACAAAATCGATCATTTTGACGCAATGAGTTTACGTAGTTCTTGAAGCAAAGACATCCAACATATTTGAAGCCTTGCGCTTTTCCATGACACTATTATGGAACGTTTACAACCCTAAAACGATATTATACAATATCTGAGATACGGCTACGTTACCAAGGAATTTCTGCGTTATATTGAAGAAATCATTCTAAATCTACTCTGGAGAAGTGACATCTATCACAGGTAAATCTCCGATCACTTTGACGACAAATTTCCGAAACGTTTACAACCAGAAATCAGCAGTACACTATGTGAAGCAGGTGCGCGAGAAAGTAGCTTGCTGACCAATTTGTGGTTGCTATGCGCTACGGGTCACGTGATCCGTGTCCTGCAAAAGGCCTATTCACACTAGTATGAATGAAGCGGAAATTGAAACATGTACCGTTTGTTCAACACTTGGTATTTCACCGACCGTACCTACTTCATTGAATTTTATAAAAATTCTGTGGCTTCATCGTGACTTGACATAAATGACATTCTCTTTAACGTGCGTAGCTTGGTACTGCATGTTTCGTATACTGCGTTGCGATCAATCGAGGTTTCGAGGCGCCCACGGCGGGAAAAAAGTTTCGGAACTGTAACTAGTACTACTAACTTGTACTGTGTTGACTAAAAAAGGTCACCACTTTGACTGGACTCCTGAATTAACCTGCATTTTTCATTGATTGTCGAACCCAGTGGTTCTACCGAGCGAGATAGTGTAATGGTTATGCGTCCGGCTTCTCGAGCGGTAGGTCGTGGGTTCGATCCCCGGCCGGGTCATACCAAAGACTCGAAAATTGGTATCCGCAGCTATCCTGCTAGGCGCTCAGCAATCACGGATAGCATGGGGGAGAAAAAAAACGGGGGCGCAGACTAGATGACCTCGCAACTCCGTCGTCAAAGCGTCTCGATGGCGCAGGCGAAAAAGAATATCATATGTATCTCTCTCTCTCTCTCAACCTTTTTCACCTCGCGGACCGGCAAAGTTTCGAAAAATATCTGGCGGACCGGTAGACTTTCAAAAATTGAAATCTAGCCAAAATGTAAAGTATATGCAACCGTTTTTGCAAGTATATGGTCCTTGCGAGTGACATTTGAAGGGTTTTGTTCGTGAATAATGATGTTCATTATTGCATCCATGTGATTTCACGGTAATGAGGCTGCTAAATCGCGGTAAAATTGCCTTGTCCAGATAAACGTGCTACCACCGAGAGTCGTTTACATTCTTTCGCGCCGAAAACCGTGGGTTTAACCGACCACGCCATCTCGTATAATAATCTTCTCGTTGACAGTATCCTGAGAAGAAGCGTTTCGGAGTCGAACCAAGCACCTTGTCGTGCTACCTTGCTCATTGCAAACTACCACCAAACGTAGTCTACCCTCGCTACTACGAATACAATGTGCCGCACGAAAACACCTGACAACAGCTATACCAGCCATTCACAAAACCCTTGGCGAAAAAACACTTCTTCAGCCCCCCCCCCCTCCCCCCCCACACACACACAAAAAAAATTGGGTCTTGGGCCCCACAGGGTGGTAAGCTAAACTTCGTGAAGGGGAGGGGGCTTCGTCCACCAGACCGCATAGTTGGGTGGATTTTTCATCAGTACTTGTGAGGACATTCATTCTACTCAGCCTGTAGCCTAATCGCACCAATAGCGAAAATTTTCGATCATACACGACTGAATAATAATATTGGTAATTGCATATAAAATGCTACAATATTTATTATCCTCTCAGAATTGTCAGATTTTCTGGTAGAACTGAGTGCGGTGTCGTTTTGGAAAATTTTGGCAAGTCAAAAATAATTTATCATATTCGGGCGGGCCTGTTGCAATAATTATTTCGTTGCATGTCATTATTTCGTGACCTACTGTCTGTTATATAGTGAATAGATATTGAAATCGCCCATGCTTACAAAACTAAAAGCCGCACACGATTCCAAATTGGTATTTCTTCCCTGGCAAATTGCCTGAACAGCGAGATTCGGCGTCAGCCATTTAGATCCCATGGACAATTAGACATATAAATATCGAAGTTTTCGGTCAACAAAGCGCAGTCCTTTTCGCCCCAGGTTTTTTCGTTGCCAAATTTTTTGGCAGACCTTATGGAGTCCCATGTTAGACTAAACTTGCTGGTGCATCGTGACGCGCTAATGGCTGAAGTCGAAATGCCTATTTCTCTAAATCATGGGTATTTCTTGGAGAAGGGCACCCAATAAGCAAGACGTTGAGTGGCAATAAATCCCGCAAGGCGCGCAAATAAATTGGAAAATGTTGGAAAAAGAAGAAAAAAACAGTATGATTTATGATCATTTGCGAAATAATTTTGGACCCCTTCAAGCTCGACCCCTCTTCAGTTTGGGGTTTTGGGGTGCCCCAGTTACAGTCTTGCACAGAATGAATGAATCGAAAACGAACGATCGCGCAAACTGCGCGGTTTAGCGAGTAGGGTCATATTTTTCGCTTGCAATTCGTCAAATGACACGTCTTGAACTTCAAGTCAAATCAAACATGTTTCCAGCCTAAATGTTACCTCACGAAGTTTTGAATCTGGGAGATTTGGTGTTTTATTTATTCTATCAATGGACAAGCCTTCAACATATTGCATCTAGAAATTAAGGTATAAAATTGTAATATACCTGGCGGACCGGCGTTTGAGAACCACTGGTCTAACCCACTCTGGCCTTCGCAGTGTTGGAGTAGAGTTTTTGATCGCATTTTAATCCTTTTTTTTCTACAAGAAGAGAACACATTCCCAAGAAAGAGGACATTTATGCGTCCTCATCCGAGGACACTTTCAATTTATTGAAAAAAGACGACGATTCCTATTAAAAAAGGACGTATGGTAACCATATATCACTCTCATTGATACAGCTAACTGTTAGAAGAAAAACTCTATAATTTCAGTACTTGATCAAATCGCTTCTCACTTCGTAACATAGCGACTGAAGACTTGTACAGTATAGACAAGCCGAGATATAGCCTAGGTCTATAGAATTCGCATGACAATATACATTATATATACATAACATACATGATAATGTGGCCTGCGGGTGTACGTATATTTGCAAGAAAACATATTTGCGTTAAGATCTAACTAATGTTCATGTACGGTCTTTACTAAGGGTTTGTACGTCCGACATGCTGCCTGGGTTCAAAAAATTAAATACTGTTTTTTGTCTCTATGCTTCAAACTCGTAGTGTACAGTAAATACTATTTGTCACTTGTGTAAGTGGACAATACGTGATTAGTGGTTTGATTCAGAAATCCGTCCCCGTCAAGTAGCATACTTCATTTCCCCATATCAGGCCAGCAGACGGGAAGAGTTGCGCGGCCCTGCGGTATATCATATATATACCTGAGATAATCGCGAATGTGCCAATATGCTATAGTTCGGCCTTAAATTATCTTTTGCAACAGTGGTATTTGTTTGTTATGTTATAACAATAAAATAAAGAAATATAGTACAGTCGACTCTTCCGAATTCGGACACTTTGATTATGCTCACTTTTGGTCCAATAAAGCGAAGGAACAGCTTTTTCCGACTGATACGGAAAATCCGTTGTTCGCTTCATGGTCAGTCATACGCAAACGCAGCTCATTATAATGAACGCAGGGTACTGTTGCACAATAAATGAATCACAGCAGCGATATGCTGCAGTAAATTTCACTTATCGCATAAAACAAGAGTTGCACCATCTAGTTATATTGTACAGTGTTCGATATCAAATAATTCAACTCTATAAATATGTGTAACACGCATAGATAGGGTTACAATAGTAAGGTAATTTTTGAAACTATACCAAGTCCAGGTAGAATCTACTACGATGATGACACAGCCTTATACGAGTTCATTGTCGATTGTTTCGGCATATTTCGTCATTGTGTTACCGTAGACACTCATTTTGTATTATTACGAATGGAGAACTGTTTATTGTGTCATAACTAGGGTAAGTTTTTGCAACTTTTTCAACTTTTTCCACAGCTCCGGCAGCTTTCTAAATAATCAGAAGTTATGTAGCATGGTGTTTTAACCTGTCTGGGGAATCTGATATTGCAACTTTTTGCATCTTTTCTCCATTTTTTTCATGCAATTTTTTACAACTTTTAGATTTTTCATGAAACTTTTTGCAGCCTTTTTCGATTTTTTATACAACTGTTTGCAAGTTTTTTTTTCTATTTTTTATGCAACCAACTTTTTACTGGGAATATTTGGCACTACATGTGAACAGATCGCTTGATTAGTTGACTGCCGTTTAAATATGACGTACATTTCAGGCTAGACCGCAAAAATTATATTTTCACTGGGTCAATTTTAACAGGCTATTGATTTTGTTGAAGTCGTCAACACTGAAATTTGATGCAATGCCTTATATACCGATCGATTCGAGCATCTCACACACTAATAATTTCAAGAAGCTTGTCCATAAATGCAACTTTTTAGTTAAAGTTTTGTGAAAAATAAATACAACTTATTACTGCAACTTGTGTGAAAAATAAATGCAAATTTCCACGGATTACACTGTAACAGAAACGTTCCCTACTCATAATCTAACGATAGGAAATGTAATCCTCCGTCCGAATTAAGAGTATAATTGTGCAAATAAGCCAGAGTTTGCAATTTTTACTTTTTTGCCGTTTCCGAGTAATTTTGTCGAATAAAGCGATTGCCCGCATTGTCTGGCGTCCGAAGTAGGGGAATTCGACTGTATTGACTAATTCATACTAATTAAATTGTCTTTTAGATTCCTGCGAGACAAGACTGCGTAAATGATCATTGTAGTCTAAAATCAACACGAATACCACAAACAACAATAACTTCAGTTTATTTAGTTATTTCTTCAGAGACTCTCGAGGAGACACAGGGAGGCTTCGATGTTACGTTCATTTCGGTATCTTGTTCACTCGTGCTTTCTCTTCGCGTGAGTCTAACTGCCAGACTGGTAATGATAGTGTAAGATAGTGTAATGGTTATGCGTCCGGCTTCTCGAGCGGTAGGTCGTGGGTTCGATCCCCGACCGGGTCATACCAAAGACTCTAAAATTAGTATCCGCAGCTATCCTGCTAGGCGCTCAGCAATCACGGATAGCATGGAGGAGAAAAAAAACGGGGGCGCAGACTAGATGACCTCATGGGACCGTATCGCAACTCCGTCGTCAAAGCATCTCGATGGTGCAGGCGAAAAAGAATATCATCTCTCTCTCTCTCTCTTCACCTCATCTTTAATTTCACTGGAGGCGTTCCAATAAATGAACGGATTGATACACTTCGTAACGACCAAAAGAAGGTAAGGAATATACGTGATCAACAAGGCTCCAATCTTTGGTATCTTCTCTAGTGTAGAAAGCATCACTATTTTCATCACGAAGTCGGTGCCATAAGCGATCAGGAACGTCGCTATTATTGTTTTCAGTTGAAGCAAAGCCCGTTCTACCTTCTTTTTAGCGCCGGGTCGCGATGTCTTCGTAGCTAGTGCCGCTGAATTTCTTTTCATGATGAAGCGGAGTAAGGCAGCGGAATATCCAACAACAAAGACCAGTGGAAAAAAGATACCCACGGTAAAAGATACTACGGATAGCAATGATAGGTAGGTAGGCGTTTGGCTGTTAGCGTAGCAAATGTACGAACCGTTTTCCTCGGAAAGTTGCATGTGAGCAACAAGAGGAAACATCAAAACAGTGAACGAAATAAGCCATGCGCTGCCAAGAATTTTGTGACTTGTTTTCACTGATATTTCGCTGCCCCGAGAATCAACAGCATGCACTACGTTTCGGTACCTCACGTAACTCAGCAACAGTGTCTGAAATCCCGTTACCATGGATGTGCCGGTCTCTATTGGGAATATCAAGAGGCAGAGAAGTGATGGCAGTCGGTAGTCTCTGAAATTCAACAGGTGATATACGACGAATGGAGTGTTGATGAATGACACAATATCTGATACGCAGAGACCAGAGATTATGGTTGTGAAGACATTTGTCTTCTTTCGTAATAAAACTATTAGCATGCAGGAATTTGTAAGGATGCCAATCGCCGTCATTGTTGAAAAGGTAAACCACACCATGGCCTTTCCCATGTGCCCACTGCCCAAAGATCGAGCGATAAGGCATATGACTCGATTCATCAGTCGTATATAACGATAGGTTTGGCGTCACCGTATCCATTTCACTAATCAGGTGTCGATTGATCTTGCGCAATATCGGATAGATTAATCTACTGCAATACAATAGGAACGGTAATTTTGCTTCGGAACAGGGGTTGCAACATTTTTTACACCGTGACACCCTTTGAAGTATTGGAAAATCAATTGCACCATTTTTTCGGAACCAGCCTAGTTTATGCCAATAAAAATAGTTGATGAACCATATAAAATAATACATTGCGCTTAAACGATCTCTTCGCCCCCATTATTAGAAATTCCATGCCACTGACGTCATATTTGGTAGTACGACTGTTGATAAACAATGTTCTTTCCCATTCTCTACTAGTTGCTGACGATTACAGCTGACTATAGTGTCAGCCGAAAATATTCGAGTTTATTTCAACATGAATATTTTATTCAACAAAGATTTAAGAAACGGTATTTTACCTGAAAAACTGATTTATGCATTAACCGGTAGTTCGATTGATAAAATGATATAAAGACAACATACAAGAAACGTGATGGCCGGTATACATTAATAAGTTATTGCATATTCAGTAAATGTAATGGTTGAGCTTGTGTTTGCCATTGCTGGTTTGGTGATACAAGGAATAAAGTAAACTCATGATAAAGGGGTAGCTTATTGCTGTACTACTATTTTTATTGCCTTGAAATTTATTTTTTTTGGTCCTATTGCAGAAGACTGAGAGATTGTAATTTTTCGAGGCTACCAGAAAAAAAGGCTCATGTAGGCTACCCATTGTGGGCCATAGCCTCTAGGCTGGGAATCCCTGCTTCATTAGTTCTAAATAATAGATTTTTAATGAGCTTGAAATAAAGCAATCTTCGACTTCGGTATGCGATAATCCCTCTGTGGCTAGGCAGACTGTCTCTTTAAGCTACCTCTTGAGACACCCCACACAAGAAACTAATTCCCTTCAAATGATCCTCCACGTATGTAGAACTGGATAATCCATTAGCTGAACAGCAGTCAAATGTTATTTTGAAGCTTCTTAAATGGGTTTCACCCGATGCTTCAATGCTACCAGCTCCATTAAGCACCATTAATTATGCTATTCTAAGATCTCAAGACAGGAGTTTATCCTCATTAATCTAAGACTAAGTGCCAAGTTCTTGCTATTTGAAACATCTAATATCTAGTTCGTTATATTAATGCACTGCAAATTACATTGAAACACTCAAATTACGAGAAAATGCGCGACCGACTAGAACATTACTCGAACGGTTTTCTTCGTTCCATCGTAGATCGCCGCAATATACTTTATATTATTTTTCATGAATATAATCCCTGCAAAACTTCCTGCATTATTAGCAATCACATATCACATTTTCTATCACGCAGCATTGAATAACAATTTCCAGATACAAAACTAACAAAATATCACAATCGTTTTTTGTCAATTCTCAGACTTACAAATAAACAAATCGCCGGTAATGTTGATAAACAAGCTCAGAAACCTATTATATCAATTTTTAGGATATCCTAATGGTTCTATTTAATATTAAATAAAAAATGAAATACTCAAAATCTACATATTTTGTTGCCATGACTTGGTGATACATTTTAGGCAATATAAATTATATATTATCATAAATATGTTCTTTCCAAAAATGGCATCGAAATAGGATCGTCCATATTCTTGTCACAATTCATGTTTTCTAGGCTGCCTTGGAGTACTTTTCATTGCTTTGTCAAAACGTTGCTTTAACTTATTGCGTATCTCGTCCATCTTCGATATTTCAGCTGGTTCCGCCGGATCGCGTCCTGGAAGATTCTGAAACGGAAGGATTGGTTTAGCATCACATCAATATATTATACGGCAGGGGTGCCAAACACACTGCCCGTGGTCAACATTCAGCCTGCCAGATAATTCATCGGACCCGCGAAGCATTTCTCAGTACACTGGAAAATGTGGACTATTCAGCGCCTATCTAACAGATTTCGAGATTTTCAGAGGTACTTTCATTTAATAATCCTTCAAGACAGCAAATGTCGAATATACGTTTATAGGCGACACTATAACTACCCGATAGCGATGTTGTGGTTTCTTGTCTAGTCAGCATTGGGAGCAAGTGGCTGACATTAACACCCAATGCCGATATGGCAAAAAAGTGCATATTGATTTCAGAGTGCTATAGAAAAATTGAACAATAACTAGCTTTTCATTGAAGCGAAAACGACATCGCGAAACCGTTATGTAGTTTACATGTAGATTACAATACACATAAATGTAATTCAAATGTAAAACAAGGTGAGAATATAAAAATGCCAACTTCTTTCGTCGTTAGAGCTAGTGTTTTATCGGTATATAACTGCATTCCATTGTTTACGAATAAAGGTGCACCTACATTGAGTATAACCCCTATTTTCCGTCATAAAATCTAATATACTGCTGTGTGTATAGTGTTGATAATAAAGCATTTATATGCAGGGTTACCATACGTGCTATTTCAGGAATTTGTCCTCTTTTTCTAGAAAAAGATTTAAAATACGATTAAAAACTCGACCCCGAGGCAGCGAACGTCAGAGTTTCGTAAAATAAATCGGGTAAAACGGGATTCCAGTCAAAGAGAATACCTATTTTGTTTAGTCAACAACACATATTATCATTAAAAACCGGGTAATTCGGGTGTTGAGCCGAATTGATGACATTCTATTTTTAAGTAAACACAGTACTCTCGGTCTAAATCACCAGTTTTCTTTTCTGGTGCTGGAGCTTTGAGAATTTTTGAAAAGTGCCCTCTTTTTCGGATCTCAAAATACGGTAACCCTGTTCATATGACAAACAAGGGAATGGATTTTAGGGTAATATTTTTGAATTATTTGACTGGTGCGGCCCGAGAGCGGTCTGAGGCTCTGAATCCGAACCGCGACGTCAGTTGCGTTTGACACCCATGATACACGGTATTGTATATTGAATTTACTCGGTATACAAGACATGGCGCACAAAGCTGACCAAGGTGTTTTGAATCTGGACGTTGGGATGAATACGAATACGAATGCACAGTTGATCAATGTCTAGTGATTGTTTGGACTAAAGTAAAAAAACAAGTTAGTAAGATTTACGGCGTTAGAAATAGGATCACTTTTCGGCGCGATATGGGGTATAGTCCAGGGGTGGGCGAACATTTGAGCTCGCGGGCCACATTCAACATCTGAATCCATTCGCGGGCCGCACTATATAAAATTGGGACTATAAACCAAAACGCAATATTGATATTTGATTATATAGTGAGGACATGGAGATAATATATGTGCTTATTTAAAACAAGCCAAACATTGCTTTGATGATATCGCACTCGCGTCAGAAACATTAGAGTGGCGAGATTTCATAGGCTGGTGGACGTCAATAACCAATTTTTAAAAACTACAGAGATGAAAGTCGGTTGCGCCGATTCGAACAGGATTGAAATTTAAATCTGTGAGCAGCGATCTGTTCATAGATTTACTAATTCCACTTTTGGTTCAGTTCCAGGACACACAATGCTAACAGCATCATAACTATGTTAGCTTCAAACACGCTTCTAGTATGTGTAAATAAAATATAAATACCCCAATTCTACGCATACAGACAACGAATCTACCTAAGACACGCCCGAATCGTTTCTTATAAGCACATCACTGAAATAATTAAAATTCGAGTGCCCAATCTGAAATCCCACTCGTGATCCAAATTATGCCAATCTCGTTTCAGCGATCCCGCTGTGACGTTAAGCTCTAATTGCTGCATCGTTTGGGATTTCTGTGATGTTTAGCAGTTGAAACCTTACAAACTGCGTTGGCCTTGAAATCGGGCTGTTGCGACAGAAATTAAACATAAAAAATAATAGTATTTACCCAACTATTTACCTTAGAACAGTGGTTCTCAAACTTTTTAAGACACGCTCCCCCCCTTATGATGGTGAAGGATTTCACGCCCTGCCCCCCCCCCCTTATCGTCATATCACAAAACGCGACCAGGATGCTAGCAAACCTAACGGATAGTTTGATGGCATGGAAGGTTACGACTGTGGATGAGAGATTTTTAAATATGTAATTCAGAGTAAATACAGAGGAATAAGTATGAATTGGATGTAAATCACGCGAAAAATTTTTTCAGTTGAGCTCAGCTTCGCGCCCCTTTCAGATGCTTTCACGGCCCCAGTTTCACAACCACTGTCTTAGAATTATCATGGTGAAATATGCTAAGAAAAAGTGGATCAAGTCCATGCATTAAGTCGATTTTTAGGCCGCAGTTTATCAATATTTAAAAAAAGTTTCTTTAGACTCCCGCGGGCCGCACAGAACGGTATAGTCCAACCTAGCTCGACCGCGGAATTTCAACCTAAGTGGAAGAAGTTCATTTCGGCTCCCGCACTTTTGCCATCTGGACTGACGTAAGAGGTGTCTTGCAAAAGTCTAGAACGAATGTGTAACGCACTACAGGTCGGCAAATCTTTATCAAAGAATATATGTTAGGTGTAGAATGATCAATGTAACCAAAACATCAAAGCAGCAACACCAGCTGGTTGCATTTGCGAAATTATAATCCATACCAGCGGCACGAGGTTTGTATTGTCAAGTTGAAGTTGATAGTAACTGAGTGCGAGTGCTACCAAAGGGGCTGAGGAGGTATGTCATGTGGTAAGTCTAAGCTGAGTCTCGCTACTGCCTAATTAGCCTTAATAGAGATGAGGAATTATAACCGGAACATTGGCTTCGTGTAAAATGACCAACGCAGTCGAAACACCATAAATAGGCCTACCAACAAGCAACCCTTTGTACAAAGGGGCGATTAATTCCAATACTGGAAAAGAATCATCCAGCATGACTCAAATTGAAAAAAATTATCCGTATCGAAGTACATTGTGTCTAGCTAGAGGTATTGACAATATGACTCCGACTGTTCCCACGGAAAATGTAATATTCTCTTCCCGAAGATACAACACATACTTACTTTTCTGTAATCGCTGTTGGCGACAAATAAGAAATTAACCAAGGATGTTAACAGATTCGGATCCCCGTATTTCTTGTCAATGAACGGCATGACGTTGAAACGCATCTGGAACATTTCATTCTTCATTTCCTCGGCAGATGGCTCCTTTCCAAGCAGTACCAAGAATGTGGGGTAGACCTTGATTATATTAAAGCAAAGTCAGCGAGAACTGATAGCTTCACGACTTGTTGACGCAATTCCAATAAAGAGGCTAAAATACAATATAATCGTACAGGAAACTGTGAAGTCGAATATGTATATTATGTACAAAGCCATTCACGATATCGCATCATTGTTAAACAATTACGTTCACCCGCATTATATATTCAATACTGATGGCACCATAATAGGCCAATATATTAAGGTACCGTGATACCTGAAAATGTATTGCCCTATTGTTATGACGATTTTACTCACACATGTGACGCAAATTTACCCTTAATATTCTACTTTTAACAATTGTAACGTTTCAAAACTCAGTATTGTTGCCTACTAAATAAAATTGTTAAGCAGAAGTGGTAGTAACTTGAAAATATATTCACCTAGTAAATATTGTAAATGAGCAAACCCAGCGTAGGTCCTCCGACGGGTACTCCAATAAAGTAGCTGTACTTAATCACTGACTACCTCTAACCAGGGCTTTGGAGCAGCAGCAAGGAGCCGGAGGTCCGGAGCCGTGTATTTTTAACGGAGTCCGAGCTTCAAATAAAATTCTAATGGAGCCGTAGCCGAAGCTGAAGCCGGTTGTTTGAAAAGTATATACAATTTCAGGCCAACATGCGACTCCAAAAAGTGTGCCAGAACGATCGGCAGCGGAAAAACTGGTCCGAAATGGACTGCCCTTATGCTGACCGAAAACTTCGATATATATAAAAAGGCCTGGTCCATAGGTGCCTAAATGGCTGGCGGCGTATGTTCCTGCCCTGACAATCTGAACCCCACAAGACAAATGCCCTCCCGCAAGTCAAATTTAATCTCCAGTGAAGAAATACCAATTTGAAATCGTGTGTGTCTTAGCTTAGTACGTTTGTGCGATTTCAATATCTCTGACATAGCAGACAGGAGGTCACGTAACAGCATCATGTAATGAAGTTATTACACCGCCTGGATATTTGAAAATTCTCGCACTTATCGCATTTGGGCGAAGTATTGCGTGTCACTAGACAGTACTATAAATGTCGGTTACAAGTCGCGGCAAACACGACTAACCTGTGGGGGGTCTGGGGGGCTAAGCCCCAAAGAAGTTTGTTTTATCACTCTATGGGGGGCCCAAGACCAACGTTTGAGGGAGCCTGACGGAGTGCTGTTATGGGCCTGGTTCCAACCCCATGATGTGGGATATAAGAGAGGAATCAGTGATTGAATGCGTGCTTCCCAATATGTAACTATCTGTTTTGTGCATTTATTCTTGTCTGCTTGAAACAGTCGTATTCCTGAATTGTCACGCAATGCCACTCGTGAGCCTGTATTTTATTTCGTTATTGACACGGTGCATTGTATAATGCACGGCGTCAGTTGTCAAATGTTGATCCAACACCAGATTCTCAGTGAAAATAATGCTGAATTTATTCGGCTCTTTTGAAGGAAAACCTTCCATATTCCAGTAAACTCGATCGACACCAGCAATTGGCATCGAGGGCATCAATATCGAATATAAATCCAATGGGTATTTGTTAGCAGAGTTGGATCAATTGTAATTTGTAATTGAGCTGAATGTAATTAATTATATGCTTTCATGTAATTGTAATTGTAATTGTAATTGTAATTGTAATTGAAGCATTTCTATTTTGTGTAATTGTAATTGTAATTTGATGAAAATTTTGCTCAGTTACGATTTCAATTACATTGTTATGGAAACCTGATAATCATAACTTAATATAGTCAATCAATCAATCATTTATTCGTCACACCAGTAAAAATCCAGTACGGACCATGATGACGACGAGGGGCCTTAAGGCCTTAAGGCCTTAGTACTCAATCGCCACCTATAATAATTAGCCTATTTACATCGGTGTTCTATGCGTGCCGCGTTATAACTAGATAATTCAGCCATGCTAAACTGTTTCCCATACTTCAGTAGCAACAGAAAACTTTGTGAATTACATTATAGGTTAAACCAGTGGTTCTCAAATTGGGGGGCATGCCCTTCTTGTGTGGCGTGAAAGCAACTGAAGGGGGGGCGAAGCTCCGTCCGGTAAACTGAAATTTTTTTCGCGATTCGCGCGATTCACCTTCATTTCATAGCTGTTGCTCTGTGTATAATCCGAATTTCATATTGGAGAATTCTCTCATCCACAGTCATAACTTTCCATACCATCAAACTATCCGTAAGGATTGGTAACATTCAGGTTTCATTGTGTGATATGACGATAAGTGGGGCACGAAATATTGCACTGTCATAAAGGGGGCGTGTCTAAAAAAGTTAGAGATTCAGTGGGCTAAACTAAATCTTAATATTTCAAAAATGAATGAACAACAAATAAACTCTTCTGAAACCTGTGCTGAACCATTTCCTACACCACGGTCAGGGTTTTTATTTTTAAATCTCTGACCAGTACCGAGGCTTGCTGCAACAATTGCAAAAAGAAATTCAAGTTTCCAACCAAGGCTTCTTCAAATTTAAGCTTGATCACGTATTTCTCGTGATGTTATCCTAATCTTACCTCCAATCTTGACCAAATTTACTGGGGCCAAAAATTTTCGCACCCTAATGTTCATCAAATGCAATCTAATAGTTTCCGAGCAAGTGAAAATATAAATGCGAACCAAAATGTTGTAATTCGTAGTTATCAGGAGGTTCTTTCCTTTTGCATTTATTTTAATTTTACACGTGTCATCGGTATCATCCACGCATTACCAATTACATTTCATTATCCTCACTCAGCTCTTAGTAGCCTAATCGTTTGATTACACATTTCATTGACTGTCCTGTAGCCTATTCGCTGTTAGTCGCTCAGACTTTTGGTTGTTAACAGTCGCTTGAAACATTTTTCTGTGTCTGTAGTGTTCAGTACTCATAATTAGGAATAGTTCGAATATGTTCGAGTTTTTTTTTAATTAAAGGGTATTCTACGTATCATGAATGAAACATCAATAGCTTGGGATTGTTGCTAATTACGTCGCGACGGTTGTCAAAGAACACCGCTCTACCGAATCAATTAAATGTTTACCAGTAATTGTAATTTTAAATAATTACATGTTTAACAGTAATTGTAATTGTAATTTGATATTTTTAGCATTGAGTAATTCTAATTGTAATGTAATTGAAACATAAGAGGAAGTAATTGTAATTGTAATTGTAATTGAACTGAATTATTGTAATTGATCCAACTCTGTTTGTTAGAAAGCAAATTTCTACTGACAAGTCCTAGGGATATCTAGATTATAATATCTAGGTATCCCTGTGATAAGGTCGCGACATCCGCTCATGTTGCGCTTGCTACACTTGACCAGTCACAGGATTTCAAGATTACAGTCAACTGTATGGCGTGATATGAGCGAGTGCAGCGACTGCAGCGCAGGTATTAAAACCGCGCATCAGTGTTTTGGTGTGATACCGTGCCGTGGACTTAATTTAGTCTTCATGGGACTATGACACTCAGTAATTATGACGCAACACGACTTTGCATGCCCACACAAAATTACGTTCCACGATGACGGCCCCCGTGTGTTCATAGCTGCAACAGTCGGTATTGAGTACTGGCTGACTCATTTGGTAGTTTACGGAGCTATGGAGCAGCGGTGTCAATTAGCTCCGGAGCTGGAGCCGGAGCTAATTCATGATATAAGAGTTCTCCTGAGCTGGAGGTGGAGCAGTTTAAAATCTTCGCCAGCTCCAAATATGAGTTTCTATTTCACACGTTCTTTTCATGACATGGACTATAGTAACTCGTTGAGGCCACATGCACAGCGTCAATAAGCCTAAATATATATTGACCATTAATAATTTCCAGACGATTCAATTCGACCCATGTTTACTGTTTATACCCTGAAAGAAATTACCTGAGGCTCTGGAACTTGCTTGAAGAATGTCCGCATTGCCGCCACGTCTCGCTTTTTCACGACACCAAAATTGAAATGGGAAGCCAAATAATACGCTGCTACCCTTACGTGAAGTGGCGTCTGCTTTTCGTCGATAAGGCAAATTACTGGAAATCTGTGAAAACAAAACTGTGCCCCTAACGGTGTCGTGAACCGGTGTGATAAAGCTAGAATTTACTGCCTATATGAAATGAGAGACACATCAGCTGGGTCTTCTAATTACTGGCAGTCATTCGACAAATCTATCCCAAATACTATCAATTCAAATACTCAAAAAACTCCAGCTTGATAAGGAACTAAATCAATCCAGCAGTACTGAAAACTCCTCTCACTTAACGACTGTAGGAGTGATAATGTGATTGCACAATTGCTCATACTTATAAATATCGAACAGTTTTGACTGATTCCAATGTTTTTATTGCGACTCGAGTTCTAGTTATTGCGATGTGACATCCAATGGAGACAATAACATAGGTTAAGCCACTATAGTTGATTCTACAAAAAAGTGCAGTGCTGATCTGTATGTTTTGCATAGCGGCAAAGTATTGAATGGGCCGAACATATCAGACACTAACACATGAATATAATTCCAACGCTTCGAATGCGAGTGGAAGTTAGTGGACATTCAAATCACTCATATAGTTCATTGATTCTTTACAGTGTACAGCATTGAATGTAAATTTGTATAATTGCATACTCAATATTTTGTCAAATCCACATGCGGACATTACGCTTTATCTGGATTATGACAATACCGGATTGTGACTCCATGTATGACAAAAATTATCGCATCTACCTTGGTAGTATATGATCAATTTTCATTGACATCCCCTGAGCTGCTTAATGTCATATCGATGCTTACTTGGACGGTTGCTCATAATAATAACCCTTGACTACCCAGTCGTTGAATTTCTGCATTTGATCCTCCGCAAAGGTCAAGTCCGTCGTCTTGTCCGGAATGTATTCGGATGCTAAGAGCATAGCCTGGAAATAAAACAGGACGTGTGGTAACCCTAACGTATATGCATTTCCAGCATGCGTTAAATCAGTGGTATAGGTGATTAATGGCGCATTCTTGGGTTAGGAATCAGTTGAGTTATTGGGTTGTTAATGTAATGAAAACGTTTTGAAACTCATCGATTTACGGGACTAACGTATATAGCCACTTCATGTATGTGCTGAATTATTACACGGTGTGAAAAATAATATTATAATACAATATCTTACTAGAAAAGCAACGCATATTGTAGCAGGTCAAAGTCCGAACGGTAAAACTTGATAATGAAGTTTGGTACCATGCATACCTAGTGCTAACAATGCGACCCATATTTCTCCATTTCCAGATGCTAGTCCTACTTGATTGCTGAGTGGTCACTATGGTCACTATACTTTTCAGCAGTTGTGTGACTATTGACGAAAGAAAAATCCACTGAGTGAACACCGCTTGAAACTGGCCACCTGCATTTGCTAATTAATTGTCAAAGCGTATGGAACCAAACAGATAGAACCGAATTGAAATACATCGAAATCTGGCCCGAGAAATGGGTGATTAGCAACAGAGTCGAGCTTGGCTTTTGACAACCACACGCTGTGTTGCAAATACCCGTCCGAGCTATATCACTCTATGAATGAGACTTGCGTAACTATACAGCGCAACATAGGGGCACTTGTCATGTGATGAATGATGATAGCCAATATAATATGGGCGAGCAAACATATGGCCCACGGGCCAGACCCTGCCCGCACACTGTCCCGGGTCTTACATGATAATGTGGCCCACGGTCACAGTCTGCCGCAATCCCGCAGTATTTGCAACCAAACATTTTGGACCATATACATTCGCACGACAAAGATGCGTTCCAACCTAACTGATGTTCATGCTCGCGTACAGTATTTACGAAGGATTTCTACGTACGACAGCCGGCCAAAGTTGAAATAACTTTGCGACTACTTTGATCGGCAACGTAGGTCTCATTGACTTCATCAGCTACTGACGTAGGCTATATTACGTTATTAAATGCATTAAATAGCACTTTGTGTCGTTATGCTTCAAGCTTAAAATATACGTTAAATACGATTTGATATTGATATCGAATCAAGAATCCGGACCCCCGAGTATTTTATTTTCCCGTATCAGGCCCGCCGACTGGAGAAGTTGACCGCCCGTGTCATACATTGTATATAACTTATTCACCTGTGAGGGGACTCCACTGCTTTTCAATAGTCCATCTTCCATCGCAATGTATTTCTTGCCATTTCTCAAAGGAAATACGACAGCCATGTTGCTTTTTTCGGTGATTTCAGCAACGCTTATTCCCTGTAAATAAAAACGATACCATTGTTTTGAGTTTTGAAAACGGCTTTATGTGTTCCATGTATGTTCGTGGTCACCTATTTCTTCAGTTATGCACCAGGAGGCAGATACGCTATGTTGCTCATTTTTGTGATGTCGTCTTACGGGAAGGCGCACCCAATATTTGTGGTTTTGTTGCACATTGTTATGCTGTCGATTTGCGGCAATGTGATTCGATGACACTGTGATGGTCTTTAGGACAGTGGTGGGCAAACTTTTTGCTCGCGGGCCACATTCAAGATTTGAATCCATGCGCGGGCCGCACTGTATAAAATTGGGATATTAAGCCAAAATGCAACATTGCTATTTGATTATATAGTGACCGAGGACATGGAAAGAACATAGACTATATGCACGGTATTGTATATTTGTATATTTAAAACAAACCAAACATCGATATAATGATAACATACACGAGGCAGAAACACTGACAAGAATTTATAAGCTGGTAGTCCTCATTGTCAAAATTAAGGATGAAAGTCGGTTGTCCCGATTCTTAGAGCTGGATGTAAATTTGAGTCTGTGGGCAGCGATCTGTTCATAGATTTGCTGATTGTACTTTTGGTTTTAGCTCCAGCACAGACATCATCATATCCATGTTAACTCCAAATACCCTTCTACAATATATAAATATTAGAAACATAGATACTTCCACACACACAAAGAACGAATCTATCAAACACACTCGCGAATCGATTTTTAAGTATGGCTAAAGCACTAAAATAAATATACTAGCTCGTGTTTCCAATCTAAAATCACACACATGGCCCGAATTAAGTCATTTTCGTGTCACTTTCTGTGTCGTTTAGCAATTGAAACCTTTCAAAATACATGGGCCTAGAGCAGAGGTCTCAAACACGCGGCCCGCGGGCCGCATGCGGCCCGCCAAAGTATTTTGTGCGGCCCGCGACGAGATTTTAGATTTTTAATAATTTGAAAATATTTTAGTGTCACATATATCTTTTCAGGTTATAAAGTCAAAATCTCCTCTTAAATTGCCCCGAAAGCCTGAAACTATTCATCAAACTTCACTATCACATCAATTGCAAACGCTACCATGCAGTGGAAGATTCACTATTTCGCCACATTTCCAATTCATGATGACGAAACCTGACCCTTAAACGATTCGTGACTGAAATTTTTGGGTTGGACTTGGACACGCCCTTTCTTAGAATTACTCAGACTCGGGCTAAGTCGATGACAAAATGAAAATGACTCGAGTGGACTCGGAATGCCGCGAATATGTCAGAACCATGGATGCAACAAACTAATCGCGTATCAGGGGAATAGTAATAGACCAGAAGGTCGCCGCTTGGTATTTCGCTAACTAAGCAAGTAGTTATGGCAACCATTGGCCATCTGTCAGTTACATCTTTGGTCGCTAAACCATGTTATTAAGGCCACTTACAGGTACCGAGTACCGTAGTGGTACGCTTCAACGATGTAACAACAATGGGCCGTTCGGCGTTCCGACATTTCAATCATTAGGACACATTCATTAATATATTTATATTATATTTATATTTGTTTTTGCTCCTATATTTGAAGATATTTTGGCCATGAGATTAAAAGCCTATTCATCAGAAGTATACCCGAAAATGGATTGGAATTACAATGCTCAACCTAAAAATCTTTTGATATCATATCAGATCAGTCTCTATTTTCAATATATTAAATAGCAAAATATTCATAGTAGCTGCAAAATTATAACCCGATAGCTTTTATGATGGCATCAAACATTTGTCCGCCCATATGGTGTCTATATGTCATAATTACAATATATCAAGTACAACAACAATTCTATTCAAATTGTTATGAATATGATGATTCTTTTCTTGCCAGGCCTAAATTTATACAAGAGTAAATCACATTTTGACGACGTGTGTTCACTGATAGTCTGCTGGATCGGCTCACTTTCAATAGGACAGTTCATTACCGCCAAATAAGGCCTACTTGGAAAGACATGGAATACCCCTATAAATGCTGCGGCCTGCGGCGTCGTCAAAACGGGAAAATTGGCCCGCGAGCACATTTGAGTTTGAGACCTCTGGCCTAGAGGTCTGACAATCGCGCCATCAATGAAATACAAACTGAGAATATAACTTATCATTATCATGTTGAAATATAATAGGAAAAAGTTTGATCAAGTACCAACAGTAATCTGATTTTTAGTACGAATTTTAGCAATATTTTTACAACGTTTCCAGACGCTTCAGCGGGCCGCACAAAACGGTGTTGCGGGCCGCAGGCCGTAGTTTGTCCACCCCTTAGGACATACTAAAACATCTAAGACACGAAATCCAGAGTGTACCTTTGTCAGTCTTTAGTCGGCATTTCATTTTACCGTACGAAACATAACGCAATGTCTTATGAATGAACGAGACCAGGTGTTCTCAATACGCGACCCGGTGACGCTTATTTTACGGACCGCCACAAGTTCGATTATTATGAAAGCAAATACAACAGATACCGTATTGTTACATATTCAGAGCAACTTAGTTCTTTCATCGCATCGTCTCCGTTTCACTTCATTGCTGAACATTGCCTACTAAAACACGGCTTCACACCCAACATTTTGGACTGAAAATTAAGAGGCCGGTTCTGAAATTAGTGGATATCTTACTTGAATACCTACGCGGATAGTAAGTAGCGTACGATCCAAGGCCACAGCCGATTCTGGCAATAAATACCCGCGTTCTGATCATGTAATATCGTTTTAACACGAAATAATCATTTTAGCCTCAAAATAGCATCTATTTCAGTTACGTTAGTAGTTATCCACGTATGCGGCTGCAAAAATCTGTGCTGATGAATACTGGCGCTGTTGTTTTGGTACTTTCGTCATTGGTAGTAGTCGAACATTTCAGTTGCTCGTTTTGACGCTTGAGGTCGTGTTGGTGCTTTGTACTTGTCGTTTCCCGGTCTATTCAGATTAATTCCATAAATAGAGGTTCATTATTATGATTAGATATGCCGGTTAGCAATCGAAATATGGTTTATTGACAGTGTGGTGACTGTAGATGACGCGAGGAACGTTGTTCGAGCAGCTCTACTGTAGCATTTATTTGTCAGCAGTGTGCCTATATCTATACGTGCATGGCCGTTCGCAAAACAGATGAAGCTTCCCAAAATGAGGGGTCCTTCATACTAAACTGCATAGTCTAGTATTTACTTCACATCCTTAGAACCGAGGCTCAGTTCATGCAGTATTGTCGGCACCCGCTTCGTGAATTGATCACAGTGCTGTAAGGTACGTTTTGATCCTGGTACAGCAGGCTCCTATTGTGTTAGCGAACAAACCAAACATGCTGTAGGCTACTACCATTTGTCTTGGATAGGGTGTTTTCTCCTGTTGACCATTGCCTTATAAAGGATGGACTGGCTTCAAGGAAATTGGTAAAGGTCAAGGTATTCTTATTGCCCCCATAGCATTTCATTAGTTGCTGCAGTAAGGTTGTTGTTATTACTTTGCCATTACACTTAAGTTATCCAACTTTTGTTAAAATAATTCTTTAGTGGGGTTAATATGGTTCATAGGAGTTGCGTGGTCGGAAGTAATCCTGCATCTGATAGAGGCAAGTCTGCTAAAGCCTCAACATTCCGCTTCATAATATGGAACAGAGTGGTACATGGATAATGGATATGCTCTAATCGTGCCCGTTGGATGCTGAACAAATTATTGGTCGTGTGTGTTAAACACTTCGTAGAGATTTATTTTGTGCATGGGAAACACAATAAGGTAGCAATACGGGTACCTCTGTGAGATCGATCGACTTGTTGAGAGAATCATTGCATCCCTCAAGTCTTAGTAGGCTATGTGATGGCTCAGTCTCGATTCTTGATATGCTCGAGTTGAAATTGGTACTGTTTTGATAATCGGTATTCGTCTTTACTCTAGTTTGAAAAATCCCACCGGGTAGTAGGCTACCCCATCCGCTGGTAGTGCACTTTTGTATGGTGTTTCTCGCCACCACTGACTTGAATCGATCGCGACCAGGAAAGGGAAATTAACCATCAAAAGTGAGTTTTCAACTCGGTGTGAAACAATTAATTAGCTTTCGCAGCGATTAATGGAAACCGATGTGTCTTATTCGTCGAAGACCAGATATTACGAAGTGAGGATGTTTAAAACGACATCACTGACACTGATAGTAGTTTCAACCGGAGATCAAAAATATATATCCACCTTTTCGTATGGAAAAAACACGTTGCTATAGCCCAGCAATCTATATCTCGAGGCGTTGTCAAAATTGTCGACAACGTAGTTCACAATTGCTGGGAATATCGCTTAGGCCGAGAAGTCAGCTGGAGGAGATGGGATTTTAGAAAACCAGGGTTGTAACCAAGTCGCAATGACTACGAGTCACAAGTCGATCTCACTTTTACAGTTTTGACTCGAGTCAAGTCGAGTCATTTTTATTTCACCACCGAGTCAAGCCCGAGTCCAAGTCAGCTAGGAGACGGTCGAGTCCGAGTCATGGTATTATGACTCGATCCCGAGTCATTGCGTTGACTGTGCTGAGTTTCGAACTTGTTATATTACATGACAACCTCATCTTGGCATGTAAAGCGCATCACGAAGGATATAAATATTAGAAGTTTGAACTTACCACTTTCTCCGCCAGTCCTAAGTGTAATTCGATATCAACGCTACCGACCCATACTGCTCCGCCAAAGTTCTTTGCCACGTCTTTCCATTTCCTGTTGTTTAGTTGATTGTAAATATAGTTACATAAGAAGGAGACAACGGACCTAACACATGACGTGTTTCAATACTGATTGATTCAGTGATAATTGTAAACTGACTAGAGACAGACCCACTATGCCCTTGACGCCTTATACATATACCGAATTAAATAACTTATTTCTCAATTATTTGTGTACTTTTCATTGTTAAACACAAACTCTCTTTCTCTCTCTGTAATTCAGTCATTCATAATTCCTCTTCAAGTAGGCTACTCACCTTAGCATAAAAAATATTTTCTGTAAGACAGATTTCCAAGCTGTCGGCACTACGTGGGCTATACAACTTCATTTTAGTCGAGTTTTATTTCTTTTGTTCTTCTACATTATTATAAATACTTCACAATTTGCGAAAGCTAACCGAAGAAAGTAAGACGAAAGTGATATTAAACTTGGCTTTCTATATCTATGTTACGAAGGATTGTAGGCCTACATGTGATATGTATTTTATGATCAACATTACTGACTTATTGTGTCAAATAAGAAAGCTTAGCCTTGAAATAATAGGAGGACCCGTGAGCTTTCCACATTTGCAAATGGGCCCACGGTGTAAAGAAGGTATGGAAAGCCCCTGCTGTGAGACAATTTGAATGGAAACGCGACCGTCATTTACCCATGTAATTCAAAGAGGGATTTACATTCAACATGCTACGTGTCTCCTATCCGCATTTGCGGTGTCTCACGAAAGCCTGTTGACCAGAATACAAATCCGCGCTTAAAACCCACAACTTGGCTATCCATATGAGAAATATCAGCCCGGCCTGAAGTGACCGATGTATATGAAACATCAATAATATTAAAACAACAACTATGCATTTGATAACGGCGACTGATCGCTTTCCTTGGTAAAATAATGCCCCCAAGGAAGACCTCAGCAACTCGGACACTACCATCATCGCCCATAAAAACCTGGCACATTCTCAAGAACCCTTACTTCATGACACCATTTCGGTGAAATATCACTATCCAAACATCGTCGCATTCCATGACTTTCGACACAAAGTTGTTTTCTGAAATTTCGACGATCGGAGAGTATTTATCAGAAGCCGGTAATCCCCATCGCTCGGGGCTGACACGGTCCATATTCAAACTTTGAAACTCGGCCCCCTGGTAATAGATACTTGGCCGTCGATCAACAAAAAAACACTGCTATATTCCCATTCCAAAAAACTTCACCCTCAAGATATGTACCCATTTTGATTGGTGCATCTGAAGCACTAAATGTCGAATTAAACTAATCGGTAATGGGTGTGAAAACGAAATTGCGTGCCAAAAACTTCCTATAGCTTGATTTTCACCTTACGCTTATCAGTGGCACAGATGATTTCTGTTTTGAGTGACTAGTTCAGGGTGCTCAAACCCTTGCGCATTATAGGTAGGTATGCCCTATTGCCCACGCATTAAATAAAGTAATATATTTTATGATTCAAAGCTGTGTCTGTAATATAGGTCGTCATATGGGAAGACACGGGTAATTGAGTCCACAAAATTTGGAGGTAAGCGTGATTTCAATTTTCACACAGCCAACCATGAGCACGTTAGCACAGTTAGCAGTTAGGTAGGCCATATTTTGGGTTATTGCCGAAGCTTACCACCGCGGGGATATTACCGGGTGCATTTGCAGTGACCCAACTGAGACTACCCAGAGGTAGTATTGTTAAAGGGCAGTTCACAGGTTAATAACAGTATGCCAACAAATCGACAACACAACTTTTGTATGTAGCTGTAAATATTATTGACCGGTCGTATGATGCCAGGAGTATGCTGCTATTTTATTGTTATTTTGGGCCGTTTAGGGCTTCACGCATAATTCGTGTCGCTGGTACAATCGGCACTACAGTGCTACACGGGTTGTACACGCATTAGATTTCTGTCATAGACCTATGTTGTGCCTTCATTTCAACGTACTTCCACACCACACTTGCTGAAAAATACTAATAATGATAATAATAATATAAAGGTTACGCAGAAGTACCGGCATACCTGATCGTTTCCAAACGCTGTCTGAAGGCAAAGTATCGCTAAAGCAATCCATCCGAGCCACATAGTTATACTCACTGGTACCAAACAAATTTACGTTTACAATTCATATCTACTATAGTTCGCGCGTCATGGCGGTATCTAGAAAATGCCCTCAGGCATTCAAGGAATTCCATTCAGTAATGCGGTGAACGACAAATGACGTGCTCGCATGCTTATTTGAGATTGCGGATTAGAGGGATTCTGAAGACTAACTATTCTTTTTTATATTAAAAGCATGGATTTGCTGTGACGATCTTCCGTAACATTGTGTACGGTGAAACGCATTCAGACAACAGCGTTACCTTTTAAAACCGATGAGCATGGATATATATCGGGCAGTGTCAAAAATCGGGGTATAGATTCCGGCGAATGACCATGAAGTTGATGTATGATGTGTCATACAGACTATATGCTTCTCCAAGTTTCCGTGTCACGCATGACTCTGATCACGTACGATAAAACTGATGTAACGACTTGTGGTACGATCAGGGGTGTACGTATCGCACACCCCTGTTATATATTATATATGTTTCAAACATACTATGTTAACTTACGCGAATAGTATGCTACTAATTCAGCAAAACAGGCCAAGCAGGATATAACTTCGATATTTCATATCTTTTGTCAACTCCTTCGCAAACAAAATTTAATTAACAGTTGGATGGGTAGTGAGACGGCAAATGGTGTCGAAAGTCAAAGTCTCAGAATGGATCGAGAGCGCCGTTTAACGAGCCGTTGCAACGTCCGCTAAAGGTCAAATATACCGGAAACGCATGTAATCCTACGATTCCTAACCCCTTCACCTACATAAAGGCGGAACGATTTAAATCTTATTGGGAATATCACTTCCCACAAGCAATTCATTATTGTCGTGTATAGATTCATATTGTCAACGACTGCTGGCCTATCGAACTGGCTATTACAGTAATGATCGCGTATAAGCTATCTTTCTATGCGCCTGCGCCGATGGTCGACTACTCAAAAGTCGAAAGACTTGCGTTTTCTGTCGAGTAGTGAATCCTGGCTACATTCTGCGTTGATGTCGACAAAATAGCTGCTTAAACATGGTCGAAAGTTCATGCGGCTTGATGTATAATTTACGAGTCGCCATCATTAGAACTTGCGGGCAGCCAATATAATCGAGCGAACGATGTTTATAGGCACACTCAATGTCTGTGTATTCATACCCAAAGGGCCGAGAAGGGTGGTACCCGAAAACAGAACCTAACTCAGAATTATATCGCTGACACAAATCCTACGTGCCTGCAGTCTTTCGGTCCTATTTGCAGGCGTAACTTGTTTTACTCGAATTATAGTACGGTATGAGTCTGAGATAGGTTCAATCTTCGTGTGCCATTGGTGTATATTCACACTCGTATGTAAGGGGTGATAGACTGGTAGAAATAAACAATCTTTTCACTAAGATGATCGAGTCACGTGTCCGTATTTAGTTTGCTTACTATACTTGCCTTCTTGTTGCTTGAATTTAGGCAATGATAATATTCACTTACTCCAGCTAACCTCTTCGCTATACTTCGTGCATTGCAACTACGACTACATACAAGTGCGTTATACAATATATAGCCCAGGGTTCTCAAGCGCAAATGTGCTCGCGGTTAAATTTCCTAGTTTTTGATGACGCCACGCGCCGCAGCATTAAAAAGGGGTATAAGATGTAGGCCCGGGACCGTGACTGCCGCACCCCTAACCCTCCAATTATTTGGAGGGGGGCTCGAAGGGGAGCAAAAATTATTTCGTGAATTAACATAAATTATAGAGTTTTATTTTGAAAATTTATGCAACTTTATTAATATGTTTAATATGGCTCGCGCCAAATGTTCCTGTCCTGACAATCTACAAGACAATGCCATCTCACATAAGAAAATCATAGCCAGTGAAGAAATACCGATTTAAAATCTTGTGCTTCTTTTAGTTTACTACGTTTGGGCGATTTTAATATCTTTCGTCATAGACAGGAGGTCACGAAATAACATCATGTAATGAATTCATTATAACAATAACGGACCCATTCGAATATGTCTAATTACTATTTACGGGCCCTATATTTTCCAAGCAAAACCTTACTCAGCGCTAACGGTAAATCTGATTACGTGGGCAGAGAGAGGATAAAAAAATTATAGCAATATATATCCAATTCCCGATATTATTGACCAATTCAATCATGAATTATAGAAAATATTTGCGCATCGCGCGATTCGGCGACTGAGACAGACCCACTAATGAGCAATGTTGGGATGACTCGAGCCATGATATAACTCGAGTCAGACTTTAGTCAACTTTTTCGTATGACTTGACTTGACTGGAGTCACCAGGGTTGTAACCAAGTCACATGGTTCCGAGTCACGAGTCAATCTTACTTTTGTGGTTTTGACTCGAGTCAAGTCGAGTCATTTTCAATTCATTACCGAGTCGAGTCCGAGTCCAAGTCACCGTTTAAAGGGTCAAGTCTGAGTCATAGTGTTATGACTCGAGTCCGAGTCCAAGTCACAGTATTGAAGTCATGTTCAATTTATGTTTTCAATCCTGCTTGGGTGATATCCAGGCCTGTTTATTTTTGGATTTCTCCAAAAATAACAAAAATAGCTTAGTTTTGGATGTTTTCATATTTTAGTTTTGGAGAATCTCCAAAAATAAGAATTGAAGGTGTTTTTGAGCCCTAATACTACTAGAAAACTTCACCGAAAGTATGTTATTATCATGTATTCATGTCCTTCAACACATCGACATCATCAGTGATCTTGATCTAACTTTCCAATACTTTCTTCTCGAAGTCTTACGCCTGAAGAATGGCTTCCAAATAAAAATCAGTCAGTGACGCCTGGTAGAGACCCTTCTCCCAGTTGATTATCGAGAAATCGGCTTCGACCGTTGCAGCTGTGGGAAACATCAAACCATATGGGTCCAAAGAGCTGTCGGATGGTTTCAAACTCTTCAATCTTCCAAACTTTTACTCCTAACAAGCGCTTGAAAGTGACGTCCATTTTGTATCGGAGAGATATGGATTGGAATTGGTCTTTGATATTCTGTATCTAGTCAGGTGCCCACCCCGGTGTTTGTCGATCAATTCACTGAGCTGCAAATAAAGTAGCATATATATATGTATCACTCTTGTTGATAATATTAGAATCTAAAAGAGCAAGAAGTGTTTTTATTCTGTCCTACCTACAAGGTTGCACCACAGGGCAGGACCCTTTCATTGTCGGCAACTTCAATTTTCTTTATGCCGTCGATGAGCCCTGCAATAAATTCTCCCTGCTGCCTCGAACGTGGACTGCTTCTCCTCATCGTCGATATTATCGAGAACGTTGAGGACTGCACAGTGCACACCCCTGATCCTCCACGAAGTTGCGTGCCTCAGTGAACTTGATAGCCCAGCACCGTCTAACCAGAAAACATTCCTTGCCGTGGGTGTCATTGTCCCAGTCCTCAGCTGGGCACTGAGCTTGAAGGCGTTCGACCAGGCGATGGAGCTTCTCTTGCTGCTCCACAATCAGATGGGCAAGTCCCTGAAGCTTCGTGACGGTGGTGCTCAGTTCCGTGGCCATGCGATCGAGGACGATCAGTTGGATCCACCACTGCGGCTAAGGTGCACAGGCCGGACTATTCTCGTTTGTAATTCCGAGTAGTCATCTTCTTAATTGACAACCAACAGGTTTCAACAAACTCGGGGTACGTACTTTTCATCTCCTGGATCAAGTCCTGTTGCTGCCTGAGGTAACCAGCATTCAGTACCATCATCGTGTGGACGAAGTGATCGCAATAGAGGTGGCGGTATTCGGTCTGCGCCACAAGTTCTAGTGGTGCAGCCCGCACCACACTCGTACAATTTCATACCATGCCGCGTCTTCAACCATTGTCGCCACGCCTCTGGTCCTTCCAGTGATTACATGTAGCCTACTTTTGGCGTTTCGGAGACCCCCTGCCTCACACACATGCTGTTTTGCGTGTGTTTTTGTGAGTTTCCTGGTTGTTTCTGCAGTATTTACACTGCTCTGACTCGTTTATTTCACTAAAAAACTTGAAAAAAAATCAACAAAAAAAAGCTTATTTTTGGACGTTTTCAAATCATGTTTTTGGAAAATCTCCAAAAATAAAACCCAATATCTAAAAATAAACATGCCTGGTGATATCGAATTCCTTGCTTGCCAAACATGCTTATTTTGTCCCTATCAGAGTCCTGGCACATGTTTATTTAGGCTGATAACGGACAGTTCCTGGCCCTATTTACCGATGCTACAGATAGACGAGACAGGCCGCCAATATGATAACTTTACTAATCTTAGAGCTTCACATCAAATATCTGTCTTCTCAGTCTGATACATCACAAATACAAGCATTGAGATATTATTGCGAGTACATCGACGACTGCTCACAAATAGCTTAATATAGAGAACCAACGACTTCACGTCTACATATAGGCTACTATCTGATAGAGAACCAACGAATTCACGTCTAGACACCAGCTGATAGAGAATAACAGATGCATGTTTATGTGGGGGTACAGTTTTTCTTTCTCATTATCAGGTGGTTGACTAAAAAAAGGTCAACTTTCCTGCTCAGCTCCCGAAATAGCCGGCGGAGCGTTACTTCAGTGCTGATTTACTGTATCTTCGTCGAATTTGCCCTATATTTAACAAAAATTCTCATAAAAGAGGACAAAACCTCAAAACTTAGGCAGCCTAAAAGAATTCAAATTTGGCTCAATTCCAATCAGTAGAAAGCAATGCTATGAGAGACAATTTTGGATTAATTACAAATAGAGATATTCGAATTTTACCGGCTACCTCATGATATTGTTAGATTGTGTAAAAATATGATTCATAGCAAATAAGGCTCAATTCCAACTAGAAGAATCGAAGTTATTGGAGTGGAATATTTTGGATATGAAAAAATAGTCGGCTTACTGCTAGTATGTAATTATAATATTATAAAAGAATTTCTCACTAAAAATACTCCATTTATTTTCAAATCTAAAATATTCTCTCTCACATCATTGATTCTACTATTTCAAATTAACCCAGATTCAGTGTTCTTTTTATGCAACATAACAATTTTATCAAGTAGCCACCCAGTAAAATAAAAAAAAGAAGTTATTTTAGAACAGCCACATTGTACAAACATCACACAATATTAGTCATTCATTATTACTCACGTGTACAATGCACATACCTAACAAAACGTCAAATGGACGGGGGGGGGGGGTATTGTGTGTTTTCACAGACAGCAGATCAAATCAATGAGTTACACTTCAAAAATACTAATGTGGAAAGGAGATCCTCCGATATGTTCAAGCGGCATGGCCTAAGAATAAATCCACATTTACTGAATACACGTTCCACTAGGGCACTAGATGCAGGAATTGACAAGCATTTTTGAACCACACTGAAGAGCACTCATTCTTTCTAGTCGCCCGAAAATGCAAAGAATCATCGCCTTCAAATCTACACATGAGCTTATCAGTCTCTTGACCATCTAAGTCATTTCATTGGCTGTAATTGAACTTTGCTTCGATTGTTTGCTTGTATAATTGAAAAGTCTTTGATTGCGGAGGATCTATATTACCTCTTCACCACTGGATGATTTTGTACAATGCATTGCTACTATGTACCATTGTCTGTTGTTTTTACGGCGGCATATCTGATATCAGGCGAGTGCAAAGCAAGCAGTGGTGACAGATAGCGATGTCGCCAGAATTCGTCAGATGCGTTGATCTAGCCATTACGATTCGCAAATTTCTTCATCTTCAAGTCATATAAAATAAGCCGAGTCAATGACTTGCATCGAGTCATGCGTAATGACTCGAGTACAAGTCGAGTCAATCCAAATATTGACTCGAGTCGAGTCGAGTCATTTTCCCATTTCAAGAAAATGACTCGAGTCAAGTCGAGTCTCAAAAAAATCGTGACTCGAGTCGAGTCATGACTCGAGTCATTACAACCCTGGGAGTCACTTTGCAAAAAATGACTTGACTTGACTTGGATCGGCGCTTCAGAAATGTGGATTGACTCGTGACTCGGAGCAAAATTTGCGACTCAAATTGAAGTCAATTTCAAATCGACCGCGAACGAAACGATCACAGCTTACGTTGTCGTAGCAGTGGTAGATTAATCTAATAGCAACATATCTCTGTTTCTTTGGCGGCTCACCTTTACCAACCCTTTTTTATAAATTAAATCGAACAAATATAGTATATCATATTCTCGTGGATGTGTCGATAGGTAGTGTATTGTATCACATCAATTTGTTTCAACTTCTCGGGACTTCATATCCGATCCTCTAATAACAGACAGCAGCATGTAGCTATATACAGTTACTCACGTAGTTTATTGACCGTTCTGCGTGTGCGTGAGCGTGGGTGTTTTGTGGTATTCATGGTGTTTGTCGACTGCTGTGCCCATTTACACGAGGCCGATAATCTTCATAGTTTTTCCGTAACTGCCGACTTATAGCACGGCCCACTTCTAGGCTTTTTGTAAGACACCGCTTAGGCTTTTGAAAGTGATGTGATAGCAAAGTCTGATGAGCAACTTCGGGTTTTTGGAGCAGTTTTAGATTGCATTTCAAGATCTCAAATCGAAATAAAGATATGTGTCAGTTCAATATTGTCGAATATTTTTGAAAATCCATAAGGCCGACGCGGGCCGCACTAAATGTTCTTGTGGACCGCGTGTTGGAGACCACTAATATAGCATGTATATGTGTATGTAATAAACGAGATATATGCAGCTGGGTCAAGTCTTAATTAAGGCAAGTACGATTACTTACCCCATATTTCACCCCTCGGATGTGATTCAAAGGTCGTTATTAACCATAAAATAGCATATCGGAATTTTTTAAATCAGAATCTCACTGCGGATGTGAGTTCCGAATTCAGAATGCACTTCGTATTATGCTCAAGGTAATGACTTGAACCAATTCCAAGTGTCATAAACATTTGGAATTATAAAGAATGGTTGTGGAAAAAAACTATTTTATTAATTTTGCTTATTTATATACCCTGACAAACATGCAAAATTCAGGAAAGACATTCTCCAAGTGATAGTCAATAGATTACCGTGAAGTATATCTTGTTGCGCCAAGGCAGACTTTACCAAATGAGAACTACAACCTTGTTGCTGTTTTTCAAATACGACAAACCCAGCTAACACCTTCAATTCTGGTTTCGCAAAACCCAATTCACGCTTGTCTCTGTTACGAATTATATTTGCGCACGAAATATAATGCATTTATGATTCATTTTGAATGTCAAAATAATCAATATGGTCTCCGCTAGTATACTTGTCCGCCCGCAACAGTTGTAGAAGTCTCTCAGCAGAATGCTTGCATGGCACACGCGTTCTAGTAGTGTCTTCCTCGTAAAGACTCTTGGTGGTATGTAGTTTATTAGGCGTCGTTCGAAACGTCTCGGCCATCCTCGTGCCAAGCAACGGTCCCGGGGCATAGTTCAGCACTCGTACGTTGGGACTTTCAGCTGCGAGTACCTGACGGAGTAGCAAAGGGTTAATTGTTGGGAAATTCAAAACGAAATATAGTGACCTGAATTGTCTTTTTAAAACCTAGTGTTGCTCGCCAAAACATACAGAAACTGACAGATATTTAATACATGTAAATATGGGAAATACACGTTAGTTTCCTTGTTAACATCCACCACCCAAGTTATCAACAAAAATACTTTTACCCGGATGAAATATAGTTCTTAGTAGGCCGAGTTTTTGCAACATTATTTTACAGCTTCCGGCAGCTTCCTGAATACTCAGAAGTTATGTAGCATTGTCTTTTAAGCTGTTTGGAGGAATACTAATGTGTAACTTTTTCCAACTTTTCTTCATTTTTTCAGACAATTTGTTTTTCAACTTTATCGATATTTCATACATTTAACTTTTTCCTTGAAAATATTTGGAACTATATGTAATAGATCGCTTGAATATTTCACTGTCGTTTAAATTTGAGCACCTTTCTGATTTGACGTATATTCAAATTTTATTATCATTGGGTCAATTTTTCAGGCTATCGATTTTGTTGAAGTCGCCAACACTGAGTTTTGCTACAGCGCCTTGGATACAGGTCGATTTGAGTATCTCACACCCTCATAATTTCACGGAATTTGTCCATAAATGCAACGTTATAGAGTAACTTTTGTGAAAAATAAATGCAACTTTTAACTGCAACTTTTGTGAGAAATAAGCGCAAATTTCGTCGGATTTGACTTCAACAATAACTGCCCTAGTTATTTTATCATTGTAAGTCCCATCAATGACAATGTTCATCTACTTCATTTAGTAGGGGTGAATGCGTGGTGCCGATGATACGATAATGTTAAAAGTGCTGCATGTCGACGAGAGAACATCCAACCGAGAATGCAATGAATTTACGTTCGTTCACCGATTGTGTGCAAGCAGCCGAGCCCATAACCGGGAATAGTTGTTTTCACAAAGATAATCCAGTGACGGTTTGTTATTGTTGATAAAGCGACACATCGGTCCCAACTCGATAGCACAACCATTGGATTGGTGAAACATGGAGAAGTGCGCCACAGCTCCGCAGTTTTGCAGCGTTTTTTTTTTAGTATTCGTGGTGAGTCTACCTCGATATCTATGGACTTGGACATTTTACATCGGGCCAATAACATTCTGGTGCTACCGACTGCGAGAGCGGCCCACTTTCGGTATAGGTATTTCAACACATCCCATTAGGATTGAATTACGGTAAATAGTAAAACAAAACATGAACGCTCTAATACTTGCTTAGAGCGAACTCACGCGCCATCGGTGTTGCAGCAATCGAGTGTACCGCTAGGCTACTCGTCATCGCAATTTAATGCGGTATACATTTTAGAGCAGGTGTTCAAAGAGCGAGGTACCATCGAAACATGGAATGATTAATAATTCAACTTTGAGCGTAAAATTCAAGTCTCTTTTCCGGTCGAAGATAGACGGCATTTTGATACAGAGTCGACGACTTCATTCGTTGTTCAACTGAGAAAAACAGTAATATCTTCGATATTTTATTTGTTAATCAATGTCTTTAGCATGTCGAATTAGTCGTGTCGTGTATCGGATGTATCAACTAAAATTGCAATCGTCACATAGAACATACTGCGTTAGCATAAGATAAGTCGATGAGTATCTATCGTGCAAAGATATCATCAGAGAGTATTAGGCGGTTTGGAGACTAGCAATGCTGTAGACTGATACTGTTCGGAACACCAAAGCTCTTCTTTGCTGTGCTTACATACATGGATCTGTGATACGTGCATGCCTAGACTATAAGTACAGTTTACCGCATCGAAAATAAACTACGTCGCTGTGGCTTCATGACGAAACGTAGCCGACTACTCCTATAACATAGCCTGGAGGTACTTAAACGTTTTGCTTTCGTACAGAAATCAGGATGTTACGAGAAATGGAATTCTACTACTGCGGATAATCACCTGTATAATATCCACACAGCGAGGAGAGCGCTGCCAAGGTCTCACATTGAGGAATGCGAAATTATTTACTCACTTTGAGCATTATATCACGGGCTGCTTTGCCGGACGAGTATAGACTCATGCCAACGACCGGTTTACTGACGGACACCGAAGAAATATTCACGACAACTGCATCCATCTTCCCCTCGCCCGACTTGCACCAGTCAAGTAATTGCCCCGTCAGTACAGGAAGGTGTGATACGTTGACGTGGTAGTAACGGGCGATTTCGTCTGGATCGCGAAAGTCGCACACTCTCTTGGTAATATCTCCCAAGGTAGCGAAATTAAATATCAAAATTGCAGACGAGAATTGCGATGGCGCACAGCCTTTCACGCATGATTGCATCGTTGTTGAGATGTCCTGTATAAATTAAACCATGTCGGTCTGTGTATCATACGGTACATGCATTTCACTGTGGTCACCTCAGATTTGGACAGATCCGACGGAACAGCTCTTATTTCAACTTCACCGGCTTTATTTCTATTTCTCCGTTCCTCATGTGCCATCTTCGCTGTTTCGTCCAAGCCATCCTTACTGCGAGCAGTTGTGGCTATTACTGATCCATCAGCAAGCTGCGCTGCTAGCTCTATTGCGATACTCCTGCCGAGACCTTGGCTAGCGCCGGTTACAACTGCGAGAGTCGGTTCTTGAAATTTATGCTTTGCACTCGCCATGTAACCTCGGGCGGCTTGTCTTAAAATGAACGTGAGCTTCATGCTACCGCATAGTCATATAGTATTAACAGTCCACCTCTCGACTCATTTTGCTACGACATGATTGCGATTGAGTGAAGGTTTAAGCGCGTTGAAGCGTGTTATTATCGCGAATAGTAAATATGTCGTGAACAATAGGCAGTACTCTCGTTTATTAGCTGACGGCTGTGATATCAATGTATTCATTATTCAGTATAATCAGTAACCACACAATATTATGCGGGGACTATACCGGGTAACCTGTCGGTGAGTGTTTACCAGCGTTGAGTTTAACTTCGATTGAAACGCATTTCTTCAGGATTTCATCAATAAAAAAGTAGATATTGTCTTGGATATCGAATGGGGAATCGGTATGAACTTGCCACAACGTGTTATTTACATACGGCCTACTACATGCGGCTGTTTGTATTTTTTCATGATAGAAAATCTACCAAAGCTATATAGACCATGAACTATGGTGCCGTAACCTAGCGATTCTATGAACTATTAGACGTTTTCATTCTCTCGGATAGCCATGCAATAAGTTTGAATATGAGAATATATTATTTTAGCAAATTTAGAACTTGCCATGCAATAAAGCCTCTTTATGTGGTGACTTTCGACATGATCAGCACGATTAAAATTTCCTAATGGCTAAATAGGTCTGGCTTGTAGGTTAAGTGACAAATATAGGTGGTCACCAATGTAATAATAACGCGTAGTGCTTCGGACGACACCTTTGGGTGTGATCGCAACATCTATGGCACCAAAACAGGAAAACAGATCTTCATTGAACAATGAACATTTAACGTTAGCCTCGTCATTTCTATTTAGCAGCTCATCTTGAAGTTATTCGGGAATAGCGTAAGGTAGGGTTACCATATTCTGAGATCCTAAAAATAGGACAATTTACGAAAAATCCGAAAGCTCCGGTACCTAACAAGAAAATTGGTGATTTTGAACATTTTTCGGCCGAAAGTACTGTGCTGACTAAAAATACGGTAATCTATTCGACTCGACTCCCGAATTATCCGCTTTTTTACAGCAATGTGGGTGTTGAATCAGAAAAAAAGTCTTCACCTTGACTCGACTCCTGATTTACCCGATTTATTACGGAACTCAGCGTTCGCTGCGTCGCGGTCGTGTTGTTAGTCGCATTTCAATCCTTTTCATATAAAAAGAGGCAAAATTCTCAAAAAATAGGATTTATGCGAATGGCAACCCTAGGTTATGCTTATCACAGGATAAAATGGATTTCAGCCAACAATTTCTTTCCAAAACCTCTACAAAACATCTCTAGACAGCAATATGTTTGTATTAGTATATATTTGTAATAAAAGTCAACTGGCAATTTGGCAAATAAAATGAGTGTGCACGGTATAATATTTCATCACAGACGGCCATTCTCTTCATGTGAGTCCAGAAGGTTTAGCAGTAATGAAGCAAATCCGTCTTGTGATTTCTCCATTAAAACAAGATATGAATCAGGTTATCAACCATTTTCTAAACTTGGAGCTTTCGCGGACCCTCTGATTGTCCCCATTGCGTCGCCATTATATGTTCTTCAACCTCAATTCGTCAACCAATTCACATCCAGTGACTATATATGTTAGTGGTACAGCATATCCAGATTTACAGCGGCAACGCTATATGGATATAATTGTAATACCAGGAAGTCCACACGCATAGAATCCATCATCAAAAAGTCAATTAACTACGACTACTCAAGTTCTGACAATTCATGAATCGTCGAGTACGTCATAGTAATCCACGTGATCCCCATTCGAGTAGGAATCCATGCGCAACAGCCGAAGAAGCTTCGCAGCAGATTGCTTGCACGTTAGATACTTTCCATTGGCCTCCATCTCTCGAAAGTTAACGGCGGTGTTGTGTCTGTTCGATGTAGACATCAGCGTCTTCGTAATGTTCGTACCAAGCAATGGTCCCGGTGCGTAGTTTAGCGCACGCACGTTGATGTTTTCTGTAGTCATTACCTGTTGTTGCGTCAGATAGTCAGATAGTCAGAATTGGTTAGTGCAGTAAATGCCAGATGAGGTATTGCATTATTGTAATAAGACCTTCAATATTCCAAATGTACGGGCAATCGTACACTAGGAATAATGCAAACATTACGGAACTACCAATCGAGTTACTCTGGAAATTAGGGGTCGGGCTTGACACGGCATGTATCACCCGAAACATAGGCTAGACGTCCACTATCAGACATCATGATAAACGGTTGAATTATGGTGAAATTTGCACAGACAGACATTTGGTAGACTGGTTAGTTCATATTGTTGGTTAGTTGATTAAGCATTCGCCCGGATTATTGAAAATGATTTACAATATCGATCGATCGCGACCATACAATACCGGGTCATACTTTTATACCTACACGGTATCAACACCTAGCGCGCTAAACATAGGAAATCGGAGAAGCAAGAGACTGGATTATAATCTATATACAGAGTACATGTTTGTCAGTGACTTCGATCCATGTATAATAGGGTTGTCCAAAATATGGAAAATCTTAAAAATACCCCGTGATTGTGTCTCATTCCATAGATTATTGATAAAAAATAACAATGAGCCCAAAAGAAGCTCACGGGAACGCCGTTAAGATTTCGGCCAAAGCGTTTTAAAGTAGCGGCCCAAGAATGGGCGTGACACCGACCATAGAACGGCGAGAAGACTAGTAATCAAATAACCACGGCTCCTGATTGGCTAATTGGCTATGCTTCAATGATCACCACAGCAACAACTTGCTGATTATGTGCTCAAGGAGTCTGCTACCGGTGGGGATTCTGAAATCGCGTTGTTGGTAGGTTGGCAGATGATGATTTAAGATTAATTCAGGACATGTTAAGGTACGAAATACATGATGAACAATCAACAGCTGCTTCACTAAAACTTCTACAGCATGACTGCTTTATTGGAAGGAAACGGCTGTAGCCTACATGCCGTGTTTTCACCGAGGGAAAGCAAAGGCGCTTATGCAAGCGGTAAACGAATTCCCCGTTTGGAAAGGATCCATCATCAGTGAACACAAATATAAAGCTTATCAATGACACGATACCGTAATTTGTGTGATCTTATTAGGCTCAAGCTGTAATATATAGGTGACGTTTTGAATGATATTGGAATCGGCTGAATCAGCGGGTTATGCTTGGCACTCATTAGATGCTTACAGTAAATTGAATTCACTTGTAAGTGTTGGTAAAGTCCCTAATGATAACGCACACTCGCACAGGCTATGCCCAATGTGGTATGTCAAAGTCCCTATTGATCCCGCAGAAAATAGGTGTAAAGATAATCACAGACTATACTGCATAGTATCCAGCATAGTTTGGACATGATATCCAGCATTGTGCTTACTTTATACCTCTTTTCTGCAGCATCATTAAGGACTTTGACAACACTTACATGTGAATTCAATTTGCTGTAAGTATAACTGCCAAGAACAACCGGCTGATTCAGTCAATCCCTAGAGCATTCAAAATATCAACTATACACTACAACTTGAGTCCAATAAGCTCACACAAAGTATAGTGTCATGGTCAAGCTTTATATTTGTATTCACTGATGATGGATCCCTTCTGAAACGGGGAATTCGTTTACTACTTGCATAAGCGTCTTTGCTTTCCCTCGATGAAAACACGGCATGTAGGCTACAGCCGTTTCCTTCACAGCAAAGCAGTCATGCTGTAGAAGTTTATGTGAAGCAGCTGTTGATTGTTCATCATGTATTTTGTACCTTAACATGTCCTGAATTAATCTTAAATCATCATCTGCCAACCTACCAACAACGCGATTTCAGAATCCCCACCGGTAGCAGACTCCTTGAGCACATAATCAGCAAGTTGTTGCTGTGGTGATCATTGAAGCATAGCCAATTAGCCAATCAGGAGCCGTGGTTATTTGATTACTAGTCTTCTCGCCGTTCTATGGTCGGTGGCACGCCCATTCTTGGGCAGCTACTTTAAAACGCTTTGGCCGAAATCTTAACGGCTTTCCCGTGAGCTTCTTTTGGGCTCATTGTTATTTTTTATCAATAATCTATGGAATGAGACACAATCACGGGGCATTTTTAAGATTTTCCAAATTTTGGACAACCCTAGTATAAGGACAGTCGAACATTCTGAGTAATAATTTGATTTGAACAATCCAAACCTCACTACTGACAAACCGTAATCGTTATGGCCTCAGCATCGTCATGTCAGTGAGATGTAGGCTTACCATACGTCCCGTTTTAGGCGGGATAGTCCCGCTTTTTAACGTCTTGTCCCGGCGTCCCGACCAGTCAGCCAAACGTCACGCTTTTTAAGGCCGTAAGGTACTGCTGAACTAACAAAATTTTCCAAATTTTTTTTATTGCAGAATCCCAAAGTATGAAACTAGTTCATTTCAAAAATGTATTGCTTTTGTCTGATTTCGAATAAGAAGTACGTTAAAATACGATTTGAAATCAACTATTTTCGTAGAAATTCACCCCCCATACAAGTTCATTTATTTAAACTCATTCAAAATTGTTATAATCCCTCTGCCGTGCTGATATTGTACAATAAATAGAAGAGCACTATCTGTAAACAATAGAGCGTGACTTTCAAAACATTCAGCAGGCCAGCAGCCGTTCGCTCACCTGGGAATAGCTGTAAGCTGTCAATATTATGAATGTTGTTTATCATATTGTGTATTTTTCAAGATTTCCTTGGTATATTTTGATAGCTAATGGTTTAATTGACCAGTGGGACAAAGACATACAGTACGAATGCATTTGGGAATCTAGCATTTACTGTTTATAAAATATCGCAATTTGAAAATTTTGTGAATCTAGAAGTACCTTACGGCCTTAAGCATGTTTGTTTATGTAGGTTAGGTCTGTAACTTGACTAAAAGTAGCAGTGCTAAATTATCTTGTTAAAATGCCCCCAAAAAAATGTACATTTACAAATGACTTAAAACGAGAATAACCATATTTAAAAGAAACCGTTAATGATAAAGATAAAGTGCGCTGCAGTCATTGTATGGCTGTGTTTGCAATTAGCCACGGCGGACGATCAGATATTGACAAACACTTGCAATTAAAAAAACACAGGTCCTCTATTGAGGCGGCAGCGTCGTCGTCGTGTGTAACTAATTTCTTCAAACCGGCTAATTCTGATCAATCTTTAAAGTTAGCAGCAAAGGAAGCTACGTTTGCATATCACACTGCTATTCACGGACAGAGCTTCAAGAGTTCCGATTGTACCTCAAAGCTAGTTTCAAAATTTTTTGAACCTAAATTTGCTTTAGCAAGGACGAAATGCGAAGCAGTGATTGTAAATTGCATTGCCCCGATGGTAGCTGCTGATCTACAAGAATTGGGCAAAGCCAACTTCGTCACCGTGACTATTGATGATTCGAACAGGAAAGAGATCAAGCTTGTTCCTGTTGTGGTTCGCTACTTCGTACCTGATATCGGCGTGAAAGTGAAGCTGTTTGAATTTAAATCACTTCCCGGTGAAACTGCCGAAATACTTAGCAATTACCTGGTTTCGATTCTTGACCAAAATGAGCTTAAAGAAAAAGTTGTTGGGTTTTGTGCCGACAACTGCAACAGTAATTTTGCAGGTGTGAAAAGAAGAGGGCAAAATGATGTTTTCTTCAAAGTGAAAGAAAAGATCGAAAGAAATCTGACAGGGATCGGATGTGCAGCTCATATTGTTCACAACTGCCTATGTAATAATATCGGAAAATGTAAAGTTAAAATATCACAGCTAAGGGGTCTTGGTCTTAGGAGGCGTCCCGCTTTGAAGTCACAAAAATATGGTAAGCCTAGTGAGATGCATACGGTACATGATTACTAGAACAATTGTCATCTCCTTCGATTAAAACAGTGGTTCTTAACCTTGCCCCCAGCGCCCCCCAGGGGGCGCTGGCGATTTTGAAGGGGGGCGGAAACGCTCAGGGGGCGATATGGGGGGCGCTGGCCTCAGGAGGGCGGTATGGGGGGCGCTGGAGAAAAATGGCTTCGCAGTAGATGATGTGGTGATAAGACATATCGTTAATGAGTATTCAGAGCAAATTAACACCGAAAACTTCGTTACATTTAGCCTACAAAATAGGTTTAATTGTCCATGGGCGCCTAAATGACTGACACCGAAGGTTCCTGTCTTGGCAATCTGAACCCCAGAAGACGAATTCCATCTAGCAGGGAAAAATTATATGTCAGTGAAGAAATACCAATCTGAAATCGTGTGCGTCTTTTAGTTTAGTACGATTGGGCGACAGGGATATTCCTGTTGGGCGATATCCTCGTTGAGCGATTCTGTATTTTTGATATTGCAGACAGGGGGGCACGAAATAACATCATGCACTGAAGTCATACCAACGGGTTCGCCCGCCCGAATATGTTTAATTATTAGTAACGGGCCCTACAGTTTCCAAGAAACTTCACAATGTTCGCTTTAAGTTTTGATGAGTCTGCGCACACTCAACAACTCACTGCGCTGACCCCTGGACAAAAGTGCGTATCGATAAAAAAAAGGTAATAACTTCGGATTTGCTGTGCGCAACGTAGATTTTCTGTGCGCAGAGACCGTGTCAGCACTGCGCACGTGCGCAGCTTAGAGGGAACATTGCACCTCACTCAGATCTACCGGTAAATGTGTTTACGTGAGCAGAGAGAGGATAAAAATTAATCTCAATTTACATGCAATTCCCGGTAATATTGACCAATTCAATCATTAATCAGTTAAATTTTTCACGCTTCGCGCGACTAGGCGAGGATAGCTGCCGCAGTAAATGGACACCCAATGTAGATACCTAACAGGCTTTCAGCAAATAGAGGACAGCCTAATAGGATTCTGGGAGTGAAGTCCCCCGGAAGCTTGGTTTATCACCCGATGGGGGCCCAGGACCAACGTTTTTTTGTTTGGGGGGAGGCTGACGAAGTGCTGTTACGGCCCTCGTAACGAATAATTGTACCTGCGGGCACGCCCGAATATGTTTAATTATCAATTACGTACCCGTTATCTTCCTATACAACAGCTCACTCAGTTTATCGCGACTTATATATGTAATTACCACCTATTCATTCATGCATTATAGAAAATTTTGGTACCTAGGGCGATCAGGCCACACAAACTTTGCTGACCATCGAAATCACGCTATGGGGTTCTTGGGGGTGAAGCCCTCAGAAATTCGGTTTACCACGCTATGGGTGCGCAAGGCAGTCGTTTTTAGGAGGTTGACGAAGTGCTGTTACGACCCTCCATCTTACTGATTGTCTTTATTACATTCCTTACATTATGAAGTTGGGGGGCGCTGGAGCACGATAATTTTCGAAAGGGGGCGCTGGACGAAAAAAGGTTAAGAACCACTGGATTAAAACAACACGAAGTACGGACCAAAGTCAACAATAAGGACAATTTTGATATTTAGGGCTGGGTAGATTGGAACAGTGCTCTTCAACCGGGGCTGTCGTACACCCCAGGGTGTACCAGGATTTGCAAAGGGTGTACCACTCGGATGGGGTGTACAGGGGTTAGGGTTGTTCAGAAATGACCGACTTTCAAAAAGTCGTGGTTTTCAGTCCGATTCCCATGCCTTATACCATAAAAACATATTCTAACTACTTTTTTTCGTAATTCATCCCTTGCATCCGTGTGCATTTTGAACTGGAAGAATATCATCTAAAAATAGGGGATTCCCCTAATATTTGAGTGTCGTTATTCGGACTAGGCTAGTGAACGTCATATATAAGCTGAGTTTATGCAGCTATTGCGGTTTGGAGTGCTACATAACCTTACTATAGAAAGTATGGACGGTTCAGGACACCATTTTCATGTCCCCCACTCCCTTAGAACTCCTCAAAACTGCCTAAGACTGATAGTCATTTATTTGGTTGGATCACATATCCTACACTCCTCAACCCTACCCGAGATTGTCCATCAATTTCCGGGATCACCATGTGCAAGAATACAACTGTGAATGTATCATTCACTCACAGCCACATTTTAAACATCACATTGTTCAAAGGAAACGAAACAATAAGGAAAAGAAATAGATCAACTTGGCAAATACTACAAATCAGGTGGATGAAATGGTTGCTTCAGAGAAATCGGCATATCTGTTCCCGTGATCTTCCACGGCTTGCAAGAGGCTCGCCCGCTGTTCTTTGTCATCTGTTTTTAAAGCATCAAAGTCGGTATTCAATTTTACCAAATGCTCTGCTGCGTCTTTAACTACTTCAACACTACGGTACTCACAAATTCTTGAGCAGTCACGAAATGCGGATCAGTATGCCATTCCGAAACTGGAAGACTCAACTAATCATGTTCGGTATGTATAGCATTGAATAGAAACCATGATTCCGGTCCAATTAAATCAACCATACTCATTGACTCAGAGACAGAGTCAGAGATTAGACACAGAGGTATACCTCAGCGAAATTGTTCAAGAATTGGCATTTGCAGCAATTTAGCAGCCATCGCTTCCTTCACTTTGTCAGGAATTTTTGGTTTCGCCGAGAACATTGTAGATACCACCGTTTCGTCGGTGAGATGCCAATGATGTTTTCACATCTTTTTATATGCCACATCAGCAACTGTGAAATCACATGATGTAAAGTTTGTCATGTCATGAAGGAATTTGTGATTCGTACCGAGTTTCTAATGAACTCTTCAGAATAGCCCATTTGCTCACTCATAATAAACATTTTTTGACAGTATAGCATTTGACTCGTCCATCCAGTGCTATTAGTAGCACCAGGCTTGCAAAAACGATTATCAACATATTGGTCATCTAAAATCATCAAGGCGCCTGTTGCACAGTCTCTGTAGTCATCTCTTATCAAGAATTCTTTCTGCTTTCCATTATATGGCTTAATCAGTGGAATTATTTCTTGCTTATATGGCTTAATCAGTGGAATTATTTCTTGCTTTGCTTCATCAGCTTTCATCGCCAACCGGCTGCCTTCAACAAACTGAAGTGTTTTAGAGCTTCTTAATTGATCATTATGTTTATACTTCTTGGAAGGTAATAAAATCTGTGTTTTCAGGGTCTGTGGTCGCCGATCCAAATACACACTTCACTTCCACATCTCCCGGATGACTAGTTCATGAATATGATCATCAATTCTTCAAGTAACAGAACGGCACCTTTATTTTTTCCATTGTTTGAGGATGTTGTGTCAAACACAAGAGCTCTGACATTTTTTGTTAAATTATAAAGTTCCAGCAGTTCAAATGACGAATCAGCCCGTAATTTCCTGTAGCACTATTAAGAGTTCGAATGCCAAGAAGTTTGCCCTTCTCAAATGCGTTGGAACACGCAGACGATGCCAGCACTGCCAAGGCCTCAAATTGCTCTCCTAAACGACTCCTAGTGAGCTTTCCATTCCAGTGCAATGTGATGTGCTTTGGTGGATCGTTTGCTATTTTTTCAACAATAGACTCGGAAATTTTAAAACGATTTGCAATGCGTCGTCGATAGGTTCCAGGTCTTGAAATATGAAAGTCATTAAGGTCACCATGGCAAGCTTTAATCAGTGCTGCAGTTATCATGGTAGCAGCATTATCGCTGACTTTCAAGCGATCAGAAACCTGGCATATGTCTTTGAACGAACTGGTTTACAGGCGCTTTTAGAGTCACAAATTTAAAATGGCTTCAAAGTCGCTTTGTTTTCTTGATACATATTGCTGGCCTGCAGTTTCCTTTAGTGACAGCCATTTGTTTTCTATTTTCACACTGTCTCTAATCTTTCAATGGCATTGACTTGTGTGATGGTCTTTGTGGCAGCCAGGAACCAAAAACCTATTTCCGTACTTCATCTCCTATGTCCTGGATGTGTAACTTTTCTGGTTCATTTTTCGCATATGAATGCTCTCTTAGGTGTAACACATTCTGCTTAACTTTCCTAAGAGTAAGCAGCTTCGATCCCGTAATGTTTCCTCAGATGGCCCAGCTAGGAAATGCTGTGTCTGCGACCGTGATCTTCTAGTTTTCTTTGATACTATATCACTAGATGGCAATTTTCTTTTTTTTAGACATTTCGCACTATAGCTAATCCTAGAAAAATAAATATAGGCCTACATCAACTCAGTCAAGCAACAAAGAATAGTTGGAAACATTTCAGTTCTCTTAGGTCAAACACATACTGCACAACTTGAGCGGATTAGATCCAGTTATTGATTCTGGAAGATAATGATTCCTAAATTAGAAATACTCCTACCAGTATATTGCTATCTTAGGAAATAACATAAAATTCAGAGCAAACGATTGGCTGGTGTTTTCCACAGTCACTGGAAAAGACATTTACAAGCTTTGTTTTCTATCCCAGTAGACAAGAAAGAGTATCAGGTTCATTAGATCGAATAATTCAATACTGCTACAATACTATAATCACTAATCCTGCGCTAGACTCGCTAACTGCATGAGCCAAAAAGCTACCTGGTAAGTCCTGCACCTCAATCGTAAACACAGTTCTTTAACAACAAAGCAGCAAAACACCTGACTAATCAATGATCCCCATTTCACTGCCGTGCCCAGCGCGTCATCAACGCTAGAACATCTGCTTCACGTCAATGAGAACACTTGCGATTGCTGTCGAGTCACTCACAACGGGGGAATCCCCAAATTCCGAAGAATTTTTTGGGTGCATGAAAAAACGGCAAAATGCACACGGATGTAGGGGATGAATTACAAAAAAAAGTAGCCAGAATTTGTTTTTAAGGTATAAGACATGGGAAACGGACTGAAAACCACGACTTTTTGAAAGTCGGTCAATTCTGAACAACCCTAACAGGGGTGTACCAGATCCGAATTACAATGAGCCGATGGCTAGCTATCACAAAGGCAGGTTTATGGGTCAGTACAGGTTGACGCACAGGTTAATGAGCAATATGGTACGATGCTGTCTCAAGTGTAATGCTGTACACCGCTTGATTGTGATGTCATAAGCCAATGTTTCTCCTATTCATTTAGCCGTCGGCAATAGACCAATGGTTCCGTTTGGTGTTGGAAAGTATGCAGTTAACAAACATGTGTTCAGCTAGTCATTTGTCTATTAGTGATTTTTGAGGAAACCGCCGCGATAGCTCAGACTTCTTGAATCGGTACTTCCTACTTGACGTTAATAAATACCGGAATGCACATAAATGAAGTGACGTAGTCAGGCAGGGTCGAAACAGCTTCCATGTGAAATCGAAACCCTTTTGTTTTAAAATGCCGATTTTATGTCCAAAATTTCGACATACATTTGCAATTTAGTATTTTGCTATTAGTGATGCAAATTAGCGACATAGACTGTGTATAGCGGCATACGATCTGAGGTTACTGACATCTCTTGCAGCCCATGTGCTTCTATCGACTGTGTCTGGTTTGGGGCAGGCCTGATACGCATTAGGCTGGTGCGCCTGCTATCATCGCTGATCTGAATTACCGCTTCTGCAGCAGTAGCTTTACCTACTCTCTCCCCAATATTGTTACATTTAGGTTGATTATCGATCGTAATGTCGTGCTGTTTTGGGGCTGACACGAAATAAATTCCAATTTGCGTGGCGTGCGGCCTAACTGGCTGCGAATAGACTCTGTGACCAAATACTATTTTATCAAATCCAAATTTTTTGACAGCAATAACTTCGCTTGTACTGGTTGGAATTGAACCAAATTTAAAGAACATCATTTTTATAGACAACCCAATACTTTCATGGGGTGAACAGAAAAATTTCACATTTTCCGTTATTTATTTTTATATTATAAATATAAACTTTCTTCTTCCGTAGCCATGCGGCTACTGGTTGGAATTGAACCAAATTTGGTGTGTAGGCTTAAGTTAGTTAACTCAACAATTCTATCAAGTGGCCAGTACGATTTGAGTAGAAAAGTTAAATTTGAAGACCCCTAATGAACAGGGGTGTACGAGTTTTGAGCAAACGTTAAAAGGGTGTACCACATCGAAAAAGGTTGAAGAGCACTGGATTAGAAGACATTGCCATTGCCGTATGGCGGGTATATTGAAACCCTCTGCATAAAGCTATCAATTCCTAGGTGAATCGCAATCATAATGTCGAGTACTTCGTAATGCTTGCTCATCACGATTTCTTGCTAACCAGTCGACTGTTGATTTGAGATCCGAAGTCCGGCTATGTAGCCTATAACACTCTTACCGAAAAGAGTGTGTATTTACATCAAAAGGGCCGGAAAATGTGACACACAAAAACAGAACCTAACTCAGAATTATAGCGCGGTCATACGTGCATGCATAGTTTGGAATAAAATGTTGTGCTCGATTTATACTGCGGTTTAAGTCTGCGGTATATGTTCTGGTTTCTTGTACCATGAGTGTATATTCACACCCGTATATCAGCGGTGGTAGACGGGAGGAAATACACTCTCTCTTAGCTAAAAGTGTACCACCATGATATCAAACTTTCTGGAACGCAATGCGATTGAATAGCATTCCATATATGAAAGAGCTATGAAGGTATGGAACAAATTTTAATTACTTTAAAGAAAGATTCTTTCGGTAATAGCAGTTTAACTAATATTCATGCTCATAAAATTCGTAATCAACTGGCGAGCAATGCTCTGTGAGGCCATCTCAGCTAGACAGTTTGTCAGCAAATAGTCTATTACATGCCGTGTATCTACCCGTCTACAAGCATTGCATTTACACAATAAAAATAGCGTTATGTATCGCGTACCTTGAGCATCATATCACGGGCTGCTTTACCTGACGAATATAGACTCATGCACGTCAGAGGTTGGACAGCGGCCAGCGACGAAATGTTGACGACAAATGTATTCAACTTCGTTTCCCCCGCTTTTGACCAATCTATGAACTCCCCCGTTAAGATAGGGATATGCGCTAAGTTTACGCGAAAATAGTCAGCAACATAGTCCGGGTCGCGGAAGTCGCACATTTCTTTCGAGACATCTCCCAGGGTACCGAAATTAAGTATTAAGATCGCCGATGAGAATGTAGAAGGTATGCAGTCCTTCAAGCATGATTTCATCGTATTACGAATGTCCTGAAGATTGAAATTCGAGTTGATCACAACGTGTTCACCACCCTCAAATACATTGCGTATCACTTGCCTCGGATCTAGACAGATCTGATGTAACGGTTCGTATCTCGACCTCACCTACCCCCTTCCTATTTCTTCGTTCCAACTTCGCAATCCGTGCAGTTTCATCCAAACCATCTTTACACCGAGCAGACGCTACTATTAACGACCCTTCCGCAAGTTCGGCAGCTAGTTCAGTCGCGATTCCCCTTCCTAAACCTTGGCTAGCGCCAGTAATGACCGCAAGTGTAGGATATTGGAATATAAACTTTGCATTCGCCATCCAGCCTACTAATGCACGAACAGAACGATCGTGTTGCTATTAGGCATAGCGCAAAGTAAACAAGCGCTTGTGAGATGAACGTACGATATCATATGCTCGCTTTGAGGATGCGGTTCATAGGAAATTGTCAATATTGCGTTCTTACATCCGCATGCCGGCAGCCTTTCAGATGGGAAACGTACGCAAAACATTGTGCAGTGTAACCTTCCTGTTCACGAAACTAGCAAATCATTTTATCGTGTTCCGTGACTGAACAAGTCAAGTGTAACTAATCCTCGCGTATTAGATTTTATGTAACGCTCGTATATTGTAAATGTCTTTCGGGACGGGATTAAGTACTTCGTCATCAGATGAAATGACCCGGATTTAAGCAAAGATTTGAAACTAGACTACGGAACAACGGCAGTATGTTGTATTTTCACTTCGCATAAAGCAGTGATTCTCAAACTTTTTAGACCGCAACCCAAATCTGAGTTTTAGTGGTATTTCGCGACCCAAGCCTCGCACATCAAAATGAATTCGTTTTTAATATGTATAATGTATATGTTACGTTTTAATGACATAGAGAACGCGCCGACAACAATTGTACGCAATGCATCTCTATGAAAATGTCTGATGCTCCCCATTTCAAATTTGGTGCCTTATATTCCCTTGGGGTCGCATTTGCACTGCATGTGTACTATTGTCTAATCAGATTGTAAGGATAGAACTGTTCGGTGCCATTTCGACGACCAAACATATCAACATCGAAAATTTTGGCCAGCCAGTGACGGTCTATTTTGGCTAAGCTTTTAACGCCGCCGATATTTTTGACTTTGCGCAGCCGTATGTTGGCCAAAACGGAAGGTCTTCATGTGTCCCAGCGCAGCAGGCGGTTGGCCTTGAAATATCTGCGTATCATATTCCCGCACCCGCTCGTTGCACACCCAAACACTAAAGCATCCCAACAGTATCCGACGGTGTGAATGCAAACCCCTTATACGCGTGATCTAAAGGTCGGCACTTTTACATGACAAAGCCATAGTGTAGTGAAGTTAGTTTGTGCGGTACAATATTTTACGATTTGAACAAAATGATTATCATTTTATAACTTTATACCAAAATGTTCATTAATTCCTGCTAGAGGCCAACTTTCTTCATGTCATAACCCCACCCTACACTAGTTCATCCCGACGGTCTTCGACCATGTTTTCAAGAAAAAACAGTCGGACTAATCTTATCATGAATTCAAACCAAAGGTCGACAGATTCTCATGACTCAGCCATATTTTTCGCGTGTCTCGCTTGTTGGCTATAGTACCCAACACAGCAGTGACCTTGGATATGTAAAAACTATCGCAGGATTTTTCGTAATAGATAGAACAAATATTACATACATATAATTAGATAGCTCCGGCACCGTGTTAACCCAGAAACCAGTTGCAACACATACTTTAATAACCTTTGAAGTGGAAAAAAATTTGCGTTAAATTAATTTGCAAATGTGAGTCTTAATGATGGTATTTACTACTATCTTCGTTCCTCGCGCTAATCGAACAGTTATTGCGAGCAAAAGATGATTGTTCACGTTCAGCGGAAGAAAGCAGGGAGTCAATTTTACGTCATTTTTCCAGGCTGTCGCCGGCTCAGACGTGCTGATACACTGTTTGTCTGCCACTTTTGGTTACGTAATAATTATAGTGCGGAAATACTAATTTACTACGGCTTGTGAGAGACAAAGTTATTGCCAAAGCTACGGTTAGTGGTGCGTCGTAAGTCAAACAAGTTGTAACTACAAAAGTTAGGGAGACACTGCCCTTGAATTCCATATAACGTTTCTTTGTACTTCAAAAAAATTGACAATTATTCACAATTTTCATCTGCACTCATCCGGATTCTCATTAGCGATACCTTTGTCATTCGCACTACAATTTTCTACATTCGCACGAGTGCGTACCATATCCCACAGGTTGAAAAGTACTGCCCTAGGGTGCACGGTACACTCGGTTGAAGAGACCTGTCCTAAACAACCGCTGCACATTGATTTGGATAATTTATACAACCTAATAAACATGCAAAATACCGGAAAGTCATTCTTCAAGTGATAGTAAATAGACCAACAGAAATTATACGTTGTTGCACTTACGAAATGAGAACTAAAACGTTGTGGCTGTTTTATTTTTCAAATGCGACAAACCCAACAAACACCTTCAAACCTACCCAATTCACGCCTGTGGCTGTTATACTCATTATATTTGCGCACGAAAAATATGCATTCATGAATCACTACGAATGTCGAAATAATCAAAATTGTCTCCGTTAGCAAACGCGTCTGCGCGAAACAGTTGTGTAGAACTAGAAACGTCTCGGCCATGCTCGTGCCGAGCAACGGTCCCGGGCCGTAGTTCATCACTCGTGCGTTGGGATTTTCAGCTGCTAGTACCTGATGGAGAACTCAATTGTCTTTTCAAAATGTGATGTTGCTCGCAAAGACTTACAGATTCAGCCAATTTTATACACGTTAATATAGAAAATATACATTAGGGTTTCCTTGTGAATATCCACCACTGAAATCAACAAAAATACCCTTACCTATATGAAATATATTTATTAAACATCGCAAGTCCAATCACTGATATGTTCATCTACTTCATGTAGTAGGGGTGAATATGTGGTGCCGATGAGACGATAATTTTAAAAAGTATTGCATGTCGATCAGTGATGAGAGGATGTTGATTTTTGAGAATAGGAGTCTGTCCGACAGGTTGCGTGTCTGTGAAACTATCCGTCTGATTCCGAAGAATCTCATCCAACTATCCGACCATATCCGAAAATGTCGTTCCGAATCCGAAAAGTCCGTATCGAAGAACGTTGCCGCAGAATATCAATTGTACAATTGAACCGAGATACTTTTCTGCACTACATCATCACAAATATTATTACTAGAATGAACAAAAACACAGTATTCGGACTTTTTATTATTGGAAGGTTAACGCAACTAATGCTACTAGTTTGAAGTAGGTGTGCGAAGGAAAGTTGCATCTCGGATCGAAAGCAAATGGAAAAGGACAGATTATTAGGCAATGAACATATAACAAGGCAATAACCAGGGCTGTGGAGTCGGTAAATTTCACTACCGACTCCAACTCCAACTCCGACTCCTGAGTGTTTAAATGTATCGACTCCGACTCTGACTCCTGAGTCTTTATACCTACCGACTCCGACTTCAATCCAGACTCCAATAGTATTACCAATTTACTTTGAAAATTATATGCCACGGGACGGTTAAAAGACTATCATATAACCATTAAACATATGCAAACATATGACTAACGATGGCATGCAAAATTGTTTCATTGTGGCACAGCTCGAATTATTCATGCAAGAATTATGCATAAAAGATTGCCTTTCTAAATATCCTTCCTTTTTCACATTTTATCAGTTTTTATAACATGGGCTCTCTTAGAACCTAATATGAATGTATCATTCGAACACGACATATAGCCCATCCTGTATAATTAAAATATAAATAAAACAATCGAAGTATTGCTCTTATGTATGAGTCAGCAAGTATTACAGAGATACATCGTACTAATTTTCTCATTACACACTGTACCACCAAGCACACCACACTCTCACTACTATTAGACATTGGTCATAAACTAGGGTTGCCATACGTCCGGAATTTCCCGGACATGTCCGGAATTTCACTGTTCAAACTAGCGTCCGGGAGGAATTTCTAAAATATGCCAAATGTCCGGAATTTTGAAGACCTGAAGTAGGCTCATAATTTTTTCGTAAATCAGCATAAAAACAATATTTTTTGGGAATATTTATGCTGATGCATGATATTATTCTTCGCGCTGCGCGCGATTTACGATCATATATATTGATTTTAATATGGAGACCACCACTCACGCAAAAACTGCAATAAAATATACATAAAATCACCTTCATTTACTGGAATAAACCTAATTGTAATCGCAATTACAGGAGAACGGTATATTCCTAGAGATCCTAAATCCCGTTTGCTTTATTCAAAGATAGTGGTTCCAAACGGGGGGGGGGTCGCTTGCCTTTATTCTGGGGTTTGCGAATATATTGATAATATATTTAACGTAATCAGATTTCAAAATAGCCCTTGAGTAAGTCTGGGCAAAGGTGCTGACTTCTTTTTAGTTATTACCTCATCAAATTTTGATCTGGGCAACGGAATGTTTTCAAGTTAGAGATGGAGTCGCGACCATAAACGGTTGGAAACCACTGGATGTGGGGTGTTTATAAAGCTCCGTCGTGCGCACCGCCATAAGGCTAAGAAACAAATTTATCGGTAGGACATGAACATGACTTAACGATGTGCAATTACACTCCCTGTATTTTCGAAATCATCATCCTTCACCAGCTTTACCGCTAACTCTGATCATGTGGGCGGAGAGTAGCATCTATATAGTAATATATGGAACGACCAATAATATTTACAGAATTCATTCAAATAATTTAACGACCAGATGCATATAGAAACCAGATTCATATAGCAAGCAAGAAGTTGCATCGATTTTCTATAGTGTGGGCTCGAAATCATTGTTTTATTGAGCGGGAGGGGGCTGAAAACATGTGCTGTCTGTCCCGGTTACACAACACACAGCCACAAACTCCTGAACCGGATCGTGACCACCTCTGGTCTATGAGCAAAGCTTTGCTGGTGTGACGTCAAAACTCATTTAAAAATCAACCGGTGGGCGCTGAAGAGTGTCCGGAATTTGGGTTGCTGAAATATGGTAACCCTCTCATAAACGAAATTTAGGAAGTAGTCAAATAGCATATATCTAGTCTACATGCACTTGATCAAGTATTCAAGGACTAGGACTTGCAGTCTTTCTTAATCATTTGTTCGACCCAAGCAGCTAAGCTACACTACAATTATTTTTAATTTTGTCAAGTGGGAAGGAGCGTTTGGTTATACTTACTTCAATTTTACAGCCAGGCGATATATTTGCTCTGTCACAATATCATGGTATAATTCCGAAAATTGCATCAATTTGTGACAGCATTACGAAGATGCATATTGCTTCTTTCTTCTTCCATGCAACTGAATGGTAATCTGCAAATAATATCAAATTATCTCTATGTCAGGGGTGGCCAACCTTTTCGACTAAAGGGCAACATGAGATTTACGAGCCATTGCGCGGGGAACTTGCATGTTGATGAGCTTGAAAACAAGATTTATGACTGCGCTTTAAAATTGATAACAATTATGTCATGAAAACTCACAGTGCAACTGTACATTGTGCAAGTGCGTGCAGTCATGCGCTTGTCGCGCGAAGCACGAAATATTTTCCAAGGTAATGAATGAATTCGATCTATAAATATATTACTTGCATATATTAGGGGCCGCCTCTGTATAGCAATGGGCTCATTTGGCAAGGGCAGGATTATTTCGGGTTCTAGGCATAGCAATATCGACGGTTTAAGTCAGAGGTCTCAAACACGCGGCCCGCGGGCCGCATGCGGCCCGCCAGATCATTTTGTGCGGCCCGCGTCGGCAGTTTGGATTTTTAAGTATTCGATAACATTTAACTGCAACATATCATTTTTTAGATTTGAGAACTTGAAATTCGCTCTAAAACTACTCCGAAATCCTGAAACTATACTCATCAAACTTCACCATCGCATCACTTTCAACAGTTACCATGCGGTGGAAGATCAGCTATATACGTCACATTGCTTGTTTATGATGATAGGACTTGACTCGTTGATAATTCGTGACTGAAAATTATGATTTGTACTTGGGCGCGACGTTTTGTAGAATTACTCGAACGCGTACTGAATGGGAGGAAAAATAAGGATGACTCGAGTTGAGTCGGGTGAAACGTTACAATCAGAGAAGGACATGTGACTCGGAAAGCCGTCACTTGGTACAATCACAGACGCAACAAACTACCAAAATGTTATAGTAAATTAACTGAACAAACTGAAATAGCAATATATCAAAAGGCCGTAACTTGCGTTGCGGAGCGTATTTAGCAATCCAAGTAGGCCGGTATGGCAACCATTGACACTCTGTCCCCCCTCTTAATGTGAAGTTAGTTATTTCCTGCGTAATATTGGGTCTCTTTAACCATGGTAATATTGCCTATTGAAGGTGACGAGTATAAAGTAGCGGTGTTACGCTCCATTGCTGTAACACCAATGGATTCGTCAGCGACTAGAAATTTTTATTGCTATGGCACATTAATCAGTCGGCAGTTGTCATTGATCTGTAAATCTAACGCTGATTTAATTTTACTTTGGTAATGGCATGATCAATAGCCAAGTTATCAGGAGTATGCTCGCAACCCAGATTAGGATGTATTGCTCCAATGCTTCGATCAGATCAATATTTGTTAAACTTTTATATCATCTACCAATAATTGCGGCACGTGAAATGTCTGCTAGCTGCCAAATTATAACGCGACAGCTTTTACGATGTCATGAGATGCATTTGTACTCTCGCATGGTGTGTCTATAACTACATATTTTGACAGATTATGCCAAGTAGCCTACAACAACAATTTTATTCAAGCATTTGAAAATGTGATATTTTTCGTACCAGGCGTGAATTCACAATAGTAAATCACATTTCGCTTAGGGTGTGGTATGCCAGTCTGCAAGGTCCCGTAAAATAAGGCCTATACTTGGATATACATTGAATACCCCTATTATTGTTGCTGCGGCCCGCGGCGCCATCAAAAACTAGAAATTGGCCCGCGACCACATTTGAGTTTGAGACCTCTGGTTTAAGTGAACATGCCTCAGTCATTTTGTGCAAATGTTTCATCGTCGACGATCTCGCTTCGAGCGCACAAGCGAAGTCGCATGTTGGACGACACGTTATCTCCTAATTGCGAGTATAGTTGGACTTAATTCTGTAAATTACGCGTATTTATGATTTCCAGGAGGGGTTCCAATACTAAATGCAAGAAATGTGACAATAAATCATGCGAAGTGCTAAGGAAAATTTCAAGTCAAATAAATCTGCTACGCAATATTCCACTTCATGGCCATTGGTCAGACACGAAGATCTGCGATTAATGTGGCTGGCCCCAAGTTACGTCAATGCGTCGAAACTGATGTTTTAGTCATCATCAAATTTCACGGTTAGGCTAATCAAATTTCGGTTGGCCTCGCAATTTTACCTAATGTTATATCTAATTTCGAGAATTACCTCGCAGGCCACACAAAACCTTCTAGGGCGCCACATTTGGCTTGTGGGGCACGGTTTGGCCGCCCCTAATCTGTATACTAATATACTACACTGTTACTAATAACTGTGATTGATGGCACATAAAAATCCTATTATAGTTATTAGTAGTAATTTAAAGATACCTTTCTTGATAAAGAAGTCGGGGTCGAAGTCAAGGTCATTTTCACAAACTCCGACTCCGACTCCAGTCAGTATTTTTTCCACGACTCCGAGTCCAGCCACCACAGTTTTCACGACTACGATTCCGACTCCGACTCCATCAAGCAAAAATTAGCCAAACTCCGACTCCATAGCCCTGGTAATAACACTAATCATTGAACCATATTACCCAATAAATATCAAGAGGTAATATTTGCTGATTGTTACCATATAAGTTTTCAATTATAATAATGGGGTGAACATCGGATGCAGATAATCCACATTTTGCCCACAACTAGTAGAAGGCTATAGTATAGCGGCTAGTCGATACTTCAACGGCCCCCCTTATTAACGCAGCTTCTGAGTACTAATATTTCTCGTTCAATTCGCAGTATCATTACTTGTAGTTCTAATTTGCTTCAGTTCTTTTGTCTGGAGAACGTACCTGTTTAAATTGAATAGCAAGTGTAGCATCGCCATTGATTTTCCAAAAATAAAATTACAGTCTAGGGCAGTGGTTCTCAACCTTTTTCACCTCGCGGACCGGTAAAATTTCCAAAAATGTCTGGCGGACCGGTGAAATTTCAAAATTGAAATGAAGCCAAAATGTAAAGTATGCAACCGTTTTTAGCAATTATATGGTGCTAGAGTGCGACATTTAGAGGGTTTTGATAGCAATTAATTACCTTCATGATGGCATCCATGTGATTTCATGGTAGTGAGTCTGCTGAGTCGAGGTAAAATTGCCTTGTCCAGATATATGTGCTACCGCCGAGAGTCGTTTACAGTCTTTCGCGCCGAAGGCCGTGGGTTTAACCGACCACGCCAACACGAATAATAATCTTCTCTTTGACAATATCGAGAGAAGAAGCGTTTCGGAGTATAACCAAGCTCCTTGTCGTGCTACCTTGCTTATTGCACACTGCCATCAAACGTAGGCTACTCTGGCAACTACGAATACAATGTGTGCCGCAAGACAACACCTTACAGCAGCTGTACCGGCCATGCGCAAACCCGGGCAGAAAAATTGCTTCGTCAGCTCACCCCAAAAATGCTGGTGTTGGGCCCACTCGGGGCGATAAGCCAAACTTCCGGGGGCTTCGCCCCTAGACCCTACAGTTGGGTGGATGTTTTCACCTGTACTTGTGAGTACATTCATTCTACTTAGTATAAGCAGAAAGTTTATGCAGCTTAATCGAGCCAACAGCGAAAATTTCCGATCATTCATGACCGAATCGGTATTCTCGCTGCTGAATTTTTGGCACAACCTTCGGAGTCCCATGTTAGCCTGAACTTGTGTTGGTACGTCGCGGCGCGGTAATGACTGACGCCGAAATGCCTATTTATATAAATCATGCGTATTTCTCGGAAAAGGGCACCTATAAGCATGGCATTTAGTGACACTAAATCGCGCAAAGTGCGAAAAGAAGTTGAAAAATGTTGAAAAAAGTTTCAAAAAAATTAAACTATGATTTATGTTCATTTGCAAAACAGTTTTGGGCCCTTTTCAAGCTCGGTCCCTCTTCAATTGGGCGGTTTGGGAGCCCCAGTTACGGTCCTGCCCGAAATGAATGAATCGAAAACGAATGATCGCGCAAACTGCGCTGTTTAGCGATGAGTCAGCTCGTATATGTTCTGTACTTGTTGTCTTCAACATTGCATCTTGAAATTAAGGTATAAAATTGTAATATACCTCGCGGACCGGCAGGAATGTCAACGCGGACCGGCACCGGTCCGCGAACCGGCGGTTGAGAACCACTGGTCTAGGGCATTTTTACGTTTGTCCATATTTTTATCATCGTATAGGAATCGCGTAAAGTGTTAACATCGTATCCATACAACTTCTCCATATTGCTCTTCGACTAAACCAGTGGTTCCTAACCTTTTTATCCTCAACGTCCCCTTTCAAAAAATGCCTGGGTCTGGTGCCTCCTTGTTTTAAGAACTGTAGTAAAAACAATGGGTAAGTGCTTGAAGTCCGGTTTTGGGTTGGGACTTCACTAATAGACCACTCGACTAATTACCGGTATAACTGTATGTGCTGTTTTCGGGATCGAATCCAGGTTGTTATAACATCTATCGGGTGAGGCCTACGTGCTTATAGCATTTGGTTCGAGATCTACGTACACATCCCGAATTCTCCTCTGCGATTGGCAATACGGGGAAGTTAATAGTATCGGGTTTTGTTTTATTGCTTTGTGTGACTACTTAATCAACTCAGAATGTGGTAGAGATTTGCTCACATTGAATTTAGTACTGCACCAAGCTCTTAACTTTAACATGAATGGGGTAACAACAGTAAGCATAGTATCATCCTTTATGATACGATAAAGAATTATTCCGACGATTTAATTTTGTAGCTCTCAAATACAAGCATATTTAGTTCTTCAGTATGGCCAAAAAACTTTAAAACATCTTTAATGTACAAAAGGCATCACTCTCAAAAGTTGTACAGCACAGTGCCTTTTCGATTTCGACACGCAGTGCGCTGCAGAATACAATACCTGGTTCAAAACATTTTGAGGAAAGTAACCCGAGGTATCAGTATACCATCAGAGTCATTTCAAAACACCACAAAACCGCGATATAATAAAAAATACAGGAAGGTTTCGAAACGATTTGGAGCAGCTAACGTGACATTGAATGTGTTTTAAATGGAAATTGTCAATCCAAAAGTACGCCAAATTCATTTTACATGAATTAAAATGAACCACTGCATTCACGGAAACATCGTCGGTTGATATTTAGCGATGAGCGAAACGAAAATATTGTGATTTGACAGATTTTGTCGAATGTGAGTTTGTTATGAGAACTCAGGGATATATAGAACCATTGTTCTAGTATATTATCATATGTACTTACTACATCACCTAATGCGAGGCCATTTTTCTTCAGCGCCCCCATACCGCCTCTAAGCCTAACGCCCCCCATTTCGTCCCGTGAGCGTTTCCGGCCACTTCAAAATCCAAATCGCCATCGCGGGGGGGGGGGGGTGCTGAAGGCAAGGTCAGGAACAACTACATGGACTAAACTAAAGGCCGTACTATGGGCGAGGGAGCATGCCATGACATTTTCTAAAACGGGATGTTCAAGTAAACAAAAGATGAGTATCTTATTTCCATAACAAAGCTGTCATTTGCAACTCATGATGCGGTCGAATGCTCATGTTGTCGGAAATTCATACCTTCTGGGATGCATCAATGTGCGTTGTGCAGCAAACTCTCTGCACCTTCTGCATAGATCAATTTGAAGCTTTTTACAGTCCATGCGAACGAATTATGACCGTTTTCAAAACTACTTACTTGAGTAGATTTAAAGCCAGCAAATTCTACTTATACTCCAAGTAGTCTTAGGTCGCTTTGAAAATTTCTACTTGTACTTGAGTCTATTTTTGCGTCGATACTTCCACTTCTACTTGAGTAGCTTACTTGACTACTTTGATCACCTCTGTTGATAAACCAATAAATGTCTGTCTGTCTGTCTAGCGCCCCGGAATGAACAAGGTGGGACAAAAAGCGGATTTGCCCAAAATTTCGGCTTCCTAGTTTGGTTGTCATCTGCACTGCGAATCTGAGGTGTCACGTCCTTGTCAAAAACAATTCGCTTCTACCAAAGTGTTTATCTCGAATACATGCAAGCTTACACGGTCTATACATGGGTGGGAAATAGGCGCATTCACAAGATTTCAGATGTTGCATAGGGTGCAAATTGGGACATATAAACTTTCTGATAACGCATTACTTTTTAACACCATTCCGATGAATGAAAACGATTTAATTACACCACACCTAATGAAGATCTATTCGCGCCTTCTTTGGGCGGTACACGTAGTCGTAAGTAGAACCCTCGCCTGACTTGCGATACATCTCCATGATAATGCTGGTCAACACTATTTTTGTTGACTTTGATCAGACAATTGTTTTTGACTAATTTTTGGGCGCTGAATTAAAAAATTACTTCTGCTTTTCTCTATCACGTCATTTTTTTTGGTTAGGTACCCACCACATTGTCTCATAATGCACATAATAGCACTATTTTTAATATTTTTTGCTTATCGTATAAAACGTTTCAAAAATCACAAGCAGTCGAAAGTAAATCAATAGACTTCAAATAAACATTTGCACTGCTTTATTCGGTTGATTTAAACTGATATTGCTTCTACATGACAAATAAAATGCGAGTTTCGGGGTCCAATTTTACGCCAATAACCTATTATTCTGTAGGTTGTCTAGTTTGATACTTGAGCAACAGTAAGCTAACATATGTAAGCTCCAATCTACTCTGGCATCATACCCCCATCATCTTCAGATGTTGGGGGACATTTTCTCCTTGTCCATCTCTGACTATGTCAAGGTTTTTAGGGAAATTATTAAGATATTTTAGCTTTTTTGAATGTCTGCTGTTCGACATAAAGATATTGCAGTGACACCTGTGTATTAGGGTTGCATTGCATCCGTATTGTCTAACCACTAGAAAACACAATATTTCAAAGCTGAAACACATGATTCAATCGTTCTCGTGATATTGCAACAATTCAATGTTTCTGTATTCCTCTTAATTGTTTCTGCATTATTCATGTAGACTAAATGAGTGTGCAATTATTACTGCACCCAAGACTTTGCCATTTTGAAGAATAGCAAAGTTTAGGATCCTTTTTGAGCTACCTATGGCATTTGCCATTCACTTGACTTGAAAATCGGGATTCACAACTCCTCCGGTTATCCATGGTAACGGTATCATGCCAATACCAGTATCACGGCAATACTCAGAGCTACCGAAAGTAGGCCTACGAAGGAAAGGCTGTTTCTCCTGATCGAAAGTGAGATACCTTTTCTTCCTTGTCAAGTAATCTTTTCTCACTTCATAAGGATGTTCAAAGCCCCGAAGATGTCTATTCAAAGTCCCAAAGCTTATGTCGGATCAATAACTCGGGTTGATGGACTACTTTACTTTCTGAATCAACTTTGACTTTAAATTTTTTATCATGTGGGCTGTTATCCCTAAGATCTTCATCTTGATACAAATCATCGAGCGTATAGGAGTTTCAGGTTGGTTGGTTGGTAGGTTTTTTTTATTGGTGCCCGGCTGTGACCTTGTGCACCAGGCTGAAAGTTTGATTAGGACAAGACAGGAGTTTCAGGTGACACTGAATAAGCTGAAAGTGGCATTGGACATATAGCTGATAGTAAATGTCATTTTTCTTTTTCTTTCCATACCCTGCAGTTTGAATCAAATATGTGTGTGAAATATCCTCGGATAATAGCACCCTCTAACCAAAAATGGGGGAAAACATCGGGCTAGATCGATACCATTACCTTTTCCCAACATAATTCAGTCGAGCACTTGACTATATAACTTATTATAAGTTAAAAGTGTGGATTTTTAGATGATATGGAAAAGTAATATGGCTAAATTCGTGAAAATTTGCAGATTTTGGGCATATGTCATAGAGCAAAAAGTTGACGTGATAGAAGAAAACCAGTGGGATTTTTGGAATCAGCACCCCAAAATTAGCCTTAATCAAGTGCCAAATCAAAGTCAACAAATTTTTCGTTCAAAATTGTTGCACAGTGTAATTGATTTATTTGACGTGTTTTCGTCCATTGTATTAAACGTGAAAACTAATATCGGAAAGTGCCCGTTACTTGATTTGCGCCCAACGCCTTGCCGTGAATCGTCGCAATTCGCGATTTCGAGATTTTGAAGGATGTACGTTCTGTGTTGTAAACAATTTGTACAGAAATAATAATGCATTTTTTAGTGCGAGGGTTATTTAGATTGCCAGCCAATCGTTATACATTATACAAATGAATATACTTGGCGACGAGGCACGCCTTTAGGCCTAAAAATTTGGATGTAATTCAAATGCGGCTAGGATTGCATTTAAAACAAATGGTTGTTTAAAACAATTTGTTTAAAACAAACAAAGGCCTTTAAAAAAAAACAAGATTGTGTTTTTTCAAGTTGTATAGTTATGCCATAATTATGTAAATACTTTCCAAAAAACAGGTTGTATGTCCATAAGGACGATTACCACCTGGTATGGCATACGTATACGACGTGGGATGGTTGGAACCCTCAAAATAGTCGGTTCAGCAGCTATGGTACCTACATATTTCGTCAAAAGAGCTATATTTACCTCATATTATCAATTGTCAATGTCAATCCACTATGACTATGAAGTGACTGCGGAATTACTACGCGCTGAAAACCATCAATATTGAGCATGACTATGTCTTCGTGCAGAGAAAGCGAATGTTTGCGAGTCGAAAACCAAGAAAAATCATCAATGTGCGTCTTTGGATTCCAATTACCGTGACTGACAGATAATTTTACTAGTTTCATGGTTTTGTCCTTCAGCGTCGTGTCGCGAATTTCATTGCGAGTTAACGGTAAGCCATCGAATGCCATATCAATAGCGTGAACGATCTCCGCGTTTTCACGAATTTCCAGTCCGTCAAACTCAGGGTCTGGACCCTTTGGTAAGCGAGATGAACCGTCGGCGTTTCCGTGCTGATTAGTCGGTTTATAGCGAATATCGTATAAGTAAGCCATGAGCGTTAGTGCCCATCGCTGTAAACGTTGCGCTGTAATTACTAATCCTATAGAAAGAAAGAGTTGTACGACACTGAAACGTAAATGCACGAACATAGCAGTCCTCCCCTATAAGTTGAGAGGGTTGCCCACATTTACGTAGGTCTGTAGAAATCGGTTGGCTTTCTGTTCCTAAGAGGATAACGTCTACCCGACGTACGGGCAGGACTAGCTGCAGGACCTTGTGCCCTGCTCCTAACCAATGATTCCTCAGCTTCTGACTGTTGAGGCTGAGCAACTTCCTGTGTGGCTGTATTATTGCCAGCTGAAATCAAGCGTGGTTGGAGTTGGTTCTTGTGCCTCCTCCAATACCCATGATCTGTTTTTATAATGTACACAACACGTCCCAGTATTTCCGTCACCACGCCAGCAACCCAATTTGGTCCGCTTCGGTAACTGCGAGCGTAAACCGAGGAACCAATCTCGAAATGAGTGCCTGATTGTCTAGGCGTAACGGGTTTCGATTTATCGAAGGGCGAGCACAAACTTAACAAATTGCGCGGCTGTCGACCATGCAAAATCTCGGCAGGCGTTTTCCAGTCTATGCCCGGGTGCGGTGCACATCGGTACGTAGCGAGAAGTGTTTGGAGCGCGAAGTTGAGATCTTTTCCCCGTCGCAATTTTTTATTAATCCAGCTTTTAAAGTCTGGACGAAACGCCCCGCTTCCCCGTTCGAGGCAGGGTGAAAAGACGGTGATACGATATGGCTGATTGCCAAATGAGAACAAAAGGTATCGAATTCATTTGATGTGAATTGCGGCCCGCCATCCGTGACAATTGTTACGGGCAAGCCTTCAATAGAGAAGACTTCCCGCAAAGCGTTGACTACACACAAGGTTGTGGTAGATCCGACATTCATTACTTTAACGAAACGATATTTCGAATGCGCATCGACGATGACAAGAAACATTTTATTGTTTATTGGACCTGCGAAATCCAAGGGGATTCGTTCAAAGCTTTCAGAAGTTTTGGGCCATTCGCGATACTGACGATCAGGCGCTTTCATTACCAAGCGTCGCAACTCTTAACGAGATTTTCAATGTCGCGATTAATGGAAGGCCATGCGATGTAACGTCGAGCCCTCTGCTTCATTTTCGCGATACCCCAATGTCCTTCGTGCAACAGTGATAAGACTCGTGAGCGAAGTGACTGCGGAATTACTACGCGCTGAAAACCACATCAATATTGAGCATGACTAATGACTATGTCTTCGTGCAGAGAAAGCGAATGTTTGCGAGTCGAAAACCAAGAAATATCATCACTGTGCGTCTTTGGATTCCAATTACCATGAGTGACAGATAATTTTACTAGTTTCATGGTTTTGTCCTTCAGCGTCGCGTCGCGAATTTCATTGCGAGTTAACGCGAAGCCATCGAATGCCATATCAATAGCGTGAACGATCTCCGCGTTTTCACGAATTTCCAGTTCGTCAAACTCGGGGTCTGGTCCCTTTGGTAAGCGAGATGAACCGTCGGCGTTTCCGTGCTGATTAGTCGGTTTATAGCGAATATCGTATTGGTAAGCCATGAGCGTTAGTGCCCATCGCTGTAAACGTTGCGCTGTAATCACAGGAATTTTCTTGTCCGGCGAGAAAATAGCTAAAAGCGGTTTGTGGTCCGTTACGAACGTAAATTTTCTACCATACAAGAATTGACGAAATTTAGTGACTCCGTAAATGATTGACAGAGCTTCCTTCTCTATTTGAGAGTGAGATTTTTGCGAATCGGAAACCGTTTTCGATGCGTGCGCGATCGGTCTCTCTTCGCCATTGTGCTCGATTGAGAGGACAGTACCGATTCCGAATTGAGAAGCATCCGTTGACAAAATGAGCTGCTTGTTTACATCATCATCTCTTGCTGCTTCTCAAGAATTTTCAAAATACCCGATTCCATGATATATATTCGTCGCAGAAAAACTTTGAATCCGACTTCTGACACCAATTGTTATGTTCTTGATCTTGTTTGAACAACTCAATGCGACGAGGTTGCAATAAGAAATCAGTATCTTATCAGCAGTATAACTTTACTACAGGCGACACGATCCAGAGTGCAGTTAAATGGAAAACCACGAGACAACAGAACACAGGGTATAAATACAAGCACGACACACGAGGAAATAATGATTGGCTGTGATTACTAATCCTATAGAAAGAAAGAGTTGTACGACACTGAAACGTAAATGCACGAACATAACAATTGTTCTCTTACAAATAAATTGACCGCACACGAAGTGATCGGAGCTTACAGCTTACGTTGTCGTAACTCAAGTAGTAAAGATAGTAGTAGTAGTAATAGATTAGCAAAATGTATATTTCTGTTCTCTGTTCTTACCAAACCTCTTGTTTTATTGAAATTGAAGTCAAATATAGTTTATATGGACCTCAACCACTGGCGCAGGCTCGAATGGTATCATATCCATTTGTAAATGGATAATGTATTGCATCTTATATATTCGTTTCTCTATTCTCTATTTTGGCTGGTAACTATAAACTGAGGCTATGCAATTACGTAGTTTAACCTTTAAGTATATGTGAGCGCACTGTAAAAAAAACCTCGATTTACCGCGAAATGTTTGGAAGCACGGTAGCCAGAGATTTCGTGGTAATGTGACATTACCGTTAGTCAATGTAAATTTAACTTACACTCGTCCGGTAATCTCACTTTACATGCCAGACTGTAATGTTACAGTCACCTCCGGTATACCCAATCTACATGTTCTCCTGTATATTTGCCACTGAGACTGTAATTTTACCGCCTACCTACATACATTCTGTCTGTGTAAATCAGGATTACATACCAGCTTGTAAATTCACGTACATCCCATACCTATCGCAAAGCAACCCTATGCTAAAATATCGCAAAAGCTACTTCACACCCCCAAAACTACACTGGAACAAACTGTATATTCATTCACGATTCACGATGAGAAGGTTATCGATGTAAAAGTATCGCTGCTGGAGGTCTAATTCTTCGTTAGGAGACATGCAGTAACACGAGTGGTCTCCCACCATCGGCCAAACTTCCAATTGTTTCTTTTTCTCGTCCTCATTTCTTCTGTGTAACTAGTATCTTGCAGATCCACTAAAAAGAATTCATGCGTAAGTCGCTATATTGGCAAAAGTTCCTAACCTAGACATGATATTATAAAGACTAACTAAGACAAATAGGCTAACAAAAATATAGCAATTGTTCAAGTACCGGTACTGGTACATTGTGTGATGACGGCTCCGCCTTTTACATGATATAGCAGAGATTCCTGACTTACTTTATCTAATGCAGCGGTTTTCAACCTTTTTGGACATGCGCCTCCCTTGGCAATGGCCAAAAAAATTGCGCCCCTGCACTTTTCGTTATGTCAAAAAGATCACATCATCTAATATAGAGATAGGCTATATGTTAATCTGTTTATATTCATTCCCGGTGAACTCCGGACTTTTATACTTTTAACAAAGGCCTATTGTACGCATGAAGTATGGCAACTAATAGTAGCAGTATCACATATTACTGTCAAATATTCATCCTTTATCAGCCCATGTGATCAGATTCACTGGTAGGGTTCATGAAGGGAGTGCTTTCGAAAATATAGGGCAAGTTATAAATGATAATGCATCTTCGTGTGGGCCAATTGTTACTAGTCATGCACTTTGTTGCATGCTGTTATTTTTTGACCCCCGATCAGGATTGTCCATCGTATCGGTAGTGGAAATATATTGAAATCGCCCGAATGTACCATAGAAAAATTTCTTTCGTGAGGAGCACAGGATTCTGATTCCTGCTCAGATTGAGAAAGGCGCTACTGTATTAGAATCGAAAAATTAAGTTATGTTGAATAGCGTGAAGCGCGAAAAAAATTTCAAGATTAATTGAAATCTCTAAAAAATTGGGAGTGAATTAGTAATTTTAATTTGCATGTCGACGGATGCTAACGCATACTAATTGAATTAGGTGTCAACGGCCGCACAAATTCCCTTCTACGGCAGCGGGTTGCCCATCCCTAATCTAATAGTATACATATGGTATGTCTTACGCCAAGTTTGAATCTGTATTTAAGTCTTTACCATTCTGACAAATTTCCCCAAACTTGTTTGAAAATAGCAAAAAAAAACATTGAACAGGACATCAATTTATTTCAAGGTAAGTTGCACTGAGACCAATCCTAATGCTGGTAGTGACTACAGAGAACGAGGCGTCGTTCTGTACTGCCATGCTCAATTTGATCAGTTTTGGAATTGAATTAAATTGATATAGGGTAGCTTAATTGAGGGCGAAACCAAGCAACCTATATTGCATTCAAGTCTGTCTTACGCAGTGCAGTTCGCCAGCTATTAACAACAGCTACGGTACCCAGCGCACCGGGCTTGAGGCTACTGCCAAAGCTATGAAGTAATGAATGACTTAAACGTGGGAATTCCTCTGTCTAAATCTTCAAAGAATATCACAAATTTGGTCAAATGAAGTTGAGCGCGACTGCTGGAGTTTGAATTTGGCGAGCTTTCTTGAATACGAAATAAGTTTCATCTTCTACAATCGTCTTCTGAAAATGGTTGCGAAACACGTTTAGTCAGAATTCATACAGACTTAGTCAATTTCTCGCGTTCCCCAAGTAGGTTGAGAACCACTGATATTATGTATTGAAGCAAAAGATTCCTCATTTGAGGCGGCATGCGTGCCAAACAAATCCTGCAGTGGATGAAAACATCTCTATGCTATGGCCCGAAAATGACACGAACATGCCAAAAGTTTCAACTCCTGTGCGGCGGAATATGCGGTGTCACAGGTCACTATATAAGTCGACTAATATCTCAAAATAGAACAGAGAATACGGCAAATGAAATCAAAGTCATCCCGCTGGTGTGCACATTCGTAGATATTCCCGGTAACGAATACTATGTAGTACAGTACCTTTTACGACGCGTATCCCGTTCAGCGTTCCTAGGAATCTTCAACGATCGCGTCCACTTTCTTCAAGCGCAACAAGCTTCGCTCCACCCTTTGCTGAAATCTCAATAATGGCCAGACGACGACAGGACACTCGAACGATTTCGAAATAAGTGGTATTCATCCGCTGACATGCCACCAATAATATTTACTGGCCACCGCGTTAGAATGTTTGATTTAGGTCGTTTTTTCATACGGAAACATTTATCATTACATATAGTTCCTTTCTTTTTCATGAATTGATATTTATTCCATGTGTTGTTCACTACTTACCGTACTTACTTAACCAGACGCTGCTTGTGATGTCACAGTGGTGCGTTGGTTGTTTACTACGAATCTCAGAAAAAGCAGTAACGCGTAACGGTAACCTAATGTTACGTATTACAGCAGTGGTTCCCAACATGGGCGATTTGGCCGGCCAGGGGGGCGAAAATGACGAAGGGGGCGACAGGGGGGCGAAAATGGTCAAAGGGGGCGACGGGGGGCGAAAATAGCGAAGGGGGCGATAGGGGGCGATGACGAGTCAAAACGGCTGACCTTTTTTTTTTTTTTTTTTAGTCAACCCACGGAAATTTAGTTACAAAAAGTGTGTCAAATTAGACATCGAGCCGAAAATTTGACCATTTTTTTGTTTTAGTCAACCCGCCGGTGATTACAGTTTGTATGCCCAATTTTCGGTACACAAAATTTGGGGGGCGATGACCGGTGTTGACCTTGAAAAGGGGGCGATGGGTCCAAAAAGGTTGGGATCCACTGTATTACAGGTTGCCTCGCATTGTTCGCCATTAACAAATGGTCAACTGAGCATGCGGTGCTGATATTTCTAGTTTCCCAAACAATATTATACATCCTAAACTGATATTCTAACTCATCAGTAGGGCGGGTTTTTTTTACCTAAAAAAAAGAAAATTTTGACCTAAAAAATCCAAATTTTGACTTTTTTTGACCTAAAAAAACTGAATTTTGACCAAATTTTGACCTAACGTATGCAAATTAGGTGTTTTCCCACATAATGTTAAAATTGTACCAATTATCTTCATTTCTGGTTGGAACTGACTGTCCTAACGAAGTAGTTTGGGCTGAAAAAACGTTTTGACTTAGAAAAAGGCAACTTTTTACACAAAAAAACAATATTTTAACGAAATCTGGCCCTACGAAGAATTCCAGTGGTTGGTCACAATATGTATTATGGTAGAAATAATTGAAAAATTTTGTAGTACAACGAGGATACTTTCCTACATTCTTGTGTAGAAAGTGCATGTCCTTACTAAGAAGATTGCCAATGACGTTCAACAGCTGCAGTTGTTGGCTGATAGCACTCAAGTTCGGCGTACACTGCTGGTGACACGCTTTGTATCTCATTCTGACGATGTTGTCAACATCACAATTTTTCATCATGCACTTCTTCATATAGGAATGATGCAATGCGCTAGAAGTCTTTCTTCAGTTAGGATATTGCGGTACGTTGACCATAACACCATGTTTACCTACTTGTACTTGTTTCATTTGACCGTATATGATTCACAATGAGCAGGCAATTAGCCGTTTACAACAGTAGGCCTATCAAATAGGCTACAAGCTGTAAAATATCAAACGATAAGTTCACCGACAGTGCAAAATCTACGTTGCAAACGAAATGCAGACGTCAAAAATTTTGTGAATTTATGGAAAATTTTGACAAATTTTGACCTAACGCTACAATTTTGACAAAATTTTGACAAATTTTGACATGTCAAAAAAAACCGTCCTACTCATCAGTCATATCCGTGACAACGAATGTAACCAGCGAGACCGGCCGTATAGCCAAGCCATAGCCTTATAATATAATATAGTGGCCATGGTGTACCACACTAGCTACGATTGTCAGTTGTTTCTTTTACCCTACTATGTACTATACTGAAATTGGTACTAGGGCCAACAATTTCCGTAAGACAGACCCCAGTCTCGCGAACGAGGTTGAATCAGGTCGAAATCACCATGCACAAGAATGATATCAGTAACATTCAATTCAACGTATACATTGGCTGCAGAGATTTTCAAGCAAATCAAATTTGCCAATAGCCTGGTAAACTTCAGTAACAAGTAACTGTCAGTAATTTTGCGAAGAAATTCTGGTAACTTGAATTTACAGTTAAATTGAGGTAATATTACATATCAAAATGTAAAATTACAAGCTACGCTAAGCTATTGGCTGCGACCGGTAATTCGTTGCAAAATTGACAGAGATTTCCCAGTAAATCTACCAGATTTTTTACAGTGCGATACAGCGCCTTCTTGCATGCATATTTAACTCTATATTCGGTCATTGTTTCACAATCAATGACCACTCAAACTGTATTTCAGACAGCTAGCAAATTGCAATGATGTAATCATGCCTCATACATACTTCGAAAAGGCAACTTGACTTGAAATGTGACTTAACTCGTGACTTGACTTGAATTGACTCGACTTGATTCGAGTCACCTCCAAAAATCGAGTGACTTGACTTGACTCGAGTCATCTTCGAAAATCGATTGACTTGACTTGACTCGAGTCAAAATGTGCAATGATTCGAAATGACTCGTGACTCGAAGGTAGTGACTTGATCCCAACACTGGCTAAATATCAATGCTGCAATACTCAGATGCCGAATGCATTGCTCGGTTTGGCCTAAACCGCTAAGGCTTAAGATTACAGTACCTTGCAAGTCCTCATCGCAATTGCTGGCAAAGCGAACGAAGATATTGATTTTATGGGTTTTATATATCCGTTGATTTACCCAGATGATACATTTGGAGACGCATAAAAAGTCAGCATGTACTTCAGCATTGTGACATAATGTAGCCAGAATAGTCGCTAGGTACTCTGGACAGTGCATTAATATAGTACTTCACTGAGATGTGGGGTTGGAACTAACAATAGGTTCACGTTCACGTTCACGCAGAACCATTTAAAATGGTTCGCGTTCAGGCGAACCTAAACCTTTCAGAGGTCTACACCATCCCTAATATGCACAATATAGGCCTATGCATTGCGCACTGCACATATACAGCGCAAGGAACATTTTGAGCGCAGGTCAATCAGTTGTTGACATGAATTAGGCAATTGCCCACTACTATAATGAAGTGATGACAAATCATTCCTTCACGTCATCATAATCAACGTGATCCCCGTTCGAATAACAGTCCATGCGCAACAGCCGAAGGAGCTTCCTAGCAGACTGCTTGCACGTGACGAATTTTCCACTGGCTTCTAATTGGCGAAATGAATGAGAAGTGTTGTGCCTGTTTGTTGTCGACAGTATTGTTTTCGTCATGTTCGTGCCATGCAAGGCACCCGGCGCGTAGCTCAGTACACGCACGTTAGGATTTTCCATAGCGAGAACCTGTAATCCAGCGTGCAATATATCGGGTTACATCGACTGAAATATGATCCCAATTCATTCAAATGCATGTACACTGGGAATAGCGGGAAATTTTCAGAACTACCTAATCAGAAATCGCTGTTTAGCGTTGTATTATTTCCTCACTCGTTTCCAATGTCAGTGAGCAGCTAAGAGAAATATATTTGTCTCGTGTGTATTGCCATGATGACCATTTCGTTGAAGAATTGATCTTCAGCTCTTTACAAGTAAATTGTAGGAAATCAAAAGAGCAAATGAGTACACACTATAAAATATACCTATCGCTGCCATGTCGAATCACAACACAATAATTACACAGAGGACTCCCTGAAATTTTGAACTCGAATCATGTTTTAAATAAGTAACTTAGTTTCTCTGAACAACTGTGGCGGTGACTGACAAAGAAAAATTCAATAACGTAAATAGCCAGTAATATTCACTCTGAGGTAGTCAGTAACGAAGTACTTTTACTTGTTCGAAGTACTCACGTGGTTATTTTTCTATGATATTTAAACTTATACTTATACTGGTTTTGTTGATAAAAGTCTTACTTTCTACACTTGGGATTTTTTTTAAATGAAAAGTACTTGTAGGGCTAGTTTGCATCAGCTTTATCAGTAAAATTGTCACACCCACTTGACAGAATAGACCAGTTGTTCCCTACCTTTTTCTCTGCATTACTCACTTCAAATTTATTCCGAAATCTCATTCCCTACAACCTCTAAAACCTCTATCCAACGCTAAAATGGGCTCCTTTCAATATAATTTGGTGAGACTTTGCTTGTTTAGCATAGACTGAATATTAGCCCCACAATTGCTAGTGACGATCTGTGTAAAGAAAAAGTCAATGACTATGACAGTTGCACAAAACTTATTTCGAGTAAACTATGGTCGTATAGTCATTCCGTTTATCAATCTTTAATGCATATGCCGGGTGTCAGGGCTATCTGCTTATTTGAGTGAACCCAATATCTCAGGGTTTACCAGTAATCCACAATATCGTGCGAACGATTTATTGTACGTCATTGCACGCGATATAATTGTCGAGTGTAGTTAACTGGTAACCAATGTTGCGCCTCCCTAAATATGTATCTAATGGATATGTAATTTTTTCCAAGTGCGTCAGTTCCGCACCGTAAACCCCTGAATTTCCCAAGAGATGGGACAGTTCCTCCTGTTGGGAACCACTGGAATAGACCCTATATGACTAAATATCGACTCACTTAGTAGTTGTGTTATTAGTCATTCGCGTTATTCGAGAAGTTGCATCCTGTAATTTGAAAAGTTAACTTCTAAAAGTATGCTATAACCACTTGACAAAATCTACTTTTTGAAACTACTAAGTTGAGTACTTTTCGGGACTTCATTTACAAATTACTTTGAGGTTGATTTAACATGTCTTGGTTGTCGTTACTTCTACTTGCCCCGGGTAGGACATTACGTCGGTACTTCTTTGTCTTCTTTAGTACAATCGATGAATATTTTGATTACCTCCTTGTGCTATATATCATGAATTTCATTATGGCGAATTGTCGCTTGTTACAGTTCTGCGCTTACCACCCAGTCAACAAAAGTGTGTATATTCAATGCCGAACCAGGCGAAGACAGTGCAGGAGAGAAGTGAACGCAACCGTTTTGACATTACAGTGAGGCGGCACCTCTGATGTACAAAAACTGATCGCTCTCGAATTCAAAAGATCGATTGTTCTCCTTTCCATCGGTCGGCCGGGCAGATTGGTGTCAGCGTTATTAACCAATCAAATTGCGCATGATTATCACGCGGCTTTACCGTGACGTCTCTTCTGCCAAGCTTTGCCAGGTTCGTGAGCACCTGAGCGTGGAGTCATTGTGATGTCATATGTCATCGGATGTTGTTTACCGTTGCACACTTGAAGTTTGAATTATCGTCCGTACCGTCGAATTGTATTTCCGAGATTATAGCGATGGAAGGGAATATGAATGAAGTTTTTCGTTGAGATAAGTTGAGCAGGAGATAGTTCAGGTTATTATTGAAATTTCCTACATGCTTGTTTAGATGTGTATTGGTAGCCAAATGGTGTTTCGACTAGCAGATCAGTCATATTACACTGTAATTGCTTGCTTGCGTTAGGCTTATAAAATAGGACTTGATATAAATGCTGACTTTGACTTTTCCGTGGCCTGAAATGTCAGGTTGGTGGTATTGAACAGCGTGATACTTGTAAAGTGCTCTGAACGTAAAACGTACTACCGGTCCTTTGATATTTTATTGCTAAACCGCGGAAGTGTGTCGCTGACCATCGCCGAATCTTGACGTGTTATAGTTATGGCTTTGACATCATTTGTTAGTGCATTCATTAATGTAGGCTATGTATATTAACGAAACATGGGATTTGGTCAAACAATCTATTGTCTGTGTCTGCAATATCTGTGACGGAATTTACAATCGTTGATGTTCGTTACAACAGTTGGCATTTCAACTGTTCAGCCAAATACTATGTCTTGTGATAATTTCTGATTAACATTTGTGATACTCATGTCAGTTAACCTACGAGTTGTTTCGTTGCTATAGTAAGCCTTTATTTTACAACTGGAGACTGAAGCCATGAAGTGATTGCGATATGCCCAAATATCCGTGGGTAGACGTCTGATGGTGAATTGAAAAGAATGCAGCGTTGGCGAAGGCAACAGTTTATAAAATATCGTGCTCTAAGCATTGGTTCAACCTGCAGCGACAATGTCCATGATCACCCGTCCATCACTACTAATGATATCTGGCTGACAGTACATCGCACGAATATGAGGCCAGTGGAGTTACCGAGATATCAGAGACCAGGCTAAGCCTATACTTGGGATATATCATTCACGATTGGGTTCTGAATGATGTTAGCGTGCTACACAGTGAGCTGGATGCTGATGGTAGCTCCGCGTTGCCTTGATCCTATTCTTCCCGCCAAGGCACAGACTTGTTTGATAAACCAGATATTGTCTGTATTTTAATTCAAGAGCAGGAATAGTTGTATCAAACTGGTCCAGGAAAGAAGATCTCTCTATATCTCGACTGTGTCGTTTTATGCATTTCATATGACCGTCTGTTTGTATTTGACCGGTATTTTGAATGTATGCTCGTGCTGGATTTTAATATAACTAACACGACAATGAAAACATATTGTGAAATTGTGATGTCTTTCAACATAAGGTTAATATATCTGCCAGAAAGCAACCATGATTCAGGTAGCGATAGGGTTACGAGCGGTTGTAAGCTGCAGTGGCGAGAGGGTTAATGAACGGCAACAAAAGGGTTAATGAGTCTGCGGCTGAAGTGCGAAAATTGTTTCTTTTGAAGCATCATTTTGACATCGAATGCGCGTAATACGCCGGGCGATCGCTTCCCATTTTGTTGACTGGGCATGTGACTGCCTGAGCGATGCATTTTAGACATTAAAATAATGTTACGTACTTTGAGCATGATTTCACGGGCTGCCTTTCCCGCCGAGTAGAGGCTCATGCAAGTCAGTGGTTGCAGAGCGACAAGCGAAGTAACGTTCACAACAACTGTATCCATCTCATTTTCCCCTGCTCTCGTCCAATCGATGAACTGCCCCGTTAAGATAGGGATATGTGCCAAGTTGACGAAAAAGTAATCGGTTATTTCTTCGGGGTTACGAAAGTCACACAGTTCTTTAGACATGTCTCCCAGGGTCCCGAAATTAAGTATCAAGATTGCCGATAAGAACTTGGACGGCGTCCAGTCCTTCACGCAATTCAGAATCGTGTTAACGATATCCTGTTGAAGTACATTTCTGAATATTAGTGAGTGCATACGATGTATTTAAAATATTTCACATTCAACTTGCTTCGGATTTAGACAAATCTGATGTCATTGTTATTATCTGGACGTCGCCCACTGCGATCCTGTCTCTCCGCTCCAACTTCGCAATCCGCGCAGTCTCTTCCAAACCATCTTTATTGCGAGCAGTTATTGCTAACACAGACCCCTCTGTAAGTTCCGCAGCTAGTTCGATAGCGATACTCTTGCCCAGGCCTTGACTGGCACCAGTGATGACGGCGAATGTTGGCGCTTGAAACAAAAGCTTTGCATGCGCCATCGAACCTGCCTGTACACGAACAAAACCTCAAAGAAATACCTGCACCGCTGAACGTTTCACGAAGTCGCCTAACTCTTCAAATTTACTGAGGTTTAAATCGGGACATCGTCGATTCGATTCTTATGGTTATCGGATACGATGTCATGAATACGTTATGTGTCGCACGTGCATAGTAGAAGACGTATTTATGCGCTTTATGTTAGTGTGCCCATTCTTACATATTCAAAAGAAGGCATCTGGAAATTCTACCGATGCGGAACCAGATTTAAATTGTTATCATTATTTCCGTGCACAATTTTACCTTCTATTTAATTCGTATTGGGCACCTCATTAATATAATACTAGCGGATGTACAATAGAGAGGGACATGCACTGGAGCCTGACTGGAGATCCGGACGAATCTTTTCGTGTATGGCAGGAGCCAGATTTATATTTCTCTGATACGGCCGGAGACGGGTCGGAGCCAGATTCGTAATTTTTTCGTACGTCCAGAATCGCTATTGAGAATATTGCTGAGCAAGACTGTTGTCACTACCAACCCCACTCCAGTAGCCGCCAATACAAACCTGTGAGTTTTTATTGTCATGTATCATTTGTTCCGCTATTCAATATTTATCCTGAACCCATTCAGAATGATCTACTGCTGTTGTGGTTTATAGAAATCGGAACTAGAATAGATGATTATTATCGGAATTTTTGGGATAGAATCCCGGCCATTTCAAAAGTCAGGTGTAGTCGTCGGATCGGTGTCGAACCAGAGAATTGAAGAGACAGGATCGGCAAAGACAGCTAATATTTACTTGGTCCGAACCCAAATATTTGGCGACGGGATAGACACTTCTATTAGATAGCATGACCGCGATCCAACACAAATGCGTTGCAAGTTGTCGTCCATCCGAGGTCCGTTCCAGAAATCCTATCTATGTGTTGGAAACTTAACTAAACTCCTACCCCACATGCGATACGCATAAGCCGCATCTTACAAAAGCCTAGAGCAGTGGCCCCCAGGGGGCGATTCGGCGGTCTAGGGGGGTGAAAGAACGAAGGGACCGATAGGGCGGCGATGGCCCGGTAAAACGGCTATACTGGAGTCAACTCGAAAAAAATACCTTTTTCAGTCAACGGACGGATAATGTGAAAGAAAAACCGCATTTCGGGAGCTGAGACGGAAAGTTGACTTTTTTGTCAACTCGCCCGTGATTGCAGTTTGTAAGCCCATTTTTAGGTTCCCAATATTAGGGGGGCGATGTTCGGTGTGGAGCTTGAAAAGGTGGCTATGAGTCGAAAAAGTTTGGGAACCACTGGCCTAGAGCGAAGGTGGGCCGTGCTAAAAGTCGTCAGATTATGAATCCTAATAAAAAATATAGGTCGGATGCAAACGAACACAATATAGCACACCAGGAATATCAAATAATTGGGAATAACTCTGTAAACAATTGACGCATGAGAAGGATGCTCATGGCGGGCCAGTAATAATTTATGAGCGATATCTTCGGTAATTGAATATAACTTAGAATTGTATAATAGAAACCCACCGTTCCTTCAAGCCGTTCCAAATCTCCAAAGCAACAGCCGCTAACAAACAAAATACAGTAAAAACGCAGTTCAGGTTCTTATATTTCACGATGCTCTTGATTCACTTGAATGACTTGACCGGTTGTGTTTACGCCAATTATTTGGCATGAGTTTCCGTGGAGGATCTAATTGGTAAAATCAATCCTCATGGTACCAAGAATGTCTTCCAATTACTGTATATTGCCTTAATTATGCCTATATTTGCTCAAGCGACGTAATTAATGGGAGTTTTTCGAATCTAAAATCCCGTGTTTATTTTCAGTATGCAATTTCTTATATCATGGTGGTTGACGTTAGTAAAAAAAATCTAGTGTTTTCCATTTCGATAAACAACACTACTAATAGGAGCTAATATATACTCCATCACACTAGATTGCTTTCAAATTTCATCTGCTCGAAGAATCGTCGCGTCTGCGTGGAATGATACGTGTTAAATGGAAACGATATAGCCTGCATTCTACGATATTAAAGAATCATGACAATCCACAAGTTATTGATGTTTGAAAGATATATTGTAATTTGCATTAACAGATCACATATGCTACGAGACAACTATTACGCATCCGTCTTTTTTGCGCATAGTTGGCAGAGTGACATCTACTTTGCGAATGCATTGTCCGAACTATCCTAGGCGTTTGATTCCGACATGGCACATGAGTTAGTCGCCAAATTGCGAAAACCAGTAACGAGACACAGAATAAAGTCACATACTAAATTTTCCTACGACATATTCCCGCAAGTTCGCGGACTAATACTAAGGGGATCCGGATTTTCACTCACTTTTACAAGGTAATAAACAGTTTATTATATGCCCGTTGAAAAACCCGAATATGTCTGGGTAATAGTACATGTGCTACGAGTCCGAATCGTCTCTTGATGGTCTTGATCTCGCTTTGTGCAAATATTTTCTTATGTCGTGATGTCATGTCTTCTATCCCCGAAGACGGCTTGTTTTACGTCAATCACAGCCCACCTTTTTGATTGTCATACACGGTGCGACTCTCGTCTGCCAACTCGGGCTTTCCCCCGAGAAATCCGATAGAGAAAAATAACAAATCATAATGGCTTAGAAAATACCGCAGAAAAATTCGGCCAAGACATTGGGCCGTTTACTCTGTTAGGTAAACATCTCAGCGCCCAGTCCAGACTTTAACTAAGCGGTTGAAACTAGGGTAACAACTAAATTCGCATTTTATTAACATGTTATCAACAGGATGAACCCAATTACACTTGGGAAGGGTTCGAGATAATTTTGGTAATAATCGTCAGATTAAATTTTCGTCTGTCCAAGACACACACGCACAATGTGATGTACAAGACACAATGTGATGTAATGAACAGACAGTGGGTGCCGAACGACCAGTTGGGGACTCTTAAACAAGCATCCACCTCGACCAAGTGTCCGATGTCACAGTCTTCTTCGAAACGAATCTTTCTTCGTCGGTCCTTTTAAAAGCAATTTTTTTCTCATTTTTTTTTGTCTGGTCATTTTTCTGGGCTTTCCGGCTGTCATCGCATGAACAGCCACACGGGAGGCAAGGAGCCCAAAACAGCGAGAGCGTGAGTGATTCGGTTTCGAATCGCGTAAAACGGTTTGGATGTGACTCATTACGGCTTTTTATCCGCATGGGTGATGTGAAAAGTCCACGTACCTTTTTTGCTACCACGAAGACCATACTCTTCATTAACGCTAATTGTCTGTTTTTCGACCATACCTATCTGACTTGGACACCTGCAGATAATTCTAGTCACTTCTATTGAAATACCGGTGAAGTAATTCTAATCTAATTTGTGAGAAGTTCAAATCTGGTAAAATTGTTTAATTTCGTGAAAATGCTATAGTCGAACCAGAATATTTATCATTGAGTAGAACTGTCTTTAGAGAAACGAGCCAAGCTCGGTGTACAGACATTTTCCATTCTCATGCTCGAGAGAATTATGAACTCTGATTCGATACAAATCAAACTTAATTCAAATAATAATTTTAGCGAATTCAGTAATTCCAATTCTAATTAAACTAAGAAAAATCTTTCTAGCTATGATTTTGATTCCGATCTAATTGAAGATATGTGAAGCTAGAATTCTAATTCTATCTAATTTGGAATAGCTGAAAATTTTCTAGTTGTCCTACTCCCAGAGCTATGTCATTGTGACCGGCCGTGAATTAATAAACACTTCAAACATATCCATTTCACACTCAAATTCGTGGACTTGTACATGTGTTGCATGTGGCATGCTGTGACTGTGATACATCCAATCCAGGTTTCAATGCTTCCAGTATGGGAAAGAAGTATTGAAACTATAGCTATCGTTGATAGATAACATGACTCTTAGTCGAAAGGGGCGTATAATTTCAATACTCGACTCTATCAACATTACATTTGATTTACTCGCATGTGATAACTAGTATGCCAAGCCCCAGTTGTTCGAGCTACTTGAGTGTTGAATATATCGACATTCGAAATACATAAACCCGTTAGTATTACAGGAGCACGGGAGTTTATAGTTTAACGATCGAGGCTGCTACAATGTATAGCTGAGTGATCTCACTGATGATCAGATAGGAATTTCACGCTGGTGCCTTTACTGACGACTCCTTTCTGGGAGCGTTCTTGGTTTCGCTCCCCATTTGCGGGATTCTGGTAGAGAACAAGCGGGAATCTATCTGCGACCCTAGGTCTGCGAGACGATGGTGTATTAACGAAACAGTTGCTAATTCCACTTTTTTTATTATAAAACATAGATAATTACGAAATTATAATAAAATCGCCCATATCTTTCTCCGATACAGACAATGTATATAGAGAAATGTATTTTATTGGTAAGTCTTCAAGTCAATTGGGTTCTGAAATTTCAATTCCACCATTGGAATAGCGTAACTCATAAATTAACTTTCCAGCGAGAGGTATTAGCTCCAAGTATTGAACGGATTTTCATCGGTGCTTACAAAATATATATTTAAAAGTACATATTTACATAATGTGCGAAACTATATTTGTATATCAGGAGACGGGAATCAACGGCTCGCCAGTCACACATGGCTCTCCGAGAAATCGAAGTTGACAATACTCAAGTAGTACGATAAAACAAGAATCAAATTCCATTGTAATAACTTAACGGTCGAAGTAACCTCGGGAGACAGGTCACAGTAAACAGGTGTGGTGACAGACTAGCGTCTTCACACTTAATAATGGCACTAGAGTCGAGCATTTCTGCCAACAAAAACAGTAAGAGTTTATCAGAAATTGTGCACTAATGGGACCATAGCCATCGACGATATAAGACTGTAAATTGAACAGATTTTGACGGGCTCAATTATAAGGCGAATTTGTGAAATAAAGTATAAGTATTATTTTATGTTAACTCACAGATGTCATAGTGATTTACTTTCCACCCTTTTAATGTCGGTGAGGATAATGTGTTGAAACAAACGCTATAGCTTCTCCGAGACACGCATTCCAAATGCATGCTGATACTAATTGATAAGAATAATCAGAAGTTTGGATATCCCGATTAACCCGTCAGTCAAAGCACGAATCACTAATGAGATCACCGTTACGGGAGAGTATTACGGATCGAATTTGTAACTGTTGTGTAATTAGTGGTAGGTCAGAGGGTGACGGCAACTAGTGATCGCACTGCGACCTCAGCAAGTCAGAATACATGGATTGGTTGGTGCGGGTGTCAAACTTAGCATCAGTTTTTGACACGTGAAATACGGCCCGATGACGCCAGTAATCTTCAACTGTGACGTCACAGGTGATTGATACTGTTATATGACACACTGGAAATACAATAGAAGATGTAGGTTTCCGATTCATGGGGTAGATTTCAACGGACACGGAATAACCATCGATCACGCAATGCCCTTTTTCGATATAACATCCACGGCGTTTTCTGTCCGGCAAAATAAAGACTTGAAGACAAACTTTTTCTTCTTGCTCTTCTTCAACAACGCATTGTCATTGCCCTCGATCTTATCTGTTGTTTTGTCCCTCTTTTTCGCAGTGGGCGAGTCGCCGTTAGGTGGAAACAATGAGTTCAATATTTGCTCTTCCGTTAGGACTCTGATTTCCTTGCGCACTTGGAAGATTAATCGCATTCTCGTCTCCATCTTTCTCCCCCTAAGCAATGTCTGCGCTTCGGAAGGCAGCAGAAACCAGCGCAGGTCTTTAGCGGTTGTTGTGTCGAATTTCTTCGCTTGATTCGGCAATTCCTTGCCAATTATCTGAAAGAAATAGTATAGTAGCTGTTATATGTTGCTCGTTAGCAATGGTAAGGAAATGAATGACTGTATATTTTATTTTAAATGTGATTATATCCATATATTGTTACATCGCGAACACGAGTATTCTAATTATCGCTTTCGTCCGCATCAACCCCAAAATTCGATATCCCTCAGACTCTATTCCTTACCGTTGTTGCATTGAAAAATATCCGTTCCGCCTTCTTCAAGCACTCAATCTTTGAACAAGGGAGTTGCGTTGTCTGATTGTCACTTCGCAATCGCAATCCATCGTAATGAAAGCTGACATCAGTCAGGCTAATCCCTTCGAAACTCTAGATAAAAACGTACTTTTGATGATCTCAGTTCTTGATGTATAGCTAGAAACTGACATACAAATTCGTGTTCTCGAATCCGAATCAAGTATTTGTTAAAAGGATTCGATTCATGTGATACGATGTATCGTCATAAGTGCATATGAATGCTTCGACTCACTGACTGTAGAGCTACAGGCCCTATGGACTAAAAAAGTTGACTATGCTCCTAAACGTTACTAAGGTACGCTATTGCATCGAGTAACCCCTCAAACCTCATCCTCGACTCTAGCTATGTGACAGGCGTTATGAAAACACAACATGATATATTGCAATATTCATCAGGTTATTGAGTAAGTTAGCGTGGGCGCTAACTTCTCTCGCTTCGTGTAGCTCAATGGTTCGTAACCTTGCCTTTTTGAAGGGGCGGGAACGCTCAGGGGGCGATATGGGGGGGAGCTGGGCACAGGGGGCGATAACGGGGGCACTGAAGAAAAATGGCTTCGCTTTGGATGATGTGGAAGCAGGACATATTCTTAATGAGTATTCAGAACAAATTAACATTTTACAAAATATGTCAAATCCCGAAATTTTGGTCGCGCTACGCGACGATGTTTGCTACATATATTTACATAAATGTAGTGGTTTATTATAATTCATATGAAACGAATTGCGCGTACTTTTAGATCGCCAAATTCCCGTTATTTAAAAAACTGCCGTCACACTTGCTAGGGTTATTTTCAAGAAAATGTTTCGAATTAGGTAATACATCCCGCAGCGCACAGCGTGTAAAAATCGAAGAGGGAGGCCCTGTATGTCACTCTTGATTGAGAGTGAGAGCCCCTTGTACATAAAATAAGTTTTGAAGTTTTGTGCACGAAATGAATAACTTTATATACATATATTTGAGAGCTACAAAATTAAATCGTCAGAATATTTCTTCATCGCATCATAAAGGATGATACTATTTCGTGTTGTGGTTCACAACCTCACTCTCACATGAACGTTATGTAATATGAGTTGCTTCGTTTGGAATACATTCGTGTTAAAATTAATAGCTGGGCACCGTACTAAATTCAATGTGAGCAGATATATGCATCCAATTCTCACTTGACTTACTTATAGTTATACAAAGCAATAAGACAAAATCCAATACCATTAATTTCCCCGTATTGCCAATCGGCGATGTGAAATCTGGAGGGTTCGAACCACAGGGTATGATACCGTACCCGATTGTTGCTGATATAGCAACCTTGATTTGACCCTGAATATACCACACACAATTATTATACGGTTTATCATAGTCGAATGGTCCTCGAGCGCGATTAAAGCGCGAAATATTTCCAATACCAAAGTTCCAAAAAGACCGACTGAACTTTGAGCTCTTACCCAGATCGAAACTGCTGCTACCCAAACCACCAATAGGTTAGCTCGAAGGGTGCCCAAAATCATATCGGTGAATGAACATAAATTAAACATCATGTTTTTACGACTCCCCCATGGAAGAATACGCATGATTATGAATAGAAATAGGCATTTCGGCGTCGGCCATTACCACACCACGTGCAAGAAGACGTATGAACTTCCGGGGAATATGGGACTCCGAGAAGGGTGTCAAAAAGATCGTCAACGAGAAGACCTTAGCCCAAGAGACTCTTATGTTAATCGTAAACTTCGATGTAGACAAGTCTAATTGTCCATGGTGCTTAAATCGCTCGTGCCGAATTATCATGTCGTCTCAATCTGCACCCCACAGGACAAATAACATCCATCCAAGAAAATTATTTGCCAGTGACGAAATACCAATTTTGTATCGTCTGCTTACTTTAGTTTAATACGTTCATGCGTTTCAATAACTTTTGACTATATAGCGGACAAGAGGTAACAAAATAACATGTAACGATTTAATTGTACCAACGGGCATGCCCGAATATGTTCAATTATAATTATTAATTATTAATTACCTGGCCTTCATTTTCCAATACAACAGCTCACTCAGCGCTACTGGTAAATCTGATGACGTGAGCTGAGAGGACAAAAAGTTCATAGTGACATCTATATGCAAGTACAACCTATTTCATTCATGCATTATAGAAAACTTTGGCTCCTAGGGCGACCATGCCACATAAACTTTGCTGACCATCGAAATCACGCGGCGGGGTTCTTGGGCGCCAAGCCCTCCTGAGTTTGGTTTATCACGCTATGGGTGCCCAAGACAATCGTTTTTAGGGGGGCTGACGAAGTGCTGTTACGGCCCCCCTCGCACCCATTGTCCTTACAATATTGGGTGGGGGGCGATGGCGCACGATAATTTTAGAAAGGGGGCGCTGGAGGAAAAAAAGGTTAAGAACCACTGGGTAACTGGTTCAAAATTTAACCACACAGCTGTTCCTCAGCTAACGCTCGAATGTCAGCAGTACGGCAAATGGCAAATTGATGTAGCAAGTCAAAAGGCAGTTGAGTAATAGTACATTTTGATCGAGCAATCACATCTCTTACAGGTAATCGAAGGTGGCTAATTTGGATATTGTAAGATTTATCTTCGCGATGAACGCCACACGACTAACAACACAACAAATATGTACGATCTTTCAAATAATATTTACTGTCAGTAACAATTTCAAGCGGCTTTTATCAAAATTTCAATAGAGGATGTTAACTTAACACAAAATTAATATATACTTTAGGTAATTTAAAATGTTTAAAGTAATAATCTTTGCCTTAAAGCGATTAAATTTAAAGTGGCGGTTTTTTTAAATAATTTTTAATTTAGTAAGCGGAGCATGTAGGCTAGGGTTACCATATTTCTGCACCACAAATTCCGGACACTCTTTAGCGCCCACTAGTGGATTTCAAAATTAGGTATGACGTCACACTAGCAAAGCTTTGCTCATGAACCAGAGGAGGCCGCGATCCGGTTCAGGAGTATGTGGCTGTGTGTTGTGTAACCGGGACCGAAAGCACATGTTTTCAGTCACTTCCCGCCCAAATAAACAATGATTTTGATCCCACACTATAGGGTAATCGATTCAACTTCTGGGAAGAGGGGTCGATTGCTATATGAATCAAGTTTCTATATGCATCTGGTCGTTAAATTATTTGAATGAATTCTGTCAATGATATTGGTTGTTCTATATATTACTATTTAAATACTGAGGTTGATGAGTTCGAAAATACAGCGAGCGTAATTGCCCATCGTTAAGTCATATTCATGTCCTACCGATAAGTTTGGTTATCAGCCTTATGCCGGTGCGAGCCACGAATATTTATAAACACCCCATATCCAGTTGTTCGACTCCATCTCCAATTCGAAAATGTTCCGTGGCCCAGATCAAAATTTGACGGGCTGATTACTAAAAGAAGTCAGCGCCTTTGCCAAGACTTACTCACGGGCTATTTTGGAAGCTGATTACATTCAACATATTCGCTCCAGAATAAAGGCAACCCCCCCCCCACCGTTTGGAACCACTATCTTTGAATAAAGCATTTAAATGGCCTTTACGATATCTAGGAATATACCGTTCTCCTATTCCAGTGAATGAAGGTTGTCTTTATTTCTATTTTATTGCAGTTTTTGCAAGGATGGTAGTCTCCATATTAAAATCAATAAATGTGATTGCAAATCGCGCTCAGCGCTAAAAAAATATCATGCCTTAGCATAAATATTCTCAAAAAAATATTGTTTTTTATGCTGATTTACGAAAAATTATGATCCTACGTGAAGTTTTCAAAATTCCGGACATTTGACATATTTTAGAAATTCCTCCCGGACGCTGGCTTGAACAGTGAAATTCCGGACATGTGCGGGAAATTCCGGACGTATGGCAACCCTAATGAAGGCCTACTCATAACCAAGTAAATTACTCTTAAAAGGTGGTACTTCCTCATCGAGCACATCTAAATACCAATTACCTGATAATGGTCCACGTGTTTCCACTGGCCTGACGTGGGAATATACTCATATTTGGGAAGCAGCGTCCAGCCGTTTTTCGCGACCATTCCCACAGCGCTAATGATGAAGTCCGCTGCTTCGTCGGAGATGAAGTAAGGGAAATTCAGTCGGGTGAATCCGGGGCGCGTGATTTCGTATTCCGTTCTCTCTGATTCGCCGGCCTTGCGCGTTTTAGCTCTCTCGCTGCGCATTGTCGACGAAAATACTTCATTATTTTATTAATTAAATTTTGAAAGACGTCGAAACTTTGAAAAAATACCGCGATTTCACCGACATTACTATTCAAGATGCTGCAAAACGACAGTGGCGACTCAAGCAATAGCATTGCAGTGATCTGTGACCATACAGTATCTCATATATAATATATAATATCTTGGTCGGAGACAGTAAGCTAAGAATTTTACAGATTCTACATGTAAAGTTTTTTCAAGCCTATGTCATATAAACTAAATGTAAATTCGTAAATCTGGCAAATTTACAAAATCAGCTTTTTCATGCAAATCAAAATCCAGTGAGATAGCTTCACCAACGAATACTTAAACGTACAATCTGTAATCTATAACTACTTACGGAGCTTCGAGCAGCACTTTTCCGAATCGATTTTCTGCGTCTCGATCGATTCCAAGTAAATGCTGTGCGTATACTCCCGCGCATGCGCAACCTCCTCTTGACTGGAAGTAGAAATATACTGTAAATGCTTGTAACGGCATAGGAGTGATTCCGCATACTTGAATGCCAAATAGATCATTGAGCAGCGTGGTAACGAAGTTGTGGTGCAGGTAGAGTCCGCTCTGTGGGTGTCGGATAAGAAAGGAAAACACTGCGAGTTTCTCCTCGTTTGTTTTCGTCTTTTTATGAGTTTTCAGTTCTCCCAGTATCTCAAGTTCCGGTATATCTCTCCAGATTTTCATTGCTTTGTGGTACAGTGCCGTTTCACGGGACATAATCTCGTCACAGCCGACTGCCTGGATAAAATGAAGCACACGGTGACATTGCTACAGTGATTGTGGAGGATTTACGGATGGGTCACAAACATCATTTACAATTCAGCATAATTCGCCGAAACAGGGCGTTATTTTGGGAGCAATGAAACCATTTATTATTTGTTGGAGGTAACTTATATCGGCTGTTTATCCAATCCGCATAAGCCGTGACTTACAAAGGTCTAGATTCTAGATCCTGAAACAGAGGTTCTTGTACTGTCGTCCACGGATAGATTAGCGATCAGCGGGGTCCAAGAAATGCATTATCAAGAAACTACAAAACCAGATTGTCCACTGTGACTATACCATGACTATTTATTTCTTAGCATATTTAAGGCATTGAATATCCTAAATCGAAACTGGTCCACATAGAGAAGACCTTTTTTATTCATCGACTTCTGATATTCTGAGGGTACGCAACCGCCCATAAACTTGAAGGATCCCGCAATCAAATCAGTTCAGTAACCTCTGTTTTAAAACGAGAGTACGCGGTGCCACAAGTCGGCAGCCATCGATACCAACATAGATTTGATGTAATACCACAATAAGAGTTGAAAAACATCGAATACTATGAAAATCACATCCATACCATTTTTAACTTGAATGCCAGTCCCGCTCGTATCGATCCGATTATGGCCGGCGTACCCCCCTCTTCGCGCGTTTCAATGTCCTTGAGATACTTATGATCATTTTCGGACACGAAGAGTACCGTGCCTCCTCCCATACACGAGGGAACTTTGTTTTGAAACAGGTGCTTTGATGCGATTAAGAGACCTGTTGTCACGTATTACGTTGAGTGTTACTGGTCTGGTGTCTTGCGTAAGTACACCTAGAGATATCAGACTCGCACCACCAGATAGTTCTAGTTGTCTAGTTAGGATACTTAAAGCAAACTGTTGGTAATCTAATACGAATCGAATTTGTGGAATGTTGCTATGCTCTAATTATAATTGGAATCGAATTTATGAAATGTGTCAATGCTCTAATTTTAATTCTAAACTTATTTTGTTTTTCCTGAAAACGCCACAGGAGAACTGCATAGTGCAAAAGAAACCAAGCTCGGTTTGCCAACATTTGCCATTGTCATCCTTATGAAAATGAAGTCACACTTGATTTGGACTGAACTTCACTTTGGTTGTATTTTTTTCTTAACAATTCAGTAATTATGATTGTAATCTAATTTAAAAAAGGAACTTTACAGATATAATCCTATTATAGTTTAATTTCGACAAAACTATGCATTTATAATTATTATTCTAATTTATTTCGAAAAAACAAACGTTTTCTGTCCAACCATGATAGGTATATCGGGTAGGCTACTTGCCTGGGGCGTCAGGACTGCCGACGAATTTGTGCATCGACAAAAATATGGCATCTTTTGAGCTGTCGTATCCGTCGTAAGGTTCTGGATGCATGTCGATGTCCAGGTAGGGCCCTCCGGTTGCGTAATCCCAAAGGGACACGGCGCCGTATTTATGAAGAAGCGCCGCGATTTTTCGGGTGTTGGTAGTGATACCTGTAAACATGTAGGCGTATTCAGGATGAAAGTTAGATAAAAGTGGAATATAGACTGAGGGGGGTCTTGGTAAAACTTATGTGCCTTTTGCCTTCCCTGGTTGTGGTAATGCCGGTACCCGTAAATCGGAAACGTCTTTAATAGTGTATAGCCGGAAGCAACATAAACAGTAATAATCGGTTCGAATCGATTTTTCGAATCCACACATGAGGTGTGTCACAATCATAGAATTTGTTTCGCAATGTGTACAGAAAAGAAAGATCCTCTATTCGTCTAGCAGAGGGGCTTTTAAATTTTGTTTTATCGCGGACGACTAACTTTTAGAAATAATTCCAAGGACCTCCTTCGTGAACTAATTCAGTAACATGTCGACTGCATCAACTGGTTTGTTTAGGTCAGGGGCGTCAAACTCAACTCGGGTCGCGGGCAGAATTCAAAAGTTTTGATCGCTCGCGGGCCGGACCTGTCAAATGACCCGAAATGTTACCTCCAAATCCATACCTTTGTTTTTCACAGGAATGCTTTATTGTCAACCACCATGCAAAATAGTATTATATATTACATCACGGATCAGATATGGGCCCTATTCTAGCAACACCATTATTCGCAAACAATGGCATTGAAAAAATGCGATGATTGGTCGATTGAATAGGCTACAGTCGTAAGCCACTGAAGCAGAGACTCTAATAACGTCGATATAAGTAGGAATATTTCAGTGTTCTCCTTGCTTCAATCGTGATGCGTCGTTGACCCTGCGTATTTGGGGTGAGGATTATAGGAAATTGTAAACGAGGGCGCTGGAATTTTGTTCATCATTTTTATATCACCAATTCACCATTCGATTTCTCTGGAGACCGGGGCTGAGGCCTTTTGGGTCAGAGTAATACAAGCAGCAGTGCGACCAGAGATATTTGAATTCTATTCTCCTAGTAGCTATTATATTCCCCTTGTATTTTACATGCAACGGTTTCGAATTTTCGTTTCCGCCTCTGTGAATACTTATGATATGGCCCATTTTTCCAGAAAACTCTGAACAGAGTTTGCACTTTTTTGCCTCCCCATAATGCAATGTCAATGCACCGCCTTGTTCCTGATGGTTACTTGAGTGAGAACTCAACACTGTCGATAGATGGTTACACAATATGGCCGATAAACATGTTCGACATTTACTTCAATTAAAAATGGGCTGCATAATACAATAATGTTTCAATTTACTCCGAACGACCTCTCGTGCCGGATGCGGCCCGCGGGCCGTACGTTTGATACCCCTGATTTAGGTAGTTAAAATGTTGCCGAAGCGCGTTCGGTGGCTGGATTCACGATTTGAATCGTACTGTAAAATAATCTCGAGTGTTATAAAATGAAATCGCGTCCAAATGCTGTAGGGCCCATAGTGTTGGCTAGGCAGGTTATTATCAGATCCCCCAGAAATATTCCACCAGTAAGCATTTTAATGGATACGCGAAACCAGTTGATTCCTACATATTCTATTATTTCACTAGAAGGTATCGAAACGAACGGACGATGTCAGTGACACAACACTCGCGAGCCGTTTTCTGCAGCATAAATCTTCCAAGCTTGACATGAGTCCAAAACCTCGGCGACGTATATGATGCTTTATCCGACAAATATTGCGTGTTCTTGTCACAACATGATGCCACACAATTGTATACATTACTCATTATCAGTAATCTGGTGATAACTATGAATTTAGGTATTAGACCGCAATAAATACCCTGTGCTAATCACTTCGTGTGTTCTATTGAAAGATTTGCTTCGTCATGACGGACCGTCCGAATTTATTTATAAATCTGCGTATGATATATGATTGACGATCATAAAATGAATACGCGGTGATACATGCCCAGAGCTAGTACTTGCAAAGCTGTTGAATAATGAGTGCGAATTGCTCAAAATCTCCATCGAAGAATAAACCTTATGTCGAATGGCGGTGAACTTGGCCTATACTCTGTTCAGTACATCTCGAGTTTGAGAAGCTTCCTTTAACACCGGCTTATAAATCAAAAACATTTAATTTCGATATTGGGTGGTTATATGCTACTATCGATAATGTGACTAAATTTTATTTACAATGAAATAAAAACACTGTAGGTTTCACTGGCCTTTCATGGATCCCTTGAAACAGGTCTACGGATCGCCAACGAGGTTTAAGCGCCTAGTTTAAGATAAGGTTCCCATATTTCTGTTGCACAAATACGGACACTCTTGAGCGCCCACTAGCGGATTTCAAAATGAGATATAAGCACATTGTCGATCAATATGACGTCACACCAGCAAATCTACTAGAGGTGGTCACGATCCGGTTCAGGAGTATGTGGTTGTGTGTTGTAAGTTGTAACCAGGGCCGAAGCTACATTTTTTCAGTCCCCTTTCGCCCAAATAAACACCGATCTTGTGCCCACCATAGGGTAATCGATGCAACTTCTGGGGGCTTACTATATGCATCTGGTTTCTGTATGCATCTGGTCGTTAAATAATTTGAATGAATTATACCAATAATATTGATTCTTCAATATATTACTATATCATTTTGAACCTCACTCCGCCCATATGATTAGAGTTATCGGTAGAACCACGATCTTTGAATAAAGCATCCAAACGGCCTAAACCGACTCTGTGAATACACCGTTGTCTTGTAATTGCGATTACAATTAGACTTATTTTTATTTATTTTTGATCGCAGTTTTGGCGAGGGTGGTAGGGTAGTCCCCATATTATAAAACCAATATATGTGGTAGGCTCCTACTAAATCGCGCGCAGCGCGAAGAAGTACCAAGTCCGGCCAAAAATAATATTGTTTATGTTGATTTACGAAAAAAAATATGAGTTTACTTCAGGCCTTCAAAATTTCGGACATTTAGGCATATTTTATAAATTCCTCCCGGACGCAGTTTTAACAGTGAAATTCCGGATATGTCCGGGAGATTCCGGACGTATGGCAACCCTAGTTTAAGAATCCCTGGTCCAGCACGATGAAACCATTTCTACAGTTTTCGGACAATGAATGGACATTAGGAATGGCGACCACGTACCTGTGATATTCGAGGCTGCCGAAAAGGTTCCGATCATCGGACGACCTGATTTTTGCCACGTTTTCAGCGCTATTTCCAGATGTCTCATATCCACCCTCCCGTCAGCATCTTCTCCAATATGTACCACCTTCGAGATAGAACAACTATACCAATATACAATAAGAAACACTACTGATGATATTGTTGCTCATCGACCGCTTTTGTAAAGGTATGCGGAGCATGGATCGACAACTATATAATTTTCAGGTAGTCAACAATATGAAAGAATTTAAAATATATACCTCTTTTCCAAATTATATATTAGAACTACTTGATTCGCAAAAGAAACACAACGAATATCTAGTTCGCTTCATATCAAATCTCATTTCTTAATTCTCATAAGCACGAAAATGACAAATGTCTGTACACTGAGACTGACTCGTATCACACTAAACAGCAGTTATACAACATTTTCAGGAAAAACAGAAAATAGATTGGAAATTTAAACAGAGCATGGGAACATTTCATAAATTAGATTAGGATTATATTACAGGAAATTCGTTTTGATATGTTTAATTAGAAAACGTCACTTATGCCATTGACCAAGTCTCATGCTAACAGACTAAAGCAGTTGGACTCTGTGCATGGATCTAGAAAAGTTTGCCAGGAGATGAGCTGCGCTATTGAATGTGGCGATAGCAATTGGATGGGAAATACGTCAGGATAGTGCAAGATGTAGGGGAGATGTGGTACCGATGGATCACTGGGACCGAAAATACTTGAAAAATTCTCCATGACAATTCCATGATTACACTCCGTGAATTTGTCTACAATTACATGCTGACAGAATCTTTCCTCACATGCAAAAAAATACGACCTGCGTGAGTTATGGGGTCTGTGACGAATGATTTACGTTTTAGGGGGTGTAAAGTAAATTAGGATCGACATTTTCATTTATCTATATCACCTTTCAGACTAACAAACCCGCCGTAATTTTTGATGTGAAGTATAGGGCTTGTATCAGGGTATATAATGGCACATATTTTTTGAATGAATACCATCCTCGAGTGGACTATTTTCAAGTAAATTTCAATATTTATGGGGTGGGGACCTATAGTACCATAGCCAAATCAAGCAAAATAGATGGACCAACTAATCACTCAACAGCAGAAACTCGCCTACATATATATATAAGCCATAAATCTTAGTTACCCGTGGTGTTTTATCGCTATTACGAGGTATTTGAAAGTCAAAATGTCGATTTGCGGATAATATGTATGTGGCATTAATTTTATAAGTTTGTGCGTAAATCAAAACATGATTTTATGCCAACATTTGAGTTGATATAATCTATTGTATTCTTGAAGGTCGCGACGAAACATTTTTCATTGGCTTGATGTAGCTTAGATTATAGTACACAATGAAACAAGTTAACAAATTTGAGTTTTTGAGCGTATGTCTCATAGGTCCCATGGTCGTGTGCATTTGGACCCACCGGGTGGGGACCGATGACACGTTCAAGCAACAAATTTTAAACTCTTATAAATATTTTTTGAAAAGGCGGATATTCATGTAAATGTCCACGTTAGGTAGAGCTTGCATCGAAGTGTTGAGAAAGCAAAAGATCTGCTATTCTCGGCTGAAGATTTGAGAGCTAGAGATCATTTTGCAATTTTTGATCCATCGGTACCACATCTCCCCTATATCGCGACGGTGGAAATTCGGCCATGTCCACCATCTAGAAGAGGAATGTGTGAGTAGCCCGAATAAAATGAAATAAATGGGTATATTTCTCATTTGCGACGGATATAAACAGACCAACATATAAGGTGGGGGAGGATAGTCTGTGGACTATAACTTTTATCAAAGTAATGTTAAGTGGTTGCAAAATCGAATATGTATGCCTATATAAGCTGGTGTGAAATATAGGTTATGGGGAACTTTGCAATCGATTCATAGCGCATCAATCAAGACATGAATTATTTGTAGCAGCAGCTATATATACATCTGTGCACGCATATTCTAATATACTGACATGCCCATTCATTTCTCTCCACGGTAACAGATTGGAATGGTGCTCGAAAGGACCGCAAAATATCACAGGCGGTTGCGTCAGCTCCAAAACCGATATCAGCTTATGGATTGCGCCGGTGACTCCGGATCCGGTAAAAATCAATATGTCCTCTTCGTCTGCTCTCACCGCATTGCGGATGATGTCTCTGTCATTAGGGATAGTATGGGTAACAATGAACCTTGAATACGAATGAATCTTGATTGTATTGCTTGTGCACAGTGATAAACAGGCTACAATTTAGGGGACTGCCACTGATCAATGTGAAGTCGTTTTTATGACAAACTGATTCCACCTTGGATCAGACCAGGGTCACTTTTTCCAAGCCACCGAGACTAAATAATATATATGTGTTTGAAGCAGAATTTAAGCCAGTGTTATTTTAAGTAAACTTAATGCAAATATATTGTATCCATTATTATGGCCCAAGTTAAGTTGATATTTCAGAGTTGGACCGAGGTATATCTTTCAAACATTAAAATAGAGTTTATAGACAGTCGTACGTTAACTTTGGATTCAGTTCAAGGGGTAGCCTAAGTCATGCACGCCTGGAAATTGAAATGGTACGCAGTTGAGAAAAGTTTGAAAACGCTTAGTTAGAAGATCGTGGAAACTCCATCTTGTGCGTCCGGAATTAGACCTGACGAAATTAGACCTCCCCTCACCCGCGCAAACTTACTTGGATTCACTCCGAAACGAGCTTGTCTGCGACCCGGTGACGTTCGAAAGTGTGTGAGTATTGGCATAGGTGGGAAGCACGCATTTCATCACGAACTGTTCGATCGAGTGCATGGCTTTCGCCGATGCCACGTAGTCGCAGTATACGATTTTTCTTTTTCCGAATGGCCCATCGAATGATGCGTCAGTTCCCACGATGTCTTTTTCGATAAAATCAAGTAGGGCGTCTTTACTGTCTGATGACAGATTGTCTCGCATTTCTCGAAAGATTCCGAAGATTTGAAACTTTTTTTCATCCTCCGACTTTTGTGATATCCGTGAAAATGCCGAACGCCAGGCAAATCCTTGCCACGACATTGTATTAGGGCTATACTGTGTAACGCTTCGTGATATTGCAGGTTGTATGCACCAATAATTTATTTCAACATATAGCATACACCGTATCACAAGTAAATCTTCAGAAGACATTATAAATTCATTTTGAAAACAGATTACACTGGTCAACGCATATTTTTAGGCGGGCAAAGTTATAGTAGAATTTGGGGTTACGAAGGCTACTGATTCCGAACATGACCTTAGTTGTTTCAAATTGGCTCTGCTTTTGCAGATAACCAAATAGGGGTTATTTTAACCAAAATCTCATATTTTCGCTCTATGGGCCGGATAAAAAAACGGCTCAGTCGTATTATATAGTTCAGAAATTCAATCTACTTGTAATTTTCACACACGGAAGACTGTTTTAAATAAAATTACAGAAGTCAGCAACATCATTATATTTAGGGCTATTAGATTTACCATAGTCGGAGACTTTCGCGGAAAGGACATACATAAATAAACTCCAGTCATAAGCATAAGTATCTACCTAAATACTCACATAACGTTGTCTCAATTCAATCAGTTTTATCTCAACCATCTACTGTTAATTCAAAATAATCAGTTGAAATAAATTTTTACCAATTTATCTTGATACAAAATTGTTTCCCATACGATTTTCGCTTGTAAGCAATTTAGTGCAGTCTCTCGGAAGGTTCAAGCAATATTCTGCCCGGTTATGTTCCTCTCATCTACCCTGATATCTTTCTTCTGGTGTTCTGGTTGAACCTTTTCTCTTGCTCTTCACTCGAATCAACAAAATGATCACGAAATATATCAAGATGACTGAACAGTGAACAGGGAGTTAACTTTGATGGTCATATTTGCTCTAAGTTTTCGTTATGCAGATATTAATTTTCGGACCCACTGTATGTAGCTATGGGTGCTTTGTGATCTTCCAAAAAGTTTTATTTAGTACATACTAGAAGTAATTCCATTCATTGATCTCCTTTCATAATATGAAATTGGAATCTTTCATCCGTATTCAAATCTGAGGTCCATCAAACATATCAGCTTTATTAGGAAAACTAGGTATACCCACTTTGTTTTCGCACAGCAGAAAATTGTACATTTACAAGTTGAAAGAGATGATATGCACATGAGTATTGTGGTTAAGCTTTTCAAGGACTAATTTGACATCTTAATAACCCTCTTTCATCTTGGTAAAATGAACACTTGATAAAGGAGAAAATATATTTTCGTTGGGCAAAAGTGTAATTTTGAAGTTTGACAAACTTCTTTTTTGACAAACCAAGATCTCGCATCGGGTCATGTTAACATTGATTGAGTAAATGAGGACAACATCAGGGTTCTTTATAGGACATTATCTATTTATGCGCAGTACAAAAGTGGAAAAAGCTTCGATTTACTTCCTACCTAGTGAAATATTTGAGTTCTCTTCGGTAATTTGGGCTTTTCTATGGGTATAGGCTACGTATTTTTTAAACTAGAGTCAACCTGGCAAAACTAATGTGATTGATAACCCTAGAATCGACTCCTAGATGATCTGCCAAATTTTTTATTTTTATTTTGTTGACCAGTGTTATAGGAGCATGCAACGTAACCGTCATTCAAGTGGCACGCAGTGACTGTATGTACTGTACATGTGTTTAAAGTTGTATGACAGCATAATGGCATAAGTTTATCAACCTAGTATTCTATCCATATTGAGGGGCCTTTTGTTTTGTAGTGATAAATACCTTGTATTGATATCGGATAGGCTCGATTACAAGGACGTCATAGATTATAAACTGAATATTATACATTATAACACGATTGTTGTTCTGTTGATGAAAAATCGCGGTGCCGTGTATTTTTTTTTATCCCTCCGAGTCACAGTATCGTGACTGGTGTCACGACCCTCGATTACTCGCGCTTTCTATAAAGGATGATGAAAATGTTTGTGATCCGTTGTTCGAATGCAAACTAAAATGGTATACATTGGAACACTCAGAAATGGAACAATACGAGCAACGTTATGCAATCGATATATCAACCACACGCTTTGTACAGTTTAACCACTCATCGGAAAAGTGGTCTTTTATATTGAAGCCTATCATTTGACCATGCAACACAGTAAAAAAGATAATTGGGATTTCGTTGCTCACGCATAATACTAAACTTTAGCATGTTATCTATAACCCAACAAACCCAAACCCTAATCCATCATTCTCAAGTAAAAAAAGTAAAATCCCGCATGCTACCACATGGCGCTATCTGCATGCTCACATAAACCACACACCCGTTTCCAGATGCGATCAAAGCAGTCATAATTGTTTCTCAGATAGACGCAGAAGTAAGGTCGTGAATATCTACTCATTTACAAATAAAAGTAGCGATTTCAAAGACCTGTTAAAACCACTTTGAGTGGAATTATAAACTTAAAAGCAGTCGAGTAAAGGTTTTCAAAAGAGTAGAATTTGTCGAGGGTCGTCGAATTTCAGCGGATTGTCGGATGTGGCCTCTATTGAAATTGAAAGATGCATCGTCGCGACAAATTCGGAACTAATATTAACACTGCAAGTACATGCCATTACCCAAATAAATTCTGTTACCGTGATATATGGCCTATCAGACACACTTCTTTTATACAATTACACTCATAAAAGTGATGCAAAAACTTTAATAAAACCAAGTTTTACTTAACAATATGCTACGTTTAAAATGTAGGTAGTTTGCCAAAAAAAATTTATGATTGTCTATGACACTATGATGAGTCACGAATAGTTACAAAGCTGCTATAAACATCGAACTCAATGTTCCATAGTCGAATTACCTATTAAAGAGTGCACGTAGCGATGTATACGCGATGGCTTTTTACGAGATACATATGTATCCCGCGAAACATCGCATAGGTCAGTATGCTCAAAAGCCAACCGTACGAATCAACGCGATCGTATGTACATTCCTTCGAATGATAACTATGAAATGAGCCCCATGTGACATATGAAGCCAGAGAACGGGTATCACAACTGTGCTTCGCAATGACCTGTTGCGTGCATCCTGGTATCTCAATTTAAAACAAGCTTCATCTGGAGGTGTACGAGTTGGACACTGAAATATTTTTCTTCAGCTTCATAAGTTGGGATGCAGTTTCATCAGCTGACCTATTTCCCATTTAATGGATTATGCCAGGGGTAGGGTTCCATGCGTCCTCTTTTAATAGGATTTGTAATAGGAAAGTCTCCCCGGAAGAAGCCCGTTAGTCCTCTTTTTTCGGATTTTGTCCGCTTTTTTGAGAACCGGTCTTGCAAGTTTGAAAATTTTGAAAAAGAGTCCTCTTTTCAGATTCCCAATATATGGTAACCCTAACCAGGGGTCACCAACACGCGGCTCGCGAGGTCATATTTTGCTGTCCCAAACCTGATTTGAGATTTCGGAAGAACGCTTGGTAAAGTATTTTGAAATGCTGGAACTGATTTCAGTTTTTAAATTTTGTTTTTCTTGCGAAAACGGTTTTTCGAGCTCCTACTCGGAAAATGACCTTTTTATTTGGTCAATTCACCGGCAATCAGAGTTAGGTGAATAAATCTCCCGTTTGTATGTCCTATTTTTTAGAACCATAAATAGGTGGGGCGGGGAGGGCATTTGTGTCAAGCTTTATAAGGGGGCGATGAGTCGAAAAAGGTTGGGAACTACTGTTTCAGACTATGTTTTAAAAAAAAACATCATTTCGAAAAGAACGAAATTCTGTTTTCAAACAAAAGATTTATAATTATGCCATATATGTGTAAATACTTTCGAAAAAACACTTAGTATGAGTCTACGGACGACTTGCACTCGACATGGTCGAAGAACATGATATAGAATGGTTGAAACCATCGAAATTGTCGTCGGTGCAATAGGTATACCACGTATTTTTAGATCATTGGTGTGGGAAAGGATGCTCTGATGATGATGACCCCGATCGTCAAAATGCGACATTACAGTGTAGTCATGGTCCTAGATGGGTTCCGGTCCATTTAAGACAGTGGTCGGGTGCCTTCTCGATAAAGGAGTCATATTTACCTATACTTTCGATTGTCAATGCCAATTCGTGACGTCTTGGTACGGACAATAAAACACATGTTTTAAACATGGGTCATGTTTTAAACATATTCATTCTGAATGGATTATTTTTAAATGCAACCTCGATCACGGTACCGTTCGGAGTAAAGCTTCGCAAACTCTTTGCTCAGTCTCTTTTTATTTTCCTAAACTTTCTTGCGACCAGCAGTCACGAATATTAGGATTAACAGAGCGAAATAAAACTAAACTGTGAAATGTTGTTGCATCGAGTCGAGAATGATGTCGGTAAAACATTCAATCCGATCTCGTATTTATTGATGTAATAATGCATTTATAATGTGCCAGTTGGAATTCAGCTCTCTACGCTATTTCAACATTGACTGCTGTATGTTTACTATCGTTGTTGTCAGACTATTCTTTAATTGATTCGATTACTGTTGCTTGTTCTGGTTACTGGTTGGAAAAGAAAGTACGGGCACGCTAAACGTATACGTACAAGATAATAATTGCTACGTGCACACGAGAGCCGCACTCTTTTATCAAATGCTTGATAGCTGCATATACAAAAAGGGTTTTGGAAATAATAACGAGACATATTATTTCTCATTCGATTGATTAGTAATGTCAGAGTAAAGATTGGTCAAGTAAATGAAATATGTCGGGTTTGCCCACATTATAATCAGTTCGCTATTCCCGTAAAAAGTCTCCGTTGTCTGATCAATTGGCACCCAATATTCATGTAAGCTATATAGTACATGTTGAACGTCGAACGTTCACACCAAATATTTTTGATCTTCACGAATCCAATTTCAACTATATTTACCAATGATGAAATTGTACAGCGAAAAATTGAAAATTTGAGTCTAATTGCAACGCAAGATTACGTTAGTATAATAATATTTTTATTGTTTAAACAATCACAGTCATAATCGACTGGACGGAATCTGTGACCGGACATTGAATTTGCATTTCATGTTATTATTGCTGAACAGTACGACGGATTGATCTATAGTTTTATAGTGCAATTGTAATGTGCAGAATTCACTTGTATGCGTTATGTGATATAACGTACAACATCACGAAATTCTTTGCGCAACACCCAGATTGGAAGGCCCAGGTTTTAATTGGTGTCCGGTCAATACCAAGAAAACCATTACTGAGAATAGACACCACCGAGAATGGACGTTATCGAGAATGGACACCGCCGAGAATGGACATCACCGGGAATGCTATGTATGAAATACAGGCATGCTATGCATATGTACAGATCGCGTATATGTGTCACATTCGGTGTCGATTCTCAGGTATAAATTTCTTGACAACGCCCGTTTCAATAAGTTAGATTCTCGGTATTGTCCATTCTCGGTCAGGCCCATTCTCTGTATTGTCCATTCTCAGTAATGTCCATTCTCGGTAACGGTACTTTCGGTATTTGTATGAAACCATTTTAATTTTGATTGCTTCATGACGTATACACGAAGATAGTGACAAAAGCTATTCCGGAACACGAATTTTACTCAGCAGTTAGCCAAATAGCAAATATGATCTTGCAAATTTATTGATAGTGTTCTGGGAACACGGGAGTCGAATTTGGAAATTCAGCAGTTGAAGACGCACATAACGCCTACTTACCACTTAATAATGACTAGCTTATAGTATGAGTCAACTGCTCAACAAAAATAAACACAGAGTGATGACTTCGTTATCACGCGGTCAAATCGATACAAGAGTAGAGTTAGGAAAATTCCAATGCCATTGCTTGTCTTGAGATCGGACAAGGTCTATTATGGTCCTTGTCTTCATTTGTAGTCTGCTAATTGATTCGATTCCCCACTTGTAGAGTACATCTAAAATGCAGTGTTTGTAAGCCATCTACGTTACCTATCGTTCGCCGTACTATCTGAAGTGGTCTAGATTATACAGCCGTAATCTTTTATAGTAGTCAAATTACACTCCTAATATCTGAATAATACAGTATCGTTTCCATCTGTTACTTGAACACGCGATCTGTCGCCTATAATATTCCTGTATCCATTATCGCTAAATACATTCCTGAAGTATTCCATTCGAGTTGCATGCTTGATGCAAATTCCCCACCGCTGTCAGTCACCTAGAACTACTGGATAAATTAGTGTCGCTATTTGTTCTGCATCTCGTAATCAGTATCTTCTATTAGACTTGTGTTGTCTTAGCACAGTGGTTCTCAACCTTTTTGACCACGTGACACCCTTTGGAAACGAAAAATAGTTCGCGGCACACCATCACAGTGGTTCTGAACTTTTTTGGCTTACGGCACTTGCCAACTATCAGACTACTTACTAGCACCCAGTAGTAACGCCGACTAATGTGACCACCTCTGCAGTCAATCCAAAATGTTTCTGTACTTCCTTTTTTAACATAAACTTATATCTTTAAATAATTCTAAAAGTAACCTTTTACGCGAAGCGTCCTTTATATAGCTTACTACGCCGCGATAGAAAATCGTCGTGTTCCTCAGGCCAGAATATTGTTGCTTCGTGATGACGACAAACAGGGCGTATTCAGACGAAGGTAAAAGGGGTGATTTTGATATACGACTTCACAGAAACTTCGGGCTGCCCTTAGATACGATTTCATACGATTTGTTTTCCAATAAATATGCCCACTGCCGCATTGCGTCGAAGAGGTCAAGCACCATCGCCGCTAGCGAATACTGAGTCGTGGAGGTGTAGGCTATACCAGGCTACAATGCATTTTCACGCAGATCTTGTACCACGCGTGAGGATAGCCATACCTCAATAGTTCTGATGGCAGCCAACCGCAGTTCAATTATAGCTCCAACAAACCAAGATTATAACCTCGACGGCGAAGAGGTTTGTTAATTGATATAATTTGATCAACATTACTTCTTAATTCTCATATTCATTGACAGACAGTAACACAACGTTGTGCTGCAAGTCTACATTTTAACCGAAGTGCCGGCACGATACCTAATAATCACAATGTGGATTAGCATGCTTGAAATTCGAAATTCGCCGCCTTGTCTGTTCTACTCTGCGTGCGATCAATCACGTATTGTGTAAAACTAAATTCAGCCTGCAAGGCACGCGATCTGCCCGGTAAAGCGAATTCGAGGGGATATTGATTGCGGGTATAATATCAATTTTGATTTGTCAAATGTACAAACTTCACATAAAGCTCGATTTACATGATTGGTCGTTTGCTATAGACTAGAATTATTTTGCGCATAATTTCAAAGTTCTGAAGAAATCGCTCGCGGCACACCTGCGAGACGTAAATGGCACACTAGTGTGCCGCGGCACACCGGTTGAGAACCACTGTCTTAGCTGCTCGTAATCGATGGTCACGGTGTTGAGGCATTTAAAATGAAGCATGAAAAGCTGAAAATTGCCGGACATGCTCATGAAAATTGCATTATGTGATCGCGAAACGAGTATTATTGTTTCGTACGGGATTTCGCCACAGTTACCATTTTTGGTACTGGCCATTGGAAGTGATTGCTGCAAATATCGTTATTCCTGTTATTACTTTCCATCATGCGTTCACCTAATTGAATATTCAATGACAATATATAATATGCATCGGCACTAAGTTTCCCTGAAAGAATCGCGCATTTTATAGAAGCTAAAATACGAGGAAACCTGAGCGATGATCTCTCTATAGCAGTGGTTTTCAACATAGGCGTAATCCGCTTCCCAAATTGGCCGTGAGCAGGATATCGCCGCGGTGAAATCAAAGTACCATATGTCCATTTTACATACTTCGAGAAAATTACCTTTACGTAAATTTGTCATATTCTCTATAGATAACTAACCTACGGATAGATACGCAACACCCGTCGTCACGCTTGCTTGCCCGGAGGAAATTACTGCTCAGCAATCTGAACCCAACATAATTGCTAATCCCATAGCTGAAGACCCACCCGCTTAAATTCAATAAAGTTGGTCCTATTTGAAAGCTACTGTCGCACTGATTCCGGAAATATACATTAAAATCTAATCAGGGCAATGGAATCCCCTTGAAATACACCTCAAAGTCTGAAAATCGGCATTGTTCTAAACAATAGCGGCGACGCAACACAATGACCATAACAATGACCCTTGCGTGATTGCGATTGTTCAGAACAATGCCGATTTCCGGACTTTGAGGTGTATTTCAAGGGGATCCATTGCCCTGATTAGATTTTATTGTATATTTTCGGAATCAGTGCGACAGTAGCTTTCAAATAAGAACAACTTTATTCAATTTAAGCGCGCGGGTCGTCAGCTATGGGATTAGCAATTATGTTGCGTTCAGATTGCTGAGCAGTAATTTCCTCCGGGCAAGCAAGCGTGACGACGGGTGTTGCGTATCTATCTGTAGGTTAGTTATCTATATATTCTCTCACCCATATCTTGGCGATGGTTAACTTTGAAACAATGAGATGAACATAAACATGGGCTAGATATAATCGAAAAAAATGAGTAATTATCAAAGACTTGATTCTTTTTTCAAGTTTTAAAGATAAACCACCAAAATTTAAAAACTGGACATAAGCTACTTTGATTCCATTGCGGCTATATGAGCCATAGTTCTGAACTTGTTTAGTAATCGGCTGACTAGATTAGGAGGTCGACCCGGCCGGGGAACATATCCAAATCGGAAATTTGGTCGCGGCTATAAAACGATCGGGAAGCACTGCTCCTTAGGAACACTTACATCTCAATACGCAATACACAACGGCCACGCATAGTTACGTAGGCTAATTTTTTATAAGAGAATATTTTACTGATGATAGGGCCTCATATCCAGAACCACATGTTGGAAGTGAATTGTCAGCTGCTGACGTTCGATTCGGTTTATCAATGACACGCTGAGCTAATTGTTCGCAACATTACCCAGCCTGTTTCTAAAATAACACACTAATAGAGCATACAAAGCAGGTCTTAGTTTGCCTGACTGCCAAAACAAATCATAAAGTATCCTCAAAAGTTTTGCAGATATATTCGCAGCGTGAAAGAAATTGCAAAATCGGTGCAATTTGAAATCAGAATATTGCATGAATGATAATTAAATAACGACATACCGTTATAACGTCCTGCTACGAACTCGTCTGGATATTGTGATGTCGAGATTAACCTCTGATAACGCAGTTGTGACGATTCTGAGCATTCTAGCGGTGTGAATCATTTGATAACCTCGTATCAACATGGCCTACATCCTCTCGGCCTTAGTTAATGTTAATCAAGCACGGATAGTCAAATGCAAACAAACTACTTTTGCCTTAATGAATTTGCTGCCGGCTAACCTCATCAAAAGGCGTTTTATGGTATCCTGCAGACTCGGTGCAACCAATCACCTCAACCGTAAAAAAATCGTCGCCGGAGTAAAAGCGCATTAAAGTTTCAAACGTCTTCTATTACCGATAACATAGTTTCGGAAATTGTATTTCGAAACATTAAATTTTAATGCAAAACTTTTCAAACGTTTATGTTGTGTTCACTCGGTTTCCTTATATATGGGAAACTACAGCCAACACGTCACGGTGATCATACATAGCATTGCGACAATTATTTTCATATAGGCCTAATCGGTAATATTGTCGTATGTTTTTCGTCTTCGCACCGCTTTGAGATGTATTTCAAAAGGATTCTCTAAATACTGACTAATGCAGTGGTTCCCAACCTTTTTATCCTAATTCCCCACTTCCGATTTATTCCGAGCCTTCATTCCCCACCTAAAATCTCTGTATCCATATCTACCCTTTGAAGTGCTACCTCCAATAAACTTTTGCAAGACTTTGCTTAGTAAATAGTACGTGCTATTGGTGATTGTTAAGATCCCTGAAATAGATCAGCACACAATGAAATTAACGCAGCGTTGAACTGGTAACCATATACGCACTTCCGTAAATATATGTATCTACCCTGTCGCGCAGCCAACAGAAAAATACGAGGGGTTTGAAAATTTTCCAACTGTTGCGGAGTAGCATCAATTTACATACATAAATGCCGAATAATACACGGGCCAGATAACTTTCCTGATGTTGACGAACTCATGCGTGCGATATACATATAAGCCGCCGTAAACTACACTTTCGCACAATACTAAAAGAACTTGAAATAACATAAATATGTAATTTCATTTGTATGTGCTATGAATTAGCGAATCCACGATATCTGTTGAATACGTGTTCACTGTGTTCAGCAATATTAGCTGTTATTACAACGAATCAGTATTTTTCTATCACTACGTTTCGTGACCGATGATGGTGTACAATTGAATAAAAACATTTCTGGAGATCGCTTGTGATTCTCGCTAATTGGAGGCACTGATAATATGAATCGCTGAAATGCAAATGAGCTACGAAATATTCGGCCGGCATTTCTAAACGACATTTAATAAAGGATAATATGACTGTAAAGATTTTTTTCAAAAGTGAGTCTATTCCCCACCAGAAATCCCGAAATTCCCCACCAGTGGGGAATTCCCCACCGTTTGGGAACCACTGGACTAATGAGTAGGGACGAAGTTGCGAGGTCATGGTTATATTATAATATTCATGCCATCCTACGTCATAAGTAGCCTATATGTTACAACGACACGTCTAGCGGAGGAAGATTGTCTTAACGTTACGATTTACCATGCCATTGCTATTTTTAACCTTCATGTACACCACCAATGCAAATTAAAGTTGCAAAATCCATGTAAAATTGTGCTTTGGTGAAAGTGAAATAATGATTTCTGAATGGACTAAAAGTACCGCCTAATAGCAATAATCCAGTCCATATAGAAACATCTGATTACAGTATAATCCTGATCGCGTCATGTTTGTTGGTACGCGTAGCACTGAGTCGGCATAGGACTATAGATAACTAATCTCCGTAGGTTAGTTATCTATAATTTAAAATAACTTCATTCAGTATCGCAGGCACGTGACAGGAGTTGCGCCATATCAATGGTAACACGAAACCGGCGTTTACCGGCGCGACTACACGAGTTTGTAACTTTGTTTACAATTTTGAGTGCAGACGCTACGTCAACAAACTATAGCATGCCACAGAGCAGCGATGGAATGGCGTATGGTGGATAATAGGAGATTGTAAGTCTCACCTTCCCATGTACTGCGTAGTTGCAACAGTCGCTTGTGAAGATATACTGATAAGAAGGATTACCTAATGTCTAAGATACTATAATACTATGTGTCGTATATCGTGCGTATATAAGGTATAGCATCTGGTCCTAACACGGACAATACAAATTAGTAATTCGAAATCGAGTCGACTAATTTCTGGAATTGTCCGATTGTATGATTATAAGCGGATCAGCTGGCATCATAACATTGTTGGTACTTCGGATGTTCTCATGTAAGTGGCGAAAGCTACGCAACAACGTATTAACTGTCTAACGCAGGCCAACCACCTACTCGAAAATCCCGTATAAGCTACACCTTGACGTAAACACGCCCGGAAGCCTTTAAAATACAGCTATGCGTGTGCTACGCTCTGATTCAAGACTGCAGTATTTTGAAGTAAGTCTACCAGTGACATTTTGTACTCTTATTGTAATGATTAGTACAAAATAATGATTCGATTAGGCCAGTGTTTCTTAACCTCGCCTCCAGCGCCCCCCTCCAAGGGGCCAATTTGATTTTGAAGGGGGAGGAAACGCTCAGGGAGCGATATGGGGTGCGCGGGGCTCAAGGGGCGTTGTTGGGCGCTGGGCTTAGGGGGCGGTATGTGGGGCGCCGAAGAAAAATGGCGTCGCAAGAGATAGTGCAGTAGGAACATATGATTATATAGTCGAACAACAGTTCTATATATCTCTGAGTTCTAATTAAATTAACTTTCGACAGTATGTGTCAAATTTCAAAATCTTTCGTGCCGACATTCTTTGCAACATGTCCATGTATGCAGTGGTTTATTTTAATTCATGTAAAATGAATTGAGCTTACTATTAATCGCCAATTCCCCGTTAACACAATCTGGTCACGCTAGCTCGGGTTATTTTCCATTAAATGTTTCGAACTCAGTATTTGATCTAGCAGCGCACAGTGTGATGAAATCGAAGAAAGAAGCATTGTACCGCTTTTCACAGTGAGAGTCCATTGCACATTGAAGATGCTTTGATGCTTTCTGGTCAAAATGATTAACTACCGTAATTATATTTGTATTTGAGAGCTACAAAATTAAATCTTCAGAATATTCCTTCGTCGTTGTGACCCGCAACCGCTCACGAACGTTGTATAATATGACTTGCTTTGTTTGGAATGCATTCATGTTGAAGTTAATAACTGGGGTAGTACTAAATTCAATGTGAGCAGAGATCTCTACCACTATCTCAGTTGATTTACTAGTCATAGAAAGGAATAAAACAAAATCCTATACTATTAATGTCCCAGTACTGCCAATCGCAGAGGTGAATTTAGGATGTGTACACCGGGCTCGAACCCTGCATATGGTATGAGCCCGTACCCGATGGTTGTTATAGCCGCCTTGATTGATCCCGAACGGAGCACATACAATTATTATAGCCTAAATTAGTCGAGTGGTCCTCGGCCGCGATCCAAGCTATTTCCGATTGTATATTCCCAACCCTAAAAGACCAACCAAACTTTGAATTCTTCGAACGTTGTTTTTCTACCGTCCTTAGAATATGGGGAGGGGAGTGGCAGGCCTAGGAAATTTTAGAAATGGGGCGCTGCAGGAAAAAAAGTTAAGAACCACTGGATTCAGCCATTTAGGGTTGGATGTTGAAATGCGTTTCGCATCAGCTAAAATTAAATTGCCTCATTTCTAAACTTCGCTGAGCCATATCAATCAGCAATGTTGATACATTCAATTTTGCGCCTCGTAATGACGGAGATTTCACCAAACCGATTTCAGAATCAAGAGCTATCGGGAGCAGTCACGTCGAGACAAAAGCTATACAAATAGAATCCACGGACAATTTTGAAGATTTCAACTGGCCTGTCCCGCTTAAATACTCTGCAATCGTATGTGCTTCGTGGTTTATATAGAATCAACGCAAAAAGGACACGACGCCGAGTTAAATTTATCACGCGTGATCGGAAAGTCCATACGTAAGCAATTGCACGCTGCACGTGATGCAGAAAATTGCCAGCCTCTGTGATAGGCGGTGGCGTAATGTAGAATGTAAGTTTTCATGTGACGTTTCACTTGGCGTATCACATCGTATGTTGCCGCTGATCTATTTGAAGTAATCGAGCGTGCCGCTTCATTGCGCTGTAGGAGAAAATTACACTGTAGTGACGTTCATGGTACATTGATGGTGACATGATGATGAGCTGGTGCTAGTTGCTAGAGGTCAACACGGAATTTGGTTTGATTATTGTAAAAAGGATTTGAAGAATATGCTGGAGATCATTATTACCCTTCATGGACTAGAGATCTGGATATAATGTAACGTAAATTGAAGATATGAATTAGGACTTCTATTTGAATCTCGAATCAGGAACAGGATGTATTACCTCAATGTGTAATTGGGGTCGTGCTGTAACCTCTTGAAAAGGTCGGGGTTCGTGTAATCAGGAAGTTTTATCAAAGATTCTCTTCGAAAATGAACTTTTGACAATGCTAATTCCAAGAATATGTATAACACTTCCGTCTCATCTGACATATTTAGTGCTTCGAGAGCACGGAATCTTATAGGTCTTGGCCAGGCGCGTAGCAGTGACGGCAGCGAATCATGTTATTATTAACAACAACTAAATTACCGTGATAAGTTGACCGCATTCTATAAACTCATTCACTGCGTAACATGGCTCCTCTTAGATTAGTGTTGATTTTCCGTTGTCATCGTGATACAGTTGATCATTGACATTAAGATCACAGGAAAATACTGGCATTTTACAACAAAATGTTCACACACACACACACATACACTTGCAAAGGGTGCTTTGCGAAGAACAACCTCTGAATTATATAGGTTTGTATAATGAATACGGACGTGAACAGAACGTTCGCACAGTCCCTACGTCTATATAATTTTTCTAACGACAATGTTTTTCCGCCAACGTGTAAGGAACATAAATCGACTCATGGACTGTATAACGTACAAATCTTACATGCATCTGAAAGATTTCCAACATATCTTGGGATAATGGCCATCTTGTATTACACCGTCAGTGCTTTACCCTCACATAAGTTTGCATTGATGAGACAAATTCGCCCATTATTATGCTGCCATATTCCACGGATGGAGTGAGTCTGGTTTACGTATATCTTCTTCTCGGAGTGGCAAAAATAAACATAATCCCGCTCGCCCTCTTCATTAAACCTCATAGGAATGGATGTCTATTGCTCAATGCTCATTAATACCCTTGGCGTGGTGTGAAAGTTGAATCCGGTGTTAAAAAGTTCCGCAAACCTGATTGACACTGCTATTATGAAAACGTAAAAATAGCCTCATCGTTTCCTGTACAGTACATTGCATATAAAATCGTATGCCGCAACGCTAATTTTCACTGTATTGTAGGGCGCAAATCAAATTAGTGACTCTTTTTGATGGAATATGTTGCCTTCACACCCATTCCAGTAGGTGTATTCAAGCCAAATCCACCAATCCATTTATTGATACACGAACTTATGAACACAATGCAGTAAATATCAAAACATTAGAGTATCAGAAAGAGCCCATCGCAACGAAAGAAGTGAAAAATCCCAAAGCTTTATACGAGGGATGGTATGTTACGGAATCAACAAATATCAGCAAAACCATGATGCAAGGATTTTACCTATACAATGACGATGAATCTGATTACAAAAGTGTGTGCTCAGTAAGTAGGCACACTTTTTAAATACTTGGAGTCAGGATCTTCAGCTTGCTTGCATGACATTGATCATGGAAACTGTCGTCTCATATACAATTTTAAAGGTAGTTATCCTAAGTATGAGGATAAATATTGTGGCGATGCTCGTAGCAGCATGTGGTGTCTTGCGTGCAGTGAGCATGTAGGCATTACTGGCAAATTGGATGTATACATAGGCCTATCAACAACAGAACATACACGCATACACATACTTGTGTTTATTGCGGAGTTGTACTATACCAGAAGCAGGACAAATTTTTACAAGGCTGCTTCAACGTCACAATCCATAGGAATATATGCAGTCCGCAGCACTCGCGAATAATATGAAGAATTCATTCGCCAAATATTACTATCGCTAAGTAATATTGCTTGGTATGAATATCAGACTCTGTTTTGATAGCGTGTCTGAGTTTGGTACAAACCAGCATAATAATCCACAGCAAGTTGTACCTTCGTTTTGTCCTGCACGTCAAAATATCAAGTGAACACCCATAGGACAGTCGTCACGCAGGAGCAGAAGTGACCGCGTTATAACTACTATGGAGTTTTTCCAGACCTTTCAGCATAGACACGCACATGATGTAATCATGATCAAATGTGATTAAATTATAGTCATCGTCGGTACTCGAGTAGATGTAGAGGTAGCGGTTACAAGTAGAATAAAGTAAGCATTGAAGGCCTAGTTTTGCATGAAAAACTTAAAACTGTCAGGTTGAAGTGGACTAAAATCGTATAACCACTGGAGGAAGTAGGGAAAGTTCGTATAGTGTACTTGAATTTTTCGACAGGTAGAAGTACTTCGTTACCGACCACTTCTGATCATGATAGTTAGGACTAGTGCTATAATTTGCTAATATTCGGTTAGGCGTTAGTATCGGGATTGAGGGCAGTGTTAGGTGCTGAGTAAGGTTAATGTTCACAGTGAAGTGTCGCATCTTCAACTGATGGGTTTCAATAAATCACACACTAAAATATCGTTCATCTGTTCTAGACTAAGAAATACATTCTGTTGATCCCATTTGTTCTGCAACCATTATAACACATAAACACGCCTTCCCGCTATACTGTCATTGATACGACTATACTTCGAATTGTATTTTTACGATTGAATATCAATTCGGCAAGACATATCATGCACATGCAAATCGTGATACGTCCAGCATTATGCGGGGATATGTTATCTCTATATATGACTGTTTCGTCGCAATATTAGTGAACGACATGACTTCAAATACCAAGTAAAGAGTCAATTAATTACAGGGAAATTCTATCCATAAGGTTGTCATTTATTACAATGTAAAAAAAAAAACCTCGATTTACCGCGAAATGTTTGGAAGCACGGTAGCCAGACATTTCGTGGTAATTTAACATTACCGTTAGTCAATGTAAATTTAACTTACACTCGTCCGGTAATCTCACTTTACACGCCAGACTGTAATGTTACAGTCACCTCCGGTAGATCCAATCTACATTTTGTCCTGTATATTTGCCACTCAGACTGTAATTTTACCGCCTACCTACATACATGCTGTCTGTGTAAATCAGGATTACATACCACCTTGTAAATTCACGTACATCCCATACCTATCGCAAAGCAACCCGATGCTAAAATATCGCAAAAGCTTCTTCACACCCCCAAACGACATTGGTACAAACTGTATATTCATTCATGATTTACGATGAGAAGATTATCGATGGAAAAGTATTGCTGCTGGAGGTCTAATTCTTCTTTAGGAGACATGCAGTAACACGAGTGGTCTCCCACCATCGGCCAAACTTCCAGTTGTTTCTTTTTCTCGTCCTCATTCCTTCTGTGTAGCTAGTATCTTGCAGTTCCACTAAAAAGAATGCATGCCTAAGTCGCTATATTAAGCAAAGTTCCTAACCTAGACATGACATAATAAAGACTACTAAGATAAATAGGGTAACAAAAATATAACAATTTTTGAAGTACCGGTACTAGTACATTGTGTGGTGACGGCTCCGCCTTTCACATGATATAGCAGAGATTAATGACTTACTTTATCAAATGCAGCGGGCAATTTATAAATGATATTGCATCTTCGTGTGGGCCAATTATTATTAGTCATGCACTTTATTGCATGCTGTTATTTCTTGACCCCCGATCAGGATTGTCCATCGTATCGGTGGTGGAAATATATTGAAATCGCCCAAATGTACAATAAAAAATTTATTTTGTGAGGAGCACACCATTCTGATTCCTGCTCAGATTTACATGGCGGGACTAAATTACAATAGAAAAATTAAGTTATGTTGAATTGCGTGGAGCGCGAAGAAAATTTCAAGAATAATTGAAATCTTTAAAAAAATTGGGAGTGAATTGGTAATTTCAATTTGCATTTCGACGGATGCTAACACATACTAATTGAATTAGGTGCTGACGGCCGCACAAATTCCAATCCACGGCAGTAGGTTGCCCAATGCCCATCCCTGATCTAATAGTATACATATGGTATGTCTTACGCCAAGTTTGAATACGTATTCCAGTCTTTAACATTTTTGACAAATTTCCCCAAACTTGTTTGAAAATAGCAAAAAAACATTGGACCGGACCTAATGCTGGTAGTGACTACAGAGAACAAGGCGTCGTTCTGTACTGCCATGCCCAATAGGGCTCTTCAAAAATGACTTTTTTTCTCAAATCGTACTGGCTACTTGATAAAATCGTTAGGTTACCTAATTTAAGCCTACACACAAAATTTGGTTCAATTCCAGCCAGTAACCGCTTTGCTACAGGAGAAGTAAGTTTCTATTTATTACATAAAAATAAATAATAAAAAATTTGAAAATTTTCTGTTCACCCCACAAAAGTGTTAGGCTGTCTATAGAAACGATCTTCACCAAATTTGGTTCAAATCCAACCCGTGGAAGCGGAGTTATTGCCGTCGAAAAATTTGGATTTGAATAAAATAGTATTTACGGTGAGCGCAACTATAATAAATAAACAAAGAATCGGTCACCGTAAATACTATTTTATTCAAATCCAAATTATTAGACGGCATTAACTCCGCTTCCACTGGTTGGAATTGACCCAAATTTGGTGAGGATCGTTTCTATAGACAGCCTAACACTTTCGTGGGGTGAACAGAAAATTTTCAAATTTTTTATTATTCATTTTTATATAATAAATATAAACTTACTGCTCCTGTAGCAAAGCGGTTACTGGCTGGAATTGAACCAAATTTTGTGTGTAGGCTTAAATTAGGTAACTTAACGATTTTATCAAGTAGCCAGTATACGATTTGAGAAAAAAAGTCATTTTTGAAGAGCACTAATGCCCAATTTGATCAGTTTTGGAATTGAATTGAATTAAATTGTGTTGATATAGGGTAGCTTAATTGAGTGTGAAACCGAGCAACCTATATTACATCCAAGTCTGTCTTACGCAGTGCAGTTCGCCAGCTATTAACAACAGCTACCCAGCGCAACGAGCATTAGGCTTCTGCCAAAGCTATGAAGTAATGAATGACTTACACGTGGGAATTCCTCTAAATCTTCCAATAATTTCAAAAATTTGCTCAAATGTAGTTGAGCGCGACTGCTGGAGTTTGAATTTGGCGAGCTTTCTTGAATACGAAATAAGTTTCACCTTCAACAATCGTCTTCTGAAAATGGTTGCGAAACACATGTTTAGTCAGAATTCATACAGACTTACGGTAGTCAATTTCTCGCGTTCCCCAGGTTGAGAACCACTGATCTTATGTATTGAAGCAAAAGGTTCATCATTTGAGGTGGCATGTGTGCCAAACAAATCCAGCAGTGGATGGAAACATCTCTATGCTATGGCCCAAAAATGACATAAACATGCCAACAGTTTCGACTACTCCGTGGCAGAGTATGTGGTGTCACAGGTCAGTATATAGGTCGACTAACATCCCAAAATAGGACAGAAAATGCGGCGAATGAAGTATTTCAATCATGAAATCAAAGTCATCCCGGTGGTGCGCACAGTCGTAGATATTCACGGTAACGAATACTATGTAGTACTGTACCTTTTACGATGCGTATCCCAATCAGCATTCCTAGGAATCTTCAACGATCGTGTCCACTTTCTTCAAGTCAAAAAGCTTCGCTGCACCCTTTGCTCAAATCTCAATAATGGCCAGACGACGATCCGACACTCTAACGATTTCGAAATAAGTGGTATTCATCCGCTGACATGCGACCAATAATATTTACTGGCCACTGCGTTAAAATGTTTGATTTAGGTCGTTTTTTCATACAGAAACATTAATCATTACATCTAATCCCTTTCTTTTCCATCTAATTGCGTATAAATTGATATTTATTCCATGTGTTGTCACTACTTACCCTACTTACTTAACCAGACGCTGCTTGTGATGTCACAGTTGTGCGTTGGTTGTTTACTACGAATCTCAGAAAAAGCAGTAACGCGTAACGGTAACCTATTACAGGTCGCCTTGTTCGCCATCAACGAATGGTCAACTTAGCATGCGGCGCTGATATTTCTAGTTTCCCGATCAATATTATACATCCTAAACTGATATTCTAACTCATCAGTCATATCCGTGACAGCGAAACCGGCCGCATAGCCATAGCCATATATTATAATATTGTGGCTATCTACGATTGTCAGTTGTTTCTTTTACCCTACTATGTACTATACTGAAATTGGTACTAGGGCCAACAATTTCCGTATGACAGACCCCAGTCTCGCGAACGAGGTTGAATCAGGTCAAATCATCACGAGAATGATATCAGTAACATTCAGTTCCACGTATACATTGACTGCAGAGATTTTCAAGGTAATCAATTTTGCCAATAGCCTGGTAAACTTCAGTAACGAGTAACTGTCAGTAAATAGCGTTACACCAAACTTGTGAGAAAACGTTGTAACCATATGTGATTCATGGTTAGATCAAAAATGATCGGAGGTTAATCAAAGCATAAAAATTACCCATAACATTTTTAATTAGAATATATTAGACAGAAATTTTACTGAATTGCGCACTAATATCATAGCAATTTACAACGTAGTACGCTACGTTGTAAATTGCTATGCTAATATATTAATAAATTTACTGCGTCTCTCACTTTCAGGACATTGTCATTTTGATAGGCTATACGTATCGCCTATATATGTGGTGATGTTTGATTTAATATGTGATATAGAATCGTATATTAATGTACATGTGAAACCTCTTGTAGATTAATATTATTGAACAGTCGTTACCTGACAGACTAAATATTTGCTGTAGTGTAGATTTCAAGCAACGTATGTATAGACCAGGGGTCGCCAACTTGAAGCGGGTCGCATGCCACTTTTCAAAATTCGTAGAGGCCGCGGGTTGCATGACTTCAATATGGAGATAAAAATAGGCAAAAAAGTTTAACAACCACGCTTGATAACTGTACGTCAGTACAACGCTGCGATTTCTCTAACATGAGCGACGGGCATAGTTACCACAAAAGAAATAATATTTTATTGAAGAAATACAAATACAACAAAATTATCATGATCATCACTTTCATTCTATTTTGAACTATGAGGTGCACACGATACCGGACAACACTCTTCAGCAACTGAAGCAGTGGTGGGCAATCTGGGCTTTATACGACCGCATTTCGATTACTTATGTAGCCTACGGCCACATTCCAGTTCATATAGTCGTAATGAACTAACTGCAGACAAAATACCCATGTTAAACTTTCCATGTCCATTGTCGGTAAACTCCGGACTAATCTATTCACTCATATCGGCTCATTGTGCGCACTGAAATCCTGAGTAGTAATGTTTTGAATAGCCATTGGGATTCGTATTGTAGTCGCGCCAAGCCCGAAATTATTTTCATATTCATGAGTAGGGTTGGATTTAAAACAAACGGTGTTTCAAAACACTTCGTTTAAAACATGTTTATTACAGAGTTTTAAAATTTAAATAATGGCATCTAAAAAAAATTTTTTTTTTTCAAGTTGTAAAATTATGCCGTAATCAAGTAGAAACTTTCCAAAAAACATATTGTATGAGCCTGCGACAATTACCACCCTATATACCCGGTTTATATCGATATGGGATGGTTGGAACCCTCAAAATAGTTGGTTCAACATTAATAGTCCAGATATTTCGTCAAAGGAGCTATATTTACCCTATATTTTCAATTGTCAATGTAAATCCACTATGGCGCCACAATTGAGTATTCATGACGTCATGGCTTTGAAAAAAAACAATAAAAAACGTGTTTTAAATTAGAGCCTTGTTTTAAACATGTCTGTTTTAAATTGATTTTTGTTTTAAATGCAATCCTACTCACGAGTAAATTTCGTCATTAAAATTAGTATAGTCTCACATATCACTATCACATATTTATAATTTCTCAGAATATGTGATCAGATTCACTGGTAGAGTTGATGCAGGGGATGTTAACAGTCGTCCTTGTTGCATGCAGTTATTTGTTGTACTTCCATCAGGATTGTCGGTATAGTGGAAATATATTGGATTCGCCCAAACGTAGGCCTGCCAGAAACAAATTTCCTTCGTGATGTAGAAAACACGATTATAAATTGGTATTTTTTCATGGGGCACATCATGTTCGTCTGCTGTTCGCATCTGTACTCTTGGGCTCAGATTACAAAGGACACTACTATATTAAAATGGAAAATCAATTCGCATTGAACCACGCGAAGCGCGAAGAAAATTTAAATATTAATTGAAACCTCTCATTAATTAGGGACTCAATTCGTAAATTGAATTTGCATATTGACGGCCGCCATCACATCCTAATCGAATTAAGTGTCAACGGCCGCCCGCATAAATTTCCTTCTACTGCCGCAGATTGGCAACTTCGATTTTGGGATTATCTAGACATGGTACTCGTAAAACTTGGTCTTTTGGAGAGAGAGAGTGAGAATTGCTAAATATATTTATATTATATATGTGTAATTAACGTCAGGCCTCGATTTAAGGATGTAGGAGACACGAAAACATAGTCACTGATTGGCAGGTATGCGATTTACTTAACCCATACAGCAATCATAACACGGCAAAGTACCTACTTCTGGGACAGTCACTCGCATTGGGAACGTCCCAATATCTATACCTACATCCCGGGCTTCGGGCCGGAGCATGGAGCCGGAGCCCCGGAGTCGTGCATTTTCACCGGAGCTGGAGCCAGTTATTTGAGGAGTAGCTTCGGCTCTGACGTATTTCATAAGATGTCATTATATATGCAACAACCATAGCTGCTGAATTCACATAACTCAACAGCAGCCCTTCGCGAAATTATAAATTTTTGAATCTTTGGCGCTACCTTTTCCGACTAACCATGTTCCTGGGGATTTCACAGCAGAGAAGTCATATATGTTCAATCTCAGATTAAGATGGTCAATCTTCATACAGGATCGCCGAACCTCGGTATGCTAGATATGCCTGTGATTATTATGGGTATTCGGCATACCCGCAAGTTTATCATCAGCACAACCTTGTTGGCCAATTGACCGGTTCGAATATAATGATCAATATGGGTTACGCGAAATGGGACAGAGGATGAAAACGTGATTTCGTTGCACATGTCTATAGGACGAGCAGCCGCCAAGAAATACCATATCATCGTTGCTCTGAATCGGATGAACAGCTGGTTCATCCGTGGTAGTTTTTTTAATCCGGCTCGAAATTGGACAGTGTTATTGTGTATGCATACGAATTGGAATTCATTTCTGCGCATGATCGTCATTCACTCAGGTAAGGATTTTGAGCATAATTAGGAGATGGCAGAAGAGTAGCCCAAAACGCCGTTACACTCAGCAAACAATTGTCGCGATGCGAGCTACTAAATGCGATGTCAGAACCCCGTCGTATTTTATGTTGGAGACAAATTACTAATTTGATAATGTGATTTCCAATTTGTATTCATCTGTTTCGTGTATTCATTCTTCTTGTCTGATTGATATACTATAGTATTCCCGAATTATCGCGCACTGTGACTTGGAAATAGAGATGGACACAACGATTCCAGTACTCGAATCTGAATCGAGTATTAATTTTGATGATTCGAGTCGAGTAGTAAAATATTATTTTTCGAGTACTGAAATTACACGCTTCTCACCACTGAAATTTAATTTATCAACGAGAATTATAGTTTCGATACTGTTGAAGCCTTGAAACCTTGATTGGCGGTATCGTAGCATACGAAACATATACTACAAAGCGACGAAGGTGACTGGATGTAGCACATACCGAAGTCATGATTATCCCACAGCATTGTCACCAAGTGGAATGAAATTGGTATGGTCGAAAAAATACCAAAGAAGCTTTTATGAGATGGATAACAGGCGTTATAGTCTTTGTGGTCGCATAAACGGTACATATCTGAACTTTGGGTATTATGCTATGACGTCATAATGAGTGATAATCGAATACTCGACTCGACTCGAAGCATATCACGTGATTCAGAATCGAATCACTCTGGTACTCGATTTTGCCCAGTCCTACTTGTAAATGTGCATACTTAAATTCGTTACGGGCACGGCGCAACGTGCATGGCACAGTGTTTAAGTTGCAATCTTAATGAAACATGTGATTCTCCGTGCCACCAGTTCAGATTTTATTCGATTCGTATCAACGGGAGAATAATCTATTTCAATAAACTTGATCGAAACTGGATGGACTGGTATGTATGTATGTATAATTGGAAATGGTGCGTATAACTGCAAATGGTTTTTTGCACCATGCCATTTCAAAATCAAAAGATCTATACTATAGAATTTCCAGTGTCATATTTCTCTACCAGATAATATGACAAATTCAATTACTGGTGTACTGGTATAAGGGCTAGAGAGCAATAGTTCAATTTCCATTGGTACGTTGTGAAACCGCGCATTGTCCCGCAAATGTTGTCGATGTCGATCGTACTTTCTACATTCAAGTAGAAAGTGTGCTACCGTCTCGGGTACTTGGCAATCTTCGCATAATCCATTTGGGTGACAATGCAATTTGCGCAAGTGATAATTGAGTTTGCAATGTCCGGTCCTTAATCGGAATAGGACAGAGGAAGCTCTCCTTGTTGTTTCTTCGCTGGGATACGTTTGGTACGATTCCGCATTGGGTGAGAAAATTCTTCTGTATTGCGATTCCTGATCCACTTGCTTGAATTCTTCTTTGAACAGGCTTCGGCATACTTCCGACACAACACTTTTATATTCCTTGGTGGACAGTTCAACTTGATCCTCACCGATTCTACGCAGCGCGGCTGATTTAGCCAGCGCATCTGCGATTTCATTGCACCCCACTGAACAGTGGCCTGGAATCCACAGCATAGTGATGTTGAAGCCTCGGCGTTTCAAATCAGTACACTGGAGTATTATGTCTGCAACAATAATGTTATTTAATACGCGTGATCGGATAGCTTGTAGGGAACTCAGACTATCGGATAAGATAACTATATCATAGTTACTAGTGTCGTATCTTTGAATCCATTTGAGACTTTCCTGTATAGCTATGAGCTCTGTTGAAAATACTGATAAATGGTGGTTTAGTGATACATTTTTCGACACACCCTCGTCCCACACGTAGAAGGCGGCTCCACACCCAATCTCCGTTTTTGAACCATCAGTATATATTTTGATACATTCTCTATAATAATCGTAAATGTATTGCTCACTTACCAATTTGGTAACTGCTGGGGGGTCAGTTTTTCGGAGCATCAACGATATACTTACGTCTACGCGACAGTCTAGAATGTCTTCCCATGGTGAGATGGGAAAAGTGTCAGACTTGTATATAGATATATACCTCACGGCAGGTATGTTCGATACCATATTAAATGTTCTGAAGGAATGCGATGGGAAAATCTCATGCCATGATTGTTGTACGAGAGATCGACAGGGGTGATCATTGCCGGATAATATATTTCCTCGGAACTTCAAACAGGCCTGTAAATGACGTAAGTGAACTGGCAGCTCGTTACACGCGTGTTGCAAAGAGTATATCGGGGTACTACGCATACCTCCACAGCAAAGTCGGAGTGCGGCATTTTGAACAGCTTGCACTGATCTGATCACATATTTAGGGGCGAACATGTACGCCTCGAATCCATATTCAATTACCGATCTTATTAATGCTCTATATAGGGTCAGGAGACAGTCTTTGGACGCACCCCAAGATGTGCCACTAAGAAGGCGCAGTAGATTAAGACGCTTGGTGCAGATTTCAGTGACAATTCTCGAATGTGCTCTGTAGCTTAATCTAGCATCAAACGTAACCCCAAGATATTTATACTCATTTTTTGTGTGAACCGCAGCATCATTAAAAACCAATTTCACTTCAGGTAATTTACGTCGTCTAGAGAATAGTACGGCCGCAGACTTGCATGGCACAGTGTTTAAGTTGCAATCTTAATGAAACATGTGATTCTCCGTGCCACCAGTTCAGATTTTATTCGATTCGTATCAACGGGAGAATAATCTATTTCAATAAACTTGATCGAAACTGGATGGACTGGTAACGAGTACACGAATATCGAATTTCAAACCATTAGCTATTTGCTACAAGTCGGATTTCTATTGATTAGGTCGCGATATGCGCCCATATTGCTTTTACTACAGTTATAGTTGAATAATAATCGCACATTTAAGATTGAATTCAGCTGTATGGCTTGATGTTAACGAGTGCAGTCTGGTGTTGAAATGCCGCATCAGAATTTTAATGCTGCACACAGCGATGGTATGGTGTTAAGAGCGTTCAAGTGAAACTGTGATGTTGTCGACAATCGACAAGGACATCTTATGGCGTCACAAGCCGACACGGCGGCACCTATGTCTTCGTTGATGCATCCGATCTTAGTAACGGCTGACAGACTCTAGTCTAGATCAAAGGTCTCAAACTCAAATGTGCTCGCGGGCCAATTTCCTAGTTTAGCAGACGCCGCGGGCCGCAGCATCAGTAATAGGGATATTAAACGTATAATTTCCAAGTAGGCCTTCTCTGACGGGAGCTTGCAGACAGGCATTCCACAAACATCGTGAAAATGTTATTTACTATTGTACCATTCACGCTTGACACGAAAAAAAAATCATTGTTTTTGTGCCGGGCATAATTTGTTAAAATAATGAGCTATAGACATCATGCGAGAGGGATGCATCATGACATCGTCAAACTGTCGGGTTATAACATTACAGCTAGCAGGGCCGTAACAGCACTTCGTCAGGCCTCCCCCAAAACTTTGGTCTTGGGCCCCCCATAGGGTTATAGACCGAACCGAACCCAGACCCCCCTTCGGCGACAGACTCTTTATCGCTATTTATCAGATTCCTTGAGAGTTTGTTTAGTGAAACAGATTTTGTCGCCTAAGCGCGCCAAGCGCGGAAAATTATTAGAATTCATAATTGAATCGGTAAATATGATCGGGAATTGCATATATATTGTTATCAATTTTTATCTTCTCTCTGCTCACGTAATCAGATTTTCCGGTAGAGCTGAGTGAGGTGTCGGGCGTATACCCGTTGGCAGGAACGAAACAGCACCTCGTCAGGCCCCAAAAAACGTGGGTATTGGGCTCCCATAGGGTGATAAAACGACCCCCCCCCATCACGTTGTTCGTGTTTGTCACGAAATCATCTGTAATGTATTGTGAACCAGCGCGATGCGCGAAAATTCTCTATAATTTATGATACAATCGGTCAATCAGATCGGCGATTGCATATATATTATGCTATCAATTTATTGTCCTCTCTACTCACGTAATTAGATTTACCAGTAGAGCTGAGTGAAGTGTCTTGAAAACGGGAGAGCCCGTAAATAATAATTAAAGATCTTGGGGCGGGCGGACCTGTTGATATGACTTCTCGTTACATGATGTTATTTCGTGACTTCCAGTCTGCTATATCAATATAGAATCGCCCAAACGTAGGTTTCTAAACTAAGAAACGCACATGATTTCAAATTTGTATTTCTTCACTGGCATAATAATTTTCCCAGCGGGATGGTATTTATCTTGTGAGGTTGAGACCTTTTCGGCCAAGGTTTTCTCGCTGCCGATCGTTCTGGCACACTTCTTGGAGTCGCATGTTATATGGCCTAAAACTTGATTGTATGTCTTGGTGGGTCGGGGCGCGTTAATGGCCCAATACTCAATACTAAAGATTAATGGCTACTTGAATTCGCGCACATACAGCGCGAAAAAATTTTGAAAAAAATTGCATAAATTTTCAAAAAATACTCTATGATTTATGCTAATTCACGAAATAAATTTGGGTCCCCTTCGAGCTCGCCCCCCCCCAATTGGGGGGTTTGGGGTGCGGCAGTTACGGGGCTGGCAGCTAGTGAACCTTTGACGTGCCACAATGGACGATTCTCACCGCTCTAGCGCCACCTATGAAGGGATGGCGGTCGTAATTTTGCCTCCATAAGGCTACCATTGTGTGCAGAAATATTGCAGTTCTTTTCCCTTTATGGCAGCTCGTTACTGCGAATGCATGAGTTGTTGGTTATTGCAACACCACTAATGCCTGATTTCATGTCATTGCTAGCGAAATCCAGATCCTACTTCTTCATTATAGCTGTTTGAGAAGCCTTATCGTGGGACTGTATTTTTGCTTTAACTGAACTGCTGCTGACTTCTCTTCTGATGTCACTAGTAACAGTAACAATTTACACAGCAATGTATGGAGCTTGTATTTTCGTACTTGTTGACGGATCTACCAGAGTTCAGTTTTGCCGACGTGGGCAGGATTGCCAGTGAATCGAGAGGTAATGGAAATAGCAAAGGCTATAAATTATTTGCTGAATCTCACATATGAGATTTTAGAGGCATGTTGTAATTTATACTAGCAGAGGTCCTTGATATATTTATTCAAGCACTCAAATTATAGGCTCCTAACTGACTTTGAGAATTAGACTTCGTGACTTTTCAAGTATCATCTGTGATCCTGATGAGTTGAGCATGTCAGTATCAGCAGTGTTGTTGGGGTCAATGCTTGATATTGCATATTGTCAAAACAAAAAATTGTGCTGGCAACTAAAATCAAATAACTAGTCAACAAATTGTTTAGTAACAAACAAATACGAAGCTTTAAAATATGACTAAAAATTGCTGTCGTTGCAATGTTTCCAGTTGATGAGTTCGATGATTGTCAAGTGCACCATATGCTGCTGCAGTATTTTATGTTCCAGGTGCAGATGTGCCTCATCGACCAGCCACAACGACACGGACCATCGATGATCGACAAGGATATTTCGAAATCTGATGATGAAACTAGAACTGTCAAGAACCCATTTGCGGGATATGAAAGGGTCATGGGCACCTGATCTTACCTGGGTTTAGACTCTGTTCCGCACGGTGGACACCAAGTCGCTCACTCCCAGTTGTGTACCGGATAGCTTTGTGCATAACTGGCTAGCTCCTAGCAAATGGCGGATAAATTTGTCAATATACAATACCCAACAGAACTGTTGAATGTTTGCCCAAGTTATCAATAACCCGCTAACAGATGCAGTAGACAAGTTGAATCGAACACCAACGTCTTTCACTCCAAAGCCTTGGTGAATCCGACAAACAAATGAAAACAGTTCGTCTTGCAATGGTATGGTTTTTGAATTTGCCTTTGCTTGAAATTCTTCACTATACCACTTCTGAGATAATTTTTGACAGCTGATAAAAGTGGTACAGTTGTAGCTGTTGATGAGACTATATCAAAAACTTCAAAACAAATCCATAACTAGAAAATCCAGAATAATACAGAAACATGTATCGGATGCCTTGAATCGTACACAAAATCAGCTTCTCCAGCTCGTTATTTAAATCCTGAATTATTCCCTTTGCTTTAGATGATTTTTCTTCACAATACGCGTGATCCAGCATTGGCTGTTGTAGATGTGGAATCTGATCAGTGCTACTTGGACCAGGAATTTCTTCTGGAGTATGATGTCCACTACAAATACAGTTAGAAGCATTAATAACTAGGGCTGGGCAAAATCGAGTACCTGAGTGATTCGATTCTGAATCACGTATTAAGCATCGAGTCGAGTATTCGAGTATTACTCATTATTACGTCATAACAGAATGTAATATGTCAAAGTTCAAATATGTACCTTTTTTGCCACCACAAAGAATATATTACCTCTTATCCATCACGTTAAAGGTACTTAAATATTTTTTCGACCATACCGATCTCATTGTACTTTGTGACATAATGTGGGATGATCATGACTTCAGAAATGTGTTATTTCCAGCAACGTTGGTAGCTTTTTACTATGTTTCGTGCGTTGCGATACGGGTAATCAAGGTTTCAAGGCTTCCACAAAGGAAAAGAGTATCGCAACTATAATTTTCGTTGATAAATTAACTTTCAGTGATGAGGAGCTTGTAATTTCAGTACTCGAAAAAATTGTTTTTACTACTCGATTCGAATCATTGAAATTAATACTCGATTCAGATCCGAGTACTCGAATCATTGTGCCCTATTAATAACATGCCGACAGAAATGAAAACATTTATAGTTACGGTATATTTACGATCAACTAACAATGGCAGTTATTCAAGTACATCTACGTTTTTCACGTAATAGAGTTCCTTTTATTAAATAGTTAGTGCTGGTGGCATAACCAAGTGCAGAAAAAAATTTAAAGTAAACAATCACCCGAATAACAAACGAGCCGAATTGGATAAAATGTCTGTCTGCTTGCCACACTCTAATATCACTAATAATGTTCGGTCATATTGTTTGTCGCTGTTCGGGTGATACAGCAGCTTGGGTTTGAGCTCGGGATTTTGCTGCACTAATCATAATAACCAGAAATACTTTTACGCGGTCCTAGAATGGCCAAGCATATTTCCTGATACTGAGTTGTGCAAGTAATATTTTTGGCTGCAATGCACTCGACAGTCTACATATAGTTGGAAAGGCAGTATCATGTAGTTATTGGACTTTCCCTTCTACCCAATTGATGTGCCAAGTTCGCGAAATAGTGTTAAACAATATTGGAATCTCTCACACATAAGAGATCTATCTACCATGTACCAGTCATTGTTAAGAATTGAAAGAAATTTGTAGCTTCATATCATGTCAGTTTACATTAATCTCACCTCTGATGCCTGTGCAACACCCTTCTTGATGGTGTTGTTGACTTCGTCCACTTGAGTATCCCAGGAACTGCTCCAATTTTCTAATAGTGACGTCCGCAAGACTTCAGTCTATAATCCTCGTCATTGAAATGCTCCCCACAAACACGTGTATTTCCAGTTATCTAGACAAAAGTCAATAGCAGCATTATCACGATAGAACAAGAGAGAGTATGATCGGATTGAAACACTTCTGGTAATTTACTCACTTCAAAATTCAACTCGACTACAGATCTAATTTTTTATATCCATATCTTCATGTGAAAAGATAGTTTCATGGCCTTTCTTAGTCGTTGTTGCATTTCAGCACACGACAATCATAGTGTGATCTTCTTGTCACAGTCCACGATCCCGCATCTGCATTCATGCCTGTTATCTCACAGGCAATACAGTATAATAATATATAGATTGTTTATCGTAAAAGTTCTTTGCAAGAAATCAACCTGTCCATATTAAACATAAAACTATATTACAGGAATAAATTCACTAATTTAAATTACATAAATATATCCGTTATGACCAGCCATTTTACAAATATATATGCACTATTATTATCTTAGAAGTAAAGCTGATATGCCATGATGTTCTCGACTTCTCGTGAGTTGTCACAAACCAGTAGCCTACCGAAAAAATTCGTGAAACGGCTGAAATCGGCTGTTTTTCGCTAACAAAAAGATTCCATGCTAATAATAAACATGCTATTCATCTTAATTTAGCATCGATACCCTGAACTGCATCATATCGACAACCCACAGAGATAAATAGCGAAACCAACTCCAAAACTGCCATCTGCGCGCACGAAGCAAGATTCACCGACCGCCATCCCTTTACCATAATGGCGGCGCTCGTGAGCAAAAATGAAAATCGTCATTGTATGTAGAATATTTTAAAATCTACTGAAGATGGATATGATATCAGACGTAGTTTATTTTTGGCCTTGATGTTTTTGCGGCATATACACCGACCCATGATATACATGTTACTGTCATTGCCAAAGTCCAATTGTATCAGCGTCAGATTTTGCCCTCAATTATTATTGTAACATATCGATTACAGCTTAGATATAATCATCATTGAGCCATAGTATTACCATTGTTTCTTAGCCTTAGCGATCGTACCCCTCGTGCTTCCAATAAGATTTCTCGTAGCCCCTGTTCATTTTCAACACAATTTCTGATGGTACCCATTTTAAAAGTAGACATAGACAAAAAATCGCGCGTGGCGCGAAGACCAGCATTTTCCAGTTAAATAAATTGATCAAGAAAATATTCCACAACATATGGGCCTAACTCAACAATGCATATTATACCCATGATGTGGTGCTTCGTAACCCGAAGGGTTCTACGGGCCCTGGTTAAGAACCTCTGGAATACAAATGTGCATTGTACAATTGCCGATGAATTAATTCATTGGTGTTACAGCTGTGGAGCGTACTACTACCTTACTCGCCCCTGATAATAGCATGGATGAAGAGAACAAACAACACCCAGCATGTAACCAACTATATACGTCACGGAAGTCACATAATGCCGATCGTTGCCATACTGACATGATTAGATAGCTATATATACCCTACGCAACGCAAGCTACGACCTTTTGATATATTATTATTTCCCATGATAGTTTCATAGATTGTTGCATCCGTAGGATTGCCAAGTCACCGTTCAGAGTCGCAAGTTCTCTGATTTTAACGTTTGACCCGACTCAACTCGATTCATTTTTGTTTAATCACCCAGTCAATCCGAAATCGAGTAATTTTACGAAAGGTCGCACCAAACCAAATCACAATTTTCAGTCACGAATCATCAACGGGTCATGTTTTATCATCATGAATTAGAAATGTGACGTAATAGCTGATCTTTTACCGCATGGTAGCCTTTAAAAGTGATGTCATGGTGTCGTTTGTTGAGATTTCAGTGTTTTTATAGTAGGCTAGTATTAGCGTGAACTTCAAGTTTTTATGTCTAAAAAAGATATGTGGCACTTGAATATATTGTCGAAGACTTGAAATTCCAAAATGCCATCGCGGGCCGCACAAAATGTGTTTGAGACCTCTGCTCTAGATTATTATAGATAACTAACCCATCCATTGGTAGGTTAGTAATCTATATAGACGGACCCATTCGATAGTTTTCAGAGCCAGAGCGGAGCAGTGGTAATAATGCGACTGCGGAGCTGGAGCCGGAGTTAATTTATGATAGAAGAGAGCTCCGGAGCCGGAGCATGTAACATTTACGGCTGCTCCAAAGCCCTGCTCACATCGCTGGGTTAAATATTCACAGGAAAATGCCCCAGAGCAACACGTAATATTATTACACTGCATATTATTTTTTGTTATTATTACGACTATACGAAATCGATTATCGAGAATCGTAAATTACCGAATTTTACAACAACACTTGCTCTTGTGGCGAGATAGCGTATTGGTATAATCCACTTCTGCAATAACAATGGGTTGCGGATTCGCGTCCGACTTAGGTGGACTCCAAAATCCAGACTATAAAAGTGTCGGAGGTTTATCTAGGCTCCTTCTCGCCATATCATACGTGTAAACGGTGTCTCATAAAATCCTAGAAGTGAGGCGGGCTACAAGTCGGCAGCTACGGAATAAGAATGAAGAAAATTAGCCTGGTGTAAATGACCATTGACCATAGTAGGCCTAGTCGACAAACGCCATGAATACCACAAAAAACTTGATTTTGACGTTACGCACGGGGCAGAGTTCGAGCAGTTCGAGTCTGTGCATTTTATGTATTCATGCGAAGCAATAACTCCCACCACAGTGTAAGACCTCTTACGTCGAGAGGAATTTCATTTCTAATCCTACTATGCTAAATTCTGTATGTAAAAAGTAGTGTAGTTGGAGGCAAGTAGCATTTCTATGACAAATGATTCATCAGAAGAAAATTCATAGATTAGGTGCGATTGATGTCACTGGAATTTCTTCCAAGTATTATGAATGCACGGGTCATTTGTGTTATGTGCTCTCCGTAAATTAGTCGTTTCCATCAATTTGGTAGTTACGAACTAGATCCATGCGGGAAGTTTTCAAGCACACAGACCCCTGAATCATTGAAATTGGTGATTGATTTCACAAATGCGCATAGCATTACCAAGGCAATTAAACCAGGAAAAGCCCATTGACAACCATCGTGCACCATTAAATATGCATTTATATCTGGATAATTGTGGTGCACAGCATTAAGAACTTTCTCGGGTGATCAATCTTAACTGATTCAGTTTTCATCAGTATCTTCATTGCGGAATGTCAATGACACCCTCGTCAGTAAGGGCGCTCGGTGCATGAGTTGCAAGATTTGTCAGCAGAGTCAGCTAATATTGAAATATCGTTACAGCCGGGGTGTCAAAGTCAATTTGGGTCGCAGGATGGATTCCAACCTTTCGATCGCTTCTGGGCCGCACCCGTTAAATGAAGCCGGAATGCTACATCCAAATCCATGTCTTTGATTTTCACTAGAATGGATCATAATCAGCGAATTCATAATTCCTCATATTACGGATAGTTGAGGCCCCATTATGGTTGCATTTGTGTTAGCAAACAACGCATTTGGAAAAAAATACAATGAGAGACCGACCAATTGAGTAAAGTTATAAACCGCCCAAATAATGGATCTACCCTGCGAGTCACGAAGTTGTAAGTTGATTTATGTTCCCTTTGTTATACTACAGCGGTTCAGGTCCGTGGAACCCTTGGGGGTATGGAGCACCAAAGCAGGGGGTACGAATTGAAGCGTGAAATTATACGCTATTTAAGATCTATTCGATAGTTTGCATAATGTAAAGTATTTTTGGGCGAATTTATTGAGCTCAAAACTTTTTATAGCGCTTTAAGCGATTCAGTGTCGAGACGTACCTTACTTTCAATTTCGGTACTGTCCCCTCCGGCAAACATAATATGTTACAGAAATGTTTGGGCTGTTTCGCGATTATGTTCGTTCTAGAACAGGGGTGGGCAACATACGGCCCGCGGGCCGGATCCGGCCCGCGAAGGGATTTTGTCCGGCCCGCGGACAGTTTTCCGTTTTACATGATAATGTAGCCCGCGGCCCTAGTCTGCCGAGATTTCCCACTACTTGCTTACAACGTCAAATTTTAGTGACTGCATAGTGCATGTTAATATATACGTATATGCGCAGCGTGCTAGAGTGGAGCTTACGCGAAATTTCGTCGAAGCGAGAAGACTTGCATTATCGGCATTTGCGATGTACTCAACCCTAATGTCGTTTGTGGTAATCATGGTGTTTGTCGACTACAATGGTCAATTACACCAGGCTGATATTTCTTATTTTTCATTCTGCAACCGCCGACTTGTAGCACGGCACACTTCTAGGCTTTTGTAAGACGAAAACACTGCTTATACCAGGGGTCGCCAACTCAAAACGGGTCACAGACCACTTTTCAAATTTCGTAGAGGTCGCGGACCGCATGAATTCATTATCGAGATTTCTCAGGCCACACAGTTGCACAACGATGCTATCTCGTCACCTACTCAACCCTAACGAATATATGTGTTGGTAAATTAGGGGTGCCGGGGTTATCGAACTCCTTGAAATCTTAATTGAGGATTGCACCGTGTGTTGATTGATCAGATAGAAGCAGACATGGCGGCGCCTGTATGACAATGCTATTCTCAAATCCACATTGTCTTCGTCATTATCGGCGAGAAATGGCTTATTCCTTGTATATCTGGAATGTGGATAAATAAGCGAATATTGTATCGATTCAGCAATCCGGCCCGCCAAGTACTTAATTTTCCTATATCCGGCCCGCCGACTCGAGAAGTTGCCCGCCCCTGTTCTAGAATCTAGACCGTTGAGGTGGCTTAATCCAGTGCTTTACAATCATTTTCAGCTCGCGACGCACTTTCGTTGCAATGTTTCATTGAGCGACCCTTTAGGTCAGGAGTGACCAACCTTTTTGCTCTTCACGGCTGCATTTCGATTATATTCATGAAGCCTACGGCCGCATTCCATGAGGTGGTCGTAAAGCACTAACTGGACGCCAAATATATCCATGCTAAACTGTCCATGTCCATTTTCGATGAACTCCGTATGAATGTATTTATTCATATTGGCTTACTATACGTACCGAAATTACGAGTTATAATGTTATGAACAGTTTCTTGGTTTCGATATGGTCGCGCGAATCGCGAAAATCTTTCAGATTCACGAATTAATTTCGTCATTGATATAAGTGGTTTCACATATTCAAATATTGATCTTTTCTCAGATCATGCGGTCAAATTCCTTGGTAGAGTTAATGGATGGAGTGCTTTAAAAAATTTAGGGCAAGGTATAAATTATGATTGATCTTGGGGTGGTATATAGCCTAGGACGGAAAAATATTGGAATCGCCCAAACTTACCTCAAATAAATTTCTTTCGTGATGAGCGCACCATTCCAAGTCGATATTTCTATATAGGACGCATCGTTTTCCCCTGCTGTTCGCATATATACTGTTGGTCTCAGATTGCAAAATACATCAGTATATTAAAATCGAAGTCGTGTTGCATCGCAGCGCGAAATAAATTCAGGAACAATTAAAATGTCTCGAAAATACGGGAGTCAATTCGTAAATTTAATTTGCATGTAGACGGTCGCCAACACATACTAATTGAAATACGTGTCGACGGCCGCAGGTTGGTCACCCCTGCTCTAGGTGATATGACCGAACGAAGTAGAATGTAATTTGACGTACAATGAGTCATGTGAGTAATGACTCAAATTATACGCCCACGAGTCAAATTGCGCGAGCGTACCAGTGCATCAAGTAAGCAAGAAGACACGTAATATATGATTACAAACGAGAAAGCGAGTATTCAAGCAGTAATTCGTATTTTACGCCGAACAAAAAGGGGTCCCAATTATAGCTTGCGATGCAGCAATTCCTTGCTCATTATGATCGGGATGGATTAAATGTTCGTAAAGCCCCCGGAGAAAGGCCTAAATATTCCGTAATTTTAAGCATAATTTCGTGCTCAAATCAAATCGACTGTCACCAACATCTGACTAAGAAATACTGCAAGCACGAAAGCGTGGCTCCTGGCACTCAAGAGAGTAAAAATGATTCAATTTAGAGAATAAGAACGGGTAATCTCCCGTGTAATCGAGAGAAGATAGAGACTTTGGAATGTTTGTGAAATTGAATAGAAACTGGAACATTTACAATTTCTTGCATGCATTACCACCACATATCCGTGAATTGCCTTATAATAGATTCAAAAAAGCCCTACTTGATCCCCTCTTGTCGTTACATTAACACTGTTGCCCTACCTCGCCCAGACATTGCTTCATTGATATTTGCTACCATCGTTTAATTTTTCTTCTCTTTTATTTTTTTAACTACCGCAACATTTTTTACAGCCAGACTGTTTAGAGTCAAGTGTACCTGTTTGATGCTGGTGTGATCAGACTAGATGACCTTCACGGTCTTATCGACTATTCCTATCTAATACCGAATACTGTGCATGCATATTTTCTGTACCACCACCACTGACGTGTGTTATGTATTTTGGTTGGATGAAAATAAAGACTCTCTCTCTCTTCGTCGACCTCCTGAAATAGCTTCGCGACCAACCAGTTGGGACCTGCTGGTTTGGAAGCACTGACTTAAGTAACCATTATTATGTGTATGCATCTTGCATACACCGGATTATATTCATGTTACATTTGACAAGCACTAAAATTAAATTCTCTTCAGGTGTTGGGGAACATTTTCTCCTCCTTGTCCATCTCTGACTATGTCAAGGTTTGTAGGGAAAGTATTTAGATGTTTTAGCTTTTTTGAATGTCTGCTGTCCGACATAAATATATGGCCGTGGCACATGTGTATCAGGGTGACATGTGCAACCTTATTGTCGGACCACTAGAAAACACAATATTTCAAAGCTGACACATATGATCCAATCGTGCTCATGATATTGCAATAATTCAATGTTTCTGTATTACTCAGAGGTGGTCAAAGTAGTCGCCGTCGCTACTCAAGTAAAAGTAGATGTAACGCCAGAATTTCTACCAAATAGAAGTAGGATTGGCGGTTCACAAGTAATTAAGTAGGTATTCTACGCCTATTTTTTCCTGAAAATGAAAACTGTCCAGTAGAAGTAGAAGTAGTCTAAAATCATGACTACTTAATAAGGAGTGCGAGTAGGTAAAATCTACTTCAAGTACTTCAAAACGTAGAAGTACTTCGTTACTGACCACCTTTGGTATTACTCCTAATGTTTCTGTATTATTCACGAAGCGACTAAATGAGTGTGCAATTGTTACTGAACCTAAGACTTTGCCATTTTGGAGAATGACACACTTTAGGATCCTTTTTGAGCTATCTATAGGCATTTGCCATTCACTTGACTTGTAAATAGGGATTCCTAACTTCTCCAGTAATCCATGGTAACGGTATCGTGACAATGCCAGTATCACGGCAATGCACAAAGCTACCGAAAGTAGGCCTATGAAGAAAAGGCTGTTTCTTCTGATCGAAAGTGAGATACCTTCTCTACCTAGCCAAGTAATCGTTTCTCACTTCATAAGGATGTTAAAAGTTCCGAAGATTTCTATTCCAAGTCCCAAAGCTTATGTCAGATCCATAACTCGTGTTGATGGACTACTCTACGTTCTGAATCAACTACGATTTCAAAATCTTCATCATTTGGCCTGCTATCCCTAAGATCTTCATCTTGATCCAAATTATCGAGTGTATAGGAGTTTCAGGTTACACTGAATAAGCTGAATGGGGCATTGGACCTATAGCTGATAGTAAATGTCATGTTTATTTTTCTTGCCATATCCTGCAGTTTGCATCAAATATGTGTGTGCAATATCCTCGGATGGCTGCATCCTCTATCCAAAAATAAGAGAAAGCATCGGCCGAGATCGATACCAGTACCTTTTCCCTATACATAATTCAATCGAGCTCTTGACTAAATAACTTACTACACGGTAAAAGTGTGGATTTTGATATGATATGGAAAAGTAATATGGGTAAATTCGTGAAAATTTGCATATGTTGGGCATATGTCGTAAAGCAAAGAGTTGACGTGATAGAAGAAACCCAGTGGCATTTTTGAAATCAGCACGCCAAAATTAGCCTAAATCAAGTGGAAAATCAAAGTCAACAAATTTTACGTTCAAAATTGTTGCTTATTGTAACCTGTTGAAATGAAACCAAATATTTTTAGCTGAAACTCGTCAGGGGTAATCGACAGCAACTAGTAGAGAATTGGAAAGAACATTGTATATCAAGAATCATATCACAAAATATACCGCGACCAGCATGAAATGAAAATGTTGATATGCTATGTTCTTTCCAATTCTCTACTGGTTTCTGACGATTATACCCCTGACGAGTGTCAGCCGAAAATATTCGGGTCCATTTCAGTGTGAATACTATTCAATTGTATATTGAAGTTACGTACATCCAAGAAGCTCTATCAATCACCTGTTATAAATCATTGCTCACGAATGTTCAGTTTATGTCATGGTCTTTGCACAAATTAAAAGTAATCGTTCTGTCACAAAGAATTCGATTAGATATGTGAGATAGTCTATTACGATTACTTCGGATTTTCTGATTTTTTTCGGATGTAATCGATTGCAATTACGACTACTTGGAAATGTTGTAATCGTCGTAATCGATTACGATTACTAATCACGATTACCCCAAAACGATACATAAAAGAAAGAAATTTATACAGGTACTGCTTACCGACCGGTAGGTTGAGAGACTAAAAGGTTAATTCACCGCATCGGTGCCTCAAATCCGACTTTTCATGGACAGTTCGCGTTTGCGTTTTTAGACAGCCTCCACGGCAGTTTTCGCGAGCACTCTGGGGTAGATTGACCTTTTCAGTCGTGTGTGTATAGTATAGTCGCCGAATACCCAATACAACGTTATATTGATCTGTGAAAGGTGCGGCTGCTGTGCGCTGACAATTTAGCAGGATTAGAAGCACTAAATATTTGTTTTCTGAAGTCATCTCTTTACCGGTCATTTTAATTAACGGTGGGTATCGAGCAGGTCTCTGTGATTAGTGAATGTAATTGGAGTCGGCATTATAAGAAAAATCATGCAGTGAAATATAAAATATCACTTGGCTGATGCGGATCACCTGCTAACGAAGCTAGCAGCACAACAGGGCTATTTCACCAAGCCATATAGAGTAGGCTTACCATACGTCCTCTTTTAAGAGGATTTGTCCTCTTTTTTGACTTTTTTGAAAGTGTCCTCGGAGGACGCCGTTTTGTCCTCTTTTTTGAGATTTTGTCCTCTTTTTTGAAAATTTAGGTCAGATATAGAGGAAATTGCGAGTGATATACCGCAAAATAGCGCAGAAGTGAAGCTCCGGCGGGTATTTTGGAGGAAAAGCGGTGATTTCAGCTCTGGGCGAAATGAAGACCTTTTTTTTTTTAGTCATCCACCAAGCAATGTGGAGTGAAAAACGTGTTTTTGAGCTCTGAGCGGAAGTGATGACCTTTTTTTTTTTTAGTCAACCGACCGCAAAGTGGGAAAAATTCACCGGTTTTTGGGAATTCTACTCCGGTTTTGTATCTTGCAAATTTCTGAAAAAGTGTCCTCTTTTTGCATTTTCAAAATATGGTAAGCCTAATATAGAGCTCCGTGATACAGCCGAATATTAGCACATCACTTGTATCAACTATAGTGGTGGCAATGTAATTCACTTCCATGAATTTAGAAATAACACTGCGCGCTGCAGAATATAGCCTAAACTTTGTCTCAGACCGCAAACGTATTTTTTTTATTCATATTTGGCCCACCGGGAACAATTACTGCCCTGATCTACATAGTATGAGGGGGCTGTTAGTGATGGGGCTTGTCGTAGCATGTGTAAACTAGCGGATTGGTGCATTCACTAGTTCAGACACATATGGATCATCCCATGCATTACATCTTCAGCTCATGATTACTGGAGGGATTCTGATCCTGTTTGAAAATCGGAAATTATAAGTCACTATTCCTTGTATGAGAGTCAGACTAGGTAGGTCGCTACATATTTTTAATAATCATTTTTGGGTCAAAATCTTCGTATAGCTGGTGCAGGTATCATTGAGTTGAGAGACGTTGCTGCCGAATTTGCCAGCGCCATATTTCTAAATCATATTGCGAAGTTCGTGACTTTCTAATAATACGCTTGAAAAAGGGCAGTGTTGTAACGTAAGTATTCACAAAATATTGTCACTATCGAACTCCGTCAAATTTTACGGAATAATCAAGTATATTTATCCCACTTGCACTACTCATCCAAGACTAATTCCCTTTTACTAGTTTTTAGGCGAAACTACTAACTTTTTAGACTTAAAATGGAAGGCAGTTTCGGGATATGCTGAAATCTGGACCTATGAAGAATTCCAATCGTTACATCACGCATTATGGTAGAAATAAAGATACTTTCCTACATTCTCGGGTAGAACGTATCTGTCCTTACTGGGTAGCTTGCCAAGAATGGGGAAGGAACGTTCAAAAGCAGTAGTTATGGCTGGCAACACTGAAGTTGTGCGTGCACTTCTGATGACACTCCTTGTTGCTTCATTCTGACAATGTTGTCTACTACACGATTGTTCATCGTGCGCTTCTTGATATAAGAACCAGTGCCCACGCAGTCTTGCTTCAGTTCAGATATTGCGGTACGTTGGCCATAACACTAGGTCAACCTATTTGTTTCATATGACGACATATGATTCACAATGAGCAGACGATGGGCCGTTTACAACGATAAGCCGATGAAGTCAGCTACAAGTTGTAAAATGTCAAATGATAAGTTCACCGACAGTGCAAACATCTGAAATGAAACGAAATATAGGTTGACTTTGTACACAATTTTGTCAACTTTTTGACCTAACGCTACAATTTTGTCAATTATTTTATTATTTTGACATGTCAAAACAAATCGCCAGAGTCATCATATTACAAAGTTCAGTCTAAGCTGTTTCGGAGATAGATATGACATAACCGCATACTCGAGAAGCTATAAAACTGCCCGAGAATATACGACATTTTTAGCGTGCATGTTCCCATGATTTTACATTTTCAGATATATGCACTTACTGTATGTAATCGCGGAGTTCGATGTCTAATGTCACACACCGACCGTACGGTGCCAGTGATGCGTTATACACTGGTACAACCGTGCTGTTTTCTGGTTTCGCTGTGATTGGCTTTCTGGCGAACACCGTCATGATCGCGTCACTGCTCCGAGCCAAACGAACCGTTTTTAACGTCATCATCATAGGACTCTGCTTCTCCGATGCGATTTCAGCTTGCAACAGCCCCATGCACGTGGTTGTGGTACTAACGTCACGCTATTTCAGGAACCATCGATTCATATGCATTCTTGCTCAGCCTATCGACGTACTCACTTCAATTGCGACTCTCCACCACGTTCTGCTTCTCAGTGTACTCAGGATGCGCAGAATCATCCACGCACTATCGTCTAGAAACGAAACGACAGCGCAAGAATGTGTCCGGTGGGTTTGGCTTTGCTGGTGCTACGCAACACTTCTGTCCTTTCCGCTGTTATTCCTAATGGACGCGAGAGAGACTGAATCTGGAGTCCGGTGCGGCCTGAGCGAAGGGACCCACTCGCTGGTGAGATTAATATTCTATATCTCAATCACGGTCGGTATCTTCTTCCCCATGCTCGTAGTAGCAGGATTATGCATCGCCGTTTGTATATTCCTGAAGCGACGCAAGGTACCGACGACTTCGACTAGTGGTACTTCGAAAAAGAACGACGGGAGGGCTGTCAGACAGCTGGCCATGATAGCCGCTAGCTGCCTTACTGGATATACTGTTGAGTCCGCTACAAAGATTTACATCGGCCTTATGCGTGATTCACTTCCCTACACGACGTCAATGGCAATGCTTCTCATTGCTCACGGCGTGCTTCGCTCTACAGAATTACTGAATCCGTTTCTCTACTATTTCGGATCGCACGAAATAAGAAATGATGTACATCGGCTGTGGAAAGATTTTCGAAAGACATTTCGGGCTCGTGTGGCCGACGCTGAAGTACCAGTCAATGGGAATTGAATTTCGACATACCCAGATGGATGGCGTATTACGAAGTGATAATGTGTTCGGTAGATTTCGCTTTGCTGGTGTTACGCCGCGATTCTATCCTTCCCCTTGGTATTCCTATTTGATGCGAGAGTGATAGAATTTGGATTCAGGAGCGTCCTGACTAAAGGCAACCATGCGATATTCAGATTGATATTCTATTTCTCAATCACCGTCGGCATTTTGATCCCCATGCTCGTAGTGACTGGATTATATATCTTCATCTGTATATTCCCGGAGCGACGCAAAGTACCTACGACCTCGACGAGTGCTACTTCAAAAAAGAAGGATGGGAGAGCTGTGATACAGCTGGCCACGATAGCCAGTAGCTGGCGTACTGGTTACGCGGCGGGGTCCGCTACAATGACTTACATCGGCTTCAAGCGTGATAATCTGCCGTAGCGTACATCAATGGTAATGTTGATCCGTGCACATGGCTCGCTTCGTTCTACAAATATATTGAATCCGTTTCTCTACTACTTCGGCCCCCACGACATTATGAAGGATGTGCATCGGCTGTGAGGCGATTTCAGGAATCTATTTTGGATTCGTGTTGCTGACGTTGAAGTGCCAGTCAATGCGAATTGAATTACTACATGTCGAATTGAATGAAATCTCATGGAGTAATAAATCATCTATTGAACAGGGACCCTATTACACGGGGCAACAATTTTGAACGAAAAAAATGTTGATTTTGATTTTGCACATGATTTAGCGTAAATTTGGACTCTGAAACTTGCACTTTATTAGTCCTGTAGAAGCAATATTAGTTTAAATCGACCAAGTAAAGCAGTGCAAATGTTTAATTGACATCTATTGATTTACTTTCGACTGCTGGTGGTTTTTGAAACGTTTTACACAATAAACACAAAATATTAAAAGTAGTGCAGTTATGTGGGTTATGAAACAATGTGGTGGGCGCCTAACCCAAAACATGACGTGATGAAGAAAAACGGAAGTCATTTTTTAATTCAGCGCCAAAAACTTGAACAAAATCAATTGTCTGATCAAAGTCAACAAAAATTGTGCGGACCAGTGTTATAGATGAATTTTAAGCAGAGTTGTAACCAAGTAACAAGCCTCTGAGTCAAAAGCATGTTCCCTCTAAGCTGTGCTCGTGCGCGAATGCGCAGTGCTGTCACGGTCACTGGACGTGATTCGGATTTTGAAGGGGGCGGAGACGCTCAGAGGCAGAATGGGGAGTGCTGGGCTCAGGATGGCGGTATGGGGGCGCTGAAGAAAAATGGCCTCGAAGTAGATGGTGTACTGAAAACATAGGATTATATAGCAGAACAATGGTTCTATATATCCCCGAGTTCTCATTGCAAACTAACATTTGACAAAATCTGTCGAATCACGACATTTTTCGTTCAGCTCATCGCGAAATATCCAACGACCATGTTTCCATGAAAGCAGTAGTTTATTTTAATTCGTGTTTAATTCAGTTTTGTGGTGTTTTGAAATGATGAAAGTATTAATAAACTGATGCTTATACTGAGAGCTTGGATTATTTTCCACAAAATGTTTTCAACCAGGTATTTTATCTTGCAGCTCACTGCGTGCTGAAATAGAAACGCCACTGTAGGCTACTGTAAAACTTTTGAGAGTGATGCCCTTTATACATTAAAGATGTTTTGAAGCTTTTTATCCAAAATCATTAACAAAATATACTTGCATTTGAAAGCTACAAAATTAAATTGTCAGAATATCTCTTCATCGTATCATAAAGGATGATACTCCTTAGTGTTGTTACCTGCATTAACGTTAAAGTTAAGAGCTTGGTGCAGGAATAAATTTTCGTGAGCAAAGCTTCAGCGCATTTTCAGTTGATTTAGTAGTTACATAAAACAATAAAACAAAACTGAATACAGTTAACGCCGCCGTATTGGCAATCGCAGAGGAGAATTTGGGATGTGTATATCGATCTCGAACCAAATGCCATGAGCCCGTATAGGCCTTACTCGATGGTTGGTATAGCAACCTGGATTTGATCCCGAGAGTAGCACATACAACTATACCGTTAAGTAGTCGAGTGGTCTTATAGTGAAGTCTGAAGTCCCAACGCGAAAGCGGACCTCGACCACTTACCCTTTGTTTTTACTACATTACTTAAAATAGTGGGCGCCACACTCAGGCAATTTTTGAAAGGGACCGCTGTAAAAAAAAAGGTTAGGAACCACTGCTTCAGAGTGTCACTTTATTTTCATCGCTTGTCCTATTCCATGCTATATACTGTAGCTTCGAATTCGGTGTGCTCGCCTCTTGTTTAAATGCTCTTCCCAAGGTATATTTCTGATGGAAAAGCTACGACAATTCGTTTAGAATCCCGACTGTAATTTTAGTTATCGCAATCGTCAATAATGAAGGTGTTCTGAGCTGATAAAAGGTATCCAGCACAATGACGATGAATTCGTTTATGTGTGATATGCCGGCCCAGAGACATATGTCGAACCAGAAAAAAAAACGACGATTGACTGATAACTGGTTCAGCTCACTGTTATTGATTTGCATCCTCCCTTTCATTACAATAATATTTTGTTCAGAGGAACTCACTTGACAGTAGGGTCGCATTGGAAACAAACGCAATGTTTCAAACAAAGGCTTTTAAAAAATTGTTTTTTTTTTTTAATTGTAAAATTATGCCATAATTGTGTAAATACTTTTGTACATGTTGCATGAGCCTACGGACAATTACCACTCGATATAGCCGACCTATATCGATATGGGATGGTTGGAACCAGGTCTGTGGAGTCGGTAAATTTTACTACCCTCTCCAACTCCGACTCCGGCTCCACATATTTTCAATGGACCGACTCCGACTCCGACTTCTGAGTCTTTAAATGTACCGACTCTGACTTCGACTCAAACCCCGACTCCAACAGTATATTACCAATTTACTTTGAAAATTATATGCCACAGTGACGGTTAAATGACTATCATATGATCATTAAGCATATGCAAACATATAATTACCGATGGCATGCAAAATTGTTTCATTGTGGCACAGCTCGAATTATTCACTATGCACGAAAGGTTGCCTTTCTAAATGTCCTTCCTTTTTCATATTTTATCAGCTTTTATAACATGGACTCTCTAATAACCTATTATATATGTATCATTCAAACACGGCGTATATCCCATCCTGTATAATTAAAATGTAGATAAAACAAACGAAGTGTAGTTCTTATGTCTGAGTCAGCAACTATTACAGAGATGCATCTTACTAATTTTCTCATTACACGCCGTACTGATTACCAACGCGCACACTCTCACTAATAGACATTGGTCATAAAAGAAATTCAGGAAGTAGTGAAATAGCATTTGTCTAGTCTACATGCACTTAGTCAAGTAATCATGGACGAGGACTTGAAGTATTTCCTAATCATTTGTTCGACTCGTGCAGCTAAGCTACACTACACATATTTTTAATTTTGTCAAGTGGGAAGAAGCGTTCCAAAACTTGCATCAGTTTGTGACTGCATCGCGAAGATGCATATTGCTGCTTTCTTCCCCCACGCGACTGAATCGTAATTAGCAAATAATGTCAAATTCTATCTATGTCAGGGGTGGCCAACCTTCTCGGCCAAAAGGCCACATGCAAATTACGAACCATTGAGCGGGCAACTTGAATACTGATGACCTTTTTTTAGTCGTCCGATAGAAACGAACCGAATTAGGTAACATTGAAAACAAGACTTATATGGCTACGCTTCAAAATTGATATCAATTATGTCATGAAAACTCCGTGTGCAACTGTTCAGTGTGCAGTCATGCCCTGGTCGCGCGAAGCACTACATAGGCTATTTTCCAAGGTAATGAATGAATTCGATCAATAAATATATTAATCGCATATATTGGAGGTCGCCTCTGTATAGCGAAGGGCTCATTTGGCAACGAATAATGTGAATTGATTCGTGACTCAGAGCAAAATTCACGAGTCGATTTCAAGTCATGAAGTACAGTCGGTGCCGATAAAAATCATTGCATTCTGCATATTTTCGTATTGTTCGCGAAACGCTGTTGTAAGCCGTGAGAGCGACCAATCTATCAATGAATTAATCAATCAATCAATGATTTTGCGTTTTACTGGGCCTCCATTGTTCTCTCACAAATAAATTGACCACAAACGAAGTGATCGATGCTTACAGCTTACGTTGTCGTAGACTAGTAGTAAAGAAATTTAAATACGAAGTGTCTATTTCTGTTCTCTGTTCATACCTTGACCAAACCTCTTGTTTTATTGAAATTGAATTCGAATATAGTTTATATACCTCTCAACCATTGGCGCATGCTCGAATTGCATCATATCAATTCGTAAATTGGTAATGTAATGCATCTTATCAATTCGTATCTCTATTCTGTATTTTCTGTTTTGGCTGCTAACTATTACCTGAGGCTATGCAATTACTTACGTAGTTTACCAGTTCTACGTATATGTGAGCGATACAGCGCCTTCTTGCATGTATATTAAACTCTATATTCGTTCATCGGTTCAGATTCAATGACCACTCGATTAGTATTTCAGACGGCTCCATGCCTCGTACTTCGAAAAGGCAAGTTGACTTGAGTTATGACTTGACTCGTGACTTGACTTGACTTGACTCGATTCCCCTCCAAAAATCGAGTGACTTGACTCTACTCGAGTCAAAATGTGCAATGAATCGAAATGACTTGTTACTCGCAGGTACTTGATCCCAACTCTGTAATATACAAATGAGGAACATGTTCGGGCTCTATTTCTGATACAGGTATAGGGCGCCATATACATTGAGAAGGCAAACTGGAACATCCCATTGCGACAACGAGGAGCCAACTTCTCCGCATCTGACGAAGAAGCTTCTCCCACATCACTTTCCACATATCCATGACACCAAAATCCTCGTCATTTCGCATCATATTGCAACTAGAACACCCCACTGACATGGTTTCATAAATCAACATTTACGGGGAAGCCTGTTCATACCGGCCATAATTTTCCGCGAACTCACCGAACCAGCGACTTGTATGAACAAAAGTTCGTGGTAACTGTAAATAGGTGTGAACACGACCTGTTCTTGGAAATGTTACCGTAATTTCTGCTCTATGTGGGCATTGTCCGCTCGGGCACATGTTCCCGAAAGAGTTTAAAAAATCCGGTATGAAAAGGGCCAAATACAACTACTTTTCTTTGGTACTGCAGAGGTTGCACTCTCGGTGTAGCCTACTTATTATTTGAGAATTTGCAACTTTTAGCCTACACTTTATAGACCAACTGTTGTAGATGATTCATTGTCTGCTCTTTGTGAATCATAAACCATCGAATAACACAAACAACCTGACATGGCGTGATGATCAAAACACCGAAAATCGTGCAAAGTTTTTAGAGGTCCAAAGTTTGTACAAATTCACACCGATATCTCAAAACTGAACTGTACCTTAACAACCAGGGCTTCGGAGCAGCCATAAATTTGCATTGCTCCAGCTCCGGCTCCGGAGCTTGCTTCTATCATACATCAGCTCCGGCTCCAGCTCCGGAGCAGCATTATTACCACTGCTCCGGCTCCAGCTCCGGCTCCGGCTCTGAAAACTATCGAACGTGTCTGTCTATATCAGGGGGGAGCAACCCGCGGCCTGTGGGCCATATGTGGCCCGCGAGAAGGCTTTGAGTAGCCCGCGAGCTAATTTCCCATTATATTATCGAAATTATGTTATATTATCGAAATTGAATTGCTCAGATTGTGAACTCGCTAGGCCAACCAAAAATATGATTAGTCTGGCCGCGGCACTTGGGATGTTGATGACTGGTTAAAATATCAGTTTCGACGCACTGGCAGATCCAGGGTCCAGTCACATTTTTAGTAAATCGTCGTCTATTACAATAAACTAAAAAAGCACTTTACTCCGTGCCACAGCATTAAAATTCTGATGCGACGTTTTAACACTGGCACTGTACTCATTGCCACTAGGCCATGCAGCTCAATTCAATCTTCAAATGTGCGATTATTATTCCACTGTAACTGTAGTAAGGGGAAAATGCGCGGATATAACGACGTGATAAATAGAAATTCGATTTGTACCAAATGGCCTATGGTTTGACGTTCCATATTGGTACACTCGTTACTAGTCCATCCGGGGTCGATCAAGTTTATCGGAATAATATTTTCCCGTTGAAATGAATCGAATAATCGAAATAAACACTGTGTCATGCACATTGCGCCATGTCAACAACGAATTAAACTATGCAGTATGCACATTGCACATTTACAAGTTTACGAAACAGATGATTACAAATTGGAAATAGCGTATATAAAATCAGTAGTTTGTCTCCAACATAGAATACCATGGGGTTTTGGCCTACTCTTCTGTCATTCCCTATTTAAGCTCGAAAATCCTTACTGGAGTGAATGACAATGATGCGCAGTAATGAATTGCAATTAGCATGCATAATTGCATACTCAATAACACTGTCCACTTTCGCGGCCCGACTAAAGAACTATCACGAAAAAACGAGTATTTGTTTATCCGATTCCTAGCATCGTTGAGATGGAATTTCTCGGCTCGTGCTCGTCATATCGACATGTGCAACGAAATCACGTTTTTATCATCTCTCCCATTTCGCGTAATACATAGTGATCATTATTTTCGAACTGTATACAATTGGCCAACAAGGTTGTGCTGATGATGAAATTGCGGGAATACCGAATACCCACAATATTGACAGGCATATGTCGCATACCGAGGTTCGGCACTCAGGTATGAAAATTGAACTTTGAATGTACGACTGCTCTACTATTAAATCCCCAGGAACATGGTTAGCGCCAAAGAGGAAAAGATTTCGCGAAGGTTTGCTGTTGAATTCGGTGAACTCAGCAGATATGGTTGTTGCATATATAATAGCATCTCATGAAATGCGTCGGAGCCGGAGCTACCCCTCAAATAACTGGCTCCAGCTCCGGCTCCGGCTCCGGCTGAATTTTATATAGAGCTCCGGCTCCGGCTCCAGCTCCGGTAAAAATGCACGGCTCCGGGGCTCCGGCTCCGGCTCCAAAGCCCTGTTAACAACATTGGCTCTAAACGTACGAGTGAATCGCAATATATTAACAAAACTCAGTTTTAAGTCGCGATCTTAAAAGTCGGATGTAGACAACCTTGTCGGTATGAACCATGAAGTAACAGGTGTTATTACTCCGGCAGTTTCCAATGCACCTCAAGGCTGAAAGGTAAGAACTGCTGCTGTTAAACGTGTTTCCAAGCTACTTTGTATATAATGACAGACAGTTCCAACTAAAATGCGGAAAAGTACTATAATTCTGACATTATGTACGGAAATGGCTAATTTACCTATTTGAGGGTACGATATTGTCAGAATTAAATTTTTTTTATGTCAGAATTTTCATTTTTTGCAAAATCTTCTGTTTTCTAGGTCAGAAAATATTCGCTCTAGTAATATCCCAAGATTAAATGCAAAGGTAAGCAACCCAGCAAAAAACTGCTTTTGAAATTACATGCCCTCTAGTTTTCAGGTCTGGCCACTTTCCTGCGGTGGCTTCCACATGGACGTCACTGGCCATGACTGAAACCCCATAGGTCCGTATTTAAGTCTCCCGATCCCAGAGAATACTTGGCAGCGTTTGAATGATGCATTACCTTTTGACAGTAAGGAGATGTGGAGTCGGATCGAAAACATGGATTAACCCAATGCTGGTTATTCCACTGCATTATTCATCTCGTAATGACATGATTTGTTTCCTATTACAAAATAATCGAACGACCAACGCACTGAAATTTTAATGCTATATCCACACATGTAGGCACGCTATTACGGATCGTTCAAGCGATAATTATCCGGTAACGCGAAGATATAGAATCTCGATCATTAGAATTGAATGCCTTGAGAGAGGCTACATTATCATAACGGGAGGTCAACATCGTCTCTATCGCGGCACAATAAACTGAGTAAACTTCAAAGGATGTATTCTACGCTCAGTTATAATGAAACAGGGAACGCGTCTGATAGCGAGAAATTCGCTTTCAATCGCATAGAGTCCGCAGTACTTTCTGCTACATTCGGAGTGCAATCAGTCGTTGGATGTATTGGGAGTTTCATGATGGTGATGATCCTGATGCGTATGGAACGTAACACATTTCACATCATCCTCATCGGACTCTGCTTTTCGGACTTCATTTCAGCTTTGAACAGTCCCCTTTACGTGTCCGTGAATGCGACATTCAAGGATTATCGAATGCCGAATCTCTTCTGTTATTTGACGCCAATGATCGAATTCGGAACGTCAATCGTCACAGTCTACCACGTACTACTGCTAAGCGTGATCCGGTTTCGCAGTGTAGTATACGCTGTCTCCTCGCGAGGAGAAATGACTGCTGACAGATGCACAGTGTTCGTCATTTGTTTTTGGATCGGATCGCTGTTGATGATAGTTCCATTTTATTTTGCTTTCGAGGTCGTGAATAGAGGTTCGTCTGTCACTTGCGAAATAATAAGTGACAATAGTGCTATACAGTACCTGACCGGTTTGTCTGTGACGGTTGGTGTGTTCTTACCAATGCTATGCATTACGGGATTTTGTCTGGCGATCATCTTGTTTCTCACTCGTGGAAGACCAACTATTGCTACCAGATCGTCCAATTCGTCATCGCAGAAGAGGGAAAAGAAGGCCCTACACCAGCTCTGGATTGTAGTGATCAGCTTCCTGGTTGGATACACGGTAGATTATAGTGTAAAGCTTTTCATTATCATACGAAGACATCACATTTCCGATAGGCATGTAACGACAGTATCTCTGATCGCGCACGGCGTACTTCGCGCCACTGAATGTCTTAATCCTGTCATTTACTATTTCGGAGCGCATGAAATTAGAGATACGGCGAAAATATGGTACCAGCAAAAATTTCCCAACATCATACCATGCAATAATGAAGACAGACGGAACTCCGAAGAAATGACAGTCTCGGCTTGAGTAAACGTGCAACCGAATCGTGATGGTGTTGGTGGCACCTTCATAAGGACTGTTGTGTCATCGCTATGATTTTTGTCGCCCACGACCTATAGACGTTCATGATATGATTTGATGTGTTTATAATCATGCTGTTGTCGTCAATTTCGTAGTAAGGTCCTGTCCTTATCATTTGGTGACTTCACGTCAATCGATATTGTGATATCCGACCTCCCGACCTATAGCACGGCCCTCTTTCGTGCGAGGCTATTTGTAATACAACGCTTGCGCGAATTGGGTTAACATGACGAGTCCAGATAAACCTCCAATACTTATAGCGAGATCGGACGTTTATATATACTGTAGTCATGCGTTTAATATTTACCACGTCACGCGTGCGTATTGTTTTTCACACAATGTATTTATAGGTATGGTGCGAACCCCTGAAAGTTTCTAGTTCGTGTGAACGCAAACCTTTTTGAAATATTCCGTGCGAACGCCAACGTGAGCCTATGACGTCACGTGACGTCATATTACTAATCATATCCCTACACTACACTACATTTCAGTTAAGTAATGCAACAATGTACACTGTACACGATATCCGAAGATTCAGGCCACATTATGCCACAATGCGGAAGAGCATGCTGACTTTTTGAACATCACCAAATGCATCCGCTGGAAAAATCGAATGATCTAATTATCCCATGAAATCGATATTTTCCGTCGCTTTGTCAACAATTTCGACGAGGACTTGCAAGGCAATGTGAGCTTACGTCTCAACGGTATAGGCTAGACCGGACAATGTATGTGGCGTCTGACTATTGCTATTGTGAAACGGGTTTCTATACTTGCTACCGATATCACCTAATAAACAAGTTATACAATAGCCAAGACCCCAATCGCGCGGATTTGGTTGTTATGATTAGGGCTGGGCAAAATCGAGTACCATACCCGATATCACTGCACTTATTGACAAGGTAATTGGATGATAATGACTTCGGAAATGTGTTATTTCATGTAACGTTGGTAGCTTTGTACTATGTTTCGTATGCTTCAATGCGGCCAATCATGGTTATAAGCCTTCCACATTGGAAAATTGTATCAAAACTATAATTCTCGTTGATAAATTAACTTTCAGTGGCGAGAAGCGTGTAATTTTAGTACTCGAAAAAATCGTCTTTTACTACTCGACTCGAATCATTAGAATTAATACTCGAATCAGATTCGAGTACTCGGATCATTGTGCCCAGCCCTAATTATGATACAATACACATATCAAATCAAGAGGGATCCCGTATACACCTGATAGAATTTTGACATCAGGCAACCAAGTATTCTTTATATCAACTTCATTGTTTGATTGAATCAGCACAATTCGCTAATTACGTTCATTTATTGTATCTCGTTGCTGCTATAGTGTGATTGCGGGCCAAGCTAACAACAGAGAGTCTCTAAATATTCACAAACGCAAAGCTGAATATTTGCAGCAAACTTTTGTAACAAAGCAAGAAAAAAAATTGAAATTGACAAGGTGCACACTGGTTTAGTGTTGAATTTATTTTTATGATGTCAGCGTCATGCAGAGATTTGTCTGAAGTTGAAATGCAAAGGATTTCAACCAAAGATGTTATATTGATGTGAAAATTTGTAATAAATGAAAAAAAGGTTTACAGTGCAGAACCTATCAATGTTTGTTTGTGAACGCGAGCCGCTAAATTTCAAAGGTTCACATACAGAACGCGAACCTCACGTTCACATCATCCCCAATATTTACAGACCACTATTCCAAGACAAGAAGTTACGTATGAACTGCATGGTGCAGTCGTGAATCGTATTAACAGTAAAGTGTGGTCAGGGGAGGCAAGTGACGCAGTGCCTCACCTGTAGTCAGAATGAGTTAAAGAAAATTGTGACGGCACCTTCAATGATTATGACACCAATAATGATGTGCATTTTCCATCGATGCTCATGCATGAATAATTCTCAAACGTTTTGAAATACAGCATCACGGAATTATCTTATTTCATGGTAAACAATATAGCGCGAGAGGAGAGATGAGGCACAGACTGGCCAAGCCTCACCTGCACGATAGCGCAATTCATCATTTTAACAGATCAGAATTTTTTTTTAACTGATATTTTTCGAATGCTATTGTGGCATCGATTTCGAAAATCTAAAGAACAACAATGCCAGAGCACTAGAACCCTCTCAAAATTGTCTAACATAGTGAAATTTAGCATTGTTACGTATAACGGCACTGTCGAGAAACAATGGCTTGGAGAGGCACAGATGCATATGCCTCACCTAATATGTTAGCCAACAATCTTACAATCCAAGCGCAGTTATACCATGTTATACCACCGACGGGCATTCTAGTGTACCAACTATGTTAAAATTGAAGTTTCCAAAGTATAACCTTTGTGTGTTGCGAAATTTAAATGGATTTTCCTCGAAATTTCGGTTTTGCGTAAGTATAAGTATACTAGTAACCATTTTTGAGGGAGAAAAGTCATCTAATCAACTTGAAAATTTGAAGATTGACATATATTGGGATAGTAAATTAATTTTCGGGGCGTTGGTAAGGGGTCCATCCGTATTTGCTTATGAAAGTCTAAAAATGCCATTTTTCGCATTTCTCAAAAACTGATTTTTCTCTCACATGTTACCCCTTGTTGGACTAAAAAAATCTATCCTGTGCATTGCATCTATTTCAATCCCTAAATGGCACTAAGAAACAAATTCACTGAAAAAGTTTGGTCTGAGAATTTTCCTTGAAATTGGTCCGAAAGTCTCAAAATTTGGTAAAAATATTTAAAAAAAACTTGATCGGAATGTCCACCAAATCACCTTATGTCCAAATTTAAGAAAGATGGCTTCATTAGTTGTCAAGTTATAGGCGTTTCACTAATTTTTCAATTCGAGGGATCGTCTCCCCCTTAATGGCTTCGGTGTAATTGCCCCTAATTTAATGAAAAAGATCATGCTAATGCCGTTTTCAACTAAGAGTGGCGAGGCTATCTGTTTGTGGCAGTGATGCCTTCTAAATAATAACATGCTGACATCTTTCTTCTGTGCGATGAAGTGAGTCAGGCGTGACTGAGAGCCCTCGTTGCAGGATGGGACACTTGCTGAAACAACCTCTACATGTAAGGGTTATTGCGCACCGCGCCTTTCGGATTGCAATCATCGATTTTGGCTTGTTATGCAATTTACCTCGTTGTAAATTGAGATGATTTCGCGACTTGGATCAACGATTGTGCAGGTTAGTGGTTCCCAACCTGGGCGATATCGACCTCCGGTGGGCGAATTTGAGAAATACGGGGGTGGGGATGAAAATGTCAAACCGGGCGATTGGGGTCCGAAAACATACGAAAGGGGCGATTGGTAGCGAAAATGTTAAAATACTTCCATTCGGATATCTATAATTACCCGAACACCGGCACAAAATACACGTGAAAAACTGCCCCAAAAGTTGATTAAAGAAAGTTGTAACTCGCCACCACTGTCCTCAGATACCGGAATCGCCGCGAAAATTTGACCATTTTGCAGTCAATTCAACAGCGATCAAGGTTAGTTGTATAAGTTTCCCGTTTATATGTGCTCTTTCTCGTATCCGATAACATGGGGGGAGGGGGGGCGGTGATAAATATTTGTTGAGCTTGATACGGGGGCTATGAGTCGAAAAGGTTGGAAGCCACTGGACAGCTGTACTTTTTCAATATAATATCCACAAACGAAACGTTCTGCACCAAAACACCATACCCCACGATGTATAGAAATATAGAGATAGGGTGTTCAGGTATCCCGCATACTCTGCCTTCTTATATATGTATGATCATGTTATTTATTTGCCTGCTATCGTCATATACCTATTAAACACGCTTAATTTTATGCATTCGAATTACCAAATACTATAATAGGCCATTTTATCTAGCCGCATAGTGTTTAATACAGCTCTTACTTACGTGCGATCGGAGTCTTCGAATATTTTGAACAGCGGGATTATTATATCAGACTTGGCGAAAAGTAAAGGCCAAATATTCACCGTTTTTACTGGACTAGAAGTAAAAATACCCCTTCATGACCGACCGAGTCAGGAGTAGAGTTCGTTGTTTCCAAGACATGTCAAAACGGAGTGGTAGTGGATAATGTATGGTTAGAGGATTCGTCGAGTGAGTATAGTTTTTATAATTATATCTCACCGCATTGGATAGGTAATACATTTGTTCAGCATTCTACGTTTGAGTATTTGACAGTTTGAATTGTTAATTCTAGTTGTAATTTAGTAGAAAAGTACGGCGTAACTTTCACTTTTCCTTAGGTATCAACGTTGACTATACCTTGTCACCAGATCTAGGGTTACCACGGCGGATCAGTGCTCAGTGATCACCATCTTGATTCGGCATAATCTCTAAGGATACCTGGCTGACCCCAATGAGTCAATCTACTCGGGTTTGCGACCGGCACTGATTCTGCTCGTCAATGACTGTTTTCTACAAAACAACCGTCCGAAATTGAACCGATGAAACAGCGGTTGGGCCATTGTCACGCGGTGACTAAAATTAAGTGCGATCCATATATACCAGTGATTATTAACCTTTTTTCTTCCAGCGCCCCTTTTCAAAAACTGTCTGGGTCTGGTGCCCCCTATTTCAAGGACTGTAGTAAAAAACAATGGGTAAGTGGTCGAAGTCTGGTTTCGGGTTGGCAATACGGGGAAATTAATTGTATTGGGTTTTGTTTTATTGCTTTGTGTGACTACTAGATCAACTGAAAATGTGGCAGAGATGTTTGCTAACATTAAATTTAGTCGTGCACCGAGCTCTTAACTTCAACATGAATGTGATGGGTGACAATATTAGGCAGTATCATCCTTTAGGCTACGATGAAGAAATATTCTGACGATTTAATTTCGTAGCTCTCAACTACAAGCACATTTGGTTAATCAATTCGGCCAAAAAGCTTCAAAACATTCCCAATGTACATAGGACTCTTGAAAGTTGTACATACAGTGCCTTTTCGATTTCGACACGAAGTTCGCTGCCGGATACAATATCTAGTTCAAAACATTTCGGGGGAGATAACCTGAGCTACCAGTATCAGTTTCAGTTTCAGTTTATTATTATGTTCATCATTTCAAAACACCACAAAACTGCGATACAATGAAAAGATAAGAAGGTGTCGAAACGACTTGGAGTAGCTAGCGTGACCGGAGTATTTTACCGGGGAATTGGCAATCCAAAAGTACGCCAAATTCATTTTACATGAATTAAAATAAACCACTACATTCATGGAAACATCGTCGGTGAATATTTCGTGATGAGAGCAACGAAAAACGTTGTGATTTGACAGATTTTGTCGAATATTAGTTTGCAATGAGAACTCAGGGATCTATAGAACTATTGTTCTACTATCTATTCATATGTCCTTACTACCTCATCTACTACGAGGACATTTTTTCATCGCCCCTATTACCACCCCCGGAGCGTTTTCGCCCCCTTCAAAATCCAAATCGCCCCACGAGGGGCGCCGGAGACAAGTTTAAGAGCAAGCGAAAAATCTATTGTTCCTTTCATAGTCATGCGCAAAGGCAGATAAATAAAATATTGTGCTCTTGTGTAATAAATTAATTACAGCTGCGGTACATTGCAGTAATTGGCACTAATCACGTAAAACGCGCAACTTCGGCTTAGTCGTGTTGTACAATAGTTCGATACGAAACGATTCTACAATTACCTTATAATATGTTTCTGTGTAACACACGCATAAAAACGTAACATAATAAAGGTATTCTTCAAATACAGTACCAGGCCATGTGGCAATGGCTAAAACGGTATTTTCTGTACCATTCTGTTTTATAGAATAGACGAAATTGCACCGAATTATAAGCGATTGTGACGCTGAACCCTCTAATTCTATGAATTCATTTCCGATTGTTACTGCATGGATCGTCACTTTTTCAATATAATCGCTACGAGATGTTTTTGCAACTTTTGCGCAACTTTTTTACCACTTCAGGCAGCTTCCTAAATACTCGGAAGTTATGTATAGTATGGTGTTTTAGGCTGTTTAGAGGAATCTTATATTGTAACTTTTTGCAACTCTTTTCGATTTTTTTCTGGTCAACTGTTTATGCAGCCAACTTTTTACTCGAAATATTTGTGACTATATGTACTTAAAGCGCGTGTTCATAATTATCAATATTATTTATTTCAATATCGTTTAAATTTGAGGTTCACTCTGATTTGACGTACATTCAGGATAGATATATTTTGTGAAAATTAAATGCAACTTTTTACTGAACCTTTGGTGAAAAAATAAGTGCATCTTTCCACGAATATGACTGCAACAAAAACTTGCCCTAATAATCACTCATGTTGTGATAAAACGAACGAAGTACAGTTTATTGCAGGGGTCACCAACACGTGGCCCGCGAGGTCATATTTTGTGGCTCGTGACTTGATTTGAGATTTTGGGAAAGCTTAAATCGTTTTGAAATACTGAAATTGATTTAAGCTAAACATATCGCTGTTCTTTTTCGAAACTAGGTATACTTTTGTGCCCAACATCACTTTTCCTCGGTAGCTGATACGGCCTTTGCGCTGGCGATAGCATTACACGGATGAAGAATTAGCTGATATGAATTGGCATGTTGTCTCGACGTGCTATTGCCCATACACTAACAAGACCGAGACGCCTAAAAAACGACCATGGGCTTTACCACGAGCTCAAGCCTTACGTGTAGTTTTCCAGCAAATACCTTGTCTAGCTAACCCCAGCAACACTTATTTAACATTTTTACAGCCAAACTTTATGAAGACATGTTTAGTTGTTTACATATTTGAAGTGGGTGTGATTAGACTAGTTGATTTTCAAGGTCGTGTCGATCATTCCCATCTGATACGGAATACTGTGCATGCAAATTTTCTATACCACCATCATTGCCGTCTGTTTGTTTTGTACTTTGGCCGAACTAAAAAATAAAGACTCCTCCTCTCTATGCGCGTTCCCTATTGGAGAGCACAGCGATGTGCTGACGTACAGCTTTAAAAACGTGGTGGCATATTTTAACTCGATATTTAATACATGCGGCCCGTGGCCTCAAGGAAATTTGAAAAGTGGCCCGCTACCCGTTTTGAGTTAACGATTCCTGGTTTTTGCGTCATAACTAGGACGATTTGTTTGAAATGTCAAAAACAGTCAAAATTGTAGCGTTAGAACGAAAATTTGTTATAATTGCTCACCGCGTCGAAATTTTTTTGCAACCTACATTTCGTTTGTATCGAAGATTTTTGCACTTATCTTTTGACATTTTACAGCTTGTAGCCTACTTTATAGGCCTACCGTTGCAGACGGCCCACTGTCTGTTTTTCGTGAATCATAAACGGTCGAAGGAAACGCAAATGTTGACATGGTGTTATGCTCAACGTACCGCAATATCCTAACTGAAGCAAGACTGCGTGGACATTGGTTCTTATATCAAGATGAAAAATTGAGATTTAGACCAGTAGTTCTCAAAATTTTTCTCATCTGGCGGATCGGTAAAATTTCAAAAGATATTTGGCGGACATGTCGACCTTTAAATATTGAATCCAACCCAAAATGTCAATTATACATCCGTTTTTCTGCAAGCATGGTTCTAGAGAGTGACGTTTTAGGGTTTTGTTCGTAATTAAATATATTTATGATAGTATTCGTGCGAATTTACGGTATTGTCTGCTCAGTGCTGATTCAAGGTAAAATTGACTTGCCCAGATAAACATACAGCCAAATACTTTCGGGCCGGAAGGCCGTGGATTAACTGATCGTGCCAACTCGAATAATATTATTCTCTTCGACAATACCCAGTGATTAAACGTTTCGGAGTAGAATCAAACACCTTGTCGAGATATCTCGCTCATTTCATTTCCCACCACTTCCAAACGTACTACGAGTACAATGCGCGGCACGAAAACACCTGGCAACAGCGATACCAGACCATCTACAAAATTATTGAATCGAAAATGAATGATCGTGCAAAATGCGCGATTTAGTGAGTCAGCTCGTACTTAGCGAGTCGTTCTCATGTCGTCACCGGAGACAGCTTGAACATGTTTCCCTGCCTAATCTTACCTCAAGATGTTCTGCATCAGTTTAAAATTTGATGTTTTATTCATTTTATCAACGGACAAGCCTTACACATCTTGCATCTTAAAATTAAGGTATAAAATCCTAAGATATATGGCGGACTTGCCCCGGTCTACAGACCGACGGTTGAGAACCACTGATGTAGACAACATTGTCAGAATGAAGCAACACGCTGTGTCACCAGGAGTGTACGCACAACTTTGGCGTTGCCAGCCAACAACTGCTGCTGTTGAACGTTATTTCTCCATTCTTGGCAAGCTGCTTAGTATAAAGACAGACACTTTCTACCCGAGAATGTAGGTAAGTATCTTTCGTTCTACTACAACAAATTTTACCTATTTCTACTATAGTGCATGATGTAACTACTAACCACTTAGTAAGGATAGACAGTTTCAACCAGAAATGAAGATAAGTAGTAGGGCCTATATTTCTAACATTATGATCGAAAACACCTAATTTACATAAATGAGGCCAAACTTTGTCAAAATCAAGTTTTTCAAAGTAAAAAATGTCAACATTTTGATTTTTCAGGTCAAAATCTTCCGTTTTTTAGGTCGGAAAACCCCTTTAGTTATAATCAAATATGCGAATTGCGCAGTTTTTCACATTGCAGTTTTTACTTTTGTTTCGTTCCCTGGCATGTTGGCCGAATAAAAAGATTTTCCGGTGCCCAAATGAAGTGGATTCACCTGTATGCTTAAATGCTTTGAAGAGCTTCTTGGAGGTACAGAACTTTTTTGATAAAAGTTGATTCCAAGGCACACAAATGGAATTGTGAACGGTCAAGACGTCTGCAGGACCGCATAAACCAACATGTCCCCAGATTTATCAGAACACGTGCGTCACGCGATGTGAAAAGCTCACCCTTAACTCATCCACTTAAGATTGATGCTGATCGATCAAAGGCCATTAATTCTGCCATCGGCAAACATCTGTTGGATAATCCGATTTGTGCGAATAATTATCGAGACGACCGATTTCGAATCGTAGGGCGAGGCCGTTCACAATTCCATTTGTGTGCCTTGGAATCAACTTTTATCAAAATACACCAACCAAAACTCTGTCAACAAAAGGAGTTCGTGTACCACCTAAAAATAGTACATTGAACGCTCTCTCATTCGAAATTTCATGCTGGTGACGTCATATTTTGTGATACGATTGTTGATATACAATGTTCTTTCCAATTCTCTACTAGTTGCTGACGATTACCCCTGACGAGTGTCAGCCGAAAATATTCGGGTTCATTTCAATATGAATATACAATTTAATTGTATATTAAATGCTTTGAATACATAATTTCAGTATGGAGATGTACAGAGAGATCGAAAATATGAATTTTGTCAATGCGGCTTATTCCACTTCATTATCCATCTTATACTGACTTGATTTGCTCGACATTACAAAATAATCTACCGACCGACGCATTTAAATCCACGCCTATCAAGGGCATAGGAACATGCTACGCAGTGAACTCTCCGGTAACCTATAGATATAGCCAGGGTTGCCATACCGTCCTTATTTCTAAGATTTGTCCTTATTTTTAAGGGCCACGTCTTAGAAAACTCGAATGTCCTTATTTCTAAGAAATGTACTTTTTTTCGACTTGCGTCCTTATTTTGTCTTATTTTCAACAACTACAGAACTTCGATCGTGTTTTCCTCTGGTATCTGTGTTGCATGATATATTAAAATTATGCCTTCGCGTCGAGCTTTTATGACATCATGAATGAAAGGAACTACTGTGGCGTACACACCACTAGATTAGACTTCATAGTGGTAAGATAGCTAGGGCAGTGTGTAGTATAGAAGTTTCGGCTGTACCAAGCTATCGCTGCGGACGTCATTTTAGCCGTAAACAGCAATACCAGGTTTCTGCTGTTTAGCCTACAGCAGATATAAGCTGTGGGGAAGGCAGCATTTATAGGTACTGAAAAAGGGCACAGTGCAGTCGACACTTGGGTTAAAAAGTAGTAAAGTTATAAATCATTGATAAATTTATATCGCACATATAGTTTTAGCTACTAACAAGGATAAATCTGATTAGTTAAAATGATCAGGCGTAAAAACTTTTTCGTGACGATTATGAGAGAGAATTCAAAGGTATCAAAGGAAGCTTAAAGGGCGAGTGTTTTGCACATTGCAATATTTACAATTGTGATATTAACCTGGGGGCCATAGGAAAGACCGCTATTTCAGCCTACATTGATACCCCAAAACACAAGAAGAATGTCATAATGATAGATTCGAACCAGTCGATGAACAATTTTCTCACAAGTCGATCAGCACCAACGACCACAGACCACAAGTGGCAGCTGCTGCTGAGGGTACCTGGGCATTCCAAACCGTCAAACACCAGCAATCATTCCTCTACTACGATTGCAAAAGGAATATTCCCCGATTCCAACATGGACCAAGACTACAATCATTGTTACTGGAGTTCATGCTCCATACGCTCAAAAATTGATTTGTCCAAACTTGGTGTACAGCCTTTTACCATCTTGGTTGACGCGTCTAATCAGAACGAAGTGAAAAAGTTTGGTTTATCACCCTATAAGAGGCCCCAGACCAACGTTCTTTTGAGGGGGGCGGCTGACAAAGTGCTGTTTTGGCCGGGAGTAAAGGTAAACCAAGACCTCAGCTGTCGTGAGATCCATGAAGCACTTTCTAATAACAAGAAGTTGCTGGAGAAGGTTGTTTTTGCTAAAAGTATGGAATGTGATACGCCACGGCTCGTGTAAATACAAAGTATGGACAAAAAGACTTTTTAATGCTAATCTAATTTTTCGACTGTCCTTATTTTTGGGTCCATGTCAATGGCAACCCTGGATATTGCCCCATTCAGAGTAGACTCGAATGCGTGGAGATAGGAAGCGTCGCCATTAAGGGACGTAAATACCGTCTCCGTGGGTAAATAGAAAAGGATACTGCTTGTTAAAATGAGACGCAGGATGCATTCAGTGAACCATTCCCTTTCAATCGCATGGAGTTCGCTGTGATTGTTGCTACGTTCGTAGTGCAATCCGTCGTGTGGGACCTGGAAAGCTCCATGATTGTGGCAATCTTGATGCGAATGTAACGCAACACATTTCACATCATCCTAACGGGACTTTACTTGTGGCACGTCATTTCAACTGTAAACAGTCCACTGTACGTTCTCGGGAATAGGACATTCAAGGATTTCCGAAATCCGAACTTCTGTAATTTGTTAGCAAGTGTTGACGTCGGAACGTCCACCATAATACCCTATCACATACTACTGTTATGTGTGATCCGGTTTCGCAGTATAGTCAAACCTGTTAGCTCGCGAGGACAAATGACTGCTGAAAGATGCCCTGCATTTGTTATTTGTTTTTGGATTGGTTCAATGTTTGCAATATTTCCATTTTATTTTGAGGTCGTGGATACCAGCACGTTTGTCACTAGCGACGTAAAAGTGATGGAAATATTGTTGTCCAGTAACCTCCTTGTCTATGACGCTTGGCGTCTTCCTACCGATGCTTCGCATCGCAAGATTTCCACTGGCGATCATTTTTATGTAGTGCTTTAAAGATCTTCGCATCAAGGGTGCGTATCGTCTTTCACAACACAGCTCACTGGTCCAACCGAAACAGTAATGGGTTAAACATCTCAATATCACGCGTTTACGTATCGTCCTTCACAGCGATCCTGATATTGCCGATAATATTAAAGACAAGATGTCTGTTCCATATATTATCCACGCCCTGCTCTTAGGATTAGACCCATCCTTATCAGTGTTGGGATGACTCAAGTCATGACTTGACTCGAGTCTGACTCGAGTCACCTTTTTCAAATGACTTGACTTGACTCGAGTCACTTTGCTAAAATGACTTGACTTGACTTGACTCGGCGTATCAGAAATGAGGATTGACTCGTGACTCGGAGCAAATTTCACGAGTCAATTTCAAGTCATCAAGTAATCGGTGTCCACAAAAGTTATTGTATCTTGCATATGTTCGGATTGCTCGCGAAACGCTGGTGTAACCCGTGAGAGCGACCAATCATTCATTGGTCGTACGTTTTACTGAGCCTCCATTGTTCTCTCACTGATAAATTGACCGCAAACGAAAGGACCGAAGCTTACAGCTTATGTTGTCGCAAACTAGTATAGTAAAGTAATTTAATAGCAAAATGTGTATTTCTGTTCACTGTTCTTACCTTAATCAAACCTCTTGTCTTATTGAAATATAATTCGAATATACTGCATATAGTCCTCACCCATTGCCGCCGGCTCGAATATATCATATATCAATTTGTAAATACGTAATTTATTGCATCTTATCAGTTCGCTATTCTCTATTTTGGCTGGTAACTATAACCTGAGGCTATGCAATTACTTACGAAGTTAGCAGTTCTACGTATATGTGAGCGATACAGCGCCTTTTTTGCGTGTATATTCGTTAATCGGTTAAAAATCAATGACCACTCAATCTGTATTTTATACAGCTAGTAAGATTCAATGACGTAACCATGCCTCATACTTTGAAAAGGCAACTTGACTTGAATTGTGACTTGACTCGTGACTTGACTTGACTTGACTCGACTTGACTCGAGTCACCTCCAAAAATCGAGTGACTTGACTTGACTCGAGTCACCTTCGAAAATCGATTGACTTGACTTGACTCGAGTCAAAATCTGCAATGACTCGAAATGACTCGTGACTCGAAGGTAGTGACTTGATCCCAACACTGATCCTTATTACCATTATCATTGGATCGTGTAATCGCAATTAATAACACTGCTTATCTCGTTAATGCGGTCGCTACAATTATATTATCTAACACTGTCTCTGTGGATTAAAAATCGAGGCGATATGTATACTGATTTTCAGCGACTTGAGTTGTGCGAATAATTATTAACCTCTTCAATTCGTCTTTGTTTAAAACGGTATTAGAGGGCCGGGCTTATCGTGAAAAGCGGCGTAGCTATATGCGAAATCGTTTTCGTCTTACGAGTATGAATCATAACGCACCTCGCTTCGAATTACAATTACTGACTTCGTGATGATCGATTTTGGATTGTTATGCAATCCACCCCGTTCGAAGACACGATAGATTCCGATTGTATAGTTGGACATGTTCATTATACATCATACTACACGAAGCCGTCAATTTCATAGATTGTGGGTCGTGATCAGGGTGCAAGGGATATTGAGATCGTGTGCTTTAAAACACTACACATCCTACTATGCCGAAGTACATGGATAAAATTGTTGGGTATTCAGCGTAATCGGAAATAGTTACAGCTGAGATGTCAGAGGATGCAGGCTTCAGATGTATGTCTCTGATCAGTGACTTTACTTATCGCTATAGCAGTACACAATATCCATGTTACGCGTTTAAGTTTTATATTAGTCGGTCATTTATTTGCATCGGTGTTGTACTATTTAGAAATGGCATATGCACTGCACATGTTGTCGCATAACTCTGTAGGATCGCAGTCGTTGGCTGCTTTTTAGTAAAGAAACGAAACCCTCAACTTCCGTGATGGTATATTAACTTATTCTACATTAACCTGTACAATTCCCCGACAAAAATCGCGCTGCGGTGCAGGGCCAAATGATTTTGAATAAGGGTACATTAGGGTAGTCGCACGTGTGACCTTCCAAATCACGCGCACCAGGTGCCACTCGCAATGAGGAATGCGCAGTTCTCAAGATTCTCAAAAGGATTCAGATCGAAGCGAAAGTATACTGATTTAGGAGCGTGTCTGTTTGTCGTTGTTATTTCATAAAAAACGATTTGGAGCTTACCACTATTTGGCCTTGAACACTGCATGGTTCTCAGCCGCCGGTACCGGTCCGGGCGGTCCGTATGAACTTTTCTAGTGGCCCACCACGTTCATCATAGTTTATTTTTACCCCAATTAAAAATGACAAGAAGGTGAACGCTTGAGCATTATTCAGAGATATGAAAGATCTAAATTTAGTCTTCCATAATCTTCAATAGGACCACACAACACGCTTAATATCAAAAAGACAGTAACTTATTTTTCAATAAATTCAACTAAAGTTCCCAGTATTACTTATGAGTTTCATACATTTTGCATGATTCCATCTTAGGTAAGTTTGATTTGAAATTTTACCGGCTCCAGCAGTGGCGACTCGTCCGATCGGGCAACTGGAGCATTGCCCCACCTAAAATTCTGTTCTGTGAAGATGATTCACAATTGATAGACGCACAACAGTCAATATATACTGAAATCACTGCAAAAATCGCATTCTTCTTGGGCTGTCAATTGTAAATGCCTATATATGGAGAAGGCTGAGCTAAAATCGAATTATATTTTGTGTTTTCGCTTTGTAAAAGCCTAGCAGGGGCATGCCCGGACGCGCTCATAACAAGCTTTTCCTGTCTGTTCTCTCAAAGCCACTTACACTAAAGCAGGGTTTCTCAAAGTTTAGGTCGCGACCCGAACATGGGTCGCGAAGCGTATGAATTTGGGTTGCGAGCGCCAGAAGCGATTGCTGAATTTCTTGCAACAGCAAAATTTATTCGCGTTTCCCGCGATATCCTGTGCTTCGTTTGTATCTATAGAAGGTCACTGTGTTGTGTACTATAGCCAATAAGCGAGACACGCAGAAGAGTGGTTACTATACGATGCCTTAATCATTAACATGTGCCGATCTTTGTATTACACAAATTAGTTTGCTGTCATGATAAGAATTGTCTGACATCGGTTTCTCTGGAAGGTCTAACTTAACGCGGGTAACACTTGGGCAGGGTGGTGGAAAAAAAGTTTTTTCTCCGAATAATTTACAGAAATGAATCGGATCTATTCGCGATTGTGAAAAGCTGAATATTCCTACAATCGCTTAACGCCGCCGGAGCCCGTTGGGATGCTTTACTCTAAGGGTGTGTAAATGTATTTCGAGGCCACACTATCCGCCTGGGCCGCACCGCACATGAAACAAGGTTTGGTCCTACAAGCGTTTGCGGCTAAAATGCGGTGCTAGAAATGCAGGATGAGTGCGATAAAACCTTGGCCCAAAATGACCGTTGCTAGTTGGCCAAAACCTCCAATACAGATATGTCCTGTCTTTGAAATGGTCGGCACCGAATATAGTCTCGTCCTTGCAATCTGAGCCCCGCATTACAAATGTGGCCCGTGGAGGAAAATATTGCACCCCGATTTGAAATCGCGTGCGTCACAACTGTTTCATAGAACTACATTGTGAACAATTGGATGTCTACGCCTTCGCTATTTCATACATGCCCGTCAAGACGTAGCATACTGATATTCGAAATGCATCCATATCGATGGATGAGGCTTGGGTCGCGAGATGGACAAAACTCAGATTTTCGTCACGGTATAAACAGTTTCAATATACAATTGAAGTATATTCACATTGAAATAAACTCGAATATTTTCGGCTGACACTCGTCAGGGCAATCGTCAGCAACTAGTAGAGAATTGGAAATAACATGGTATATCAACAATCGTATCACAAAATATGACGTCACCAGCATGAAATTTCGAACGAGAGAGCGTTCAATGTACTATTTTCAGGTGGTACACGAACTTCTTTTGTTGACAGAGTTTGGGTTGGTGTATTTTGATAAAATTCGACTCCAAGGCACACAAATGTAAGTGTGAACGGCCCCTCCCAACGGCGCGAACGAAAATACTCGGGTTTATTTCAATAGGAATGTACTATTCAATTGTGTATTGAAGTTCTGTACCTCCAAGAAGCTCTATAAAAAGTTTAGGAACCACTGCAATAAAGAAACGGTGATTTGCTTTCTCTATTCATATTATCACCGATCAAGCGGGGCAACTTTGCGATTTGCCCCGCCAGTGTGATGTAACAATGTTATCTATAGCTGAACTATGTTGCTGTCCTGTGTACTGAGTTGACCGTTGCTGGTATAGGTCGATTTTGACAGTGTTACGAACCATGATAATTCTTGAAACTTGCTATGTTATGTCGTGATGGTCGTATATAACACTGCTCCAAGTTTCAGGTTTGCTACTCAAAATTAAGATGGTAATTTCGTTTCCGAAGTTGAGTGTGTGCTGATCCGTCATGTACCGCAAACAGATTTTACTCAAAGGCTGGTATTGGTCTCCAATGATTTTGACGATGTTCCATACCGAGATCGGTCATGAGTAGGGCAAGTTTTTCCAACTTTTACAGCTTCCTAAATACTCAGAAGATATGTAGTATGGTGTTTGAAGCTGTTTAAAGGAATCTTATAATGTAGGCTTTAACTGCTTTTCTCTATTTTTTTATGCAAGTTTAGGCAACTTTATTCGATTTTTCATGCGACTAACTTTTTACTGGAAATATTTGGCACTTTATGTGAATAGATGGCTTGATTATTATACTGTGGGTTGAATTTTAAGTCTTTTCTGATTTGAAGTAAATTCAGGCTATACCGATGAAAAATATTCTCAGTGGGTCAATTTTTTCAGGCTATTGATTTTGTTGAAGTCGCCAACACCTAATTTTGCTACACTGCCTTGGATACGGATCGATTCGAGTATATCATACGTTAATAATTCTAAGGAACTTGTCCCTAAATGCAACTTTTCACTGAAACTTCCGTGAAAAATAAAACCAACATTTCACGGATTTGACTGCAACAAAAACTTGCCCTAGTCATGAGATTTGGCATGGTATGTCGTAATTTTAGTATCGAACACTGTGCCAAGTTTTGAGTACGTCACTGAACTATGTTGGTGATAATTTCGTTTCCTAAGTCGAGTGAGAGCCGATTCGTCATTTATCGCTAACAGATTTTACACAGGGCAGTAATTTCGTTATCGAGGTCGATCATGGTAGAGATGGCCGCTGATCTGACACTTACCTATACCGCTGCGGTTGCATTTAATACAAATGGTTGTTTAAAACACTTAAAACATTTAAAACTGGAGTCAGCCGGCCACCTGTTAAATTGATTTCAAATTTGGCAAGGTAGCATCAATTTATTATGTTTATGTACGTGCCCCAATGCCGATAATACATCGATCGCATCAGCTTAATCGTGTTAAGGAGCTCGCGATCTCGCAACATATTCGGCAACACACTCGCCGACAATCGGGAGATTTCAATCACTCCGTCTCGAGAACAAACGAATGCGCATATTTGGTTAATACGGCTAATAAACTAAAGTTACAGGAACTATTTTCTAAGATGCATAGTCTGTTCTGGACTCTGTTCAGTAGTGACACTGATTTTAGAGGACTCAGAACTTTCGATATCAAGAACCTGTAACACATCTTCCGATAGCTGTGTTTTAATAATTGCGCAAGTCAAAACTATCTCAATCACAGCAGACGCGATAGTTCGAGCCGTTGCGCCAGATATCATATTTCTACACAATGATGACGATCGCTACATTTCGGGCCTATAGAAATTGGCATCTATAATATCAAGGTCTTGGTCTTGTTGCCTCACGCCGCGTCTTCTAATAATGTGCATTCGATCAATCAATTAATGCTGATTTTCTCAAGTGAGCTGCATCATTACGAAATACATTGCTCATTTCTGAATCGCCTGCTAGTCAGGGAGTTACACCCAAAAAGTTACTAGGTATGCGCGGCATACCTAGCAGACCCAATCTCAGCGTCTATGACTGTGAAGTTATCGAATTGCCCCGCTGGAGGAATATCGTCTCATTTCAACAGCTTCGTGATATACATTTGAAAGACAATGGTGAAGACCAGCGGCTCTCAACCAATGTTCCCTCTAAGTTATGACGAGTCTGCGCACACTCACCAACTCACTGCGCAGACGCTTGGACAATAGCACGTAACGACTAAAAAAAGGTCATCACTTCGGATTTTTGTGCGCAACTTAGATTTTCTATGCGCAGAGACCGTGTCAGCACTGCGCGTTTGGCACGTGCGCAGCTTAGACGGAACATTGTTCTCAGCCCTTTTCTCCTCGCGGAACGGTATAATTTCAAATAATAATTGACGGACCGCTAGACCTTAATAAATTGACATTAACCCACTATGTAAAGTATGAAACCGTTTTTTAGCACTTATGGTACTACAGAGTGATATTTCGAGGGTATTCATGTGATTTTACGATGGTTAGTCTGCTGACTCGTGGTAAAAAAAATTTTGCCCGGATAAACGTGCTAGCGCCGAGAGTCGATTGCAGTCTTTCGCGATGAAGACCGTGGATTCACCCGATTAAGACCGTGGATTCACCCGATTACGCCAACTCGAATAATATTCTTCTCTTCGACAATATCTAGGGAAGACGCGTTTCGAAGTCGGACCAAGCCAGTGTTGAAATGACCTTGGAAAAATAACTCGACTTGACTCGGCGTTGCAAAAATGTGGATTTACTTGTGACTTGAAGTAATAATTTGCTAGTCAATTCAAAGTCATCAAATTATCGGTCTCGACTTACTCGTTGTACCTGAACGTACAGCAGGCTCTCGACACGCTGATATGATATGTGAACAACCAGTCATTCCACGATTGCGCAACCTGGCTTTACTCTGCCTCCGTCGGCATGTCACAAATAAATTGACGGCAAACGTAGTGATTAGAGCTTACGTTGTCGTAGAATAGTAGTATTCGATCTGTAGCAGTGTATTTCTGCTCAGTACTAATCTTAACAAATCTCTTGCATAATTTGAATCGGGCTGATACATTAGTTTATACATTCATAATACTTGGGTTTACCATATTTTGGAACTCTGAAAAGAGGACACTTTTTCCAAATTTTGACTTGCAATACCGGAGGAAAATACTGAAAAATGATATTTTTTTTCTCATCTCGTGGTCGGTTGACTACAAAAAAAAGGTCAACTTTTTGGCTCGAACCACAAATTACGGTTTTTCTTTCACATTATCGGTTGGTTGACTAAAAAAACGGTCAGCTTCTCGGCTCAGCTCCAGAAATAGCCGCCGCAGTGTTACTTCAGTGCTGATTTACTGTATATCAGTCAATATTTGCCCTATATTTAACCAATATTTTCAAAGAAGAGGATATTTGGGCGTCCTCCGAGGACACTTTCAATAAAGTTAAAAAAACAAGCATACAAATACTCATAAAAGAGGACTTATAGTAACCCCAGTGACGTGCGGTCCAATGAGGCAGGTGAGGCAGTGCCTCACCTGTCGTCTGGATGAGTAAGTGAAAATTGTGAAACCCATCCATGAGTCGTGATTATATTGATGTTACACATCGATGTTCATAAATAACTAAATTTGAACATTTTATTCATCCAACATCATCGATTTGCATCATTATTATTCAAAAATACAGCGCGAAAGGAGAGGTGGGGCACGGGTGAGACACGGGCGGGTCGTGCCTCACCTGCAACTATGCAATTCATCATAAATAGCTCGGAATTCTTAATAACTGGTATCAACGAAATGGTATGGTCACACTGATTCCGAAAATATAAATATTAACAGTGTCAGGGCACCAGAACCCCATAAATCGCCAAGGAAGGTGACCTTCGCCTTCATTACAGGCAATGCTATCATAGAGAAACAATGGCGAGGTGAGGCACAAACGAATCTGCTTCATGCACTATTCGCTAACAATTGGACAATCGAAACGCAGCGAAACGCGCTATCGATTTCGGAATCCATCAGTCTTGTAGGAATTATATAAGTAGCGACGGCCAATGCGTAATTCGCAGCCAATACATTCCCTTACTTATGTAGCTGTTATGTATTTTGCATCCACAGCTACGTTAAATTGTGGTATATGATAGCTACTTGCAAAGGCTGCATTATCGTTGTTTGTGTCCTTTATGCTGTGTTCGACTGCAACTGCAATCCCTTTAACCCCTAATTGTGGTATGTGATTGTGATAACCATATACTTACAAAGCCTGCGTTGTTGTTTGTGGTCAGTGGTGCCACTCCTAAACACTAGATCTAGTTTATTTTGACTTGACCTAGTGCATTTTTTTTCGAAATTCGACAAATCCAGTGTTGTTTTACTGAAAAATAAAATCGTATCTGAGGATGCTTTTTTGATGTTCTTCGAATAATTTATACCGGAAGGCCTACTTGAAGAGATAGTACTTATTATTTGTCTAAATTTGCCCATTTAGCACAATAGCGACCAGTCCTACATGTATTATAGAATGTGGAATTGCATCGGCTATCAGTGTGCAAAGAAAATGCTCTCTGTACCCGCTGCTGTTGTTATTCACATTTCAGGTCTCTTTATTAGGTGCTTTACGTGCTTGCGTGCGTGTTGTGTGTGTGTGTGTGGGGGGGGGGGGCGTGCCTCACCAGCCATGAACCTCACCGCACGTCACTGAGTAACCCTAATATTACTCGTCAACAATTGAATACTTTGTTGCGCCGATAGCAGACGATGTGTAAAAACATAAGACCTTGATAGATTCTACACCCTATTTAACGTCCGCTTGTATGAATATATCTTTATTAATTACACGAGTTTTCGGAGCTCTGCTCGCTCATCAGGTGACAAAGCGAAAGTACCGCGAAAGAGCAACCGTAAAAACGTCAACAGGCTTCAATAGTATCGTATGGGTAGATAGGTGGATTGTGTATCGGATCATATCAATTTGTTTCAATATCTGAGATTTCATATTCTGTCATTTATTTAGCGGACAGTTACCAATGTATGGCTTAGTAGTTCTACGTATGTGTGAGTCATACAATACCCCGTTGAATGAATAATTACATCGATATTCGTTACTGGATTCATAATTCATAGTAAATCAATCCATACTTCAATTATCTTTCAAAATGCAATGGCTTGAATCATGCCTCGAACTTCAAAAATTCGACATTGTGACTTGACTCGTCACGACCTGACTTGACTCGAGTTAGAATGCGCAATGAGTCGAATGGACTTGTGACTCGAAGATAGTGACTTGATCCCAACACTGGACCAAGCACTTTGTCGTGCTATCTTGCTTATTTCCCACTACCACCAGACGTACTATGAACGCAAAACGCCGCACGAGAGTACCTGGCCACAGCGATACGGGTTTTTCCACAAAATAAATGATTCGAAAACGAATGATCGTGAAAACTGCGCGGTTTAGCGCGTCAGCTCGTACTTGTCGCTCGCATGTCGTCAAAGGAGACGGTTTGAACTTCAAGTTAAATCGAACATGTTTCCTAGCGTAATGTTACCTCACGAAGTTCTAAATATTTTGATGTTGATGTTTTATTTATTTCATCGACTGACAAGCCTTCAACATTTTGCATCTTGAAATGAGGTATAAAATTTTAAAATACTTGGCGGACCGGCAGGAAAGTCGTCGCGGACCGGCGGTTGAGAACCACTGATGTAGACACAACATCAGGGTTTCCCAATTTTGAGATCCGAATAAAATGACACTATTTCAATTTTTACAAGCTGCAAAAGGTATAATAGTAACGAGAAAAAAACGAGTAATTTGGGAATTTTTACGGTAAATATTATTTGGTCGACTAAAAAAAATCATGTCTTCTACTCGACTGCGAAAAAAAAACGTTTCACGCCATGTTTTCCGTTCTTAGCAAACCTTGCCGCCAATACCGCTGTGATCAAGATTTCGAGCGATTTATGGCATTTTACAGTTGTCCCTATAGGGCTGCATTAAAAACAATCCATTGAAAACAAACATGTTTAAACATGACTCTTGTTTAAAACATGGTATCATCATTTTCAAGTCATGACGTCACGAATCTTCAATTGTGATGTCACAGTGGATTGACATTGACAATTGAAAATATGTGGTCAATATGAATCCTTCGACGAAAAGGGCATCCGACCATTGTCATAAACAGACCAAAAATATCTTTGAACAGGACTACATTGTTATGCAGCATTTTGACGGTCGGTAGTCATCATCATCATAACACCCATTCCGTAACAATGTTTTTTATCTACTTGCTAAAACTGCCGAGCCGAACGTTCCAGCCCCTACATATCGTGTACATCGACTAGATCAGTGCTTTTCAACCTTTTTGAGCTCCGTTCGCACTTTTTTTTCAAACAAAATTTCATTCGCACCAGCCAATCGGAATTCATTACACAAAATGAAATGAAGAAACTTGTCACTTTTGTATTGGAAGAGCTTCTTGGAGGTACAGAGCTTCAATATTTTCCATTCAGCGTATCGTATTATTGATTAATCAAGTACTAAAATCATGGCTGTCGAAAAATCACAGATATAGCACTCCCGCTGTTCTCAAGGTGTTCGTTGTTTCCGGGTGCATCGTGCAATGATTTCCTTCGGAGCTTGGAAGGCTAACCCAAGAACAACATGCACTCGCAACAATATCACTTTTCCACTAAGTCGACATGTTACGTCATCGCGATGTGAATGTGTTCGCATTTAAAACGCACAAAATAGTGAAACTGCAATTGAATCGTAGCACCAATGTTGCGAGTAGCACCTTTCGTTCATTTTCTGACAACATTCGAAAATATGCTTCACCGTACTAATGTATGTTAGCCGATTGGAGGGTACGGTGGGCGTTAAAATCAGGAAAGCATTGCTATACAAACCCCCACAATCTGAGTGATTGATGACAGTTATTTATGGATAGCCTTAGACTTCATTCCCTTCTTATCTATGGAGTACACAGATCAACATATATTTCAAGAATAACTTGCGGTATCCTTGTGTTGTCAAAGCCGACACTTCTTGAATAATTATAAGTCACATAAGATTGATGATTAACGCACAGTTATATCGGCCAGGGTTGCCAACTGCGGTAAGCTCTTATTAGGGCAAGCGTTCAACAATGGCAAACTGACTGAAGTAATGCCAAATTATCTTTACTATCCCAAATATCCTTATACATAAAGAGTAATAAGTTTCAACAGTCTAATTAAGCTTCAATTAGGCTGCAGAAGGAATATCGTAAGACATACGTCTTGGTGGATTTGATTTTGCGCTGCAGAGGGTGCTCCCGCTCGAGCTAAATCGGTTGAATTCGGAATATAACAAAGTTTGTAGTACAAAGATGGTACGAATACACACTAGGCAAACTTTTCCTATGGATCAGCAAACTTAGCGATATCACCAATTAATTATATGTAATAGGCCTATGCCTTACTTAATGATCTAGACTCGACCTGAGATTATCAGTCCAAGAACAGGAAAGCTTGTCAAAGCCTAAATGGTGTAGTTAAAATTCCACACAGGCATTGCAATGGTCAGTAGATAAACTGTCCACTGACCAGTGACTTGATATAGTTCGATGCAATGCAATATAAAGACACTTATGGGCCGCACAAAATGCTCTGGCGGGTCGCGTGTTTGAGACCTCTGCTCTAATACTTGGTTAGGTACACGAGTAAACAACACTTGTTACAGATCTAATGCGTTAGTTGTTATAGTTGAAGAAACGCAAAATTCTTCTGTTTAAAAACAGGAATATGTGCCGAAATTACAATATTTTGCATTCAAATATGCCAAATGTCGACACTGGCATCGGCTACTATTACTAACATTCCTACAAGGTCCGTACACGGACGATGTTTCCGAGTCCGAGCAACTGATACTGATTCCAGTAAATCTTTTTCCAGGCAGTGACGTAACCCTCTCGCGCGGAAATATTCTCTCAAACTTCGCAATATACAATTATACAGTACACGCATCGGGAGCGTTCCTCACTTGTGAACTAGAAAAGCCCCGCTATTTACAAGTTTTTAAAATTGCTTCCAAACGGCAAAATTTAGGGTCTCACTGTGCTTTATAGTATCGTATTAAGTTTATTTGAATTATTCCACGTCAAAAAATTGAGAAGCATGGACAATTTTCATTCGCACTCATCCGGGTTTTTCATTCGCCCCATTCGCACCACGCTGGTCATTCGCACTGAATTTTTTTTTCATTCGCACAAGTGCGAACCGTCACACAGGTTGAAAAGCACTGGACTAGATTATTGAGTGCAAGTCGTCCATGTAGGCTCATACTACCTACATGTTTTTCGAATGTAATTACACAATTATGCTATAATTACACGTTTAAAAAACAAATATGTGTTTTTAAGGGATTTGTTTAGAACAGTGGTTCCCAACCTTTTTCGACCCATCGCCCCCTTTTCAAGTTCAACACCGATCATGGCCCCCTAAAATTTTGTGAACCGAAAAATGGGCATACAAACTGTAATCACCGGCGGGTTGACTAAAAAAAAAGGCCAACTTTTCGGCTCGATGTCGAATTTTACACTTTTGCAACCAGTTTTTCGTTGGTTGACTAAAAAAAAAGAGGTCATTTCTCCGAATTGACTCCAATATAGCCGTTTTAACGCGTCATCGCCCCCTTCGCTATTTTCGCCCCCTGTCTCCCCATTTGTCCATTTTCGCCCCCCTATCGCCCCCTTCGTCATTTTCGTCCCCCTAGACCGAGAAATCGCCCCCTGGGGGGCAATATCGCCCACGTTGGGATCCGCTGGTTTAGAACATTGTTTAAAACGTGATTTAAACAAACTGTTTTAAAACACCGTTTGTTTTGAATGCAACCCCAGTCCCTATTATTACCGCTTGGCTCTCAAAGCTATAAACGAGGACGAATTGCCAAATAGTAGGACATTTCAGCGTCCTCGGAGGACATTGTCGATTTTTTGAAAACGAGGACAAATCCCTCTAATGCAGGACGTATGGTAACCCTATAGAACAGTGGTTCTCAACCTTTTTGTCTCCGTGGGCCCCTCTCAGCCCGTAACGGACTTCCGCGGACCCCACGAAGTTTTAGTTGAACTCTAGCTCAATTATCGTGCAGTCGTCGTCTATCTTGTGCAAATGATAACTGTAGGCTCAGTGATGAACAGCAACAAAACGCTCTTTCTTGAAAATAAGAATATACAATTCGTGTAGAAATGAAGTTGACTTCTATTATTTCAAAGCGAATTCTGCAATTGCATTTCTTGAAATACGTGGTCGTGTCTTGAAAATCTGCGCCTTCGATTTGATATGAACGAGTGCCGAAAATCCATTTCTTCAAACATAGGTGGTGGCGAATGTAATATTAACGCGTAACGCTTCCAACGACACATTTGGGTATGATCGCAACAAATAGGGCACAAAAATTGACCAACAATTTTTTAATGAACATATACCATTCGGGGGAGATAGCGTAGTGGTGAGCGTCGACACCATCCAAGCAGGCGGCTCAAGTTCCAGGTTATTCTGGGCTCCTTGTCTTCCGTGCCGTAGTGCTTACGGTGACAAAGAAATCCCAGAAAAAGTCCCGATAAAGAAAAAAAAAGAGCAGGCAACAGCTTCTAAAAAGGTACGGCGAAGAAAAAATAACATCGAAGGAGACTGTGACATCGGGCACTATAGATCGAGGTGGATGCCAGTTCAAGAGACCCCAACTGGGTCGGTCGTTCGGCATCCCCCTATCTGTTCACTACATCGCATTATACATTGTACATTATGTCTTGAGCAGATTAAAATATAATCAGTCGATTGATTGATTGAACGTCAAAACTGGTCATTTCTATCGAGCAGCTTATCTTGAGGTTATTATGGTAATAATGATTGCGTACATCAGAGGAGACAATGGATTTTGTAAACATTTCGAAGTCACCGTGATTGACCTTACTGATCCAACTTTTTCCCACAATCCTCATCAAAACATCTCTAAACAGCAAAATGTTTGTATCAGTAGGCTATTGGCAATTTAGCAGGTAAAATGAGTCTGCAGAGTAAGATATTTCATCTCAGACGGCCATTCTGTTAATCCGAGCTCTGGAGTTCTACTAGTAATGAAGAGAAACTGCCTCGTGATTTTTCGAATTAAAAAAAATACTAATTAGTTATCTACTACATTTTGAGGCTTCGGGGACCCCCGGTTGAGAAACACTGCTATAGAACATTGGCCTATAAAATAACAGCTACTTCGTTTTCTTCGTGCTGAATGTTTGGTTGTGAGATTTCCGAATGAATTTTGCAGTCAGGAATTTGAAAACCCATACCTTTATTATTACATGCTGTACGTGAATCTATCGAGATTATTTCTTTATATTTTGGAAAGCAGCTTTTGTGTTCGACTGTAAATAAAAATTATCAATTTCGAATGATACACAACTCTACGCACCAACCGGTGCGTTGTATACCTTTGCGATGTTTACTTTTTCAATTTTATCCGCGATATGCTTCGTGACGAACGCTGTTATGACCACAGCTCTGCTTCGGACGAAACGGACTGTTTTCAACGTCATCATCATTGGACTCTGCATCTCCGACATGATTTCAGCTTGCAACAGTCCAGCACACGTACTCGTTGTGCTTACATCACGAAACTTCACGCTTCGCAGATTTTTCTGCATTATTGCAACGCCCCTGGACATGGTCACTTCGATTGCAACCGTCCATCATGTTTTGTTGCTGAGCGTCGTTAGATTGCGTGGAATCGTCTATGCCCTCTCCAATAGGAACGTGCTAGATATACGGAAATACATTCGCTTGGTTTGTTTCTGCTGGTGCTATGCCATTCTGTTATCATCACCCTTGTTTTTACTATTTGATGTTACAAAAGCAGATGTTGGATTCAGGTGCGGCTTGGGCGAACGCGCGAATCAAACTGTGCGGCTCATGTTCTATCTTACGGTGCTCATCGGGGTTTTTATCCCGATGCTACTGGTAACTGGATTATGCTTCGGCATTTGTGTGTTCTTGAAGCAACGCAAGTTACCAGCAAGTTCGTCGAACGCAGTTACGAAGTCAAAGGACAAAAAAGCCGTTAAACAGCTGCTGTCTATAGCCACCAGCTGTCTCGTTGGATATACATGGGAGACCGTTACTAAAATATACATCGGCGTCATGCGTGATGATCTGCCGTATCGTACTTCGGTGCTGTTGTTGTTGATCGCTCATGGCGTTCTCCGAATCACGGAATGCATGAATCCGTTCGTGTACTACTTTGGTTCAAAGGAAATGAGAAAGGCCGTACACAGTACATGCGGAATTGTCCATTGGCAACGTCAGGACACCAGAAAGAGTTTCAAGTCACACGTTGATGTCGCTCCACCACCACCGGCATAAAACTCTATTCACACCTCTCCCCATGTTCGGAGCAGGTTTTCTCGAAGTTTTCGACAGAATCAGGCTACTTTATTTTAATCTGGCCGGCGTCAGACAAATGTTTCATACCCACGATTTGGTCCGATCTGGCGTTAGACCTGCGCATGCCTTGTATATAATAAATTTGAAAGCAAACTCCTAATCTTCGAATTTGATTCATTAATATTTTTTAATCACTATTCGAGTTTTCGGGTCACTCCAAAAATGCTTTATTAAACCGCTGTATTGAACCAACTCACCACACTAGAGCAGTGCTTCTCAACCTTTTTCAGTTCGCGATCCACTTTTCATCCACATTTCATTGCGCGACCCACCAGACACCCATTCGCTATTAACGTTTGAAGTTGAACCACTGCTAGTTATCTGGTCGCGCCTATCACTGTAAATATTTTAGTGTCTTTAAAAGCATAAAAGATATCACGTTTCATGTTCAAAAAGATATCACAATAAAATGTGCTTGATGCTGTGTATATTGTGATTTAAGATTTATGTGCTATATATATAGTGCTTCATGATTCAAGCGCTATCTGAGCTGTGCTACGGCTTGATATGGATTACTAAATAATCTGGCGTACTCGACGACTTATCCTGTTCGAAACCAGCAATATATGAACATTTTACTATAAACGAAACAAGTGATGTGCATGCTTTCAAGAAAACATGTTATCAAAAAAAATGCACTTGTAGACATTAAACGAAATTTACAAATCTTGCACATATACCTGAATGTATAGCATAGAGGCCAAGATTGAAGAACAAACTTGTAAATTAACGGGCTAAGCAGCACTGAACTATTTGACAATACTTCCATTATGTCATGTCAAGTCATGCCAGACGTAGAACTTCCGAGGTGCAAATAAGTTATAGTACTTACTACTTACTGATATCTAGATGTCATGGCCAAAGTGGGAACAAGTATAGACAAAAGATAAGGGACACCGAACCATCAAGTTCCTGGGATACTTTCCATACTATATTGCTTGTACAAGCCAGCACTAGAACTTCAATAAGTACGAGATGGTGCAAATTCAAAAGTATTGACTGCCAAGCTAAAAGTAGGAACTAGCAATCTAGCATAACGAAAAGATAAGCGACACTGCTGGAATATTTGCAATGTCATATTACTTGAACATTATATGACAAGACATGAGTAGATTTGCCAACTTCAAATGCGAATGGACGAACGAACGATTGTAAAACCTAATGGAATGCTAACAAAGGTCTTCTGCTGCAGCAGACTGTTCGAAATTATGAAAAAAATCAGATAGTTTGGTGGATACATATTGATTATTCTTGTCACCGACAACGACATACTGCACGAACTCCAGGAGCTGGAATTCTTTGGGCTAAGACAGGTCCCAATATAGATATATCGACTTTCCATTAAATAAAAGGGCAAAAGAACGTAAAGATAATCAGTTTGGACGATCGTGGGCGTCTTCGGGCGATAGCCCGCGTTGCGCTAGCTCGTTCTCTATTGTCGAGCGCCATGTGGTTCTATTCCAGCCACCTCTGCGCCATGGCTCCGTCGGAATGTGGTTGATGATGGCGGCAACTTGTTGATCGTATTGATGCCGCACTAGAGGGCCGATTAGGCGGAAGCGTCGTTCAGCAGCCAGCAAACGGCATGGGACCGTTTTTGTGAGTTTGCGCCGTGCATTGGTGGATATGTGCTCCGGGTGGTGGATGCCGAGTGCGTAGCGGAGGAGTACATCGTAGTTGGCGTTGAGCGTCTTAGCCAGCTTTTCTGTCAGCGTGAGTGCTTCTATTCCGTAGAGAAGAGCCTGCTCGACAGTGGCACGGAAAATGCGGGTCTTGAGCTGAGGTACTTGAGTGGAAGAGGCAATGTAGCCGTCTTGTTGCGCCCCAGGCCTTTGCTCGTTTGGCCATCAGCCAGAATCCATCCCGGTATCTTTCCATTTCCATGCTTTGAAACCACCAAATGTGGAGCTTCGGACGTTTTGCTGTTGATGTGAATGTCATGGGCCTGAAATGTAGGCAAATTTGTTATCGTAACGACTCCAAACCATTTCGAGGGCCACGGGTTTACCGTCCCTGGTCTGCACAATCATCTGTGTTAACAGAAGGTGCTACGAAACTCATTGACATTACAACAATAATGCTCACAATAAAAACCTTCTTAAGGTCATCATAGTTATCAAGCTATTGCTTGATTTTCAAATCATACATTCGTTATAAACTGACAGTTATATTAATCTTATAAACAAGTACCTGTTGTACTGATAAAGCAGATATTGGGGTCTTCTTTTTCGAGTTTATTCTCAGATCGGTAACTTGTGATTGTAATTGTTGCAGCTTCACTTCATTAGTATTGGACTGAAAATATTAAATAATTGAGGGGTTATTATCAATCAAATTTAATTCAGAATGGAATTGCGAGTCCGCATTTACCTCAAATATCTTATCCAATATGAGCATCATTCTTTCGTAGTATGTTCTGATCTCTTCAACTGCGGTTGGTGCGATCAAATTCCAATTATCTTCCCTTACCTGTAAGAGAATGTATGTGTCTAAAAGAATGATTAGAATATGATCAGATCTATGAATATATTCATACAACGGGGTTGTAATGACTCGAGTCATGACTCGATTCGAGTCGGACTCGAGTCACGATTTTCTGATGACTCGACTTGACTCGAGTCAATATGTGTATCGACTTGACTTGGACTCGAGTCATTACGCATGACTCGAACCAAGTCATATGACTAGAGACTCCGACGGCCAAGAGCGACGTTTCCATATAATCTCGAGAGTAGTAAAGTATAACCACCCAATTGAGAGTTCATCTATTGTTACTGGTACTTGAAAATGTAACCAGATAGATACCAGTGTTGGGATCAAGTCACTACCTTCGAGTCACGAGTCATTGCAGATTTTGACTCGAGTCAAGTCAAGTCAATCGATTTTCAAAGGTGACTCGATTTTTGGCGGTGCCTCGACTCAAGTCACATTTCAAGTCAAGTCGCTTTTTCGAAGTATGAGGCACGATTACATCATTGCATTTTGCTAGCTGTCTGAAATACAGATTGAGTGGTCATTGATTCTGAACCGATGAACGAATATTAAGTTAAATATGCACGCAATAAGGCGCTGTATCGCTCGCATAAACGTAGAACTGTTGAACTACGTAGATAATTGCATAACCTCAGTTTATATAGTTAACAGCAAAAATAGAGAAACGAATTGATAAGATGCAATACATTACCCATTTACAAATAGATATGATACAATTCGAGCATGCGCTAATGGTTGAGGACAATATAAACTATGTTCAAATTCAATTTCAATAAAACAAGAGGTTTGGTAAAGGTATGAACAGAGAACAGAAATAGACATTTTTCTATTTTATTGGTTTACTACTAGAGTTTACGACAATGTAGCTGTAAGCTTCGATCACTTTGTTTGCGGTCAATCTATTTGTGAGAGAACAATCGAGGCTAAGTGACACGCTCGACCATTGAATGATTGGGTTACACCAGCGTTTCGCGAACCATCCGAGCATATGCAAGATACAGTGATAAATATCGACACCGATTACTTGATGACTTGAAATAGGCTAGTGAATTTTGCTCACGAGTCACGAGTCAATCCGCATTTCTGATACGCCGAGTCAAGTCAAGTCATTTTAGCGAAGTGACTCGAGTCAAGTCATGACTCTAGTCATCCCAACACTGCAAGATACTAACTATTAAAAGTGAAGAAAATTAGTGTATCATAAATGCGAACCATTCGATATCACCAAACAGAGATATAACAGTGGGTTTAACAAGACTTTATCTGGAAACTGAGCAGTCAACACAATGACTCAGACTCGGACTTGAGTCATAATTCCCATGACTCGGACTCGAACCTCTGCTTGATGACTTTGACTCGGTGGTGGCAATTGAAAATGACTCGACTGGACTCGAGTCAAAACTAAAACAGTGACATTGACTTACGACTCGGAGCCTTGTGACTTGGTTACAACCCTGTCATACACATACAGTGAAGAAACAGCCTTGGCACATAATCTCTATAACAAAGCAATAAGAAGTTGTCATAATTACATGCATACTAACTAGTGTGATGTCGCCCATGGTAGGGAACGTTCCAAGAAATCTCTTTCTTCGTTAGCTGAGAACGCCGGAGTCCGTATTGATGCTTGAATAGAGACAAGCCTTTGTGCCAATTGCGGTCTACATAAGCTGTACGAGTGTACGTGATTCGAGCGCTTGCTGAACTTTGAAGCTGAATACCAGCAAGGGCATCGGAGCAATGAGTTCAGGGTCTTTGGGACTGCACGACGGCTGCAATATTGATGGAAATATAAGATAGAATCTTACTAGAATTATGCAGATAAATACCATAACATCCACATGGAGATCTGCATTGGTTGCTCCGGCATCACCCCGAGATATGAGCAGCAGACACAGACAGTTTAGCTCAATTCATAGCAAAATATTACAAAATAATGATTACCGGTATTGGCGTGGCTGAAGGTCCTATATCCTCCTGGACTGATGGCTCTATGGGTAGGGTGGTATCTGACTGCGCGAGTGATTCTACATCAATACGGAGCGACTCATCCACAGGCAACGTGGTGTCCGACTCTGCGAGTGACGCTGATTCACCGCACGGATTGTTTGGGTCTGCGACTGAGAAAGATTCATGGCGTGTATTGTCTGGACCTCCATTAGTTGCTAGTTTCTCCCATAACTGTAACAACAAGATTCAGTTGCATGAACGGAGCTTCCATAGTTAATTAGCTCGTACTTCTTGCAGTCTCAACAGACGCCAGACGGTACGTCATTTGGTACGTCATTTGCCAAAGGTCTTTATCACGAAGCTTGGTGAAAATATCCGAATCTACGTCATTCTCTGAGATATGAAATAATTTTGAACATAACATTAATTGACAGAGCTTGCATGTACAAATCAGACTTGACGTTTCAGCAAATGTTTTGTAAGCCGATATGAACTCCCAACAAAGGGGCACAACCAATAACAAGACTGTCCGTTAGACATTTATCAAAAGTACACGCTAATAATAACCTAAGCTGCATAGTAACCATTCTAATAGATCACAATTGGCACCAGCATTCAACCAACTCCACATAAGATGTACTGAATATAACTGCACAAGCTGTCTCGATTAGCTAGTTAACAGGGCACATTGCTGAAGCTATATTACTTATATACTTACCTTCCAATTTCTGGATGTCCTGCCATGCAATACCGTTACTCGCCAAGAAAGCTTCAAAACCCGCATGCTGATTCCCTGTCATCGCGATCCCACCACATCGCAAAAGAGCGAGAAACGGCCGAAAAAAGAGGAAGTTTAAGAATAGCACTAAAGGTCACTCCCGGTCGTGGCGCTTTAGCACGATATTGTGCTGCCACAAGCGCCAGATTTGGCGATTGCGCTTTATCTCATTTACAGTGAGCGTTAATGTTTTCCCAAATTCATGATGGTATTCGGTCAATGATATTGGCAATTTCATATACTATGCGTTGAATTTTTGTCGACTGCAATATTTGGAGACAACCATTAATGCGCCTACAGTCAATTGGAAATTCGGCATTTATATATATCGAAGATTTTGATCCGTTTCTACAGAGGTCTTCTCACTGTCGATCTTTGGCAGCACATTTGGCGGAGTCGCATTCTGGCCGAACTTCGTATGTCTTGGTATATCGTTCGTTGCGCGGTAATGGCCGACACCGAAAGGCCTATTTCTATAAATTATGAGTATTATTTTATTAGGGAGGAGGTAGCCTTATTAAAACCAAGACATCGAACAATGACAAATCGCGTCCGGCGCGAAATTTTTTTTAAAGAAGTTTAATAGTTCTCCGAACAAATAGTCCATATTTTATGTTAATTCATGTGATAATATTGGCCCCTCGTCGAGATCGATGTACCAATTGGGGGGCTGGGGTGCCCCAATTAAGGTCCTGAATGTAACAGATGGTTACAGATGTGAAAGGTTTATCTATAGGCTCCTCGCCATCCGATCTGCTTAAGTCAGTGGTTTTCAACCTGTGGTACGCGAAGGTGTTCCAGGTGGTACGCGAGTGGATTCTATTTTTTTTCGACCGAAGGGAGTTATTAGTTCAGGTGGGGTTGAACACAAAGATTGTTCTCCAATAAACTTCAGGCTTAGAATGGTCACCTCGTACTCGACTCTAGCTTATCACGCTATTCCCCAGCCGCAAATTTTCTCGTCTATGTGGGAGTGCGATCAAGGATTTTCATCTCTGATGACTATCAAGTCGTCGAAACGAAACCGACTTGTTGCGCCAATGCATTACTTTCGATGCGCTGTGAGCAAACATATGCCACGGATCGACCAGCTAGAACAGTGGTTCTCAAACTTGGGGCCGTGAAAGCACTGTAGGGTGGCGCGAAGCTGCAGCTAACTGAAAAAAAATTCGCGCTAAGCGCGATTTACCTCCATTTCATTATTTCTGCTCTGTGTATCGTCCTGATTGCATATTTTTGAATTCCCTTATCAACTGTCATAACCTTCCATGCCATCAAATTATTCGCTAGGATTGCTAGCATTCTTGTTGCATTTTGCGATATGACGATAAGGGGGACGCAAACTTTTTCACTTAGAAAAAGGGTGTGTCTAAAAAAATTTGAGCACCGCTGAGCTAGTGGAAAATAAACAAATGCAGTCATCGCATTAAATAAATTGACGTTTGTTGTTTGCTGTTTTTTCATTATATTCTTCTTCTTGTGACTGGTGGAGAAAAAACAAGTCCATGCTTCCTATCAACCCTGGCTGGTAAAGCCTAGTTTAATAGAATTTGCTATTACGCCTCGCATAGGTCAAATACGTCATTATGACGTCATAAATGACGAATACATTTTTGATTGCCTTCGATGCGCATAACTTATGTAGGTGGTACGCGAGCACTGCATAAAACCTCGGAATGGTACGTGGGCGTTAAAAGGTTGGGAACCACTGGCTTAAGTGGTCTTTTAAAAACGTCTGAAAGTGGACCGTGCTCAGACGCAATCATAATAAAAATATCGGCCTGGTGTAAATGACCGTTGTAGTACAAAATTACAATAAATACCACTAACAACAACAGACGAGAGAGCGCGTATCCAACCACCAATTCGTCTATTTTTATTACCAAGCACGAAGGGGTTATGAGGAGCTTGCGTTGCCGCAATTGTTTGCTGATGATAACGACAAATCAAGCTGGATTGATGCATTTCCCGATTAACGTTCACAAAGACTTTTGAGGAAAGAATTAATTTCAATCTCACGCATACACAATAACACACTGTCGGATTTCACGCTCCAATCAATGTGACTGTGATACGAAAATCAGACTCACGAATTATTGTGAGCACGGCAACGTGGCTTGTGGCGGCGCCGGTTGAGAAGCACTGCACTAGACGATCGGGGAGGCGAGAAGAAGTTTTTTTACAGCATCAGACATACATTGAAGGCGCATATTTGATGGTAAATTTATATGGCAGAGCGGTTGCGGATATATATGCACTATATTCTTCGAGCACTTAAGCCACTTGCATGAAGCGGTTTGGCATTGGCGTTACGCTGCTGTGGGAATCTATCGTTTGGTCCATGTTTCCTGAAAACACTGAACAGTGTGTGTACTTTTAACCTTGTTGGTATCGATATCACAGAGTTGTTACTCATGTTACCAGAGTGAAAATATTGCCGTCGGTCGACTGTGGTGTGGCACATGACATGTTTGACATTTGCTGTCTTCGTGGCTCATTTGCGTGAAAGTATTTCTCATCACAATGTCAACTTTTGACGGAAATTTGCTGGGCAATACAAGCATTTTTTTTTAATTACTCGGTATTGCTTCGCGGGCGGGGTCCGGCTCGTTGGTCATGTGTTTGACTCCTCTGCTGTATGTGATCTGGTTCCAGGTACAATGGGACGTTATGTGACAACATACTGTATCTAAATTAATATTCTGAAGTTGCGAACATTCTTAAAATAGTTTGAAATTCGTAGATTTTACTTCGTGTTCGTGATCAATACTTCTGCTTTTCTTTTCAAGACATACACATTCAATCAGTTTTTAGTTGCGTATACGATTTTCCTTGTGTCATAATTAACAATTTACATAATTCGTATTCTCGCAATAAAGAGTCAGGTACCGGTGTATTGCTATAGTGCTGTCACTGTCACCTAACAACCGTGATTAAGAATGCTCAGTGCTCATGTCAATGTACCGAGATTGAATATGAGAATCTCACCTCAAATTTACCGACTGTGTCAATGCCATGGCTTGGATCTGGAGCCGGCGCAAGGATCTGGAGCCGTGCATTTTCACAAGAGCTGTATAGCCATCTTAGAGCACTGACACTTCCTCAAAATCACCGTGAAATGAAATTCGGCTTTCTTAGGTACAATGGCAGCGCAGAGAAACAATAGCCAGGTGATTGAATCTGCCTCGCTCACTATATTTGCTGATAATCGGACAATCGCAGCACGGTGACACGCGTTATCGATTTCGGAAACCGACACTGTTGTATGAGTTATCTAGTAGCGATGACCAATACGTACTGCGGAGCAAATACATTCCCTTACTAATGTAGCTGTTATGTATTTTCCATCCATAGCTACGTTAAATTGTGGTATGTGTCAGATATACTTGCATAGCCTGCGTTGTCGTTATTTGTGGCCTTTACCGTGTTTTCGACTGCAATAGTTATTTACACTAGGTCGAAATTCTACGTTTGATTTCATATCTGCCGACTTGTAGCATGGCTCACTTCTACATTTTTGTAAGACACATGCCACCTTTTTTTGTTGCCTGTTCTTTTACATTATCTTCATTTATTTTTCATTCAGTGTGCATGTCACCTTTTTACATCGCCTAGGCCAGGTGAGTGTCTGATTTCGGAGACTACTTCAAGTCGTTTCGACAACTTCCTATATCTTTCATTGTATCGCAGTCTTGTGGTGTATTGAAATGATGAAAATAGTAGCATTGAATTGAATTGAATTGAAATAAATATACGGAACAGATGGCGAGGAGTAGCCTAGCCTAGATGAACGGCGCGTGAATACGGCTAATGTATCAAGAAACAGGACGCCAACTCAATCACCTAACCTTGTAGGTTTTATATATTTGCGAACCTTTATCCGAGGAAATCTGCATCCCCAATAAAATGCAGTGTCCATTTCAAACTTGTAAAAGAGGAGATTGGAGGAGCAAAGGGTAATAAAGAATATAAAACCGCGAAATTAATACCTTGAATAAAATATATTTATGTTTTTCGTTTCATTCTTTTCGTTATGCAATCTGTAGTAAATAACTGTGGACAATTCACTAATGGAAAAAATGAATATGTACTGTAGAGTGTAGAATTGCAACGGCTAACAGGGTGCATAGAAAACGCTCTCGCTTATCCCCTTCTCTTGCTGCTGTTGTTATTCACATATTTATGTGTGTGTGTACTTTACGTGTTCGTGTGTGTGTGGGGGGGGGAGAGGGTCAGTGCCTCACCAGCCATGAATCTCGATGCACGTCACTAAGTTGGAGCCAACAAAAACTATATTATGTAAGTGTCGAATTATGAAAGCTGGTATCCGTAACTTATTTTCTATTAAATGAATTTAATATTGCCTGAGGCTGAAATGGATTTGGTACACAGCATAAAACTTGGAAACCATTCGATAATAAGGTCAATGAAACGTTTGAGACAACATGATTTTCCTCGTAATCTGTACCATAGCCTGTATCGCAGGGTCTGTGTCAACGCAGAGTTGCTCCTTCGTCAGTCAATACCAGCGGACACTTTCTGGCGGGTATTCGTTGCAGTGGAGAATTGATGACAACCAAATAACTATAAAGGTTTGATCGATAGTAATTGTTACCGAGTAGCCCATCTTCATGCGTAATCTTTCTATTTCGCGACAGGGACAGGCCTTTTCATTTTGCAGAGTAGATTACAATTGAACAGAATATTTGCATTGAAATGAATCCAAATATTTTTGGCTGACACTCGTCAGGAGTAATCGTCAGCAACTAGTAGAATTGGAAAGAACATTGTACATCAAACCGTAGCGCAAAATATGACGTCACCGGATGGAATTCCGAATAATGGGGACGAAGAGAGCGCATAAGCTTAATGGACTATTTAAGGATGGTACAGGCACAGATTTGGTTGGCGTCTTTTATCTCTTCACCCCGGATATTCAAAATTATATTCCGGGGCCGTCATATTTTGTGATACGATTGTTGATATACAATGTTCTTTTCAATTCTCTACTAATTAGTGACGATTACCCCTGACGAGTGTCAGCCGAACATATTCGGGTTCACTTCATGCGAATATTCTATTCAATTGTGTATTGAAATTCGGTACCTCAAAGAAATTCTTCTGGGTAGATTATATTGGAGTAGGCTCTGCCGGAAGTTTTGATTACACTAACATTAAAATGGTTTTTAAAACTGATTAGCCCACACATCGGCCATCTCATTGCCCATTTTTTCAATTTCATGATAGAAAATGGTGTCGACCCGAATTATCTGAAAACTGCCAGAGTTGTCCCGGCCCAGTAAACACAGTACAGACCAAAGATGTAGAAAGCCGAGCCCGATATAGTAGATATTAGATCTCGGCAGGTCGTAGAAAGGGGGATTTTGTGTCGACTCAATTCAATGTCTTTTCCATGTCCTTCAATAATGTAAATATTATGCAGATGCTACAGCCTTTAAACATGGTGAGTAGAATGTAGATCCTACATTAAAGGAATATCCTGATATAATAACCTGTTTTCTGCCACTGGGCATAACCTGATCACGGCTGCGTACACACACACACACCACATTATCTACTACATATTAATCACATTTGCGGTAATTTAATTCAAAAGGAATTGGCAAGTAAATAATGTCGGTGTAAAAAATGAAACGAACTGAAACTATGAGAACAGTCAGTAATCAGAAGGTTTCATCGTCTGATGATGATAATCCCTCTGGCGTTTTCTTTTCAACACCCTGTAGAAATAAAATGAAAATGACGATTGTTAGCTAAGACATTCGTACTGCGAAAATGGCAGAGGTAGCGAATAACGAATGACTCCTACATTTTTTTCACCCATACTTACTAAAATGGATTTGATTCTGGACTATTTCCACTCAAGTTTTCAAGTTTTTATTATTATATTTTTTATTATTATATGACTAGAGAACCGACTTCAATCGCCACTTCTACTTGATTATCAAGTTCAACGATGACTACTTCAGCAATCTTTGAAAACAGCCACTAACACAAAAAGAATTATTGACTAAAATTTCTTCACATTCTGTCAAAAATGATCAATTCAACAATCCAAATGAATCAGTTATTTGGCAGCTAGTTGGAGAGATATATACTCAAGTCTAGAAAGTGGAATGACACTCTGCCTGGAAAGCTGAAGACCTAACAATATTGTGTACAGAGAACAAAACATTTGAGTGGCGGCACTGGTATAGACATTACCAAATTATTAGAATTGACAGCAAGATAACCAGCAAGACATTACAATGATAATTAGTGCAGTTTCTTAGGCTGTAGTGATATTCAGCCAGTAATTGACCTAGCAGAGAGCAAAACGTTTTAAAAAAAGCGAGCGAAACCTCCGACAAATGATACGATAAAACATTAGAATCGACAGTCTTACTAGAAGCAGAATAACAATCATGAGGGGTTAGAGAACAGAAGCCCGGGAAGTGACCATCAGAAATTACTGCATACTGGCCGAACAAATCCATGACCACTAACAAATGGTCTTTTAATAGTCAATATTGATACCAAATGACACCACCCCTATTTCACCGCAACATTTAGCAAATACAGCGCTGGAGTCAACCTTATAAAGTGCTAATCCAACGCCCATTAGTTTTCCCACTTACTACTTCGCGCTTCGCGGATGGAAATACGCATTAAAGCAGGGGTTCTCAACCTGGGGGCGCGGGAGGCTCTCAGGGGGGCGCGAGAAATTGACAAAGTCAGTATAGGGGGGGCGCGAGAAATTGTCAGTATAAATTGTACGTGTCTGAACATGCGTTTCACATCCATTATGAGAAGACGATTAATGAAGATGAAATTTATTCCATATTCAAGAAAGCTTGCAAAATACAAACTCTAGCAACAGCGCTCAACTGAGTATAGTCTGATTTCAACTTCATTTGAGCAAATTTTTGAAATTATTTGGAGATATAGAGAGCAATTCCCACGTGTAAGTCATTCGTTGCTTCATAGCTTTGACAGTAGCCTGAAGCCTGTCGCGCTGGGCAGCTCTTGTTAGTAGCTTGCGAACTGCACTGCCTAAGACAGACTTAGATGCAACATAGGTTGCCCGGTTTCGCCCTCAATTAGGCTATAAATCAACACAATTAATTCATTTCGAAAACTGATCAAATTTAGCCTGGCAGGACAGAACGACGCCTTGCTCTCTGTACTCACTACCAGCAACAGGATTAGTCTCAGGGTGACCTACATTGAAATTAATTAATGGATGTCTTGTTCAATGTTTTTTGTTATTTTCAAACAAATTTGAAGAAATTTGTCAGCAATGTAAAAGACTCAACAACTGGAATGCAGATTCAAAATTGGCGTAAGATATACCTTATGTATACTATTAGATCAGGGGTGGGCAGCCTGCAGCCGTAGAAGGGATTTTGAGCGGCCGTCGACGCCTAATTCAATTAGTATGTGTTGGCGGCCGTAGACATGCAAATTGCAATTACGAATTCACTCCCGCATTTTCGAGAGATTTTAATTAATCTTGAAATTTTCTTCGCCCTCCGCGCAATTCAACAAGACTTCATTTTTCTATTTTAATGCAGTAGCGCCCTTCTTAATCTGAGCCGGAATGGGAATTGGCAAGAAATAGCAATTCGTTCGCGGCCCTGAAAAATTTTCGCGCTCCACGCGACAATATGCACCTCCCGGCAACTATTCATAACATTGCCACTCGCGATTTCGGTGCGTACAATAGGCCGTTGTGACAAGTAGAATAGTCCGGAGTTCACCGGGAATGGATATGGACAGTTTACCGTAGGAATTTTGCGTCCAGATCGTTCATTGCGGCTATGCCCAGGAATGCGGCCTTACGCTACATAAGCAATCGAAATGCGGTCATGATTATCAAAAACGTTGCCCACCTCTGTATTAGATGATGTGCTCTTTTTGACATGACGATAAATGCAAGGGGGGTCAGGGAGGCGCGAGTTTTTTGACCATCTCCAAGGGGGGCGCGTGTCAAAAAAGGTTGAGAACCACTGCATTAAAGCGAATGAACGCGACTTGTCACACTCTTGTTATTTCTGCTCCCTTTTTCTCTTCCTTCCTTTTGAGGAGAGAAACAGTCGGCCGCGTTTACGGATTGTGAATTCCCGGCTTACGGGTGATTCTTCCTCCAATGGTCAGCACCTTGAAAATTGAGAACAATGTTGTTGCAAAATGCATGACAATTTGAAAGTTACATCATTCTAATTATTCCAGTTATGGCCGTGAATCGTTACAAGTGCGGCAACCATAAGAATTATTACTATACTTCAACTACAAATACAATATATTGTTTAAATAATTACTAATTCTTTTACGTTGATCGAGTCCCAAATGGATGAAATATGTCAAAGAATTTGCTAAATTTTGTGGTATAATTTGGCAGATTCCGAAATCTTCTCAAAGTGCACCTTTCAAAAATTTGATATCAAGACTCCCAACATTTTACAATTCGAAGTTGGATGGCTTAACCAATACAAGCGAACAGTTTGTAACGCAATTGACAATTATGTAGAGAACGCTGCGAGACATGTGAGTAGGCCTACCCTAAAACGTTTCTCTGACATGGACATTAGGGCTCTTAAAAATGACTTTTTTTCTCAAATCGTTTTTGCTACTTGATAAAATTGTTAGGTTACCTAATTCAAGCCTACACACCAAATTTGGTTCAATTCCAACCAGTAGCCGCATTGCTACAGGAAAAGAAAGTTTCTATTTATTATATAAAAATAATTAGAAAAAATTCAAACAAGTGGAAGCGGAGTTATTGCCATCGAAAAATTCGGATTTGAATAAAATAGTATTTACGGTGGGCACCACTATAATAAATAATTAAAGAATTGTGTCACGCTGTCATACTGTTTTACGCAGCCGTTGTCATGCACTGCATTGTTGCTGTGTTCTGGCTCCATTGACGTTATTTCTAAATTCGACATTAATGCGTCATAATTCTCCATCTGGTTTTGAATTCAACTCTGTTTTGCTTCCTTTATGGTGCCGGTAGCTCTTTAATAGGAACGCGAAAAGTTCTTCGGGTTTCAATAACGTTTATCATGAAGGTACTTTTGAAAGCAGTATTAAAATTTTGTACCACCAACCAGTTATTTAATTACTATTTATCTTCAAAGTAAATGCTCATTGCATGAAGCAGGGTTGTAAGACTCGAGTCAGGATTTTCTGTTGACTCGATTTGACTCAGGTCATCTTCTCAAAGTACTGAAATGACTCGACTCATTGCGCATGACTTGAGACTCAGACGGCCAAGACCGACATTTCATGATTATTTCAAAGAATAGTACAGCAAATCGCTATTGGGATTTCGTCTATTGATACTGGTATTTGAAAATGCGGCCAGAAACTGCTAAAAGTAAGGAAAATTAGTATATTATAAATGCGACCCACTCGATATCACAAAAAATATATCAAAAGTTGGTTTAACAAGACTTAAATTGGAAACTGAGCAGCTAACACAATGACTCTGGCTCGAGTCATAATACCATAACTCGGACTCGGCCCTCTGCTCGCTGACTTGGACTCGGACTTGACTCGGTGGTGAATTGAAAATGACTCGAGTCAAAACTATAAAAGTGAGATTGACTTGTGACTCTGAGCCTTGTGACTTGGTCACAACTCTGGCATGAAGCCTCAATAGTTACATGAGTGGGGTGACTAGACAAAGAACACAGTGACATTTGCAGCATATCATGAATGTCTCTTACTATATGTGATCTTGTTCAAATGGAGGTTGATGAAAGCGTATTTCCCATTCTTTCCGACTCTGCTATAATTTCACCAGACTGGCAACCTTCTTCATGATGCTTTTTGCTGACTGACCAATATTGTCGCCGCCAACGGTACGAGTGCAAATGTCTGATATGTCAATATAGGAACAGAATTAGTTGACTGTTCATGACCGTCCACGTTCAGAGTTGCATCTCCAAGATGCTAAAATAAGCGTAAATATAATCCAAGCAATACGATCGTCCACTTTGACTGACTGAATTTCTAAAAATAATAAACATAACACCTTGATAGCTTCCACACATCTTACGTTTATATATACCGTCTGCTATCGGCAAGCATTTGAAAATAACAAAACAGATTCAACATACCACATATCTTGCAAAGGCTTTTGCTTTCATTCAATATGTCATCAAACTTCTTAAATCCTCCTTTGTGGTGAGTGGCTTCGTTTTATCATATACAATCTATGGCGGGATGAAAGTTTCGGATAAGTTCTAAAACGAACACAATTTTCCACACAAAAGTCAATTGCCACACGAAATGCCAAATGCTACGGTCCCATTTTACAAGGTATGGCGAGGTAACGTAGTGGTACCCTCCATTATAGCTAAACACCAATGAATTGCGGGTTCGAGCCTGACACGTCGACTCCATAATTCCTACCGAAGTGTTGGCCGTTTATCTAGGCTCCTCCTCGCCATCTGATCCGCATATCCATTTCTTAAAAAGCCTAGGAGTGGGCCGTGCTATAAGTGGGCAGATGGTTGCCGATGAACTCGGCACTTGGTGAATTCGGCCCTCGGGAAATTTTGTAATGAAGTGTATTAACAGCTATTAATATGAATTATTAAACTAATAATAGTATTATCAAGTGATTCGTCAATCTTGTAAGGAGGTCAGGGCATCCGTAGATCACGCAGTCACGGCGTGATTAGATCACGGATTGCGTAGCCGCGGGAAATAACGCAGCGCTCATATACCGACCACGCGCGATCTGCTTGGAATCGATGGCGTGAGTGACGGGCCTGTGTCGTGTAAGTTTTGAGAAGATGGATCTTGGCGTTGTATGTGAGATCGAAACTGTGGAAGATCAAGCGGCGCTTCTCCGTTTATCGATCACGACAAGCCAGTGTTCCTCATCAACAAATGTTTCGCATGATCACGTCAAAATAAATTATTTTTTGCCTTTGGAGAGACGATTCCACTCTGGGGTTAGGGTGTCTCGATAACAGGGTTGAAGGATCCCAAGATTACGAGATCTACCGCGAGCCACGACACGTTTAAATTTCCTTTTTGATACTGTTCATTCATATTAAATGCATTTCTAATGCGAAGGTGTTCTAGTGCCAATTCCTCCAAGGGCCGAGTTCACCAAGTGAAGAGCGTCGCGTTATTTCCCGCGATTACGCAATCTGTGATCTAATCATGCCGTGACTGTGTGATCTACGCATGTCCTGACCCCCGTACAACATTGACAACCACTCAAAGTGCCAAGTTCACCGGCAAAAATTCCAGTAACCAATCATGGCGACCGGTACCGCTACCAGATCTACCACGGCCGAATTCACCAAGTGCCGAGTTTGTGCGGCCGAATTCACTAAGTGCCGAGTTCACTGGTAATCGGGCAGATATGGAATGATAATAATAAGAACCGGCCTGGTGTAAAATGACCAGTGTAGTCGAACCACCACCATGAACACCACAAACAAACAAACAAACATCTAACATGGAAAAGAAATTACCTTTACAGCCTTTGACACACACAGTTACTATTGAAATCAGCAATTTAGGTCTTATTCGAAAGCAGAATAACAACTGTTTTAGCGGACATATCAAATCAAATGTTGGAAAGTTCATGTAAATTAGCCCAAAATATTATCTTACTGTGACCATATTCTATCAATATGGTCTGGCTAGCCAAATTCTCTGGGCCAACATAAACAAGCTGCGTTTGGTTTCAACGATTCATAATCTTGTCACTGGATTCGAGGTATAATTGCACTCAAATATCAAATTTTGCTCCATTAATCAACATCAAGTTGAAAATGTCCATTCTTGCTCCAACTTTTATAAAATCACGAATCAGTGTTCTACAGGTATGTATCTATATGACTTATATACCTAGAAAATTCAAGCATAAATATTATGATATACAGTAGGTATAGGTACCGGTAATTCAGATGTTTGAAGCGACTTGGACAACTAGATAATTATAGTGGTCTAATTTCACTAAATTAGAGCGAAATGCCAGCAATATAATTGTAATCTAATTCGGAAAAAAACGGTTTAGCTCTAATTCTAGCCTGGAAAAGCTGAAACTTTTCTATAGTTGTCTACACCAGTTTTGCAGAAAGTCAAACAGCTCTAGGCGTCATATACTACAGGCAATTCGAAATACCCCATAAGCTATATGCTACTGCGTATATACCTTTAACCCGCTACCTCAGTCAGTCACAATTCCTATATATTTACCATACAGAAAGAGCGAACTATGCCTGGCTGCGACCTGTTGCGCGTCAAATCTTCGTCCGGCGCGATGACGTAAAATTTGAATCGCCGAAATATTCTAGAAGTCACGCATGGATAATCATATTCCTAAACCTACATCTCACTTATTTAGTTATTCTCTGAATAAAACTATTAGCCATACTCGTTGAACATGCGAGATTACCGAAAGAGCGAATATATATATAATGAAGATCATATATATCAGAAGAAAACAAAACTGTTCGACCTTAGAGCAACAACACGAATATACAACACCGGTGACATCCTCACGCAATGAAACGAAGGGAGAACATTGTTTTCTAATGGATAGAACGAAGCTACTGCATGAGATCGAACAAAACCGGATGGGAATTCATAGTGATTGAATGTACCGACAAAGTCATCCTTTCTACGTATTTTAGTCATACCAGCGAGAGATAGAAAATTTGCATTATTAGGTTAACTACCGGATATAACGAAGCCTAATACATGAGATGGAACAACACCGAGTATGAATTTATTCTGATTGAATATAACCACAAGACCATCCTGCTACGTATTTTAGACATTCCCTCGACACTTAGAAAATCAGAACCTAATCGAGATGATCCCGGATGATCCTTTTACGGTTTTGTGTTTGCTGGGGGTTTACAAAGCCGGAGATAGAACTAATGTCACCAACTACCGACCTATATCTGTCCTACCGTGTATTGGAATTGTGTTCGAAAAATTGCTCCTCTCTCTATCTTCGTTCCTCGCCAAGATGTCCACATCTCCACAACAATTCGGCTTCCGCAAAAAGCACCAAGCCTCTCATGCCCTGCTAACAGTGGCTGAACATTACTATGACATCTTGGAGAAACGAAGTGTGGGATGTAGCATTTCTTTTTTATCTAAAAAAAGCGTTTGGCTGCGTCGGTCACAGTATTCTTCTCTCGAAATTGGCGCGCTTCGGGTTCCGGGGTCCACAACTAGAGCTCATGAAAAGCTACCTGACTGGGAGATATTAAATGGTGTCGATATCCAACACTTTGTCCTCCCCCCACCTTGATACCTGTGGTGTTCCGCAAGGCTCTGTTCTTGGACCTGTCCTCTTTACTTTATATGTGAATGATATCTTTGAAACCTCATCATTGAATACCACACTCTTCGCTGACGATACTCACCTCCTATCTCACGCACCTACTACCGCAAGCTTGAATGCCGTCACCCGTGATCAAATGCCCAAAGTGCATGAGGGGACGTCCCATAATAGCCTTCGGGTTAACGCTGCGAAATCCCAATTATTGATCGTGAACTCTTGCGATAACCTAACCGTTGACATCGCTGGCCAACCAGTTTCCAACACTAAAAATGCCCAATACCTTGGTGTTTTACTGGATTCGGACATGTCCTGGAAGAGTCACATACAATCACTCAAACAAACCTCAACTATCGAAGGTATGTGGTCTATTTCGCCGCCTTAGCTACACTCTACCAGTCAGCGTGCTCTTGATACTCTTCAACACTCTATTCCAGTGGTTCCCAACCTTTTTCCACCCGCGTACCATTTCGAGGTTTCATGTAGTACTCGCGTACCACCTACATAAGTTATGCGCGCCGAAGGTGGTCAAAAATATTACTACCAGGTTGAGCTGCCGAAGGCAGCGAAACAGAAAATTAACTGCCCATGTTAAGGTGCAGTATATGATTTCTGTAGTGAATCCATTTGGAATTCTTGTGGTCAAATATATTAAAACGGAATTCGGTTAAGTAAGAATCCCAATGCTTTACGACTAGATCTGTTCCCCGTAGGCCAGCGGCTGGCCAACCTTTTTGCCATTCACGTTCGCATTTGAACTACTCATGTAGCCCACGGCCGCATCCCAGGGCATAGTCGTAATTAAATATAGGTAGACGCTAAATGCCCACGTTAGAGTGTTTATGTCCATTTCCGGCGATCTGCAGACTAATCTATTTAATGATATAGGGTTGCTATACGCACCAAAATCGAGAGGAGTCACTGGTGAGGTTATGAGACAGCAGGAATTGCCGCAAGAATCGGGTATTTTTTCAAATTTACTACTGGATTTCGTGAATAATATTAGTAGTTTTACCTATTACTATCAAACATTTAACCTTTCTCAGCCCATGGATGTGGTCAGATTGACCGGTAGAGTTGATGGAGGGGGTGTTTTCGAATATTTAGTTGATGATGCATCTTCGGGTGGACCAATTGTTATTAGTCACTTTGCTACATGCCGTTATTTCTTGACCTCCCATCAGGATTGTCGGTATATAGTGAGGTGTACACGATTCTCAGTTGGTATTTCTATATGGGGCGCATCATATTCCTCTACTCTTCGAATTTGAAATGTGGGGCTCTAATTGCAAAATTATTAAAATCAAGAAAAAAATACACATTAAACCGCGCACAGCGCGAAGAAAATTTCAAGATTAATTAAAATCTATCAAGAAATCGGGAGTCAATTCGTAAATTCAAATTGCATGTCAACGACCGCCTACACATACTAATTGAATTACCTGTCCACAGGCGCACAAATTCCCTTCAACAGCCGCAGGTTGACCATCCCTGCCGTTGGCCGTCAATGGTGGGATTGTCCCTACCCACAACGACGACGACTTGAAAGGCAACCCCATCTGAACTAATAACTCTCTTCGGTCGAAAAAAAAAACAGAATCTACCACTTGGAAGACCTTCGAGTACCACTAGTGGTACGCGTACCACAGGTTGGGAACCACTGCTCTATTCCTATCAAAGTTACAATACGGAATTCTTTGTTGGGGTGCTGCCTGCAAAAATACAATTGACCCACTGCAAAAACTTCAACATCGGATCATCCGTATCACTGCCAAAGCCCCACGGGGGCCTGGATGTGCAACTGATAAATCGCTTCTCAAAAGATTTGATGTTCTAACCTAGAAGATATGAGGAAGCTAGAAATTGCCAAGTTTATGTATCAGTTCCATTGCGGTCAATGTCCCTAAAATTTCAACGACTACTTCATCTCGGAGACAAAAGCGCACAAGTAGGATACAGCACACGCGCGTCAACGAAGAACAACTACCATATGATCAGGACTGAATGCAAGAAAACACATTGCTTTATCAAGTATGCCGGACCCCAATTGTGGAACAGCATCTCGCCGGCTATCCGACAGTGGTCGAGCATGTCCGCATTCAAGTGGAAATACAAGCAATTTCTTCCAAATCAATACTAGCCAGTCTTCACGATTAACGGACCACGACCTGACATCGACCTCGCCCTTCGCCACATGCCATCTTATTTTGTCGCTTGCGTCTTATATTCTCTGCATTACTTTTCATTCAGTGTGCATGCCTCTTATTTACTTCGCCTAGGCTAAGGTGGGTGTCTGATCTTAATGGCTACTCCAAGTTGTTTCGACACCTTCCTATCTTTTCATTGTATCGCAGTCTTGTGATATTTTGAAACGATGAAATATTAATAAACCTGATTGATTGATTGATTGAATAATTAATGGAAAAGTACATTTTTGGCAGTTACACTCTCCTGCAGATATGATTAATATTATTTTATGTATAAGATAACTTAGTGGTGCTTTCTCATCAACGTCTTCTGTGCACCAAGGATATTCACGTATTATAACATATACCACTTAATGAAGTTCACGAATGTGTATTTTACACAATGTGACTTGTCTGATGGTAAAAGTTGCATCATACTAATGACGGTGGCGCGATAAGTTAGCTAAATGTAAACTAAAATTAGGGATTCTCAAGAGACAAATAGGTTGAGAACCATTGGTATAGCAAATTGTCCTTCAATGGTGTGGACACAAGCAAATCTAACCGCTCACTGTAATTGGTCTACGTCACACTTTCCATTTGGTCAAAGGCAATTTTACGGTAATTTTTGACCGTCTTGCCGAACGCGAAAATTGACAGAATTGGTATCAATTGAAAGCTACCGCGGTACTGATTGCGAAACTGCAAACGTCATTCCGCTCGTGGATCTGGAACCCCCCAAAATCAGCCTCGAATGTTGCATTGTAACGGAGTTTGGTAGTGTGACGCAACAATGCCATCTGGAATAATACGGCCCACTCAGGAGCGAATGCGCACGAGAGTGAGAACGATCAATCGCTTGCGCAGCAATGACCATAACGCTTGCGGTTAGCGCTTCTTCTCATCTGCTCCCAGACGGTATCATCGCGTCAAAATACGAAACTCCGTTGCAATCAAAATTCGAGGCAGATAATGGGGTTTCCAGGACCACGAGAAAAATAAAATATATATTTTCGCAATCAGTACCGCGATAGCTTTCGATTGATACCAATTTTATCAATTTTCGCGCGCGTAAAACCGTAAAATTAATTTTGGCCACTTGGAAAGTGTGACGTAGACCAATCGCAGTGAGCCGTGAGATTTGCATGTGTCAACACCATTGTAGGTCACTGTGTTCATAAACTATACTACTCATTTGAATTACGCCACATGTGGTCATCTCTGTCAAATCTGCGCTTTCCGTCACAGATTATAGCTCGCACGACAGGGTGGGTTGGGTTTGGTCTTTCTCCAAGCGGGACCATGGCGCAAGCTGACATACTAATGGCAGGTGTTGATGACGGCGGAAGAGGTTATGTTCTGGTAAGTTTATTAATCAGTCAATAAATAATTGCTTTTATTTCATGAACTAAACCACTGTCAAATGTTTCACCCTGCTAAGCTGCTACTTACCAACCCTTCTGGCCGTCAGTATATGCCAGTGGTTCTTAACCTTGCCCCCAGCGCCCCCCAGGGGGCGCTGGCGATCTTGAAGGGGGGCGGAAACGCTCAGGGGGCGATATGGGGGGCGCTGGGCTCAGGGAGGCGGTATGGGGGGCGCTGGAGAAAAATGGCTTCGCAGTAGATGATGTGGTGATAGGACATATCCTTAATGAGTATTCAGAGCAAATTAACACCGAAAACGTCGTTACATATAGCCTTCAAAACACATATAGGTTTAATTGTCTATGGGCGCCTAAATGACTGACACCGAATGTTCCTGTCTTGGCAATCAGAACCCCAGAAGACGAATTCCATCTGGCAGGGAAAAATTATATGTCAGTAAAGAAATACCAATCTGAAATCGTGTGCGTCTTTTAGTTTAGTACGATTGGGCGACAGGGATATTCCTGTTGGGCGATATCCCCGTTGAGCGATTCTATATTTTTTGATATTGCAGACAGGGGGTCACGAAATAACATCATGCAACGAAGTCATACCAACGGGTTCGCCCGCCCGAATATGTTTAATTATTAGTAACGGGCCCTACAGTTTCCAAGAAAGCTCACAATGTTCGCTTTAAGTTTTGATGAGTCTGCGCACACTCAACAACTCACTGCGCTGACCCTTGGACAACAGTGCGTAACGACTAAAAAAAGGTAATAACTCCGGATTTGTTGTGCGCAACGTAGATTTTCTGTGTGCAGAGACCGTGACAGCACTGCGCACGTGCGCAGTTTAGAGGGAACATTGCACCTCACTCAGTTCTACGGGTAAATGTGTTTACGTGAGCAGAGAGAGGACAAAAATTGATCTCAATTTACATGCAATTCCCGATGATATTGACCAATTCAATCATTAATTAGTGAAATTTTTCGCACTTCGCGCGAATAGGCGAGAATAGCTGCCTCAGTAAATGGACACCCAATGTAGATACCTAATAGGCTATCAGCAAATAGCGGACGGCCTAATGGGGGTCTGGGAGTGAAGTCCCCCGGAAGTTTGGTTTATCACCCGATGGGGGCCCAGGACCAACGTTTTTTGTTTGGGGGGGGGGGCTTGCGAAGTGCTGTAACGGCCCTGGTAACGAATAATTGCACCTGCGGGCACGCCCGAATATGTTTAATTATTAATTACGTGCCCTTCATTTTCCTATACAACAGCTCACTCAGTGCTACTGGTAAATCTGATTACGTGGGCTGAGAGGATAAAAAGTTTATATAGCAACTTATATATGTAATTACCACCTATTCATTCATACATTATGGAAAATTTTGGTACCTAGGGCGACCAGGCCACACAAACTTTGCTGACTATCAAAATCACGATACGGGGTTCGTGGGGGCGAAGCCCTCAGAAGTTCGGTTTATCACGCTATGGGTGCGCAAGGCAATCGTTTTTAGGGGGGTTAACGAAGTGCTGTTACGGCCCTCCCTCTTACTCATTGTCTTTATTACATTCCTTACAATATGAAGTTGGGGGGGGCGCTGGAGCACGATAATTTTTGAAAGGGGGCGCTGGAAGAAAAAAGGTTAAGAACCACTGGTATATGCGATCCGCGTATTCGATGTTTTACAACACCCGAGAACAAAATGGGGCCGAACTAAAAGTCCTAAGTAGGCGGCTAAGCAATTATACAAGTATAGTATCGGCCAAGTGCAAAATGATAAGTGATGTTGAAACAAAATGAATGCAAAAATAATAACTACCAGATTGCTAGTATTCGCTTTTAAAAGTTTCAAGAACAAGCCAGCGAGCGTTCCGAGTTTGCGTATAGTAGCCTCATAGTGTCCTATATACACAAGCAAATCTCACGACTCAGTGTAATTGGTCTACGTCACATTTTCCATTTGGCCGAAGGCAACTTGACGGTAATTTTTGACCGGCTTGTCGAGCATCAAATTCGATAAAACGGGTATCAATCGAAAGCTGCCTCTATACTAATTACACAAATATAAATTTTATTTCGCTGATAGTCTTGGAACCCAATCAGCCTCGAACTTATTATCGATACGCAAAGTGGTATAGTGACGCAACAATGCTGTCTGGTGAAACGAGAGCGTAGCTGCGGAACAATCGAGTGGCTGCGCGGCGAGAGTGAGTGCTCAGCTGGCGTCGCGGCAATGGACAATGAGCTTGTGTTTCGAAGTGCAATCGCGTCGCAGAGAAACGTTGCGCTGTTAATACTTTCTATAGTCGCTTCGGTAGAAGCTAGCACACAGCTACCATCCTTTTCTTGACTTGTAAGGGTAGAACTGGGTCCACAGAATGCATTAGGGCCATGCATTGTCATTCAAGTTATAGATATCCATCTAGGTAGCAGTATACATTGGATATGTCAGCTTAATATGATATCGATTGGCTTCGCCGGCTTGTTGTGTAGGGCTCTACAGACACGTTGCCCTGTTGATTGCTAGTGAAGGTACTTTATATAGTCGCTTTACCAACCTTTCCTCGACCTGTAAGGGTAGGACTTCGTCCGCGAATACAGTAGGTAAAATGTTGATTCAAGGTTTACAGCAGGGGTGTCGAACTAAACTGGGGCCGCGGTCCGAATTCAATCCACGGACCAGTCAAATGATTCCAAAATGTTACCATCAAATCCTTATACCTTGTTTTTCACTGGAATGCTCTATTACCAAGCCTAGGCCTATGTAGCCCTTGTCAGGAATATAGGATATTAAACTAAACGGTGACGTTGGAATTTGCTTTATCATTTTCCAATCACCATTTGGATTTCTCTGAATGTCGAAGACCTTTTACGCCAGAAGTACAGCTTACTGTAATATTGCCGCGACGCCTGCTGAGCGCTCACTCTCGCCGTGCAGCCACTTATCTGCTCCTCAGCTATCGCTCTCGTTTCGCCAGACAGCATTGTTGCTCCACTCTGCCTCTCACCATAACAATGGGAAATTAGAGACTGATTGTGGGGTTTCCAGGGCCATGAGCGAAATAAAAGTTATATTTTCGTAATCAGTACAGCGGCAGCTTTCGATAGATACCCGTTTTATCAAATTTGATGCTCGACAAGCCGGTCAAAAATTACCATCAAGTACACTGTAAAAAATAAAAACCTCGATTTACCGCGAAATGTTTGGAAGCACGGTAGCCAGACATTTCGTGGTAATCTAACATTACCGTTAGTCAATGTAAATTTAACTTACACTCGTCCGGTAATCTCACTTTACACGCCAGACTGTAATGTTACAGTCACCTCCGGTATATCTAATCTACATTTTCTCCTGTACATTTGCGATCGAGACTGTCATTTTACCGCCTACCTACCTACATGCTGTCACTGTAAATCAGGATTACATACCAGCTTGTAAATTCACGTACATCCATACCTATCGCAAAGCAACCCGATGCAAAAATATCGCAACATTTTCTTCACATCCCCAAAACGACATTGGAACAAACTGTATATTCATTCATGATATCACGATGAAGTGGTTATCGATGGAAAAATATTGCTGCTGGAGGTCTAATTCTTCTTTAGGAGACATGCAGTAACACGAGTGGTCTCAAGAAAACGCGAATTAATTCCACCACCGGCCAAACTTCCAATTGTTTCCTTTTCTCGTTCTCATTCCTTCTGTGTAAGTAGTATCTTGCAGTTCCACTAAAAAGAATTCATGCATAAGTCGCTATATAAAGCAAAGTTCCTAACCTGGACAGTGAACATGACATTATAAGACTAAGACAAATAGGCTAACAAAAATATAACATGTTTTGAAGTACCGGTACTGGCACATTGTGTGATGACGGTTCCGCCTTTTACATGACTTTATCTTTGTATTGAAGCAAAAGGTTCCTAATTTAAAAGGTGGCATGTGTGGCAAACAAATCCAGCAGTGGATGAAAACATATCTATGCTATGGCCCGAAAATGACATTACCAAGCCAACAGTTTCAACTCCTCCGCAGCGGAGTATGTGGTCACTATATAAGTCGACAAATATCCCAAAATAGAACAGAGAATGCGGCGAATGAAATATATCAATCATGAAATCTAAGTCATCGAGGGCTGGTGTGCAGAGTCAGATATTCACGGTAACAAATACTATGTAGTACTGTATTACCTTTTAAGATGCGTATTCCATTCAGCATTCCTAGGAATCTTCAACGATCGTGTCCACTTTCTTCAAGCACAACAAGCTTCGCTCCACCCTTTGCTCAAATCTCACTAATGGCCACTGGCCAGACGACACTCGAACGATTTCGAAATAAATGGTATTCATCCGCTGACACATGACACCAATAATATTTACTGGCCACGTTATAATGTTTGATCTGGGTCGTTTTTTCCATACAGAAACATTTATCATTGCATATAGTCCCTTTTTTCATCTAATTTCGTATAAATTGAAATATATTCCATGTGTTGTTCACTACTTACTGTACTTACCTAACCAGACGCTGCTTGTGATGTCACAGTCGTGCGTTGGTTGTTTACTACGAATCTCGGAAAAAGCAGTCACCTAATGTAACCTATTACAGGTCGCCTTATCCGCTATTAACAAATGGTCAGCTCAGCATGCGGTGCTGATATTTCTAGTTTCCCCGAGCAATATTATACACCCTGAACTAATTTTCTAACTTATCAGCCTATCCGTGACAACGAATGTAACCAGCGAGACTGGCCGTACAGCCATTGCCTTATAATATAATATCGCTACGGTGTACCACATTAGCTGCGATTGTCAGTTATTTCTTGTGCCTTACTAAGCTTAAATTGATACTAGGGCCAACAATTTCGGTATGACAGACCCCAGTCTCGCAAACGAGGTTCAATCAGGTCAAATCACCTCTAGAATGATATATCAGTAACATTCAGTTCTACGTATACATTGGCTGCAGCGATTTTGAAGCTAATCAATTTTGCCAATAGCCCGGTAAACTGCAGTAACGAGTAACTGTCAGTAATTTTGCGAAGAAATTCTGGTAACTTACTTTACAGCTATATTATGGTAATATTACATATCAAAATGTAAAATGACAAGCTACGCACAGTAATTGGCTGCGACCGGTAATTCGTGGTAAAATTTACAGAGATTTCCCAGTAAATCTACCAGATTTTTTACAGTGTATGGTGTTATGGTGTTTTGTAACAGTAATATTTGCGGATCTATAATGTTAAACATAATGTAAATGGTACTGCATGTACATTTGAAAAAAAAAACTATAATGAAGGGATACATCTAGTTGAATTTTGAGCGGAGTGTTGACTCAGCAACAACAGTGATTTCGTGACTTGAATTTAAATCCCGGGGAAAATACGGTAGCTCAAAAGCATACAGTTATTCCTATTTCTAACAGGACACATTTGCCTGGGGAAACGGCCGTCCGTCGGTGGATGCTGATCAAAATTGGAACGGAGTATCGTTTGCTGAATTTAACGGGTTCACTACGGTTGTTGCATCAAGAGCTTTGAAAACTGGGGACGTTCGCGATCGAGACATAACGGTATTGTAGCGATTCGGTGATAAAACTTGTAGTAGACGTCACACGAATAGATATACTGGATAGATTACGATTAGATAGCGCGTGACGAAACGACCTAAGCGACGGAGTAAGTCTTACGTAAAGTTTGTATCCGAGGTAATTGGTTTTACGTCAAATTTTCGGTATCAGGTTTGGAATCAAGTTATGAAATCAAAGATCGGGAGGAGCCTGAGCACAAGTCATCTAAATTGGTCAACGACTCAGAGTTGGTACTCAAGTAGAAAAGAAAGTAGCGCCGTAAATTTCTACTCATTGACAAGTAGTAGTAGCGATTTCAAAGACATGTAAAAATTGCCTCAAGTAAAAATAGAAAATTCAGTTCGGGAAATGAAGCAGTTTTCAAAAGTATGTTTTGTGTTGATTTCCGAAATTAAATATACATCTTCACACCTAACTCAAGCAGATTAATGGAACTATACAAATGGTTTTACTTTCTGCATAATGTCTACAGTTACGGTGATACTCAGGCTCTTTTCTCCAGTTTTCAATGGCAATTTATCTCATTCAAGCGATGCAAGCATATCTTGAAACTGTTTTCTACTTTACAAAATCCGAATGTAAAAAGTAGGTAGCTCTGTGGGAAAGCCTATTAAGTCGAAGTGGATGTTGTCTAAAACAATAACCGCTGGAGTCCGCAGTACGAGTAAGCAAAACCTACTGGATTACCCAAAAAAACGGAAGTACTTCAGTAACGACCGCCTCAGTCATTCGTCTCAGGTTTAGATGGTTACATGACATGTGCAGGAACGCCTGCAGCGATAACGGTATCTTACGTAAAGTTTGCTTCTGTGTCAATCTGTTTCGCGTCAAAATTTTCCGTATCGAGTAGGGAATCAAGTTATGAAATGGATAATCAGCTAGCGAAAGGAGACTCGCAAAATCAATGTTATCTGCAAACCATACGGTGTGATACGTGACCTCACGACAATGCTGCTATGCATCATTCGTTACATGAATTTTCACAGTTAATAACCGATCGTGTTTGATGGTGATGTAGGTGACCTTCCATCCCGATATGATCTTCTAATTATGAAGATATCCTAAGGATAACTCTGCAAATCTGTGGTCCATCTGAGGTGTGCATTGTTTACAATGCGGAGTTTAGCAGGGTCAAGATTTGGGTTTGTAAGATTTACACCGTCGAATGGCAAATTATAAGTTGGTCGAACTTGAATTTTACACAGTATCGTCACAATTTGAAGCATTACATCATTTCTGTATACTTGAATGAATATAGCATTTTTTGTAGAATGGAGAGCTGTTCATATTGTGGGCGTATAATCCAACGCGGGATGTGATTGGGGGAGTACCGAGATATCAGCATTCTTTCACAACAAGAGGTGAGATTTCATTGCGAACTATCATTTTACACTCGTGTCGTGAAGGTCAATCGAAAATTGACTATTCATAGGCCAAAGTTGGTTTATAGCAAAAATAGAGGCGAAATGTCACGTACAACTTCTTCGGAAGAGCTCCTTTGAGGTACAGAACTTCAATATACAATTGAATGGTATATGGATAATGAAATGAACCCAAATATTTCCGGCTGACATTCGACAGGGGTAATCGTCAGCAATTCGTAAACAATTGGAATTACCATCGTGTATCAACTATCGTATCACAAAATCGTCACGGGCATGACATTTCGAATATCCGGGTTGAGGAGAGCGCTAAAGCCCAATTTACCTTTTTTTACATGGTACACGAACTCTTTTTGAAGGTGCAGACTTGGTTGACGTATGAGTTGACTCCAAGGCACTAAAATGAAAGCGTTAACGGCCTCTCCCAACAACACGAAACCTGTCGTCCCGATAGTTTTTGCGCAAACAGGATTATCCAAAAATTGTTTGCCAATGGCAGAATTCATGGCCTTTTTCTGTTGAGTCAGGGGCGAGCCTTTCGCCGAGCGTGATGCGCGTGTTCTAACAAATCTGGGGACATGTTGTTTTATGCGGTCCTGCAAACGTTGTTTCGTGAAGTAGTAAGAAAATATTTGTCAGGAAAAAATAGTTTATATTTCGTGTCAGAATAAAATAATTCTCATCCGTCATCAACTTCCAACTAAAAGGGATCCATGCTAGTCAAACTAACTGTCCTTCGTTGGCGCATCCACTCATGAACAAAGATAGGTCTTCGTAATAACGCATCAAATCGTATATAGGTATTGTAACACACAAGCATAATACCCAGGGCTTTATAGCCGCGATGAAAAGTTTGTTTATCGTACTCTGCATTTTGGGTATGTACATAGTGTTCACTAGGTCACCACGCCAGACGCCATCATCGCCAGTGTATTATTGCAAATATCAAATACAAACAAATACCTTTGAATATCAAATACAAAAATATACCTTTGAATTCACGACGGATTTCGAATCGTTGGGCGGGGCCGTTCACAATTCCATTTGTGTGCCTTGGAGTTGACTTTTATCTAAATACACATACCAAAACTCTGTCAACAAAAGGAGTTCGTGTACCACCTAAAAATAGTACATTGAACGCTTTCTCATTCGGAATTTCATGCTGGTGACGTCATATTTTGTGATACGATTGTTGATATACAATGTTCTTTCCAATTCTCTACTAGTTGCTGACGATTACCCCTGACGAGTCAGCCGGAAATATTCGGGTTCATTTCAATATGAATATACTATTCAATTGTATATTGAAGTTCTGTACCTCCAAGAAGCTCTTCAAACATATACCTGTATTCCATTTCGAAACTATGGAAAGTGTGGTAGGCGAATGTTGTTCTAAATACAATTTTGTTGTATGGTACAACATTCATGCTTCCAAGCAACATTTTGAGCGAATTCATATTCTGCAGGGGCTACTCGGATCGAACTCATTCCGAATCGAGGAACGCCAGGTAAAACGTATTCTTATTTTTCAAATCAATTACCAGCCGTGTTGCAGCGTTATTCGGCATACTAACTTCTTACGACATTTTCCGTGGCTCAGTGGTGTTACCTCTGGCCTAGTTAACCAGATCCCAGATTAGATTATGTTGTTTGCTGCCTGAGAATCAAGTGGTTGGTGAGCATAACCAGATCTAGTGCCAAGCCCGAGAAGCTGGAAACAGTCGCGGGATGAAGGTGATCTTGCGAAAAGCTTGTTCAAATCATTGAGCAATCAACTGGGCAATTCTTTTTCGTGGTTAACCCGCAATCAGGAGAAGCTCTTTCAATTATTGAAGATACCCTAAAGTCAATGATGACACTTGTTGGAACAATTAATTAAGATCGGGTCATTATATATATATATATATATATATATATATATATATATATTAACAACAGTCGTGAAAATCCCAGCTGTCCATTAACGGGCGCCAGTAACGCGAGGGATTCATTATTGTGGCGTGAAAAAAATGATTACAACTCTGTGTATGACAAACAATTGGCTGGTATTGATATTTAGCAAGTCTGATATATGTGCAAATACTCACGAAGCGATAGACAGTGAACAGTGGCTTAATTATGACCTTCCTTTATAATGGTTCGGAAAAAAAACGAGATATTGCATGTTAGGTGCTTTCAGAACATGAAAGACATGCGAACAATATCACCAGTAACGGCATATCACATAATCATATTTTTACAATATAGGTCTTGAAATGAGTACGAGAGGCATGGCTACGCCGATGACTACGCCAACTTCGATGATGACGCCGGGAACCGTCACTAGATTGCCCAATGTTATTCAAACGACCCCAACAGTCAACACGCCAACTCCGGGTGAGATCTGTACATTAGAGGTTTGCATCGTATCGGGCAACGATATGATTCTAAAAAACTTGTCGGTTTGCGTTGTTCAAACGGAATAGCGCAACATTGAAGCAGATGTCAGCGTGATCAGTCAGTTCGAATGAACTTCAAAATCCTTTACGCATACATTCCCATAGTTGATTTTTATTCAATGAATACGAACTATGCTATATTCATTCTAAACTAATTCTCTATTGTAGCTCAGGTACGATATAGCACCAACTTCGCACAAGGGATGAAGCTCGAATGGTACTACACGGGCGACGAAATCACGTTTGAGGTACGTAGGGGGCAAAACATATCGGTGAACAAATTTCGATTAATGTAATAATTTTCGTTTACGAACAATACCGCTTTTCAAACTGCACCAGTCGTTTATTGATGTGTAATCGAAAGGAATCAAAACGTCTAACAATCCAATCGTACAATGGTCAGATGTTATCGCAAATTTGTGATTTATGTAACAGTCCAACACGTTCTATGATGTTAATATTAGGTCTGGGTTTAGATGAGCAAAATTACCTAATGTCTAAATTGTCGCAAACAAGTATATCAAACGTGTTAGATAATGTAGGTTGATAAATTCATCAGCATGATAAGGCGTTATCTCAAAACTTATCTAATCGAATTAAACAACACACACGCTTGCAATGACCTGAAATTGTGATTGCATCTTTGTGTTTATGGAATATCACGAAACAATTTCACAGTCACGATTCGAAGCTACCAAAGTAAATGATTTCGGCGTACTCAAATTCTTCCATGACGTTGCATAGATGCTTATTTCCGATAACAGAAAACTAACGTATGCGCTGCTGATATACAGTCCGCGAATAGTCGATCCGACTCTCAACACATTTTTATTACATAGCGGCTGCAGGCCTACTGAACTCTTTTCGGTTTAGTTCACTTTGTTTATAAGTCGCCACCTCCTAAGTGTCTCATGAACTTGTATATTGGGTACATCAACACGTCGAATATATCTATCAACACCTGATCCATAACGTGACATATATTCATGTTGCATAGCTGGTGTATTCAAATGAATATATTATTGAATATGTTAAAGATTGGAATATTGTATACCCGTCGAACAAGATACCATATAATTAGAAATCAGCTACCGCTGATATAAACCGTATATATACCCAATCTATTATTTTGCGTCATTCGTAACGGCGCCAAACAATATCCGTATAATTATGAATGCAGGTATATGATGGTTTCGTTATTTAAAGAATTAGGAATAGTGACAGAATTTGGTGGTCAGTTTTATCGTATCCTCCCATGGTCGTAGTCGAAGCACCCACCAATCGTGTTTGGCAATTCCTCGCTGAAAACCGGAATGTGCCATCAGCCAACCGCTTTTATATCATGTTGGAAGCAGTTACAGATAGAATTGAAATTATTGAGAGCAACAAATCATCAGTGATAATATTGCGCAGCAGATCTGCTGTAACGTAACAAGGTGACGGCATCACAGTCATAAAAAAATATTGTTCTCATGCTCATGTTGTATATTGAACAAAAATAAGAGCTTATGACATGTCGGTCTTTTGCACAACGGTCAAATATTGCAGTGTCTTCGAATACGTGCATTAAGCCCAGGGTCAAGGAAGACGAATAAATGAATTACCTATAATCGTGATTATTTTCCAATGCAATTGTATTCATAGTCGACTATTTCGAGATTGTCGGTATATTTGTAATCAACTATATTGTAAAATTTTGTTGTAATCGTTTCCGCAATCTATTACATTAATTATGTAATCGTCTCTTATTTCGATGGAATATCAATTCGGAATGATAACCTTCTATTAAGCTTAGTGCACCAACAACGGGTTGGATTGGTATTGGATTTTCCCCGGGCACTAACATGATTAATGCCGACCTGATAGTGGTGGGAGAAAACGCCGACGGTACTGACTATGATACGTAAGTGACAATAGCTCGTGGGATTGAAAAAACTTGTACTTGAAAACTTGACTTGAAAATGATTCGCAGGACTTGTACTCGTTATGGAACGGACCACCGACAACTCAGGAAAAACAAGATGTAACTTTGATCAGTGTTAGTAACATATCCGGTAACACGGAAGCAATATTCAAAAGGAAGCTGAACACCGGGGATACGAGAGACAGGACTATTACGGTACGGTTCTTTGGCACAAGTTGGTATATAACATCCATAGGGACTGCTGCAGCATTAGTCAGCGTTGCTACTAAAGTTGAAGTAGCAGTAACGCCGTATATTTATACTCAATTACCAGCAGAATTAACGACATAGTAACACAAAGTCTAGTGGAAGTAGAAACTGTAGTCTTGGAAAGTGATCAGGTGAGTAGTTTCCATAAGTAAATAGATTTCACCGATACGTCGCATACTCTTGAAAGCCGTTCGATGTTTCGTAATTACAAGGTACATTTTAACGACAAAAGCAAAGCGACCAATCACGCTACTAATATAGGTGCAATATCTGGGTATATACTTAGCAGTTGCTGTGATGGCTGAATCACGTGGGTCTTATGAAGATTTCACACATACATGGGATGCCGACTTATCGCAAAAGAATTATGTTCTTTTCAAAATCCCGAGCATCAAAAGTAATTTATTTTGCCGATAAAACTGTTTGCGGAAGTAGTCTAAAACATGACCACTCGACTAAGTAGTGTAAGTTGGCAAAAACTAGTGGAATAGAAAATTTTATAGCATCCGTGTAATGTGTTTGTTAAATTAGAAATTACCCACGTGCCTGCTAAATTATATATATATCAAAATATATATCTGGGAAAATTATTCTACCACATTACGCGTTAATATCAATGCGCCCGACATATCATAACAATATCGTGAGGTATAACTCTATAATCTGTATATCCAGTGTGACTGAGAATAGTGAGCACTGAGTTTGGCTGCAAACTATTGCATGCATATAAAATATAACGGCTACCTAATTTTGAAGGTCCCAAATACATCCTCTTTTTCGAAATACGCCAAGAAGATATCATTATATCGCGTGATTACGTGCTAATCACTGGAGTATCCCATATCTTTACTTAGCAAAGTCTATTCGTGACATTAGCGTTGCCTATACCCATAATGAGATTCCCAGATAGCATGGCAACTTGGGTAGTAGCCTACATGGGTTCGAGATTAGCTTAAAGGTGATAACCAAGTGGGGAAATGGACCGGGAACCGTACATTTTTGACACCATATTACAATGGTGTTTCATGTGGTACCATCTGGGTTAGCCAATGATGTTCGTGTTGGTCCCTGCGCTCAGCCTACATGTTCTGCCACTAGCCGTAACTTCTCTAATCAGTCATATAAAGAACAAAACGAAAAGTGCAAAACGCGAGAGGGACCGCTATGTCAGTTGGTATACTGTAGGGTGCCACGACGGTATTCCACCAACGTGGTTGGTTATATAAGATCACGATCCTGGTCCTTGTATCAGACGTGACCCTGTTTCAAGAAGTTTCTTCATTCCTGTTTGACTAGAACCAAAACTGTTGATCACTTATCATGTGCATGTGGCACCGACACCTGTCAATTCATGTATTATTGGTATAGTCATGCAATTGCGATATAGGCTACCTTACATCAGTTTTGGGAGGACTCGAGTCACCTTTATCGTATGACTTGACTTGACTCGAGTCACTTTGCTAAAATTACTTGACTTAACTTGACTCGGCACATTAGAAATGTGGATTAACTCGTGACTCGGAGCAAAATTAACGAGTCAATTTCAAGTCATCAAGTAATCGGTGTCGATAAAAAATCTCTGTATCATGCATATGTTCGGATTGTTCGCGAAACGCTGGTGTAACCCGTGAGAGCGACCAATCATTCAATGATTGTGCGTTTTATCGAGCCTCCATTGTTCTCTCACAAATAAATTGACAAACGAAGTGATCGAAGCTTGCAGCTTACGTTGTCGTAAGTAGTAAAGTAATTTAATAGCAAAATATCTATTTCTGTTCTCTGTTGTTAACTTAACCAAACCTCTTGCTTAATTGAAATTGAATATAGTGTATATACACATCAACCATTGGCGCAGGCTTGAATTGTATCAAATCAATATGTCAAAATGGACCATGTGTTGCATCTTATCAATTCGTTTGTCTATTCTCTATTTCGGTTGGTAACTATTAACTGAGGCTATGCAATTACTTACGTAGTTTAACAGTTCTACGTATATCTGAGCGATACAGCGCCTTCTTGCGTGTATATTCAACTCTATATTCGTTCATAGGTTCAGAATCAATGATCAGAGACCACTCAATCTGTATTTCAGACAGCTGGAAATATACAATGACGCAGGGGAGATGTGGTACCGATGGATCACTGGGACCGAAAATACTTGAAAAATTATCCATGATAATTCCATGATTACACTCCGTGATTTTGTCTACTAGTACATGCTGACAAAATCGTTCCTCACATGCAAAAAAATTCGACCTGGATGAGTTATGGGGTCTGTGACGAATGATTTACGTTTTAGGGGGTGTAAAGTAAATTTGGATCGACATTTGCATTTTTCTATATCAGCGTTCAGACTAACAAACCCGCCATGATTTTTGATGTGAGGTATAGGACTTGTATCAGGGTATATAATGGCACATATTTTTTGAATCAATACCATCCTCGAGTGGACTATTTTCAAGTTAATTACAATATTTATGGGGTGGGGGACCTATGGTACCATAGCCAAATCAAGCAAAATAGATGGACCAACTAATCACTTAACAACAGAAACTCGCCTACATATATATAGGCTGTAAATCAGGGGTGTCAAACTCAACTGACGTCGCGGGCCGGATTCAACACTTCAGATCGCTCGCGGGCCGCACCTAAATTCCCCATTCCCAAAATCCATGCCTTATTTTTCATTTGAATACTCCATTAACCAGCGTATATACACAATAGTGTGTTACATTATATTACGGATCATGGGGGTTCTATTCTAGCTGCACCTTTAATTCGCAAACAGTGGAATTGGCAATAATACGATGATTAAAGATGAGATTAAGATGATTAAGATGAGTAAAGTTATAAGTCTATAAAGCAGTGGCTCTAACGATGGTTTAAGTTGGCATATTTCTATGCTCCCTTCGTTTTAGTGATATAGGCCTATTGGCATCAACCGTGCGAATGCGTTGTGAGGAATGGAAACACGGTCGTTGGAATTTGCTTCATAGTATTACATCGCAAATCGAGTTTCTCTAGAGGCTGGAGACCTTTAATATATTTTCCATGTAATCTGCATATTAGGGTTCTAGGCGTTTTCTCTTCTGTGAATAACTAATATTTCGTCAGTGAAATGAGTTCGCACTTTCTTGCCTTCTCGGAATTGGGTGTCAAAGTCAGCGACCTGGTAGTATAATGGTGACCAGAAACCACAACGCCATAGTCTGGTGGTTATAATGTTGCCCGTAAACATGCCCGACATGCGCTATCTTGAAGGACTATATATTGGTTATATTTCTCACTAAAAATCTCAACATCTTTTAGAAATGTTCTGGATATGACAAGCATTTATCAATCTACTCAAAATTGCTTCGCGGGCCGGATGAAATCACCTGACGGGCCGGATGCGGCCCGCGGGCCGTATGTTTGACACCCCTGCTGTAAATCATAGTTACCTGCGGTGTTTTATCGCTATTGCGAGGTATTTGAAAGTCAAATGTCGATTTGCGGATAATATGTATGTGGCATTAATTTTGTAAGTTTAGACGTAAATCAAAACATGATTTTATGCCAACATTTGAGTTGATATAATGTATTTTATTCTTGAAGGTCGCGACGAAACATTCTTCATTGGCTTGCTGTAGCTTAGCTTATAGTACACAACAAAACAAGTTAACAAATTTGAGTTTTTGAGCGTATGTCTCATAGGTCCTAGGGTCGTGTGCCTTTGGACCCACCGGGTGGGGACCGATGACACGTTCGAGCAACAAATTTTAAACGTTTATAAATATTTTTTGAAAAGGCGCATATTCATGTAAATTTCCGCGATAGGTAGAGCTTGTATCGAAGTGTTGAGAAAGCAAAAGATCTGCTATTCTCGGCTGATGATTTGAGGGCCAGAGGTCATTTTGCAATTTTTGATCCATCGGTACCACATCTCCCCTAACCATGCCTCCTACTTCGAAAGGATACTTGATTTGAATTTTGACTTGACTCGTGACTCTACTTGAGTCACCTTTGAAAATCGATTGACTTGACTCAAGTCAAAATGTGCAATGACTCGATATGACTCCTGACTCGAAGGTAGTGACACCATCCCAACACTACCTTACATAAGACTGGAGTCTTAATATGACATTTGAAATATATGCTTATCCCTTTTTTGAAAAATTTAAAAATCGAATCATTTTCTCTAGGCGGGAAATATGAACGTTCTGTGGGCGTACGGCAATATTGATGCCAGCGGATCGGATCAGTATCTTCTCACCTATCACGCTCAAAGGGGTAATGCTCGGATTTCTCGGCTTATATGTTTCGAATAAGGCCAATTCATGATGAATATTTTTAGGACACAAAGTCGTGGAGCTGCTACAATCAGCATAAATCGAGTTTTGGACGACGCAAAGAGCCTATGATTGCCGATGATGCAAAACGTTGTGAAATAAATATGTCCATTGCGTCATTTGCAGTTATGCGTCTGTGTATGTATTTGTATAGTGTAGTTCATTCGCGTGTCGCATCACTTTTCTCACTTGAAGCAAAGTAGTGTAGGAAAGGTATGGATCAGTAGTTCCTAATCTTCTTTTCTATAGCGCCCTCTTCTAAAAATATTTTAAGGATTGTACGAAAAACGATGGAATTGGGGTCGTTGCTTGTGATATTCGTGATGGTTTTCGACTACATTGGTCATTTACACCAGGCTTTGGATCTTTGCTTTGATTACCGTGACGCCGACTTGTAGCACGGCTCACTTCCAGGCCCTTTAAGACACCGCTTACGCGAATCAGATGACGAGGATGACCCGGTTTAAACCACCAACACTTGGGAAGGGATTCCGGATTCGACCACGGTCGGACTCGATCCCGTATCCCAGTGGTTTCCAACCGGTGGGAAATTCCCCTCTTATTGGGAATTCACTGGTTTCTGGTGGGAATAGACGTAGGCCTATTTGTTAAACATTATATACATGATAGTCAACAAAATCAAGGAGACACCTGCCCGTCCCCGTTACCAGTTACCGGCTCTGGAATGTATGTGTCGAAAATTATATCGCATCTTGCTCACGAAAACTCATTTTCAACTATGGATAACCAATGGTGGCATCACAAACATGACCAGTATAACGTGAATTAACGCTTTATCTAAATTTTGAGGGGTACCGGTATCGGTTCACAATACGTTTTATGTTGCAGTTATAGGCGTTTGTCTTGCGTACTGGTGTGGTTGTGTGTCTTGTGTACTCAAGCAAGCAAATAGCTCCTTCGTAATGACAAAAGTTCAAAGGAAATACGACGATAGTTTTGGGTAGTCGGGAATGAAGACTCGGAATAAATCTGAAGTTGGGAATGAACACAGCAAGGTTGTGAACCACTGCCGTAACCTATCGAAGTTGACGCTGGGGTTCATCATATCACTTCTACGTTCTCTCGTCACCGCATGTGGTAGTGGTCGAAGATAGGTTGGTCTTTTCGGGCTTGGACTTGACTGTTCGAATATTTGGCACGGAATTGCCCCCAATGATCAATCAACTTACAATGGGGCTCTCTGTGCACCTCTGTTAATGGCGGTACCGTTGAGGGAAGCTGAAGTCAAGGGTGAGATGAGAACCACTGGTTTAGATGATTTCGGAGACACGGGGTGAAGCGAGTTCATTCAGAAACGCTGTCGACGTTGTACGCTCATTGATCCAATATTTATTGGCGAATATGAATGAGATAAGATATGTGTGGACTGAATTAGGGTTACTTACCTAGAAACGGTGACCACTAATCATTTGTTACGGCCTTGAAGTACGCATAGGTTATATATATAAATTATAATATGGCGTAATCAGCGTGTACTCAAAGGTGGTGTGGACACTCGGAAAATCAGGTGACTGTCATGCCCAGATTACCTTAGTAACTTTATTATTGTCGATCCGTCTGCAACAGTAATCAAAGGCAAAGCCGATGTTGGTTATTTATTATTCAGACTGTGTTCCATGTGGGAGACAGAATTTAGTATGATATAATTAGATGTTGTCATATAACACTGTACCAAGTTTCAAGGCTGTGACTCAATGATTAGAGTAGTAATTTCGTTATCAAAGTCGAGTATCTGCTAGATCAGCGCGCACCGAAATATTGCCGACTCGATGACGAAATTACTGAGCTAATCATTACGAGAAAAAGCCAAAACATACTGCGATGTTAGATAACACAACACAAGTATACCATACCAAATTTCGTCATCCATCTCCGTATGGAACACTTTTAAAATCCACTCATACCACTACCGACTTTTGGGAAAAATCCTTTATGCGGTAGGCTTAATGACACATCAGCCCACAGCCTGACATAATCGACTTTGGTAACGTAGGTACCAGGGCTGTGGAGTCGGTAAATTTTACCTCCGACTCCGGCTCCGACTCCGACTCCACACATTTTCAATATACCGACTCCGACTCCCGAGTCTTTAAACTTACCGACTCCGACTCCAACAGTATTACCAATCTACTTCGAAAATTATATGCCACGCTGTCGGTTGAATGACTATCATACAACCATTAAACATATGCAAACATGTGATCAACGGTGGCATGTAAAATTGTTTCAAGGTGACACAGCTCGAATTATCCACTATGCAATTAACATGAAAGAATGATTTGCTAAATATCCACCCTTTGTCATATTTTATAAGTTTTTATAGCATGGACTTTCTAATATCCTAATATGTATGAATCATTAAAATATGACATATAACTATTCCTGTATATTCAAAATGTAGATAAAAAATCCAATTGTAGCTCTTGCACATGTGTATGAGTCAGCAACTAATACAGAGACTGAACTTACTAATTTTCTAATTACACACTATACTGATTATAAGCACACACACTCTTACTACTAACAGTTATTGGTCATAAATCAAATTTAGTAAGTAGTCAAATACCATGGCCTATGTCTAGTCTACGTGTACTTAGTCAAGTATTCAAGGACTTGCAGTCTTTTTTAATCATTTGTTCCACCCAAACAGCTATAAGCTACCTTACAAATATTTTCAATTTTGTCAAGTGGGAAGCATCGTTTGGTTACATTTACATCAATTTTATAATTTTACAAAACCAGCCGATGCATTTCATGCTCTGCCACAGTATCATGGTATAATTCCAAAAGTTGCATCAATTTTGACTGCATCGCGAAAATGCATGTGGCGATTTTCTTCCTCAATGCAACTGAATTGTAATTTGCAAGCAATGTCTAATTTTATCGATATCAGGGGTGGCCGACTTTTTTGGCCACAGGGACACATGAGATTTACGAACCATTGCGCGAGCAACTGGATTGTTGATAACCTTATTTTAGTCATCCAATAGGAGCGAACCGAATTAGGTAACATTGCAAACAAAATTTATATTACTACGCTCTAAAATTGATAACAATTGTGCCATAAAACTGTGCAGTGTGCAGTCACGCCCTGGTCGCGCGAGGCGCGAAATTTTTTCCAAGGTAATGACTGAATTCTATCTATAAATACGCTACTAACAGATATTGGGGGTCGCGTCTGTATACCATTGGGCTCATTTGGCAAGGACAGAATTATTCGACGTTAGACATAGCAATATCGACGGTCTCGGTGAACATGAACATGCCTCTATCATTTTGTGCAAATGTTTCGTCGTCGACGATCTCGCTGCGAGTGCACAAGCTAAGCCGCATATTGGACGACTCGTTATCTACTAATTGCGAATATAGTTAGACTCAATTCTGTAAATAACATGTATTTATAATTTTCAGAAGGGGGCTCCAATACTGAATGCAAGAAATCTAGTGATAATAAATCATGCGAAGTGCCGAGAAAAATTTCAAGTCAAATAAATCTGCTACGAAATATTCTACTTTATGGTCATGTACGAAGATCTGCGATAAATGTGGCTGGTCCCCGGATACGCCGATGCGTCAGAGCTGGCTGATGTTTCATTCATCATCAAATTTCGCGGTCTGGCTAATCAAATTTCGGTTGGCCTTGCAATTTTACCTGATGTTATAAATAATTTCGAGAATTAGGCTACCTCGCAGACCACACAAAACCTTCTCGCGGGCCACATTTGACCTGCGTGACACGGGTTGGCCGCACCTGATCTGTATGATTATCAATAACAGTGATTGGTGGCACATAAAAATTCTATTGAAAATCCTTTGAAAGCAATTGTTTTCATGATTGATTGAGAAGTTGGAGTCGGAGTCGAAGTCAAGGTCATTTTCACAAACTCCGACTCCAGTCAGTATTTTTCCCACGACTCCGACTCCATCAAGCGAAAATTAGCCAAACTCCGACTCCGACTACGACTCCACAGCCCTGGTAGGTACTGCTGTGATTATTGAGTCACAGCCTTGAAACTTGGCACAGAGTCAGATGTCCTCATCAATGTATATAGTACGAAATGTTGTAATCCATCGCCGTACACTATACAATACAGCACAATCAAAAGTTACACATACCAATACTGTCACCGCGAAACATCTGCAATGCGTTTGGCTGAATGCCAGATGAATGCATTGCTCTTTAAGATTGCGACTCGATGATTGGGATAGTAATTTCGTTATCGAAGTCGAGTATATCAGTGTGCGTGCTGATCTGGCATTGAGCCAAGCGCATGACAGATTTTTCACAAATGCCGGAATTGGTATGTAGATTTAGAATGTGTTTTATACGGCGAAGGATATCAGAATTTCACATTATATATCTTGATGACGAAATTTGACACTGTAGGCCAAGGTATGAGTGCGCTGATGTGGCATTGAGCCTACCACAAAGGATTTTTCGCGAAAGTAGATATTTGTATATATGGATTATAAAAGTGTTCCATACCGAGATGGATGACGAAATATATCATGGTATATCTTGGTTGTGTATTCTAATTTCGTGGTGAGTTTCAGGATTGTCACTTAATGATTAGCTTGGTAATTTCGTTATCGAACTCGGCAAGATATCGGCGCGCGCTGATCCACCAGATACTCGACTTCGATAACGAAATTACTACTCTAATCATTGAGTTACAGTCTTGAACAGACCTGGGCAACGTCTGGCCCGTGAAAGGTTGCTTGGAATTCAAAACATAAAACTTGCTTTTTGAATGACTAAAACCATAGGCTGTATCAAATGAATAGGAAAGTCGTTTACTTTGAAGCCTGTTCATTAATATGCCACGATTACGCTGTCTACGTACCAGATTTAAAATAAAGGTAATGTGGCAAAGTATGAGAAGTGATAGAAATCACAAATAACCACTCTTTCCATATAGTTTAGTTCAAACCTTCCTTGTTGCCATTGTCACATTATGCATTATACGGTGTGTGTTTCAATTGGTTATGTGATATGTTACCAAATCACTCATTCGTAAAACAAGTCTATCAGTGCTTGCGAGTACTATAAGACTTATCATATCTATATTACCTATAAAGGACGCCATGCCGAAAACTGAAATTCAAAGAAGATTTAGGTTTAGAGTTTAGAGCACTAAATATTCGTATACTGAAGTCAGGGGTAAACCCGTCCCTTCAGATTTTGCCGAGAATGTCGCAGAGATTAAGGATTTTAATTAAAGTCGGTCTTATGACTAAAACACGAAACACTCGGTCAAGGGAGGAACACTAGGTTAAGGGAGGAACACTCGGTCAAGGGAAGGCGAAGTTCAGAAAAACTGCAATCTTCGCTCAGCATAAAGGGTATATTTAAGCTTTACACTGCTCGGAAGGGGGCAACCAAGAAAATTAGCTTTGTACTACTGCATATACATTTCAGTGCAATGGCTGTCGAACTGGGTGACGTGAAAGCATCAAAAGGGTTGCGCGAAGTCGAAGTTTATTGACAAAAATTTTCGCGCTCGGCGCGATATGCCCCCACCTTATAGTTGTTACTTTGTGTGTTGTCCGACTTTGATATTTCACAATTCTCTGATCAACAGCCATAGTCGTCCGTGCCGTCAAACTATCCCTTGGGATTGCTAGCATTCTGGTTGCACTTTTTAAAATTTTGTGATATCATGATGATGGGGCGCGAGATTGTTCACTATCGTAAAGGGAGGCGTGTCTAAAAAAGTTTGAAAACGTGAATGACATGGGTAGGTGTTTGAAGAAAGCTAAACTGTATCATGTTTAATATTGTTTCGAATCATGACATCAAATACATATTTATCTAATTAACCGCTACTTTCTCAATACCTCATATCAGCACATTCACTGAGCAGCATTTAGTAAAGATGTAATTTGCAAATAAAATTACAATACGCTTGTGAATATAGCTAAAAATCTTCACTAGGCCCGCCAACGTATTTATTTTTCTCATTTGGCCCGCGGAGGAAAATAATTGCCCACCCCTGGTCTTGAAACTTACTACAGTACAGTGGTAGTGGTACAGTGTTAGACGAAAACATCAAACTATACCATACAAAATCGTTACAGTCACAGTCAAAATCAACACAGATCAATAGCGACTTTGTCTTTAATTAGTGCTGCAGACAGTCAATAACAAAGTCCTAAAAGTAATTCGGGCGTGACTGTCACGTGACTTGCTGGTCGTTCATCCAAACCTCCTTTGAGTACACGCTGGTATAACATAGGTGCATGGGAGGAAAAAGTTTTGAGTATGCGAAAAAAAAAATTCGCCCGAATAGACAATGAATCACAGAAGGAGTTATAATGCACTTCTACGTGCCGATGTCGCACTTAAAAAAACTTTTCATATATTCAGGATTTACTGAAATACACTGAAAGAAAATTTGTCAACACTGAAACCAAGTCCAAAATTAATTTAGGCTGTTCTGTTAGGTTTATTAGCAGTTTTTATCAGTTCAATACACCACAAAAATTGCGATACGATGGAGTAGTCTTTGGAATCAGATACCCATCTTGGCCTAGGTCAGTGGTTCTCAATTTTATTTTACACGCGCCCCGCTTTATGATACTGGAAGATTTCGTCCCCCCTCCCCCTACCGTCATAACACAAAAAGCAGCCAGAATGCTAGCAGTCTCAACGGATAGTTTGATGACATGGAAGGTTATTACTGTTAATGAGAGAATTCCCAAATATGAAATTCGGACTATATAAAGAGGAAAAACAAAAAATTGGAGGTGAATCGCTCATAGCACGGAAAAGATTCCAGTTGACCGCGGCCCCTTCAGATGCTTTCACGCTCCCAGTTTGCGAACAACTGTCCTAGGCGATGTAAAGAGGAGGCATGCACACTGAATGAAAAGTAAAACGTAGTATAGAAAAAACAAGCGACAAAAAATGGGGTGGCATGACATGGAAGGCCAGATCGATGGGCCATGCCGTGGTCCGGGACGGACTAGTATTTATTCAGTAGAAATTGCTTGTATTTCGACTTGAAAGTGGACCCATTGATTTATGGGTAGTATTACCAATTCAAAAAAAGTATTTGTTTCTACCACAACGCATACCAAATACATCTATGATATGCTCAATATTAACATTATTTGTCATTGCTCTTACAAGGTATAATACCGCCATGTTGGTGAGTTCTGGCTGCCCCATAGTTGATCTGGGATATGCCTTTAGTCTTCTCAAACCCGAAAAGGACCTTTCAGCAGTGCGAGATGTCGCAGGAATGGTAGCGAATATCTGTGCGGCCCTTGAGAAATTGGGAAGGGTTTTTCCAATACCACTAGAAACAAGAAATTTCGTACATTCTCCAGCACTTTTGATCATTCCTTGCGGATTGAGCTTTTGGAACAGCATACACTCAGATTTCAACGATTCCTGATCTATGGAATAAAAGGCTGATATTTCTTTGAAGTCATCTTTAGCTCCTTTTCCTTGTATCATTTTCGCAAGCGACAGAAGAACTTTCGACATGTTGTTGGCGAACCGTTGAGATAGCTCTGCGGAGATTCTACCAATCGAGTCAAAGTACACTTCATAGCATATCTTTTCCCAATCAGAAAATCTCATAGTTGCGTCCCTCTCACAATTTTCACCAAATACTGCTTGTAACCTTTTAGATGGGCACGGCTGTCTCCGGTGTAAAGTCGCCTCGATGTCAATACCCTGACATTTCAGATATTCAACAGATTGACAAGCGTCTTTCCAGATTCCATGAAATTCCGTTTCAGTCCTCGCATCACGCAGGCATGAAATGGTTGCTGTTGCCAGTTGTTGTGATATTACTGCATCGACTTCTGATCCTTGAAGATGGCTGGAAAGGCCGTCGGTCAATTTAAAAATCCAATTCAAAATTTTTAGTCCCAAAAGGAATTGGAAATCGCAGACAGCCGTAAGGAGACATGCAGTGTCAGCACTGGTTTTTGAATCTTTTTCATGTGAGCAATCCTCTAGCGCAAATATTATTCTGCAGGTTTGACTGCCTATCGCCTTCACAGCTGCATAACGGCATAGCCAGCGTGTCACACAAATTCCTTTAAGTTTGACAAATCTGCCAAATTTTTCTTCATCACGAAAACCTTGTAGAAAAGTTTCCCTTTTTGGGGTATGAAAAAAATTATACAATGATTGTATCAAACCAAGGGTATTTCTCAATATGGCATTTGCTTCCAGAATGTCCTGAAGGGCCGAGTTCAAACAATGAGCATGACAATGTACATATATTCCCCGTGGAACAATTTGTTGCATTCTGGTTGCCATACCTTTGTATTTTCCAGTCATGTTTGAAGCCCCGTCATAGCACTGTCCGACCAAATTCGCTATATCCAATCCCAGCTCTTCCAACAGTTTTTTCACAAGAAGATACAACGTTTCGCCTTCAGTGTTTTTTGGGTTATAAAAACCAATGAAACCTTCCTTAATTAGACCTTGCGTCAGATAACGTACGCAAATCGACAATTGTTCAGTATTGCTTACGTCAGTTGTCTCGTCAACTATGAGACTGAAAATTCCAGCTTGAGAAATGTCTGTACAGATTGCTTTCTGTACTTGATTGAGTAGCTGCTATAACGACGATTTCATTTTGGATAATTGGGGATGTCCACTGCTTATGCAATTCTAACGAAGTCTCCAGTTTTAACGTTAGTTATGGGATGAATTCACTCAAGAAATTGAGTAGCTCCAGAAATTTACCTCGGTTGTTATCTGATTTCTCACCAATGTTGAGTCGGTCTTCAGTATAATTACGTTGAGCAATATTTTGCTGCACGGTGTAAAGCAGACATTGTATTATCACTTTCAAGTAGCGTCTGTTCTTGATCACCTCACCTTGGTGGCCTGCATGCAGTTTTGTCAAGATTGAAGTGTTTTTATAGCGGTGGAATTTCAGATTAACCCATTTTTCCATCGCTGTAAGATGAATCTTGCAATTTGCATGAGTAGCCAATCTACTAGGCATTCTATATGGGGTATACTTGAATCCATCCTTCGATTACTTGAATTTCATGCATGGAAAGTATTCTATAATCTTGTCATTTTCATTGAATGTTAACCAGGGATGAGTTTCGAAAAGCTTTGGATTGAAATCTCTTGCTGTTTTCTCACCGGTATTTTTCTTTGCATTGTAGCGTTGTAAAATTGGTTGATGAGGCTTAATGTCGTCATCAGCAGATGTTTCAAAATCATTGCTTGTTGGCGGATCAACATTTGACATTACAAGGGTTTCAAAATTCGGAACAGATGACGAAGCATCATCACTGGATGCTATCAAAGGTGCCTCTGGCACTGAAGGACAAGACACTTGCTGCTACAGTATATCAGGTTCAGGAGAGCAGGAGTTTATATCTGCACTGTCAATTGGCACCAGCACCAAATGCTGTGAATGTTCAACTCCAATTGGCCGAGCAATCGGTTTAAAGGTTAGCTTGCTTTGTTTAAGATGATCATCATCACTGAATTCGATTGAACAATCACCCCCTTGAGCAGAATTTATATGATCTTCTTTGGAAGACGAATATATGGATTGAAGGCAGCTTTTGCAGGTCAGTCTTGTCCGAAAATTTCTCTTTCGGTGCTTTTCCATTGGATTACCTGCGCAAATTCAAAACTGTTACTGACTTTCTAGTAGTTACACTACTTAGTGCTTAGTTAGTGATCAAATGACCAGTGACCACCATACTCATGGTGGACGATATGGTATACACTAGTTTGGTTACTAACTTAATTTCTTGAAAATAATATAGGATAAACTTTCTGCAAAATTTCGTTTCCAAAAAATTCCAGACAGCGCGATACTTCTTATTCTCACTCAGCCAACACCAATGTTCATGATATTTTACACCGCAATTCGATGCGAATAAAGTTAGCAAATTGAAAATCTATCATAGAGCTATGGCGCGAGCGGCGAGCCATAGGTTCACGACACCTTAAAAAACAAACACATAGTGTGCGATGAACCAAAGCGGCAGTAATGCCCGTGATATCAGATTGCCTTTCCCATGTTTGAGATATAATTTTAAAATATGATTTCATTTTTATTTTAAATAGGTTCCTTGTGGTACAGGATTTGAATATTGCAACGAACAACATATTCATATTCGCAATTTATTCAGTATAAGCTTTTCAACTGACCCTCGTCGGTATGGTGGCCGTCAATATGATACGGAGATTGCAATTCGCAATGTAAAGATGAAATAGGTAGGTGACTTAAGAATGGTATAACATCAACAACAACAACAACGAGAGAATTCACAAAACGAGAGCGTTAAACAAAAATGCAGTTAGTGCAATACAAATAAGCTATAGTATAAAGCCAGAGACGCAACACTAATAAAATACACGGAGAGAATAGTGTCGGTCCTTTACGTATACTAATAGCGCAAAGTGTTGAAGCCGTATCCGACACCACTTCTCCGTATTGCTCTTCGACTGAATTAGGGGCCTTATAATATGAGAAAGGGCGCCATGCCACATTCTCTAAAACGGGGTGTTCGAGTAAACAAAGAATTAGTATCGCATTAAATATCAGTAGTATCATTTACATCCCATAATATGAACGACTGCTTATTCCGTCAAAAATTGACACCTCCTGGGATACATCAATCTGAATGAAGCTCTATACCAGCGGTTCTCAACCGGGGGTCCGCGAAGCCTTAAAATATTTAGTAACCTAATTTGTATTTTTTTTTAATTCGGAAAATCGCGAGGAAGTTTCGCTTCATTACTACTAAAACTTCAAAGCTCAAATCAACAGAATGGCCGAACATTTTGCTGTTTAGAGATTTTGGTTGGGGATTGTGGGAAAGAAAAGTTAGATGAGTTAGGTCAATAACGGTGACTTCGAAATGCTTACAACAATCCATTTCTTCCTGTTTGTTTGTCTGTTTTGAGGTATTCATGGTGTTTGTCGACTACTATGGTCATTTACACCAGGCCGATATTCTTCATATTTATTCCGTAACAGCCGACTTATAGCACGGCCCACTTCTAGGCTTTTGTTGCTTACGCGGATTAGTGGTCAAGGAGGAGCCTAGGTAAACTTCCAACACTTCCTCCTCTAACACTGTAATAGATAACGATTTTCCCATAATAATTTCAAGATAAGATAAAAAAAAAGTTGTCTGTCCATTTTGGTGCCATATTTGTTGCGATCATACCCAAATGTGTCGTCGGACGCGTTCCGCGTTATTATTACATTCGCCACCATCTATATTTGTGGAAATAGATTTTCGGCACTCGTTCATGTCAAATCGAAGGCGCGGATTGTCAAGACACAATCACTTATTTCAAGAACTACAGTTGCAGAATTCGCTTTGAAATAAGAGAAGTCAACCCAATTTCTACATGAATAGTAGCCTATGATCTTATGTTCAAGAAAATACTTTGTGTTGATGTTTATCACTTAGGCTATTAGTTATCATTTGCACACGACAGACGACGATTGCACGATAATTGATCTAAATTTGAACTAAAACTTCGTGGGGGTCCGCGGGGTCCGTGACGGTCCGAAAGGGGTCCGCGAAGACAAAATGGTTGAGAACCACTGCTCTATACACCTTCCGCATACCTCAATTTGCAGCTTATGACAGTCCATGCGAACGAGTTACGAACGTTTTAAAAACTACTTACTTACTTGAGTAGATTTAAAGTCAGTCAATTCTACTTCTACTTCAAGTAGTTTTGGGCTGCTTACGAAAGAAGTACTTCTACTCGTACTTGAGTAGATTTTTTCGTCGCTACTTCTACTTCTACTTGAGTAGCTTTCTTGACTACTTTGACCACCTCTGCATGTAACTCTGCAAGAGGTCAGCATCTTCTTACGCATCCAGAGTGTACAAAATTGTATAACGATAACAGATTTTCAATTCTTGCTCGTGGACGTAGTCTGTTCCATTTAAAGGTTCTCGAATCGACTATAATAAAACTCGAGCAACCGATTCTTTGTCGGCAAAAGGACCGACTCTATTCTCTCCGTGTATTTCATTAGTGTTGCGTCTCTGGCTATATAATAATAATATATAATAATAATATATAATAAGGATTCATTTTCGCAGCACAAGACCAATCGCTTCCTACAAAATACTATCGCAAAAGAATTCTGAAGCAAAACACGGACGGCAAATGCAGAATGTGCCACAACCAAAATGAAACTGTAGCACATCTCATGTCCGGCTGTGGTGCACTTGCAGCTACCGAATACACATGGAGACACAATAGGATTGGTCACTACATTCATCTTGAATTATGCAAACATTTTAACATCACCACTTCGACAAAAAATTGGTATGATTACAGCCCAGCACCAGTGACAGAAAACGAGCAAGTAAAAATTTTGTGGGATGTACCAGTTATAACTGACCGCGAAATCAGGAGCAACCGCCCGGATATAATCGTCAAACTAAAAAAGAAAAGAGAATACTTATTCATTGAACTGGCTGTCCCAGCTGATCACAACCTACTGCAAAAAGAATCAGAAAAATACTCCAAATACGCAGACCTCAAAATGGAATGTGAGAAAATGTGGCGATGCAAAATAAACATTGTACCGATAGTCATTGGTGCTACAGGGGTCGTGAGCAAAAAACTCATGAGGCATATCCAACAAATTCCGGGTAACGTTCGATTCGACATGATCCAGAAAATCACATTATTGGGCACTGTGCACATTCTTCGGAAGGCCTTGAATGCACCACTGGACTAAAATTACACTTGTGAATCACAGCATAATTTCTGTAATTTCGATTCTTCATCTTCAATCATCTCTACCTCTGCACTGTAACCCTTGCCAATTCTTCATCTGCTGCAATTCTGTAATCTGACTTCTCCGTGTATTGCATAGGAATAACAATTTGAATGTATTACTGAAATTTTAAAAATTTACTCCAATCTCGCCATTTTCCTTTGGGGGCAGGTTGCTCCCCGGATTATGTGTGTATCTACCAGTTTTACTGTGAATAAAGAATATATAATAATATAATATAGCTTATTTGTATTGCACTAATTGCATTTTTGATTAACGCTCTCGTTTTGTGATTTCTCTCGTTGTTGTTGTTATACCATTCTTACGTCACACTACCTATTTCATCTTTACATTTCGAATTGCAATCTCAGTATTATACTGACGGCCACTACCGACGAGGGTCAGTTCAAAAGCTTATAATGAATAAATAGCGAATACGAATGTGTTGTTCGTTGTATTTTTATTTTATGCAGGAATTATTTCTTGTATAAGCCTGTCTGTCTCTGTTGGTCATATTGATATCCGGATACTCTGAATATGTTAACTTATGACCTCAATGTTTTGTTTCAACCCAGTGACCATGACAACGGTTCATGTAGAAGCCCAAAACAGTACCCTCAGTCGTGTATTAACCATTGTACAAAGTTTCGGAGGTGAGAGTATGTCTGCGGCACCGAATGCGAGTGCATGTGTGTTTGACAGTAATGATAATGGTGACATGGGCGAGTTTGTTGATATAACTGACAGTAAAACTGGTGTTATGTCTCCAGAACCACAGTATGTAAATGATAAAGTGCGTGTTACTCGTAGCAATTCTGTACGCCCCACTCCATCTAGTAATAGCATGCCCAAACCCGCTGTTGGTGTTATTAAACTGGAATCATTTGATGGTGTGAATATGCCCATTAGTGATTATTTATGCCATTTTGATGCGGTGACATTGGCCAACGGATGGGACAAACAAACTGCTTGTGCTAGGCTTAATGCTAGCTTACGTGGTAACGCTTTGCAAGTGCTTGCACAAATGTCGGCTGATTGCCGTCGGGATATTGATCGTGTAATTGCCCAATTGCAGAAGCGCTACATTCCATGTGGTATGGAAACCTTGAGCCGTACTGAATTTAACAAACGTACGATGAAATTGGGAGAATCCCCAACAGAATTCGCATCAGTTCTGGCTACGCTTAGCTTGAAGGCTTTTACACGTATGAATTCTGCAGCTCGTGATGAGTTTGTGTGTCAGCAGTTTATTAATGGTCTTGGTGATGTTAACCTTCTCCGACAGCTTACGTTGATGAAAACAAGTAACCTAGATGAACTAGTTGCTTCTGCGGATTTGTATTTCTCTGTTGATGGACCGCCTAACAGTCAATTGTTCGAAACTAGTAAACCAGTTGTGGCTACTGTAGGCCTACAACCAAAAGATAGCGCTGAACGTCTTGCAGTAGGCAAGCGTGATAATGAGATAGAATCGAAAATTGACAAGCTGATTGACCTGGTTAGCAACCTAGTGACTGCCAGAAATCAACTACCGATTAGTAGGCCTAGAAGCCCCCCCCCCCCTACCGAAGAAGAGTAACGTTTGGGTATGGACCTTGCCATAACTGTGGAGTGACTGGACACATTCACAAAAACTGCCCAAACTCCCGTTGTGCTAACTGTGGCCAGTTGGGTCACCTTCTAGTTTCGTGTCCCAATAGAAGTAGAGATGGTGTTCCGCCAGTCACCGGCGGACATGAGCCCCACCAATCGGGCAATTCTTTAAACATGCCATAGCAGACCGTGGGTCCGATGGCGCTGCTCTTATGGATATGGACCAGGATTTGGAAAGACTTATCAATTTTGTTTGTGCGCTTCGGCTCACATCTAGCTGGTACACCGTTGCATCGGTGAATGACAGCCTATCGGCTAAACTTTTGGTAGACTCAGAGAGTCCCCGTACCTTCCTAGACTATGATCTGTACACTCGATTGTATGATATAACTGATTTGAAACCTTGTGATATCCCATTTGCTACTGCTTCTGGTGGGCCCCTTGGAGCTATATGGCACAGTGGTGTTGACCCTACGTATTGGTGATTTTTGTGCACAACAAGAGGTTGTGATTGCTGGTTTGGGTGCGCCGTATGGCTTGCTAGGGTGTGATTATATGGAGAAGCATAATGCTGTTCTGTACATGGGTAAAGGTATGATGAGTTTGCATTGGCAAAATGTTATATTGCAACAGCTGTCGGTATCCTGTTGTGGTGTTATGACTCAAAAACAGATAATAGTCCGTAAGTGGAGTGAAAGAGCTGTCATGGGTGCAGTGAGTGGGCCTTGGTTGCCGTCCATTTCACAGTATATGGTGTGGTTGAATCTTCGCGTGTGTTTGAGAGCCAGTATGATAATCGTGGTTTGCGTGTGTTGTCCGGGTTGGTCGATCCCACATGTAATGAGGTGCCTGTGATGTTGATAAACCTATCTCAAAATGACATTGTAATCCATGCTGGGGAACGAGTAGGCTCAGTGGTGGCTTTTGGGGTAGGCGAGGTAGGCGGTCGCCTAGGGCCCCCCTGGTTAATTTACGCGCTCTCGAGGGCCCCCCTCCTCAGTTTACGCGCTTTTTTCAACTATTTCTCCGGTTTACGCGTTTTTTTTCAAGTATTACCATTTTCCGAATAACCGCGGAATCCTTGTATCCATTAAGAATATTGGTATTGTACCGTAAAGAGGGGTCAATCATCAATCCACATTTTTTAGTTATCATTTTTCGTATAACCACAAAAATCTATGCACCAATGTAGAATATGGTACCGTAAGCAGTTGTCGATCATTAAATTTCTGCACTTGGTGCAAGAGCTCACTTCGATTTTACGATCTCTATCCATTTTGCCATTAGTTAAAGGCCCCCCCTCTTACATTTACGCGAATGTTATCATTTTGCAAATAACTGCGAAAATACATGTAACTATGTAGAATATAATACCGTAAACAGTAGTCAATCATTAAATTTCTGCACCCGCTAAATGAGATTACTTTGATTTTATAGGGGGGGCCTCCTACATTTATGCAAATTTTAGTTATGATTTTGCGATTAGCCGTGAAAATACATGTAGGCCTACTGCCTACATTTGTAGAATATAGTACCGTAAACAGTAGTCGATCATTAAATTTCTGCATCCGCTAAAAGAGCTTACTTTGATTTTATGACGCCCCCCTTACATTCATGCGAATTTTCGTTATCATTTTGCGAATAACCGTGAAAATATATGTACTGATGTCGAATATGGTACCGTAAACAGTCTATCATTAAATTTCTGCACCCGCTGAAAGAGCTTACTTTGAATTGATGAGGGCCTCCCTCCCACATTTATGCGAATTTTCGTTATCATTTTGCGAATAACCGTGAAAATACATGAGGCTTACTTCGATTTATGTCAATGAGGTCATATTATAACATGGAATGAATTATTACTGAATATATACTTCCTAGTGGCAGCAGTGTATATTTCAGTGCATCAAAATTTTCCAGTAGATGTTTGTGTGAGATTCTACTTGCTAGCTCTTGATGCCAGCTTTCATATGATATATTAATTTCTAATGAAGCGAGTCCACACTGAGCCTGAATATCCAAAATATCAAAGGAAATATTCATTTGAAAAGCCAATGAAAGCATGTTGGCTATTATAGCCTATATATTGTTGTTTACTGAGCCATGCTCATGACTCAACATATTAGTTGGGAATTAGGCCTTTTCTGAATGGAAATCAATTCTCAGGGTTGTCATGATTTGTTCATTTCTTGTCTGGCAGCTTCCTAAATACTCAAAAGTTATGTAGTATGGTGTTTTAAGCTGTTTGCGGGAATCTTATATTGCAACTTTTCTTCATTTTTTTCAAGCAATTTTTGCAGCTTTTCGATTTTTCATACAACTCACTTTTTACTGAAAATATTTGGTATTATATGTAAATAGATCGCTTCATCATTTCACTGTCGTTTGAATTTGAGGTCATTTCAGATTTGACGAACATTCAGGCTAGACCGCCGTAAATTATATTACCACTGGGTCAATTTTTTCAGGCCACTGATTTTGTCGAAGGCGCTAACACTGAGTTTTGCGACAGTGCCTTGGATACGCATCGATTCGAGTATTTTACACGTTAATAATTTCAAGGAACTTATCCATAAATGTACCTTTTTAGTGTAACTTTAGTGAAAAATAAATGCAACTTTCCACGGATTTGACTGCAACCAAGATTTGCCCTAAGATCAGGTGTTGCATAAGACAATTTTGACCATTACATTCTTCAAATGGGCTACCAGTTCAATATAAATATGACTCGGTGTAAGGCGCACTCGTCAGTTGACAACCGTACATTTCATTAGCTACGATGGGTTTGGTATCACTCATTTAAAAGTTATGTTATAGCTGCATGCACGCTTTTACAGCATGCTGGCCTGGTGAAAATACCTCTCCAGACATAAACATGCATCTGTTGATTCTCTATCAGCTGGTATCTAGATGTAAATTCGTTGGTTCTCTATCAGATAGTATGTAGACGTGAATTCGTTGGTTCTCTATCAGCTATTTGTGAGCTGTCGTCGATGCGCTCGTAATAAAAACTGAATGCTTGTATTTGTGATGTATCAGACTGACAAGACAGATGTTTAATTTTAAGTTCCAAGATTAGAAAAGTTATCATATTGGCGGCCTGTCTTGTCTATCGGTAGCATCGGTAAATGAGGCCAGGAACTGTCCGTTATCTGCTTAAATAAACATTTGCCAAGACTCTGATAGGGACAAAATAAGCATGTTTGGCAAGCAAGGAATTCAATATCATCCAAGCAGGATTGAAAACCTAAGTTGAACATGACTTCAACACTGTGACTTGGACTCGGACTCGAGTCATAACACTATGACTCGGACTTGACCCTATAAACGGTGACTTGGACTCGGACTCGACTCGGTGATGAATTGAAAATGACTCGACTTGACTCGAGTCAAAACCACAAAAGTAAGATTGACTCGTGACTCGGAACCATGTGACTTGGTTACAACCCCCTGGGATGGTGTGAATGTGAGGTTAACCTTCGCGTTTTGTGTGTGGACCTAAGAAATTTAGAGGTTCACGTTCACAAACGAACCTTGGTAGGTTCTGCAGTCTGCACTGTGAACCTTTTTCATTTATCACAATTTTCACGTCACTATAACATATTTGGTTCAAATTTATTTCATTTCTACTGCAGACCACTCTGTGCATAGCACTGGCATAGCATAAAAATCAACGTTAAACAAGCATGCACCTTGGCAATCTCAAAAATTTTACCTGCTTTGTTACAAAAGTTTGCTCGAAATAACCAGCTTTGTGTTTGCGAATATTTAGTGACTCTCTGCTGTGAGCTTCACTCGCAATCACAGATCGTCAAGAGCGCAATCCACTATACATGTAGCGTAGGTAATCAGCGAATGATGCTTATTCAACCAATCAATTGAATTGATATCCTTGTCCGACGTAAAAAATCTAGCAAGCGTCTCGATTTCATAGGTCATAAAAACCAAATCCGTGAGATTGGGGTGTTGGCTACTGCTGTATAACTTGCTAATGGGGTAAAACCCGACTTACACTTTGCTCAATATCAGCGTAGCAGCACTCACACGCCGAATACATTGTCCGGTCTGACCTAGACCATTAAGGCTTAAGCTTATATTCCCCTGCAAGTCCTCGTCGAAATTGTTGGCAAAGCGACGGAAGATATATATTGATTTTATGGGATTATTATATCATTTGATTGTACCCTGTTGATATATTCGGCGACATTTATTAAGTCAGCATGTTCTTCAGCATTGCGGCATTATGTGGCTCCAGTTGTCGCTAGTTATGTACAGCCTGTACGTGTACAATGTACACTAATATATCACTTTGCACTGCAATGTGGGGCAGTAATTTGCAATGTGACGTCACGTGACGTCATGAAATTCACGTTCGCGTTCACACAGTACTTTCCAAAGAGGTTCGCGTTCACAGGAACCTGAACTTTTCGGAGCTTCACACCAGAGTTGGATCAATTGTAATTTGTAATTGAGCTGAATGTAATTATTACATTTTTTCATGTAATTGTAATTGTAATCGAAGCATTTCTATTTTATGTAATTGTAATTGTAATTGTAATTTGATCAAAATTTTGCTCAATTACAATCTCAATTACGTTTCCATGGAAACCTGACAATCACAACATAAAATAATCATTTGATCAATCAATCATTTATTGGTCGCACCAGTGAAAATCCGGCACGAACCAGGATGACGACGACGAAGGGCCTTAAGGCCTTAGGAAACAGTCACCACATGTAATAATTAGCCTATTTACATCGGTGTTCTATGCGTGCTGCGTTATAACTAAATAATTCAGCCACACTAAACTGTTTCCCATACTTCAGTAGCAACAGAAAACTTTGTTAATTACAATATAGGCTAAACCAGTGGTTCTCAAACTAGGGGCGGCGCGCCCCCTTGGGCGGCGTGAAAGCATCTGAACGGGGCGCGACGCTCCAGTGAACTGAAATCTTTTCTGCGCTTCGCCCGATTCACCTCCGTTTTATGGTTATTGCTCGGTGTAGATTCTGAATTTCGTATTGGAGAATTCTCTCATCAACAGTCATAACCTTCCATACCATCAAACTATATGTAAGGATTGCTAACTCTCTGGTTTCATTGTGTGCTATGACGATAAGGAGGGCGCGAAATATTTCACTGGCATAAAGGGGGCGTGTCTAAAAAAGTTAGAGAACCAGTGGGCCAAACTAAATCTTAATATTTCAAAAATGGATGAACAGCAATTAAACTCTTCTAAAACCTGTGCTGAACCATTTCCTTCACCACGGTAAATTTTTTTTTAATCTCTGACCAGAACCGAGGCTTGCTGTAACAATAGCAAAAAAATTCAAGTTTCCAACTAAGGCTTCATCAAACTTGATCACGCATTTGTAGAGATGTTATCCCAATCTTACCTCCAATCTTGGCCAAATTTACTGGGGCCAGAAACTTTTCGCACCCTAATGTTCATCAAATGCAATCTAACAGTTTCCGAGGAAGTGAAAATGTAAATGCGAACCAAAATATTGTAATTCTTAGTTATCAGGAGGTTCTTTCCTTTTGCATTTATTTTAATTTTACGCACCTTATCGGTATCATCCTCATCGCTGACGCCTTACCAATTACATTTCATTATCCCGACCCAGCTCTGAGTAGCCTAATCGTTTGATTACATTTCATTGACTGTCCTGTAGCGTATTCGCTGTTAGTCGCTTGAAACATTTGTCTGTGCTTGTAGTTTTCAGTACTCATGATTAGGAATAGTTCGAATACGTTCGAGTTTTTTTTAATTAAAGGGTCTTCTACATATCAGGAATGAAACATGAATAGCTTGAGATTGTTGCTAATTACGTGGCTACGGTTGTCAAAGAACACCTCTTTACTGAATCAATTACCTGTTTAAAAGTAATTGTAATTATAATTGTAATTCATTACATGTTTAACAGTAATTGTAATTGTAATTTGATATTTTTAGCAGTGAGTAATTGTAATTGTGATGTAATTGAAACATGCAAGGAAGTAATTGTAATTGTAATTGCAATTTAATTAAAATATTGTAATTGATCCAACTCTGGTTCACACCATCCCTAGTAACGACCAATAGAGACCAACGCTCGAGTGTGTGCGATGGGTTAGGGTTGTAGACGTAGCACTAATGAATCGCACAGGTTTAAAACGTCATTATCATAGTGATGGCCCGAATGATATTCGTACGCTTTTGGTAAACAATACCTTCGGAGATTGAGGGCATCGCTACAACATTGAACCAAAGCGTCGTGAATGGTGAAACATCTAATTTTTCCCACCTCCGATCTGTTTTCAGCGAAGTGCGGTGGGAAAAATTTTAGGCACAAAAATCTGGTTTTCCTGTATTATGTTTAAACTAAATTTGCCGCAATCTGTGGAAACGCTGGGCATGCATCTATAATTGCTATTGTACGATTACGTCAAGATGTATTTAATAGGGCTGAATTTTGGATTCGGAAGGAAGGGGTATAAGATCGTGCCTGCGCCACTAATACACATGTTTTAAATGGAGATATCAACTTGGGAAGTTTAAAATTGTCATCAGTGAGCCTGACTAACTACAATTGTGAACCGCCTCTTAACTTTCAAAAGTATATAGCCTAAATATCTGGGGTCCATGCAGTATCGAACCCCTCACCGGCAATCATTGGCACTTTTATGACGTCACAATAACTGCTACTCGAATAGACTCGAAGCCTACTACTCGATTCAGAAATGAATAATACAGATACCCGATTTGCCCAGCAATAATCACCACCCTCTGTCTGTAGAAGATCTGAGCCAGCGACGAAAATGATGAGCATGTAAAGCTAATATATTACTACTAAGCATTGGCATAGCAGGAGTATGAGTATAAGGAAAATTTATTCAGTATTTGTGAAATTTTTTTTCCGGTATGGTGTGAGTAACTTGATATCTCATCACATATAGCTTGTCGGTATTAATGAAAGTGTGGAAACAAGGTGTAAACAGACGACTGTAATGGAATTTCACTACAATCCACGAGTGATAAGCAAAAACAAAATGAGGATTGGATCAGAGCGGTTTTGCACCATTTGCGAAAGTTGGATTGAATTAGGATATTGGGTGGTCAACCATCTAATATTTTCGGATTCTGTTTCAGAGGTTTTTAAGTAGGGTAAAAGAACATTCAGCTGACATAAATTGGGACTCAACTATCACCCTAAGATACATATGTCATATGAAATAAGCAATGGTTCGGTATTAGACGGGTCGAATATGCAAAATTAAATTTTTTCATCCCGAAACTGTGTTTAAGATATTTCCGGATTTAATACTGAGAAATCGTATGAATCCGCATCGGATTCGGATCCAAAAACAAATATGTATTCTGCTGATAGAGATGATGATTTCCAAACTTCAGAATCCGATTATCTCTGAAGTTACACGTTTAAATGTCTTTCGTAGAAACTAATAGCCGTGTTCGACTCAAATCATTTCATTCTCTTCTTCCTTCGCATCATTTGGTTTCATGATCCCGATCATTTCGCTGCGAATCTGTCACGAAGACAAAAATATTGATTAGATACTAGACTCAATACACAGTTGATGATATAGGAGCTTGGGAGGCTTACAATCCCGCACCAAAGCTTTCCCGATTCCTATAGGATTCAGCAGAGGTGCATAGAGGTGAATAAAGAAGTAGCCTACTCCCACTAATTTGGAGCATACTTGAATAGATTTTGCATGCATCTTTTTTTTACCCATTTCTACTTAAACATTCATTCGGAAAAAATTCATTAGTTTTCAGACGTTGGAATTTGAAAATTACAAAGTACTTTCGTGACAATTCTGCATAGCTTTTATGTGTGAAATTGTCATAAGTTGCGTGCAGAATCACGGAAACTGAATATAATTCCAAATGTAATATAATTCCAAAATCATGTAGCCATTTCCTTTTAACTGCATTTTGAAACTTCTTTAGTACTCTTCCGGCGTTTCACATTCTACTTCCACTTGGCGTAGTTTTAAGAAGTACTTATGTGTTTTGACACTGTCCTTGGTTAATTCAGGGTGAGTGGATTCAGTTCACCGGCAACCGAAGAATTTATAGTCAAGATATCGAGTTATACATATGAACTAAGAATGCAAGCATCTCAATTCCCAATGCCCGTATCATATTTTGTCATAATGGAGACGGCTTATGTTTGGGAGATCGTAAACTAGTGCCATAAGCGACTCAAATAGAAGTGAACGTAATGAGACTAATTACCATGTGCGTAAATAGAACTAGACCTTTCAGGAACGTCTAAACTTCATAAAATAGGTAGAAAAGGGTGCGTTCGATAAATGATCAAGTAAGTAATTCACAGAATAGACGAGGAAGGAACCGTCACAGATCTATCCTAATCAGTCTAGGTGAAATCAGTCCGTTGACCCGATCCAAAACGTGAAAAGTAGGTAGCTCGACGTAAAAACTGGAGAGAAGGATGTCTGCCGCAAAATAAAAACCACTTCGTGCATAAACTCAGAAAGTAGGCCTATTCCATAAAGATAGATACCATTCATAGACATTGTCCACAACTGGCTAAAACACATCATGTGGATTTTCAAAGTTTGAAATATTGAATCTCATACTTGACTGTTTCTCATTGCATAAATTATCGGATTGAATACAGTTGATGTTTTCGCCACGTACACCGATACGGTTTCCATATACGGATGCGCCTTCAAGGAGATCGTTCAGAATTAATTTGGTTTCATCACAGATTTCTATATCTTACATTGTTTCCTGAATGGGCGAGATTGTGTATGGAAACAGCCACGTATGGAGTCCAGCAGATTAAAAATCCAGCTACGATGTAGATAATAGTTATGGTAACTTCTCTTTCGGTATGCTGTGCACTCGTAGACGGGCGTAATTTCTGTCGATAAAGAAAAAAGCAAACAATATCTAGTTCGCTGACTTGAGACTGTTTGGAATATATCGCTGCTCGAAATGATTGAGGCCAATATTTCAATTCCCATTGGTTGTAGCGACGAATTACGCTCTCGAGAGTAGCTAAGTAGCCCACTTGCGCGGATCTTCATTAGATAAGTTCCCAATGTCGGCGGGGCAAACCTGAATTGAATATGCTAATGTACTCGCCGAGCTCGCGATATATACCGTACAATTCATAATTTATATGAATTTATATAAATCAAAGGTCCCAAACGTTCTGCTTGAAACATGATATGAATTTATTTTATGCTAACTATTAGTGGTGGGTATATGGACTCAATGATCAACATGCATTAGTTTGCTTTGTATTGGTTTCGCGTTCAGGTGAAATTATAGCAAGGATCCATTCACTTGATAAAGTTTTGCCGTTGCAGCTAACATCGCGAGGCATATGATAGCATGATACGATGAAATTAAAACAGCTTACATAATAATATTAGTGAAAATTTTGATAGCTCGCTGGCATAAAATTAGGTAAATGAAACAAATCCTCGAATTAATATAACATACGAATGCCGGAAAATATACCGAGAGATTTTTTTGTTTGATTGTATATTATAAATAGTAATTACCAATACAACTATTGTAATGGTTCTGCGCAATGGAAACACATCACGATTATTTCTGGCGGACCTGGGCAATGTGCAACCCCGCGATTGCGACTGGCCCGAGAAAAGCAGCCTGGAATTTAGAACATAAAACATACTTTTGGATACTAATGTGTCAACTAAAACCATATGCTGTATAAACTGAGCCGGTAATGAGTTTACTTTTAATCCTGCTCGTTGATCTGTGTACATGCTGTACAGGTAGGCCTACACAGTACAGTGAATTCGTAGCCAGGTCGTAAAATCTGGATTCAAAACAATGCAAATATAGCTCCGCATGACGTAGCAGTTAAGTAAAATGTAACGGTATCAAGATAGTTCAAAATTGTTTGTTGGCATTGTTACATTGCGAAATACTCGGTCTGTGATTTTATGTTGCATGTCATAACGTCGTACAAGTCAATCACTGCATGTGAGTAACGCAAGATTTTGAATCGACGTTATGACAAACGCTGTATAATACAGACACTAGTAGGCTGCCTGAGGCTAAGAGAGCGTGGATTTCAGGGCATGTGATAGCTAAGCTCTCAAAACAGCAGGGCTACATACCGAGCTACACACAGCTCGGGACCAAGACCAGCTTTGTAATATACACATAAATACATTCTGACGTCTCCATAAAAAAATTGATCTGGGGTTAATATGATTTGGAATAATGCCATTGAATGAATATATGGTATTTTTTTGGCAAATTAACCCCTCACTTTCTTATAACCTAATTTTACTATGTAGACTTAGCAGCTTGTGCTAACAATGTAATTCGCTATAGTCTATTTAAAAATGAAAGACGCCACGAAATACAGTTTATACTTCTGGCTCGGCCAACAAGCATATTTTTTACTTCTCATTTGGTCCACCTGGAAAAATAATTGCCACCCATGGTTTAGAGTATCGCAGTCTTCTGGGTCTCAACATGTTACTAAAGACGATTATTACAGGTGAAAAATGGCATGTTGACAATGTGAAATCGCATTTAAAATACGGAAACGTGGAGATCCAGCTTCCTGCACGATTGCAGTAGGCCTACACCACAACGACAGAAAACTGTTATCGCAGGGCATTACCTTTCTCATCACGAGCCATATCTTCGCATAGCATATCGTCAATATGATGAGAAATCCGAAATAACAAAAGCTGACGAGTAAAATCAAGTGTATTTTAGACAGAGGTTGCTCTGTTTTCCACACCGGCGCGCAGTGTGTTCCGACTCCTTCCAGGTCATATCCATCGTTGACTGCTTGAGTGACATTCCAAAACAATGACCATATCCAAGCGGTGGCGACACCTGTTATTCGCAACAATTAGTTTTGAGATACATGTAAAACGAAGTGCAGTTGCTATATTTACCAAGTAAAGTATGCTAAGTAGGGGTCGCGAAGGGTATAAATTTGGGTTCGGCGAACATATCTTCCACTCCAGAATATCCAGAATATATTTTCGAATGATGTTATAAATAAATCGAATGTGCTTGCCATATGTTAAAGCCTTGTAAGGTCCGGACCGATGTAGTTTTTCGTTCGAAAAAGACGTCATCAGTTAACCTATTCCCATCCCATGATGATGTTACACTCGTCTTATTGAAAAAAGAGATTTTCCTCGTAAGGAGCAATTTCATAATTTTAAGGGGATATCTGGCTTTGGGATATTACGAGGCGGTATACCTATATTCATAAATTTCATTTTTTCAATTTCAAAAATCATATCCAAGGCGGAACTATAAACTATGAAATTAGTTCTCGCCAAGCGTGTGTTCATTTTAACTGATTTTAACTAGAAGTATATTGGAATTCTCTTTGAAATCTTGCTTTTTCTTTTTAAAACCTATACTTCAGGTGCGCGGAAATGAAGTACAGTTCGAGAGACGATTTTAGTGGTCCGCCACAGCTTTTCGACCCAAATGCTCCAAATCAGAGAAAACATAACAACTAGGTCACTAGTGAAAGTTAACACTTCTTTCAAGTTGACATCTGCCGGATCTTGAAAAAACAGGCCAAGTTTCATGATTCAACTCAAAGTCGTGGCACGCGAACTTGTTTTATTTTTATTCAGCAATTACCTATGCTGCCACGACGAAAAGTAACGACCTATTTTTTTTAATTTTTCAATATTTTCTTAACCACAGCATTGGCGTAATCAGGGGAGGCGAAAAACGCTATGCACCACTTCAACATTTTGTAAAGTTTCACGAATTATAATAAAATAGGATAGTTTTGATCAGATTGAATCGACATTGAAGTTTATTGCGCGCTTCGCGTGAATTATTGTCCCTGTGTTTCATCTTTTTTATGGGTACCCTTCTTCAGAAATATATAAATTTAAAAAAAAAACGAAAAATACCCATAATTTACAGAATCGGGTCAAACTGTATATTCACAATAATGAGAGTACAGTATGTTCTTCGTATCGCTTGAAACCGTTCTGATGCTTCAGTGTAGAGGTGTGTAACCCACCGGTTGGAGACCCTTAGGCGCATGCAATTTCAGTAGAAAAGTTTCGGTAAGCCCGCGTCTCATCAAACTACTCCTTTAAGGATCGGCATAGATAACACTTTAACCCCTAATCGCCGACGCCGAAACTGTCGATAATGATACATCCAGGTGACGTTGGATGCCCTTGAAATCTGCGTCCCTTGGTAAAAAATGCTACGCGCCGAGAAAAATAGTTTACGAAGTGAAGAGATGCGAATTAGGAATGGCATTCATCTCACGAAAGAGTTTTTCTTTCAGTTTGATCTGGTACGTGCGAGTGAGTTCAATATATCTTACGTATACCGACAATCATTACCGGGGGTCACGAAATAACAAAAAGCTTCAACTTAGCAAATGGCTTCATTTAAAGCTAGCTTGAGATAACTTCATGGATATTCTTAACCGGATGGAATCGGTGCACTAAACTCACGAAGACACATCAGCTCTACGTGAAAGTTTTATCAAGTTAATGGTACCGATTTTATTGACCAAATTTATTCATTTACCTTGAAAACTTTTTCGTACTTCGTGCGACTAGTCACTTATACATACCACACCGATCTTGGTAAAATTTGATGTTGGCGATGAACATAAATCGATATGTCCGGATTGACCGTTACCTAATCCGGAAACGCTAGTGAATCGGGAATACCACAATTGGTTCGTTACGGAAAGGGTAGGCCTACATGTGTGTACACTGTATGTGCAATTTGTGCACATTGTGCATGAGCACGACCTCATTTATTCACCGGACTGCTTTCTGCTGAGGGAGGATTTATGCTCAAATATAAGCCGGAGTGGTCCACGAGACGGAAAAAGTGGGGACCCATTGCCTTACTCTGAGTAGAAAATAAATTATCAACGTTTCCACACCAAACAACAAGCACAATGATGACATCACCAAAATCAGAAATTTAGTGAATATGTTGAATAGTCGATGTGAAACTCTAGGTTGAGTGTCTCAAACATTTGTCACTGCTGCGTTAGATTTGGTCGGGTTCAAATTTTCCAAAATGTTGTTGGAACATAATCTATATTTGCAACAATTCTTAATCGATGATAGTAAATCTTACCGTATTGTGCATGACTTTTCTTTACCTCATAAAATCCGAATGGTTGACACACAACGAGATATCTTGATATCGATATGAGACATATCAATGTCAAATTAGCAATTCCTGGGAAAATGGAAACAGTTAGTCGTATTTATTCGGATTCAACGTATGCGAAATGAAGAATACCTCGTGACTCGGAGACAAATGTTTAAGTCAAGACAGATATCGATGATGGGGAAATCATCGCGATGATCTTAGCCTATATCTTCGAAAAGTAGTTTGTATAATGACCAGATGAGGATATTGCTTCAGTGCTGAGCATTTAAGAAGACGAACATGCAAAAACATGTGGTAAGAACAAGTTGCTAAAAGTTTTTAATTTATTTTACTGTTCCCATATTATGCACTTTACATGCTTCATTACAAATGTTAAAGGGTTTTATTCAGAAAGTAAAAGTACAATTGTATATCCCAACTAAGATTTGACCAAGATACCTGTATCACACGGTTCTTCAAAGCCTGATCAGGTTCAACCGTATGATGGACTTGTAGATATGATTCTCGTGATTTTTAATGCAGTGCAAAGTGAAGGTAACTATACATTTTTGATTCTGTAAAGTCAGAATGCCAGCTTGAAGAAAATTCGAAATAAATTTGTATTCAATCGGTCAATCATCGTATTGTTGTCAATCCCGTTGTTTGCGAATAACGTTGTTGCTAGATAAAGCGATATGACCAGTATTAAAATGTACAGGACTAATATGCATAGGGGAGATGTGGTACCGATGGATCAAAAATTGGAAAATGATCACTGGCCCCGAAATGTTCAGTCGAAAACAGCAGATCTTTTGTTGGCTCAGCACTTTGATACAAGCTCTACCTATCGCGCACATAAACATGAATATCCGTCTTTTTAAAAAATATTTATGGACGTTCAAAATTTGTTGCTCGAACGTGTCATCGGTCCCCACCCGGTGGGTCCAATGACACACGACCCGGGGACCTATGACACATATACCCTAAAAAACTAAAATGTGACTACTTTTCTTGCTCAGTATTATAATCTAGGCTGCAGCAAGCCAACGAAGAATGTTTGGTCGCAACTGTCAAAAAATAGAATAAATATTAACTCAAATGTTGTCATAAAATCACGTTTCGATTTAGGCTCGAACTTATAAATTTGTGGGTACATACATATTGCCCGTAAATCGACAGTGTGACTTCCAAATACCTCGTTATAGCGATAAAACATCATATGCAATTATTAGATAAAGATTTTCTGTACGTAGGCATGTTTCATTTGTTTCATGATTAGTATGGTTGATTATTTTGCTTGATTTGGCTATTGTATCATCGGTCCCCACCCTATGAATTTTATACATGAATCGAAAAAAAGTCCACTAAAGGGAAGTACTGAAAAAATAATAGGTCCCATTATATAGCCTGATACAAGCCCTACACATCACAATAAAAATGATTGCTGGTTTGTTCGTGTTGAAGGTTAGAAAGAAAAATGTATATGTCGATCTAAATTTAGTTAAGACCCCCCAAAACAAAAATCATCTGTGAGAGACCCCATAGCTCGCGCACGTCGAATTTTTTTGTATGTGAGGAAAGATTTTGCCAGCATGCAATTGTAGACAAGTTCACGGAGTGTAATCATGGAATTAACATAGAGAATTTTCGAAGTATTTTCGGTCCCAGTGATCCATCGGTACCACATCTCCCCTACTGCATAGCCTTGATGATATGGCATTCCAGTAAAACACGAAGGTTTGGATTTGATGTAATATTCTGGAATGAATTGACACGTAGGGCCTGCGAGCGATCGAAATATTTGAATCCAGCCCGTGACCCAAGTGGAGTTCGACATCCCTGTTGTAGAAGATTGGGTATGGACTTTGAAGTTTCAGATGTGGGGGCGTGTAATGTTGTCAAGTATGTACATATTCATTTCTCAAATTATTAGCGTTACCAACGAAGCAAATCGATATCACTAAGTGGCTCCGTACAAAATTTCGAGCCACGAAGAGCTGCTGATTCGATGGACAGTGTTTAAAAATAAATAAAATTTAATCCATGAACAACTCAGTCGGGCGACTGAAATTAACGTCGTTGAGTGCAATAGATTTACGCCACTGTTTCATCTTACACAGCATGCATCTTAACGTGTACTCAACATTTCATATAAGTTACTATGAATAAAAAACATTCTTTATCATTAAAATATACTTATGATTTCAAACCATTAGACCCAGCGCAACAGCAATATTTCTGTTGAAATTTGAAACTGATTTAACCTTATCCCGAACATTTCTTGGCAACGGGATCTTACCTTCTCTTTAAATGAATAGATATGTCAATTGACGTCATTTGGTGCGTTATTTTCGTGGTATGAGAAAGGTTGATAATTCTGCTACATGTTTGACGGAATTTAAGCAGGCAGACAATGCCTAATCACCACGTAGCAACAGCCCAGAATGGTGAAATTGTTTACCTAGCGGCGATGTCAACTTCCGTACGCAAACAAATTTAGCCATATCAAATGTATTAGTGTATCGGCATTGGCGACATCATACCATCACACATGCGGTTATCGCATAAGGACTTATCCATTACTACCGATTCTCTGCTACACTGTAAAAATTATTCTTGTAATAAACAAGAAAAAACATGCTAGACTCGATTACAAGCTTACAGGCATTTTCTTGTAACTCATTACAAGCTTACAGGCTAATTCTTGTTAACTCAATACAAGCCCATAGCTTGTAAATCTCTCTTTTATCTCTCTCAGTATACCTAAATCTTGCACCTGGACTGGCAGTACCTATAACCAGAAAGACCCAATGTATTCGGTGGCCATGATTGTTCGCAAATACATAGCAAAAAACTCATTTATTTACATCCAATTAACCGCAGCTGATCAGCAGGCAATATACAGCTCAAGCACAGATGGACAATAAACAGCAGCACTAGAAAAAGCAATTGTGTAAAGACAATATTTGCATGACTTGGCCTGCAGCAGACCCAGCACGCTAACTCGAATATTCATGCAAGAAGCAATAATATTAAAAATGTGTAAAGGCAAGCTCATGAGCGTTACAACTAAATTTATTCCACAATAGTGCAGCTTGAAGACAGCATGCTGAAGATGAATTGTTTGACAAGAACTCATGTAGTTTTGAAAGTAAATTATTTGGTCCAGTACAAACCTATTCCATACCGATTTATACTTTGCAGCATCAAAACTGTCAAGTAATGAAGTATGCTGAAAACATAATCACTTGAGGCAAAATCTACTTTAGCACCCCAAAAAGCAAAACTACTTCATAACTTACCAATTTGTATATCAATGATCAAATGAATTTCAAAACTGCACATCAATTTTTATCACCCATTGAAGCGACTGCAGACGGCATACGCAGCCCTTTCATTCTTGCAATGCGGATGGACAAGAAATGTAGAGTAATATTCATACCGCGTGCGAACTGGATATTGAATACCCAATGCAGTGACACAAAGCTAAAGCATATGAGAAATCTACCACGTCATTTATCACTAGCCCGTCGAAGTGCACCGTCCACTTGATCTCTTGAGTGTCAAGATGTATGATTGGGTTGGGTTGGTTCTGAATTATCCTGAAAAAAGAGAGCACATAACTGTATACTGAAAGGCAAGGAAAGTATGAAATTATATAGCCTATGATAGCTATATAATTTCAGAGTAATAATGGCTGATGTATTAGGTCAAAATGATGACTATGACAGCAATTATACCAGAGGTGGCAAACCTTTTCGGCCAAAGGGACACACGAGATTTAGGAACAATTACGCGGGCCACATGAATGTTGATGACCTTTTTTTAGTCGTCCGATAGGAGCGTACCGAATTAGGTAACGTTGAAAACAATGCTTACATTACTACGCTTTAATTTTCATACAATTATGTCATGAAAACTATGTGTGCGAAGTGCAACTGTGCATTCATGTCCTGGCTGCGCTAGGCGTGAAACTTTTTCAAAGATAACGAATGAATTCGATCAATAAATATGTTACTTGCATATATTGGGGTTGCTTTTGTATACCACTGGGCTCATTTGGCAAGGACAGGATAATTCAGCGTTTAGACATAGCAATATCGAAGGTTTCGGTGAACATGCCTCTATCATTTTGTGCGAAGTTTCATCGCCGACGATCTAGCTGCAAGCACATGTAGCATGTTGAACGACACGATTCTGCAAATTACGCGTATTTATAATTTTCAGGAGGGCTCCAATACTAAATGCAAGAAGTCGAGTGACAATAAATCATGCAAAGTGCCAAGAAAAACTTCAAGTCAAATAAATCTGCTGCGAAATATTCTACTTCAAGGCCATATATGAAGATCTGCGATAAATGTGGCTGTACCTTAACTATGCCAATGCGTCGGAACTGATCATTTTTGAGTCATTATCAAATTTTGCGGTCAGACTAATGAAATTTTGGTTGGCCTTGCAATTTTACCTGATGTTACAACTAATTTCGAGAATTACCTCGCAGGCAACACTAAATCTTCTCGCGGGCCGCGGGTAGGCCGCCCCTGACTTATACTGACATATCTAGCTGTAAGCCTATTATCAGCGCAGTAAAGTAAACTTTATAGTAATGCTGTGTCGATATGTACTTGGTACGAACCTGGTTTATAACCAAGAATTTGCCACAGGATTCGTTGCAGGTATACCGACCTTCCAATTATCTGCAGAATCTGTAAGTACACAAATTCTTATGAATTGATGGTATCATTGGATTGAATATTCTGACATCGCAACTTCAGTTGTTTTGGTACAAGACATACAATTTACATTGTACAGCTTGTATATTGATAATCTTTCTCCACTTCTCTGTAGTACCCCGTTCACCAATGAATTGTTCGACGCTTGCCCAGAATGATTATATTATTCCCCACAATAATGGAACATAAGTCCCAATCACACAGCGGATGCTGGGATCTGATCATTGTGTTTTGAGACGCAAATGGAGCAGCGGACGAAAATTATCTACTGAGAGTTTTAGCCTATGATTTACCAGGGCCCTAACTACCACACCCAAACCCCCATTTTGGGGAGCTCGAATGATCCCAAGATTATTTCGTTGGTCGTTTGTTGGATTATATTTACTCAACTTGAAAAATTTTGTTGGGCCTGGCACGATTTCATGTCCCGGGAAGTCTATATCATCAGAGATAGAAAAATGCGCATATTTTAGAGGAATAGGCATATCGGCGCTGTCGATTACCACGCATTGATCAGGATCATGACTCTAGATAACAGGTGGGCCACAGCACATTTTCAAACTGGAAAATGGGCCACGGCCAAAAAAGGGCTGAGAACCCCTGATCTAGACCATTGTTAATCAGCTTCATTCCCTCCAATAGCTGAAACCTTATCAGTTATCGTCAAGCAGAAATCTAACCTATGATATCGCTTCTTGCCCGATTTGCATGTTGCAGGCTTCTGTCAAACCGACGCCTTTTGAAAGTGGTTTTCATTGCTTTCATCAGCGTTTCCTTGGCTGGGCTAGATGAACTTGATTCCGATAATATGAAAGACTTATGTTCAGCCCCACTTTCGTCATTGTTCGAAGATTCTCCGACCTGAAATTTTATATTGATGATATGAATCAGTGGTTCCCGACTGATGTGCCACAAAAATAGCAATTTCATACTTCGTTAGCAAGAAGACCAGAACTTCCTGGTTACTTGCATCGAGGGCTGCTCGTACATCAGTTATAGATGTAGAGGGCTCCAGATCAATCATGATTGATGAAGCATAAACGCATCGTTCTGAATTTCGCAGACCACTGCACGTATCTCCTGCAATTACAATGTCACTTATGAGACAAAATTCTGGATCACAAAGGAAGCGCTAGCTACAAACAAGGCTACTGGGCGGGGGAGATAAATTTAAAATAGTATATAATAATCGAATGTAACTGTCGCACTGATCCCGAAAAATCTAAATGTTAATTGACTTCTCCCTTCTCAAAGTATTCGGCGGTAAGATGACGTTGTGCAAAACGCCTACATTTTAACGCCGGAACTAGAAAGCTATACTTATACTATAATCAAGAATATGAACACTGACGGTTGCCAGTGAACTCGACACTTGGTGAATTCGGCCCCACAAACTTTACGCAATCTGTGATCTAATCACGCCGGCACTGCGTGATCTACGCATGCCCTGACGTACAACATTGACAAATCACTCGATGATAATGTTAGTAGTTTATTAATTCATATTAATAGTTGTTAATACAATTTATTACAAAATTTCCCAAGGGCCGAGTTCGCGGGGCCGAATTCACCAAGTATCGAGTTCACTGGTAATCACACTGACAGCAATGGCGTTGTCTATAATTTGAATTTGTGAATGTCACATACACATTATGTAAGAATATATTTGGAAACACTGCTATACACCGTCATACACTGTCATACAGTTGGTGGCAAAAAAACCTTACCATTCGTCTGCGCTTCAGTTAATGATACATCCACGTTACTGGTGCAATTTCAATTACGAACACCAGCACCAAGCAAATCTGTCACTTTCGAAGTCTCTGCAAGACAAAAATATCAGTAATCTTATAGCGCGTATAACCATAACATTAAATTACCTGAATTTTTCTGTTCACTAAATTCCAACATATCGCCACTGCGTAGTTCAACTTCACAATCAAATTCAGCCCAGCCAAAATCTTTGTCATAGTTCTCAATGTTAGCATTGTCAGGAAATTTGTGTAATACAGCAGTTTTCACTTCTGATAGAGTTTACTCTAAACACTTTTGAACGGTAACCATAGGCCACCTTCAACTTCAACTGTGCTTGAACGTTAGCCATAGAAACCAAGACTATTTCAATAACCTTAAATATATCAAATCACAAAGATTGATCAATTATTTACCAACACGAAAGAAACGTGCACCGCTGCAAAACTGGTTGGTTCGCCATCGGCCATTCTCGCCGAGATGATCAGCTAGAATATTGTAAAATCCAAATCCTGTTCCGAATTCGAGATTCTAATCCAAGTCCAAATCAGAAAAAAGTAGGCATTTGATCCAAATAACACATTGGAATGTAAAGTTATGAGACATTTCAAGTCCATTTCTACTTATATTCATCTTAAAGTTAAGCTAAAATCGATATCCATTGTTTTTGAATCAGATAAAAATCATTAATTGCGATTCTTTCAAATCGAAATCCAAATCCTTCCTCGTCTTGTTCTCGCGCCTTTTTTCTAAACCGCTCAACCGAAACGCTCAGTGATATATTTTTACAAACAGAATGCGGGAGTTCATATTGAAATATAATGAACATAAAGATGATAATGAAAAATACCAACATAATAATCGCACCGTATTTTGTGTCTTGTGCATTTTCCTATCGCCAGATATGATGTCTGGGTGTGTTTGAACAGCGCTTCAACTCACACATATTATCTAGGGGCTTGTCAGGGGTGTGTTCGAACTGTGTTAACACTCGGACATCATGTCCGAGGCATGACTGGAGTAAGTTTGGACTGCGTTGTCTATCGAACTTCATGTTAGGGATGTGTTCGGACTGCGTGATGACACTTGAGCATCATGCCTGGGACATATTTAGGGCATGTCTGGGGTGTGTTCGGCCTGAATTAACACTCAGACATCATGTCTGAGGCATGTCTGGAGATAAGTTCGGAACACGTTGTCAATTACGCATCATTTCAGGGTGTATGCGGACCGCGGTTGACACTCGAGCATCATGTCCGAGACATGTCAGTGCATGTCGGGGGGGGGGGGAGGGGGTGTTCGAACTTCGTTGACACTCAGACATCATAGCTGATGCATGAATAGGTTCAGACCGTGTTGGCTATCGAACATCATGTTGGGGATGTGTTCGTGCTGCGTTATGACACTTGAACATCATGTCTGGGACATGTCCAAGGCATGTCTGGGGTGTGTTGGGCCTGTATTGACGCTCGGACATCATGTCTGAAGCATGTCTGGAGAAAGGTTCGGACTGCGTTGCCAATCAAACATCATGTCAGAGGTGTGTGTTCGAACTGTGTTGACACTCGAACAGGATGTCTGGGACATGTCTGGGGTGCGTTCGAACTGCGTTGACACTCGGACATCATGTCCGAGGCATGTCTGGAGTGGGTTCGAACTGCGTTGTCGAACGCGCACATCATATCTGGGACATGTCTGGGGCATGTCGGGGGATGTATGCGGACTGTGTTGACACTCGGACATCGTGTCTATGTCCGGGGTGTGTTATCCTGTCTGGTATGGCATCGTGTCTGTCACGAGTCTGGAGTGAGTTCGGACTGCTGCGTTTGATAATTCTTCTTGCACAAAATATAAACAATTTACAAGCACCGTCCTATGACAGCTAGTTATGTGCTTGCATTTTGCAGTTACAAGCTGCCTCGAGATTGCATCGAGCATTTGCAAGCTCGTTACAAGCAATTTTACAAGAATAATTTTTACAGTGTAGCATACGGGACTCAAATGTATTAGGCCGCGATGAGTTTCCTGTGGACCAAGGCGCTGCAGCGAATTGATTTCAGATTGATTCATACGGATGGACTGTTGCGACGAATTCTGAGTGAGGACATATTGGCTCCTGCCATTGCCACGTAAAGTTTATTGGCGATGCTCTCGATATTTGTTTCATATTCCACCATTGAGATCGTCGTGTATATATTGATATGTAAGACGCATCCGACAACCAGAAACTTTTGAGAGATTGCGTTGAGTTTGGTGTTAGATAAGACTAATTTCAACGTTGCTCCGGGGTCTCTACGAATGTCGATTCTATATAACAGTGCTTTTCAACCTTTTTGAGCTCCATTCGCACTTTTTTTTGAAAAATAATTTCATTCGTTCCAGTCAGCCGAAATTTAGTAAACGAAATAAAAATGTAGAAACTTATCACTTTTGTATTCGAAGAGCTTCTTGGAGGTACAGAGCTTCATTATTTTGCATTTAGCGTATCGTCTTATTGACTAATCAAGCATTAAAATCACTGCAGCAGAAAAATCACAGATATCGCACTCCCGTTGTTCTCAAGAAGTTTGTGGAATTTTCCGGAGGTATCGTGCAGTGATTTCCTTGGAAGCTTAAAGGAGGATTTGTCTTCCTTTTTCAGGTTTTTGAAAATGTTCTCCGAGGACGCCTAAATGTCCTCCTTTTCGAGATTTGTCCTCTTTTTAGGAATTTTGGTCCAATTTATAGCAAAATTCAACTGAGATGCCGTAAATCAGCACCGAAGTGACGCTCCGGAGGGTATTTTGGGAGCCGAACAAAAGTTGAACTATTTTTTTTATTTTAGTCCTCCTTTCGCGATTCCAAAATATGGTAAACCTAATGTTAGACGATAGGATGGTACTGTGGGCGTTAAAATCAAGATTGCATGGCTATACAAACCCACACAATCCGAGTAATTTATGACTGTTGTTTATGGACAAGCTTAGGCTTCATTCACTTCTTATCTATGCAGTACATAAATCAACATATCTTTCAATAACAACGTTCGGCATCCTTGTGTTGTCAAAGCCAACACTTTCACCTTCTTGAATAATTATTACTCGTATAAGATTCATGATTAACACACAGTTATATCGGCCCGGGCAGTAACGGCAGGATGGCTCTTAGGTCAATCGTACAATATTGGAAAACTGACTGAAATAATGCCAAATTATCTTTACTATCCCACATATCCTTATACATACAGAGTGATAAGGTTCAACAGTCTAATTAAGCTTAAATTAGGCTGCATAAGGAATATCGTAAGACACACGGCTTGGTGGATTTGATTTTGCTCTGCAGAGGGTGCTCACTGCTCCTCTGCTCAAGCTAAACCGGTAGAGTTCGTAGTATTACAAAGTTTGTAGTACAAAGGCGGTACGAACACGAACTAGGCAGACTTTTCGTATGGATCAGGATGTATCAAATTTAGTGGAATCACCAATATGTTATATATAGGCCTATGCCTTCACGATCTAGACTTGGCCTGAGATCATCAGTCCAAGAACAGGAAAGCGTGGATACGCCTAAATATTGGAGTTCGCAATACAAACAGGCCATTGCACTGGTTAGTATAGATAAACTGCCCAGTGACTTAATAATTCGATGTGATGCATGATGAATATTCATTGGACGTAAGACACTAATGGGCTTACACTAATTTTATTTATAACAGCCTCTAATCCTTGGTTAGGTACACAAGTAAACAACACTTGTTATAGATCTAATGGGCTAATTGTTATAGTTGAAGAAACGCTAAATTCTGCTGCCAACATGAATGTGTGCCAAAATTCCAAAACCTTGCATTCAAATATGCCAAATGTCAACACTGGCATCAGCTACTATTACCTATATTCCTACAAGGTCCGTATACAATATCCATACACGGTGGATGTTTCCGAGCAAGTGAGCAACTGATACCGATTGAACTCCTTCTTTTTTCCATGCAGTGACGTGGTCCTCTCGCGCGGAAATATTATCTCAAACTTTGCAACATGCGCGCATCGGGAGCTTTCCTCACTTGTGAACTAGAAAAGCCTAGCTACCAACAAGTTTTTAGAATTGCTTCCAAACGACAAAATTTACGGGCTCACTATACTTAATATCGTGTTTATTTGAATTATTCCACGTTGAAAAAAGTGAGAAATATGGACAATTTCAATTCGCACTCATCCGAATTTTTCATTCGCACCATTCGCACCACGCTTGCCGTTCGCACCATTCGCACCACGCTCGTATCATTCGCACTGAAATTTTTTTCATTCGCACTAGTGCGAACCGCCACACAGGTTGAAAAGTACTGCTATATAATGATGAATATAGTGAGGCTTTCTTGTACTATAGAGGATTTCAATCGTCTACCTACAATATTCCTTCACCTTTTCTGCCGTTAAATTGGTGTGCGCAATTCCGAAATTTCCTGTGACCGTATGCAAAATAGGACAATCCTACTTTCACGAATTGAATGTTGGACTATCTATCACTATACCCAAAGTCAGGCGTGACGGAGCTAAACCGAGAACAATGTACCATCGCTTTATCCTACAACCTCTTTATCAGAGGTCTCAAACACGCGGCCCGCCAGAGCATTTTGTGCGGCCCGCGACGACATTTTAGATTTTTAATACTTTGACAATGTATAAATGTCACATATATCTTTCCAGGTTATAAAGTCAAAATTCCTTCTTAACTTGCCCCGAAAGACTGAAACTATTCATCAAACTTTACTATCACATCAATTACAAACGCTACCATGCAGAGGAAGATTCACTATTTCGCCCCATTTCCAGTTCATGATGACAAAACCGGACCCTTAGACGATTCGTGACTGAAATTTGTGAGTTGGACTTGGACGCGACCTTTCTTAGAATTACTCAGACTCGGGCTAACTCGATGGCAAAATGAAAATGACTCGAGTGGACTCGGAGTGACTCGGAATGCCGTGAATTTGTTAGAACCATGGACGCAACAAACTAATCGCGTATCAGGGGAATAGTAATAGATCAGAAGGTCGCAGCTTGGTATTTCGCAAACTAAGCACGAAGTTATGGCAACCATTGGCAATCTGTCAGTTACATCTTTGGTCGCTAAACCATGTTATTAAGGGCTCTTACAAGTACCGAGTACCGCAGTGTTACGCGCCAACGATGTAACAACAATGGCCCGTTCGGCGTTACGACATTTCAATCACTAGGACACATTCAATAATATATTTATAATATATTTATATTTTTTTCTGCTCCTATATTTGAAGATATTTGGCCACGAGAATAATAGCCTACTTATCAAAAGTATACCCGAATCCTGGATTGGAATTACAATGCTCAACCTAAAAATGTTTTGATATCAGACCATGCAGTCTCTATTATCAATCTGTTAAATTCAAAATATTCATGGTCGCTGCAAAATTATAACCCGATAGCTTTTATGATGCCATCATACATTTGTCCGCTCATATGGTGTCTACATCTTATAATTAATATATATCAAGTACACAGTGTTGGGATGACTCGAGTCATGACTAGACTCGAGTCAGACTCGAGTCAACTTTTTCGTATGACTTGACTTGACTCGAGTCACTTTGGAAAAATGACTTGACTTGACTTGACTCGAAGCTTCAAAAATGCGCATTGACTCGTGACTCGGAGCAAAATTTACGAGTCAATTTCAAGTCATCAAGTAAACGGTGTCGAATAAATCACTGTATCTTGTGCATGTTCGGATTGGTCGAGATACGCCGGTGTCACTTGTGAGAGCAACCAGTCATTCACTGATCGTACGATACACTGATCCTCGATTGTTAGATCACAAATAAATAGACCGCAAACTAAAGTATCGCAGCTTGCGTTGTCGTAGTAGTAGTAATAGTAGTAGAAGATTACTCTAAATAGCAATGTGTCTCTGTTTCTTAGACGGATCAATGCTTACGTTGCGCAATGCTCACCTTTACCAACCTTTATGTATGATTTAAATCAAACAAATATAGTTGGGGCGTTTATTTACTCACGGATGTATAGATGTTGATTATGTCCTATATTTTGGCTGATAATAACTGACTGTAGCATGTGACTGTCCAGTTACTCACGTATTTTATTAACAGTTCTACGTGTGCGTGAGTGATACAACGTCTTTTCGCAGGTATATTTAACTAGATATTCGTTATTTGATTCAAGATAAATGATCAGCATTGATCAATTAATCTGTCTTTCACACAGCTAGCAAAGTGTAATGACTTTGAATCATCCCTCATACATTGAAAATTCAATTTGACTTGAATTGTGACTTGACTCGTGACTTGACTTGACTTGACTCGACTTGACTCGAGTCACCTCCAGAAAACGAGTGACTTGACTTGACTCGAGTCACCTTTGAAAATCGATTGACTTGACTTGACTCGAGTCAAAATCCGCAATGACTCGAGATGACTCGTGACTCGAAGGTAGTGACTTGATCCCAACAATGCAAGTACAACAACAATTCTATTCAAATAGTTATAAATGTGATGATTCTTTTCGTGCCAGGCTTGAATTTATACAAGAGTAAATCATATTTGACGATAGGTGTTCACTGTCAGTTTGCTGGATCGGCTCACTTACAATAGGACAATTCATTCCCGCCGAATAAGGCCTACTTGGAAAGACATAGAATACCCCTATAAATGCCGCGGCCCGCGGCGTCGTCGAAACTGGAAAGCTGGCCCGCGAGCACATTTGAGTTTGAGATCTCTGCTCTGTATTGATACTGCTGTCGGATGTTTTTTCGGCGATGACCCAAGACCCATCTATACAAAGGAAACCAAATGCTAGACATTTGAATTGCCATGAATATTAGCTACTTGGTGATTTTAAAGCATTTTCGGAACACCTAAATTTGATATTGTGTTGGAAACGTGAAGTGCAATACGGCAGATTTGGGATCAGCGGAGTAAATACATATGATATAACCACGTTCTCGTTAAAAAATTAGTGAAATTTTATTGGCCAGTATTACTCATTGCGCCATCCCAGCATATGATATCCTCATTATTAAAACTATTAGGATAATGACATGAAAATATTGAATCTTACCGCAGGTCCCAATCAGAAATCCCTGGATGTTACAACCGGTCTGTCCCAAGTAAAAGTAACCAGTCGCAGTCGTAGTGATACTCACAATACCTTCGATACATGCGGAAAACAAATCCGCCATCGCCAATATTCGCATCATGAAATGTATCGGTTGCTGTAGCTTCTAGAATTTCAGACAACAGGCTATTGTTGTCCAATAAGCAGTAATATATCACAACAAAAACAACAGTTTTCGGCACTCAGATAGCTGTTCAATGGAGATGTGGAGCTAAAGCAATTTATTGCTGTGGCAATTTTTATTACTGTGCGTCTCCTTCAAATTCGATGTAAGACGCCTCATTATATAGACTGGGACGCTTGCCGAGAAAGCAGATGAAACCACAGGTTGTATAAACTGAACCGGGAATGCCTTTAATTTAGAGCCTCTTTATTTATGTGCCGTGATTACGTAGCCTACGTACGTCGTGTGCGTAAGCTAGATTTAAAATAAAGCCAAGATAGCAAAGTATGTCGTAACGATTACCGTCACACATCACTGTTTCCATATACGGTCGTAAACCAAACTTTGCGCTGATTGGTCGAAAGACAATGGCCATGGATACGACGCAGCAACGGAGGACGCTGCATTTACTTAAGCCTAGTTGGCACTACATTATAGTCCAATAGCCGTGCAGGCTGTATAACAGTGGTCGGGAACCTTTTTTGTCCGAAGAGCCATATTGGCCCTATTTTTTCCGTCTCAACTCCCAAAGAGCCACACATGCCAATCAACTGTTACGCTTCAATTGAAAATTCATGACGTCATGGTAGCACTAATTCGAGCTCACTATATGTGATTCCTCGTGTGCGCCATATTTTCTCAGTAAAATATCGTATATATTCTTCGGAAATAAAGGTCGAAACGAGAGGTATAGAACAAACGCGCCCAAGCCCCACCCTTGATAACGTAATTCATATGTAGCTTAGAATTTTTTTACAACTGATATTAATCGAATGTGACTTTCAAACTGATTACGAAAATCTAAATACTTAATCGACTTCTCAAAGTATTCGGCGGTAACATAACGTTGCGCTACACGCCTACATTTTATCGCCGGTAACACAGAGCTATATTAACCGATCAATAACGTGGATAGCTATGACGCTGTTTGTAATTCGAGTTTGTAATTGTCACATTCACAACAGTTCATTTCGCGACGTAGATAAGGAAGACAAGGCGTATTTGTAAGCTGCATTTTGAAATGGACGGCGCCGTGCTATGCTCTTTGATTAATCAACGTATCGCACAATTCAAGATTTCGGGTCGGGTACATAGAATTCGCGAGTGATATTGGCCGCCGGCGTGACAGTAACTTAAATTTGATGATTTTGAAAAGAGGGGGTACGAGCCCCTAAACCTGAAGACGACATTGTCTTTACCTCTCAAAGACATGTTTGTACTGCCACGAGAATAATTATTTTGGCCGTGATTAAAATTTACCAACAACTCGTTGCAATATTGATCAATTCAATACAAAAATAAATATTTGCCAAAGAGCCATATCTTATACCCAAAAGAGCCATATATGGCTTGCGAGCCATAGGCTCCCGACCACTGCTGTATAAAAACGACAAGATTAGAGTTAAATGTTGATTTCTTCATCAATAATAAGAATTATTAGGAAATAAAGTAAAATATTCAGTACCACATACTCGAATATAATGCGTCAATACTGCTGTGTTTATAAATGCAGTGCCACCAATGGTATGGAACTGGGGAAGAACCGATCTTTCCATTCATTTCCCTCCGACGCAAAGGACAGGAAGGCTTGAGAATGCAGAGTAAGAGGGCAGGAATTCAAGCCTACTTCGACGAGATATCCCGTTTTGTGATTTTTATACAATTATGTATATTGTATACATAAAACATCAATAATATCATGAATGCAATTCTTTCGGTTTGGCTCGTCTCCATCATCGGGTCATCTAATCGCAGTCGTTGTCGAAGACGAATTTGTAGTTGAAGTCGTAGTAGAAGCCGCCGTTAATTGGCGTTCGTATGCGTCTAATGTTCATATTAAGTCTTTGTAGTCGTAATTTGATCGTTTATGATGATTGGTGGATAATTTGGGTGGGTATTAGTGGGGGAGTGATATGGGTTGAGGAAGGGTTGGGATTATGGGATGGGATGGGAGGTTAGGATGCTTGGGATAGGTTGTGGGTGAAATGGTTGGGTTTTGTGGGTTGATAAATACAAATTATCGCGAACTATCGGATAGCTTGCATTATAGTCGGATCTTGTGGTCAATCATATACGTTGCGCATAGTTTCGTCGGGTGTAGCGTCGATAGCCATATGCAGGTTTATAAATATTTTGATACAGATTTTGCATTCTCTTTGAAATCCTTTTACGTTAATCGACTTTAGTTTCAATAGATTCGCCATCATGTCAGTCGAGGAGAATTGTTGCGTTGGTTCTTCTTATTGTTATTCGGCTTTTTCGCTTGACTGCTTGCAGTTCCTTTGGTAGTCACTCCATCTCTGTGTCCATGTTTCATAGTCTGTTCACAGCCGTTTGCCTGTTTATGAGGTTTCGTATCCGACGGCTTTTTGATGGCTGGCTTTCCGGCCGTCTGTATTTCCCTTTGTTTGTCAGTTTTGTAGTTTTCCAACACGGCTTGCGCTGGCTCGGTTTCCTCCTGTGTTGTGTCTGCATTTCCGAATGCGGCGTCAGTTAAGGAGTATGTTTTGATAATTGCCTGGCTCTTCTGCCTTGTTTCGTTCCTTTTCATGTCGTCGTTCCGGGGTGTTTTCGGGTCAAACGTACCTACCGTTTCATTGTTGGCTATTTCAGCATTTTCATGCTCGGTCGTATACCCGGGCTTGTCTCGTCGAAGTTTGGACCTGCACTCGTCTGCACGATGACCCAGTCGTTTGCACATCGTCCATTCCAATTTTTCATTTGGGCATTCCGTTACAATATGTCCCGTCAGATTGCAGTTGTAACATCGCTTCTGATAAGCGTCTTCAGCTGTTCTGATAAGGCATACATACCGATCAACTTTTATATGGTAGGTTTTTTAATTTATTTCTGAATTCTTCCACCCAGATGTTAATGAAACCATTATACCAGTTCGGGTTTCTTTTGAAGACCCTGGTCTGGTTAATAACCGTCTCGAAACCGTATTCACTCAATTGTTCGACTATATTCTCCTCTTTGGATTCGCATGGTATGCCTTTAACAATGAGATGTGTCGTTGAACGTCTTGTGGGTTCGAAAGTTATATTGCGGAATTTTGCTTCATTAAGGTTTTGTCTCATCTGTTGGTACAATTCATCTCTCAAATTCTTTCCATTGGTTTCTGTGATCAAATTCATTATCCATATTCCCTTCCTCTGCTCATATAAGCCTGCAATGTATTTGTAGTATTTACTTGTGATGCTGCTGTGTTGTAATTGTTCAATTATCGTAACGACCTGAATGTCTTCATTTCCCTTTATATAGAACAGTGGTCGGAAACCTATGGCTCGCGAGCCATATATGGCTCTTTTGGGTATAAGATATGGCTCTTTGCCAAATATTTATTTTTGTACTGAATTGATCAATATCGCAGCTACTTGTTGGTGAATTTTCATCACGGCCAAAATACCTATTTTCGTGGCAGTATACGCATGTCTCTGAGAGGTAAAGACAATGCCGTCTTCAAGTTTAGGGGCTCGGACCCCCCTCTTCAAAATCATCAAATTTAAGTTACTGTCACGCCGGCGGCCAATATCACTCGCAAATTCCATGAGCCAGTATTGTTAGTGATATATACTGGAGCCGAATCTCGGAACCTGTTAATTGGCACGCTAATGATTAGTTGTCTGATTGCGACGTTTATTTAGTTGCCTGACGTAACGACTATTCGTGCTGTTAAGATGTCTCTTCTGTAATAAACGTTTGTCGTGTGGCGACATCGTTTCGTGGTGCAACAGAGAGTACAGGCTCTGTATCCTGGCGTGGTGGCAGCGATGGGATTCGAACCCACGCCATCGAAATGACTACTGGCTCAAACCTTCTGGCGATGTATCCGAATCGAAATCATGAATTGTGCGATACGTTGAGTCAAAGAGCACAGCGGATATGGCACCGCCCATTTCAAAACGCAGTTTTCAAATACACATTGTCTTCCCGATTTACGGCCCGAAATGAACTGTTGTGGATGTGACATTCACAATTAAAAACTCGAATTACAAACAACGCCATAGCTATCCACGTTCCGTTTTCTCCACGTTCTGTGTAGTATAAAATTTATGCGTGTAGCGCAACGTTATGTTATCGCCGGAACAAACTATAGATAACTTGTTATCGATAAAAACTGCGTACCATTCCTACGCACAAATATTTCCGATATTGACCGTGCCGATGGCCTCCTAGGTAATTGCTTCACTAATTATGTACGCGCCATTGCAGAGCGACACCAATATTCTATAATCCATTTCTTAGCTGTACCGAACGAGTTGTACACGACCTTCATTTCGCGATGATGATAATTCGACATATTACAGTGGCAGTGTCGCTATCAACAGGCTACTGTTTCATTCAACCAATTGACAACTGATGGCCTCTAACGCGTTTTCGCACTGTGATGCAACAGATATCGCTACTTGATTGAAAACTCGGGACACCTCGACTAACCATCGGGCGTAACCTTTCCAACTTGATGAGTCGCGCTTAGCAGTAATTAATCACACGATTAGCAATAATCCGGATCAGCTAACTTTATTATCTCCGCCTGAGATGCGTTCCGATCAGCTGTATTTAATCACACGATTAGCATTCTCCCTGGTCAGCTGACTTTATTATCTCCGCCCTTGGATTTTCGGAATCAGTGTGACAGTCACATTCGATTAAGATCAGTTATAATAAATTCTAAGCTACTTATACAAGGAATTGCGTTATCCTTGGTGGAGGCTTGGCCCGTCCGCGTCTTCCCTTCGTTTCGAGCTTTATTTTTGAACAATAAATGCCAGTTTTTACAGAGAAAATGTGGCGCACACAAGGAATCCCATGTACTGAGTTCCAATTCGTGCTACCAGGACGTCACGAGAATTTCCAATTGTGACGTAACAGTTGATTGGCATGTATAGCTCTTTGGGAGTTGGGATGGAAAAAATAGGGTAAATATGGCTCTTTGGGCAAAAAATGTTCCCGACCACTGATATAGAAAGTATTTGGCCTGGTATGGTTGAACATCGGTGTTTCATGATTGGTTTTTCTCTGTACTTTTGGATTCTCTGCTCTTTCTGTTACTGTTGCATATGATACTTGTGTAGCATTTCATTGTGCATAGGTATCGTCAGCGTTGTACGTCTCCATGGCCGTCGCCATTGGTAATCGGATATTTCCTGAATTGTTACGTCGTATAGTCAGCTATCCAGTATATCCAATATCAAGTATATATCGAGTATATCCTGTAATATCTCGTTCTTTCGCGCACTTAATAAAACCAAATACTCCCTGGGCCCTATAGTGTAGTTCAAACCTTGTTTGCTTGTTTGTTAGCTATTGTTACGCAATATGAATTACACGGTCTGTCTTTAAATTGTCACGTCACGAGTTTCCAAATCCTTAGTCGTCAAGCGAGTCAATAAATGAACAAAATTAGCGGCATGACCAGAACGGGCATGACTAAACAGAAAGCGGGAGACTGACGTCCTCATTTCCCGATGATTTGTAACACTATATATTTGGTTACTGAAGCCACAGCTAAAGCCGTATTTTCAGTTTATGTGAGCAGGTTGCCGTGTTTGAGGAATATTTTTTTAATCGAAATTATGAGAAAAACACGGCGTGAAATACAATCAGTCAACTGAGGCTGAGAGTACACGCATTTCGAAAGACCTGCTTGCGCAGTTAGCAATACAAAAAGGCTATTTTTTCAAGCTACGCACAGCTCGAAAAGCAGCGACCAAGACTAACTTCGTAATATTCGAGATAAATGTATTGTGTCTTAACAGAAAAAGGTGTCTGGGCGTTGAAGTGTTTAAAAAGAGTTAGTCATGTTTCTTGTTTACAATTGTTGTGAACAATGACAGTAAATAAATTATATTTTTTGGTAATAAACCCTCACTTTCTCATTACATAATAATAACACACCCACCTAGCAACTTGTGCAAACAATGTAATATATTGCATTCTATCCATAATTAGGATTAATACGTCGCAGATTATGGTTCAAATTATTGGCTCGACCGGACAAGGTACTTCCTGTTGAGCCTTCGGGACAAATCAGAGCCCACCACTGCTTTTTTGAACAACTACACATATAATCGATTGATCTAAGCACATTTGATTTCCGTGATAATGTGGGGTGAAAATTAGATATACCCGATTTTTTAGTTCGAAATCATGTTTATGCACCGATGTCAATGAGAAAAAAAGAGTCGAATGCATCAAATCTTATAATAAAGATACAACTCAGTAGTAGACCACCCCAAGAAGGCATAAAAAGATGATACAAACAAACAGAACCCACAACACCCTGGATATGTACATCTCGACAAGGATTGATGCATTTGATTCTTGCGTGCCCAATGGAATGGGCGTGAAGGCAAAATCTGGTGCGATGAAGTAGTGATGTCCACAATTTCACGATGGGGTAGAAATTTCAATACAATTACTTTCCGTCTATATAATATGGATTCCCTGTAGCTAGTTTTCCAGGCTTGATTACCTGTTTCAGTTGGGAGGTGGAACGATGTAGTAACTGTTTTAGGACATGACGAAGAACGCTCGTGCTCACCTTGCTCCTGAACGATGTCATGATGAAAACAGCGTTCGCAGTAACAGCCAGCACAGAAACAAAGGTCATGTAAACGCACAGAGCATTTAACACAGAAGGCTGAGCAGGTTCTATGAAACGTTCCGACCAATTCAGCGCTATCTTGATACGAGAGTTGTACGTTTCGTTACTTGCAACAGCCATCCGTGATATCGCAACTAGTCCCGTTCAGTGAAGCATTCGGTTAGGCTCGCATTTGCTTCGTGTGTCACAGCTGCTTGGTAACAGTTGAAGTTTATTAGGCTCTTATTTCTACGGTAAAAGTACATAAATACTCAGAAAACATTTATACCTGCACGAAAACAAAACCACACCAGTGACCATTGGGTTTATTGCCCAACGAGATTGGCGCATTCGAAATGGAAAATCAACTTTAATGTCTATACATATGGAAACAACACACATAATTTTGAACATGGGTCAAAACAAAACGATTTGACGGACGTCAGTTATAATGTTTGTTGGAAATGATGATAACACTGCGTTCATTTATAAATAATTTATTTTTGCACAATCCCGGAATTTGATATTGCGATTTCAAAGCGCACGGGAGCGGTGTGCTTGCTGAATAGCGCTTTCAGCGCTACATTCGTTACAGTAGAATTTCTTAACTCGTGGACTGTTCGTGTGCCTCTTATACCCCACTGCAGACAGCCTACTTCTGTGCACCGACGAACAAGCGCAGAACGATGTATAGGTTGGTTGGCTGACTGACTGACTGACTGACTGACTGATCTAATTCATTTAGGCACATGCTGTTTTTCTAGTTTGGGGTTCGGTCAACCGCAACGATGTGCGCCCCACATACCGACAATCACAGCGACATTGGATTTATATATAATATTCTCCTTTTGAAAAGCAATAAGCACATCTGAACAGATTATTAGCGCCCGGTGAACAAGTGTCGATATCAAATTTAATTTTCGTTGTTTGGGCAAAATGAGCCCCAGCTGATGAAGTGACCTTTACATTTTGGATTTCTATATACTAAAGTGATGATACTGGTGTTGATCCTTTCCGTCATACGGCGGTAAAGGCTGGTGACCCGCTAAACTCTTTGTCCATGGTGAAGTTCAGAGACGGGTGCAAGTTGTGTAAAGAATCTAAATAAACATTGCACTCTTCTTCATGTCGAAAATTGCAAACGTGTCATCAACGTATTCAATATACATACGCGGCTTGCTTACATTTGAAATTAATTTGTTTTCCTGGAACCAACGAATATATTTGTCAAGCAAGGTCCATGGCAACAGCATCAATATGGCGATACATATTGTTGTTAAAGCTGAATTCAACCGAACGGGTGGCAGTTTCAGGTAGCTCAATGAAGATGTTGTACGGAAACTAGGGTGGATGCAATGTGCTGAATAACGTAAAGAATCGGACTTTATTAGGGTTGCCATACGTCCGGAATTTCCCGGACATGTCCGGAATTTCACTGAAAAATCTGCGTCCGGGAGGAATTCCTAAAATATGCCCAAATGTCCGGAATTTTGAAAGGTTGAAGTAGGCTCAAAAGTTTTTCGTAAGTCAACATAAACAATATTTTTTTCAAGCAGATTTATGATATTCGAAATTCTTCTTCGCGCTGCGCGCGAGGTAATGCAACGTTTATTGGTATTAGTACGGGCACCTGGCATCACATTCGCCAAACAAATGCAATCAAAATTAATATAAATTACCATAATTTACTAAAATAAGTCCAACGGTAATCGCAATTATAAGCTAACGGTATAGTACTAGAGTTGGTTAGGGCCGATTGGATGATTTAGTCACAGACAGTGGTTTCAAATTCTTGGGCTCGTTTACCTTTATCTGGGGATCGCGATGATGTTGGACGCAATCACCGTCCTAGGCCGGGAGTAAGTTTGGGCAAGCTGAATTTTTTTAATAATCAGCTTATCAAGTTTTTACCAGGGCCATGGAACATTTTTAAGTTTGAAATGAGGTCGCGACCATTAAAGGCTGGAAATCACCGGATGAGCAACCTGCTGGTGCATTTTATAGTAGCCCAATGAAAAAAATCAAAATTATTGAAGAATTCCTTGATAAAATTTCACAGCCAAATGCATATAGTAATTGCCCAAGAAGTTACATCGATTACCCTATGGTGGGTTAGAGATCAGTGCTTTTTTTGGGCGGAAGGGGGCGGGAAAAATGTTGTCTCGGACCTGAATAAAATAAAAACAAACAATCAGATAGCCGCATCGACCTAACAGTATAGCGGGACTGTCAAACACAATCCTGACAGGCCAAACACGGCCCGCCAGACGATTTCATCCGGCAAGTGGAGAAATCTATTGCACACCATAGCAAGTAGCAATCAGCAGAGTTCACATTACAGAGGGTCCAATTCATGACCTATGTTCCACTCCCTTCCTGTATACAGTCGTTTGACAATGCTTTGCTAGTGTGACGTCATATTGACAGACAATGTGTAATACCTCTTCTTAAATCCGCTAGTGGGCGCTACAGAGTGTGCGGAATTTGCTTCACAAAAATATGGTAACCCTAGACTATATCATCACACCAAAATTGCCATTCTGGGTCTCAAGGATTAAACAATCCCAAAACGCCACTTTGAAAGTAAATTTTTATAAAAATAGGATGTCTATATCGTGCAAATATCCCAATACGTATGATTGAACGTAAGTTACAATATGATTGTTTGTTAGCGGATGGCAAAATGAGAATAACAACTTGATATTTGCTCCACCACAACTGAACAAGAGCACAGGATCGAATCCAATAGCCGTCCTACATTTGCTACATTGTGTCCATTGTTCCAATCCTGTACCGCTGAACTACTTGAAAAGCTGCAAATCACCTTTCCTAACGATATCAACCTTAATAAAGGGACGAACAGTGTAGTATCGAACTATAGCCGGTCTGACAATATATATTGCCTATATATAGTCCTATACTCTAGGACAGTGGTCGGGAACCTTTTTTGTCCGAAGAGCCATATTGGCCCTATTTTTACCATTTTACCTCCCAAGGAGCCATACATGTCAATGAGTTGTAACGTCACAATCGAAAATTCCTGACGTCATTGTAGCACTAATTTGAACTCACTACACGGGATTCGTCGTGTGCGCCAGACTTTCTCTGTAAAAACTCGAACTAATCATGCTGGTTGCCTTACTTGAGCATGGGAAACGTGAGTTACGAGAACGTAGGTTCGCCGTGATGCTCCTTTTAAATGCGAGCACCCATGATCACATGGGTAGGTGGAGCCAACCATGGTCCCTACAGCAATCTATGTATAGGCCTGGCCTACCCACTCTAAGCTTTTAACTAAAATTTTGAAACCTTCAATTTTTATTTGTATTTTCTATTGATGTTCATGAATGACTAGATTTTGAGCATTTTTCTCCCAAATTCACACAATTTGCGTTATATTGTTCGAAAATAAATCGCGAAACGAGAGGTAAGCAACAGAGGGGCCAAGCCTCGCCATTGATAACGCAATTCATCGTAAATAGCTTAGAATTGATTATAAATTATATTAATCCAATGTAACTGTCGCACTGATTCCGAAAATCTAAATACTGATCGACTTCTTAATTCTCAAAACATTCGGCCGTAGAGCTACTTGCTTGTTTGTAATTGTGATGAATGTCACGTCAACGGAAGTTCATTTCGCACTATAGATCAGGAAGACAATGTGTGTTGGAAAACTGCGTTGTCATATTGGTGTCGCAATGTCTGCTATTCTCTTTGATCTATCAACGTATCGTGCAATCCAAGATTTCGAGTAGGGTAGGTTATATCGATTCCGCGAGTGATATTGGTCGCCGGTGCGACAGTAACTTAAATTCGAGGATTTTGAAAAGAGTTCGAGCCCCTAAACCTGAAGACGGCATCGCCTTTACCTCTCAAAGACATGTTTATACTGCCACTGGAATAAATATTCTGATCGTGATAGAAATTTGCTAACAAGTCGCTGCAATATTGATCAATTTCAGTACAAAAATAGATGTTTGTAAAAGAGCCATATCGTATACCCGAAAGAGCCATAGGTTCCTGACCACTGCTCTAGGTTAATAGGTTTAGAATTAATCTCCGCAAGTCTGCTAATACTTATTCCTCCAAGGTTAGGTTTGAGAATGAAATCGAGAGTGATGTAAGACTCGATCGATGCTGTAATCTTGGCTGATGCGTTGATGTGATAGGTATGATCGGAGGGTGTAACCAGATGATAAGTTCGAGGCCGGGAAAATTACTTTTCAAAGATCGATATACTACGATACTAATGATCATAGGATCTTATTCGAATCAGAGTCACTCCCCTTGGGAACGGCAATTGCACTTACTCAAACTCGACGAATGTAGATGAAAGGGGGATTGTCGACGCCATTTTACGCTGTACGCCTGAGAGTACATCTGTGCGAAGCTAAGAATCGAAGATATTAGGTTACGGGTTGCCAGCCGTTTTTTGCACCATGGCCCCTTTCTAAAATTTAGGGAAATCAGCGGATCTACTATTTCACAAAAGTTTGAAGCAATTGTAAAACGTTATCTCAATTATTAAACAGGTTTACACAGCGCCTGGTATAGTTAGGATGATAAAATGATATAAATACAATGCACACAATAAACATGATAACAACACATATTCAGTTAACGTTATGGTTCAGCTTGTTTTTGCTCTGACAATGTCTACTTGCTGGTTGAAACATTAAGTTGAAACATTGTTGAAACCCACATTCACAGCGATATGTTGATTGGAAACGCAACAGCAATGGTGTGGCGATTTGCTGTGCTATTTCTGTAACAGTAACTTTATTAAAATGATTTAGTATCATCCTCTATTACTTTGGAAATAATATCATTTTCAGGATCATGCTTGTCGTATTGTAGGATGGCGGGTCTTGGGCGGATAAAAGTAACAGCTTTGATTACGAATATACTAGTGACGTCAGGTCCCTAGCATGAGAACCCATCGCAAGATCTGAACCCTAGTACATCTGCGCACGCCTATGTAGACTAGTTGGCAAGTGCAAAGACAAATGTTGAGTATGGAAGCAGCTGATTAACTTGCTGTAATATCGGAATAGCTGGCGAGGGGGATCCAAGATAAACCATTGACATAGCTCCCTTGTATTGTCTGGCTAGTCTGGTTGCTCTGTTCATTTGAGAATTTCCAATTGTACAAGCAGAGCACCCAAGTGCCAGGACGGAGACTTTTCCGGGCACAAAAGCCACCAGCAGCGACTGCAGGCGTCGTCATTTGTTTGTATCATTATACGCCTCCTTCCGATAAAGAATATTCAAGCGTTCCAACGAATTCGGCGTATTGTCTTCCAAGCAGCCATATAATCACATGCCATAGATCAATTGTTCGTCGTAATTGCGATAACTCATGGGACATCGACCAAACAGGGGAATATAATTCATCATAGTCTGCAGGACATTGTTGCCGGAATGGATACTGAAGACGAAATGGTTTTTTTTCAAGTATTACTGGCCTTCTTCGAAGCGAAGCTAACCATTTCATCCTCTTCTGCCTTTGCATTATTTAGTCCAGTGGTTCTTAACCATTTTTCCTTCAGCGCCCCCTTTCGGAAATTTCCTAGCTCTAGCTCCCCCACTCCCAGATCTCAAATAAAATTATACTTCTGTATTCATTTTGACCAACGAAAATTTGAAGCATCTTTACTGTACAAAGGGCTCTCAATCTTAAAAGTGATACAGTGCCTCTTTCTTCGATTTCGACACGCAGTTCGCTGCGGGATAAAATACATAGTTCAAAACATTTTGTGAAACATAACTCGAGGTAGCGTGATGGAAGTATTGTAACGGGGAGCTGACGATCTAGAAGTACGCTCAATTAATTTTAAATAAATTACAATACACCACTGCATAGCCTACATGACAACATGTTACAAACATCGTCGGCACATGTTTCGGGGTTAGTCAGGTTGCAAGGACAAAGCCATTCGGCGCGTTCTTCATCCACGGTTCTATAGCCAGCGATCTTCCTGATTCTTCCTGTTTAGAGACTTCTCAAATATGAACTCCAGACTATATAAAAAACACTAATTACGAGCTGGATGTAGATCGTTCCGAGCGCAGATAATTTTTAGTTGATTTGGCTATCAAAAATAATCATGTGCAATGGTAGTTCGTGGCATATGGATATTTTACTAATTTTCGTGTCTAATACCTTCAACTATACCACATGAGCCTATAGCTTCAAAAAACCTAGGCCAAACCAAAAAAAAATGACAAAGGCCGCATGCCATGCTAACTTGGAACTACTTCACGGCGCAAACAATTTTCTTGAAGGCAAGAGAATTCAATTGAGTAAATTTTGGGCAGCCATGAAATGCGTTTCCCAGGAGTGTAGACTATTAGAGGCCTGTTCATACTTAGACGTTGTAAGCCACCACTTCGATATTAATCCTTGTTTCTCCTATTCAAAAGACACATTGAATGGCATACAACATGATATTTGATGGAAATATCATATTCTTCCATACCCTCCTGTCTTTCTAATCACTTTGCACAGATGTTGAACAGGCAGACCATAAAAGCACGCACGAACGCAATTATGTTATTAGAATCCTAATATAAATATGATTATTGCCGTTGTTGAAAGTTTGAAGTTTCAGCTCACATTAAATTCATTCCGAGATCAAGAAACATCATTTCTCTCAGGCACGCCAATTAGGTGCTTTCGCTCCGCCAGTTTGAGAACCACTACCGTACCACAGAAGCAGTCATCGCGTTTGTGCCCTAGATTGGCACATTTGAGATGAAAAACCATGCAATTCTTTATAAACGTAAATAATGTTCATTTAGCATTTGGTTAAGCAAAGCGTTTGCGGGATATTTAAGGTCAGTTATGGTGTAAAATAGCTGATCATAGCATGGCGTTACTTTTCAAATGTTACATTAATGCAAAATTAAAAAGGATTCCTCGCTTCTGGAATTCGTGAGACTGTAGCGCAGTGGTTCTTGACCTTTTTTCCTCCAGCGCCCCTTTCAAATATGATCGTGCTCTAGCGCCCCCACCCAATATTGTCCTCCTTATTCAGGTTTTTGAGAATGTTCTTCGAGGACGTCTAAATGTCCTCCTTTATGGCAAATCGTCCTATTAGACAGCTTTTAGAGCTAAGATGGTGAATAGTTTCGAGTGAAAATGAGCATACATGATGCTAAACAGGAAATCGTGGTTCGAACGTAAGCGACGACTTTTTTTTAGTCAACCTGCGTAAAATCTAGAAGAAAAACTGTATTTCGGGAGTTGAGCCTGAAAGTTGACCCTTTGTTTAGTCAACCAACCGCAATTTTGTGGTATATTTACCAATTTTTCCGAATTTGACTCACGTATTGTAAGTCTGAAAAGTTTGAAAAACTGTCCTCATTTCCCGATTCCAAAATATGGTAACCCTACGTAACAGCACTTCGTCAGTACCCATAAAAACGATTGTCTTAGGCACCCATAGCGTGAAAGATCCGTCCCGTGATTTCGATGGTAAGCAAAGTTTGGGTGGGCAGGTCGCCCTAGGCGCCAAAATTTTCTATAATGCATGAATGATTATAGGTGTTATTTGCATATATATGTTTTATCCTCTCAGTCCACGTAATCAGATTTACCAGTAGCGCTGGGTGAACTGTTGCCTTGGAAAATGAAGGCCACGTAATCAATAATTAAACATATTCGGGCGTGTCCGTTCGTAGAATTACTTCATTAAATGTTGCTATTTTGTTAGCTCTTGTCCGCTGCATACACAAAAGATATTGAAACGTATAAACGTATTAAACTTAAATAAACACATGATGTCATTTCGGGTGCAGACGACATGGGGTGTGACGACATGATAACTCGGCACGGGCAATTTTAGCTCCTATGGACAATTATACTTATATACATCGATCAAGATGAGGGCGATCCTCCTCGACTAAAGTTTTCTCGCTGACATCTTTTTGGCACACTTCTCGGAGTCCCATATTAGCAGGAACTTCATAAGTCTTCGTGCATCGTGGCGTGGTAATGGCCGACGCCGAAATGCCTATTTAGATTTTCTATAATTATGTGCGTATTTTTTCGAGGGGGAGTCGTCAAAACATCATGTGTAATTTATGTTCATTCACCGATATCATTTAGAGCAGGGGTTCTCAACCTGGAGGGCGCGCCGGAATGGAAAGCAATAACAATTCATTCGCGGCTCTGAAAAATATACGCGCACCTTGCGACAATATGCACTCCCAGCAACTATTCAGAACATTGCCACTCGCGATTTCGGTGCGTGCAATAGGCCGTTGTGAAAAGTAGAATAGTTCGGAGTTCACCGGGAATGGATATGGTCAGTTTACCATAGGTATTTTGCGTCCAGATCGTTCATTGCAGCTATGCCCTGGAATGCGGCCTTGGGCTAAATAAGTAATCGAAATGCGGCCATGATTAACAAGAAGGTTGCCCACATCTGTATAAGATGATGTGCTCTTTTTGACATGACGATAAATGCAAGGGGGTCAGGGGGCGAGATTTTTTTGACCATCGGCAATGGGGGTGCGTGTCAAAAAAGGTTGAGAACCGCTGATTTAGAGCATCCGTCGAGCTCCCCCTCCACTAATGTGGGTTTGGGTGGCAGCAGTTTCGATCCTGGTAAGAGGTCAAATCCAGTCGGTCTTTTCGGGAATTAAGAAATATTTCGCGATTTAATCGCGCTCGAGGACGACTCGACAATAATGAACCATATAATGATTGTATGTGGCATATTCAGGGTGAAATCTAGGTTGTTATAACAACAAGCGTGCACAGTCTCATACCCTATGGTTCGAAACAGATGTACGCATCCCGAACTTACATCTGCGATTAGCAATACCGGGAAATTAATGGTATTGGATTGCGTTTTAGTGCTTTGTGTGACTAAGTGAGTTTACTGAGAATGGGATGCATAAATCTGCTCACATTTAATCTAGTACTGTGCCCAGTTACAATTTTTATCATAAATGTATCCCAAACGAAGTAACTCATATTATTTAACGTTAATGGGAGGTTGTGGACTACAACTTTATGATACGATGAAGAAATATTCTGACGATTTAATTTTGTAGCTCCTAAATACAAGTATATGTAGTTATTCCTTACGTGCACAAAACTTCAAAGCATATTTTATGTACAAAGGGCTCTCACTCTCAAAAGTGATATACAGTGTCTCCTTCGATATCTACACGCTCTACGCTGCAGGATACAATACCTAGTTAGAAACATTTTGCTGAAAATAGCCCTAGCAAGCGTGGCGGTAGTGTTTTAACGGGGAATTGGCGATCTAAAAGTACGCGCAATCCATTTTATATGAATTATAGTAACCCACTACATTTATGAATACATTTGTTGCGAACGTCGCCGCGTAGCGCTACCAAAATTCTCGAGATTTGACATGTTTAGTGGAATGTTAATTAACTCTGAATACTCATTAAGGATATATACTTATACTACATCATCATCTACAGCAAAGCCATTTGTCGTCAGCGCCCCCCATATTGCCCCCTGAGCGTTTCCGACCCTTCGGGGGCGCTGGAGGCAAGGTTAAGAACCACTGCTGTAGCGTATACGGATATGTGAAAAACAATTTGGAGATATACACATGACACAGACAGTAAACTTTTAGCGAAAATCCTGGGCATTTCCACCTGTTTACCACCTCTGATATACGGGTTTGAATATCTATCCGTGGCACAAGAAACCAGAACCTAACTCAAAATTATACCGTGGTATATATCGAGTACGTCATTTTATTTCAAATTGAGCGTACAAATAGGTAAACAGGAGGGTAAGAGCATGGGCAGTTGGGCACGTAGAATTTATGACCGAGATATAATTCTGAGTTCGGTTCTGTTTTCGTGTGCCACCCTTTTGCGCCCTCTGGGTGTGAATGCACACGTTTCTGGAAATCTTTTCTAATCTGGCAATTAGCAGGCCGATACAATACGATGCTATTGAAGGCCATTAAAACACTTCGCTGCAACATTCGGATTTGTTCGAGTAGACGCAGAGAATGCTCCCCACCCAGTCTTTCACTGCCATAAATCTCTTTGAGAAATGAGTCACACGAAGATGCGATATAAATAGCAGAAAGAACCCGAATATTCCAGCCCACCGAAAATGCGATTCTGTGTCTCAATGATTTGTCGACCACGAAAACCTTCGCATTGAAACTAATATTATGAAATGCCCTTTAAATATTTCTCCGGAAGTACCCAAGTTACAGATACACTTCGTGTGTTACTATTTCGTGTATGTATTATAAATCGTATCATAAACCAAAAGATACAGATGGGTTGTCTGTCAGTGGTTTGCAGACTGAGAATAGTGACTTAATATTTGCTCCACGACTCACCAATAGCACAGGATGCCATTGACTTACAATATGCGTTCCTGCAATGACTATACATTGTAATAATCATCACCAGACTTGGAATCTACTCCATGACTCGACAATTGCACATAGTCGCATGCAATTAGCTTACAATATGCAGTGCTGCAATAACTGCATTGTAGTAATCAACACAAGCGGCTGTCACAATACTAAAGAAGGCATATAGTCTACTGTTCTAATTCTGTTCCACGAGAGTAGTCGAAGACAACGATAAGCTCTTGTTTCGTACTAAGCATTGTAATATCAGCACTAAAAGATGGGTGGATGCGAGATATTCAAATATAGCTTACGTTTTCATATAGATGTAGCCAATTTATAAGCAAACTGCTAGAGTTAATTTAGAATCAATCACCGCGAGTGATGTGATATTGATATCACAGAGGATATCAGGATTACGATATTTTCGACAATGAAATCGACAGTGACGAAAAACAGCAGCTCCATTTGACAAGTGATGAATTTTCTTGATCCCATGACACGTATGTTCGGAAGGCATAGCCAGAGTGATGGATGGGAAGCTTCAATTACAATAGATTGAAATGTAGAATAGAGATATTTGTCAAACATTCAATTGTCGAGGGGATGCCTGTCAATATTTAAAAGTCAGTATGTATGAATATCACTAATACACTAATATTTTGAGCATAGCATTCGCTTCCGCTGGGAGTTGCATTGGGTAGTAGGCGAGTTCAAATAATCTCGGTCAAAGATGAGCAGCCGACGCGGGTTCTATTTCCATTCATTATTTCAATGGGACCAGGGGTATATCGATTGTGCGAACTTTCTGTTCGTGTTCATGTTGAACTAGCTCATTTCGGAGGTTCGTGTTGGGATTTTTTCCACTTTGAATAACGGTACTTATATACCAATATTTTTGTGATCAACCTCAATCATTGATAAAATTGTCTTGAATTCCCTATCCCCATTTGCATGACAGTGACTGAATAGTCGAATATTTTGTTTGAATTATCTCAATGTGTTGTGAGTAGGCATAATATAATGACTCACCCCGCCACATCTACATGTGTACTCGGGAACCGGGCGCAGCGATATCACAAGTTTGAAATATCCCGTATTAACAGAATTAATGATTCCTGATAAAACCACAAAGTATATGTGGGTTACGTGGTACCAACTTGTTCATGGGCTCACACGATTTCCCTGGCAGTAGGTCAACAATATTGCGTGTGAGTGTGGCGTTATTTGATACCGAAATCTATCCGTAGATCCTAATAACATTCAGGAACAGGATGTTATAGGCTCAATGAGTACTGTGTCATACGAGTGCGGTCAATTACGAATTCAGCTGAGACGCTCATGGTCCAACAATATTAATCCGCCTCCCATACACCACCAGTAATATCTGCCGGTTACGTTACATGCAGTGGTTCTCGAATATTTACACCGCGACCCATATCTAAGTTTTATTTCATCTCGCGACCCAAGCCTCACACATCGATATGAATGCATTTTTACTGTCAGTATGCTACGTATTTACGGGCATGTATGAAGTAGAGAATGCGCGGACAACCAGCTGTACGCAATGCAGTTCTATGGAACATCTGTGACGCAATTTCAAACGGGATGCATTATTTTCCTATGTTGGCTATATTTGTACAGCGGGGCTAAAATTGCAAGGTCAATTCCAATCGGTGACGACCAAACTAAGACCGGATATATCAATATTTACGGTTTCGGCCAACCAGCAACGGCCATTTTGTACCAGGGTTTTATCGTATTTACCGTTATTTCGCACCGCATTTTGGCCGCAGCCGCATGTAGGCCAAAACTTCCTGTCGTCCAGCTCCCCGGCGTGGGTGGAAAGGGCCTCCTCGAAATACTGTTGTGCACCCTCAGTTCAAAGCAGCTAAACAGTCTCTGGAGGTGTGAAGCGATAATAGGAATATCCTGCTCATTCACAATTGTGTATACAGTTCATTCATTTCTGTAAATTCTTCGCATTCCTAGAAATATCGGGTGCAGCAGTTACGGCCGCGCTCTTTCCCTCCCTCCTGTCCAAGTTAGACCTTTACAGAGTAACCAATGTCTGACATATCTTAGCATGACATCAAGCCTACTTGTGTGATACAAAGGTCTGCACATTTTCACGATCACGTCATTTTAGAAACTTTTTTGCGTGTCTCACCTATCCACTATAGCACTCAGCACAGTGACCATGTATATGCACAAATTGAGCACAGGATATCGCTCCAAATGCGAATAAATTTTGTTGTTACAAGAAATTTAGTAAACGCTTTGGTGCGATCGCGACTCAAATATATACTAATCGCGACCCATGTTTTGGGACCGGAAAGAAGAACACGTTAGGGATGGTGTGAACCTCTGAAAGGTTCAGGTTCGTGTGAACGCGAACCTTTCAAAAAGGTTCTGTGTGAACACGAACGTGAACCTCATGACGTCACGTGACGTCATATTGCTAATTCCAACCATATCCTTCAATGAAATGACAGCCCATATTATTGTACACGATACCTAGCGACGACTCGGGCAACATAATGTCACAATGCTGAAGTATATATTGACGTTTTAAACGTCGCCAAATGTATCAACTAGGGTAATCAAATGACATAATAATCCCATAAAATCAATATCTTCCGCCGTTTTGCCTACAATTTTGACGAGGACTTACCAGGGAATAGAAGGAAAGGAAAGGACAAAGTTTATTTTTGTCCTTTGGCATATACACCGAATCATGATATACCGCACACGATCTGCGCATATGCATACCATGAGTGCGTGATGTGCATATGCCGCCGGGCAAGGAAGATGCCGATATAGCCTTGTAGCAGTGTTGGGATGACTCGAGTCATGACTTGGCTCAAGTCAGACTCGAATCACCTTTTTCGTATGACAGGTCGGAAAATGTATTCGGCATCCGAGTATTGCATTGATATTGAGCGGAGTGGGAAATGGGTATCTATGCTTGCTACTGATATTACCCCATTAACAAGTTATACAGCAGTAGCCAACATCTCAATCGCAGCGTTTTGATTTTAATGATACAGTAGACATGAAGTCAAGATTAACCCCGTACGCCTGCTAGATTTTTTACTTCAGAAAACTATATCAATCTCATTGATTGGTTAAATAAGTATCATTCGCTGACTACATAGCTTATTTCGCTCGTGATGTTGTGCGATTGGGGGGCCAAGCTCGCCGCAGAGAGTCACTAAATATTTACAAACGGAAAGCTGGATCTTTCGAGCAAACTTTTGCAATAAAGCAAGTAAAACCTTTGAGATTGTCAAGGTGCATGCTCGTTTAGTGTTGATTATTTACGTTGCCAGCGCCATGCATAGAGTGGCCTGCAGTTGAAGTGCAATAAATTTAAGCCAACGATGTTACAATGAAGTGAAAATTGTAATATATGAAAAAGGTTCACAGTGCAGAACCCACCAAGGTTCTGTTGTGAACGCGAACCTCTAAATTTCTGAGGTTCGCACACAGAACGCGAACGTGAACCTCACGTTCACACCATCCCTAGAACACGTTTACGAAATCGTAAAAGGTAATTTAGCGAAATAGAACACAGCCGATTTTGCATCATACACTGTTTGTTTGTTTGTTTTGGGGTATTCATGGTGTTTGTCGACTACTATGGTCATTTACACCAGGCCGATATTCTTCTTATTTTCCGTAACTGCCGACTTATAGCACGGCCCACCTCTAGGCTTTTTGTAAGACACCGCTGACGCGGATGAGGTGGCGAGGAGGAGCCTAGGTAAACCTCCAACACTTAGGTGTCGGAATTCGGAAGTCGACCTCGGTCGGACTCGAGCCCGCACCCATTGGTGTTGCAGCCGCGGATTATACCACTGCGCTATCTCGCCACAGCATCATACACTGGAATCTTGCTTGTGTTGACTAAAGAAAAACGGTCATCACTCAGGCTCGATTTACTTTTTACTTAGTACTTTTCGGTCAAAATTCAAGGTCTTTCTGGGTATTTTAGGCTAAAACTGACCACGATTTAAAAAAAAGAGGACATAATGAGTATAGGGATAGTGTGAACCGCATGACGTTACGTGACGTCATATTGCCAATTTTAACCCTAATTTTCAGTGAAGTGATAGCCTATTTTAATGTACATTGTACACGATACCTAGCGACGACTCGGGCTACATACTGTAGGAGAGTTACCATTCGTCCTCTTTTAAGAGGTGTTGTCCTCTTTTTTGACTTTTTTGAAAGTGTACCGGCGGATGCCCAAATGTCCTCTTTTTTGAGAATCTTGGTTAAAGATAGATCAAAATTCGGCTGAGATACAGTAAATCAGCACTGAAATAACGCTCCGGCGGCTATTTTTGCTCCGGTATCGTAAATTTTGAAAAAGTGTCCGCTTTTCAGATATCCGGAATATGATAACCCTGACATAATGCCACGATACTGAAGTAAATATTGACGTTTTGAACGTCGCCGAATGTATCAACTGTGGCAACCAAATGATATAATAATCTCATAAACTCAATTTCTTCCGTCGCTTTGCCAACAATTTCGACGAGGACTTGCAAGGGAATATAAGCTTTATAAGCTTACGCCTTAACGATCTAGGCCAGACTGGACAATGTATTCGGCGTCTGAGTATTGCTACGTTGGTATGTGGTTGACATCGATGAATTCTTTATATATATATCATTGATTGGTTGAATAAGCATCATTCGCTGACTACCTACATGTAGTGTATTTCGCTCTTGATGTTGTGTGATTGCGGGTCAAACTCACTGCAGAGAGTCACTGAATATTCACAAACGTGAGCTGGATATTCGAGCAAAGTTTTGTAACAATGCAAGTAGATTTTTTGAAATTATCAAAGTGCCTGCTCGTTTAGTGGTGAATTTGTTATGCTGCCAGCGCCATGCATATAGTGGCCAGCAGTTGAAATGCAATAAATTTCCAACAAAGATGTTATAATAGGCTTACCATATTTTGGAAATCTAAAAAGAGGACACTTTTTCAAAATTTACGATACCGGAGCAAAAATAGCCGCCGGAGCGTTATTTCAGTGCTGATTTACTGTATCTCAGCCGAATTTTGATCTATCTTTAACCAAGATTCTCAAAAAAGAGGACATTTGGGCATCCGCCGGTACACTTTCAAAAAAGTCAAAAAAGAGGACAACACCTCTTAAAAGAGGACGAATGGTAACCCTCCTACAGTATGTAGCCCGAGTCGTCGCTAGGTATCGTGTACAATGTACATTAAAATAGGCTATCACTTCACTGAAAATTAGGGTTAAAATTGGCAATATGACGTCACGTAACGTCATGCGGTTCACACTATCCCTATACTCATTATGTCCTCTTTTTTTTTAAATCGTGGTCAGTTTTAGCCTAAAATACCCAGAAAGACCTTGAATTTTGACCGAAAAGTACTAAGTAAAAAGTAAATCGAGCCTGAGTGATGACCGTTTTTCTTTAGTCAACACAAGCAAAATTCCAGTGTATGATGCTGTGGCGAGATAGCGCAGTGGTATAATCCGCGGCTGCAACACCAATGGGTGCGGGCTCGAGTCCGACCGAGGTCGACTTCCGAATTCCGACACCTAAGTGTTGGAGGTTTACCTAGGCTCCTCCTCGCCACCTCATCCGCGTCAGCGGTGTCTTACAAAAAGCCTAGAGGTGGGCCGTGCTATAAGTCGGCAGTTACGGAAAATAAGAAGAATATCGGCCTGGTGTAAATGACCATAGTAGTCGACAAACACCATGAATACCCCAAAACAAACAAACAAACAGTGTATGATGCAAAATCGGCTGTGTTCTATTTCGCTAAATTACCTTTTACGATTTCGTAAACGTGTTCTAGGGATGGTGTGAACGTGAGGTTCACGTTCGCGTTCTGTGTGCGAACCTCAGAAATTTAGAGGTTCGCGTTCACAACAGAACCTTGGTGGGTTCTGCACTGTGAACCTTTTTCATATATTACAATTTTCACTTCATTGTAACATCGTTGGCTTAAATTTATTGCACTTCAACTGCAGGCCACTCTATGCATGGCGCTGGCAACGTAAATAATCAACACTAAACGAGCATGCACCTTGACAATCTCAAAGGTTTTACTTGCTTTATTGCAAAAGTTTGCTCGAAAGATCCAGCTTTCCGTTTGTAAATATTTAGTGACTCTCTGCGGCGAGCTTGGCCCCCCAATCGCACAACATCACGAGCGAAATAAGCTATGTAGTCAGCGAATGATACTTATTTAACCAATCAATGAGATTGATATAGTTTTCTGAAGTAAAAAATCTAGCAGGCGTACGGGGTTAATCTTGACTTCATGTCTACTGTATCATTAAAATCAAAACGCTGCGATTGAGATGTTGGCTACTGCTGTATAACTTGTTAATGGGGTAATATCAGTAGCAAGCATAGATACCCATTTCCCACTCCGCTCAATATCAATGCAATACTCGGATGCCGAATACATTTTCCGACCTGTCATACGAAAAAGGTGATTCGAGTCTGACTTGAGCCAAGTCATGACTCGAGTCATCCCAACACTGCTACAAGGCTATATCGGCATCTTCCTTGCCCGGCGGCATATGCACATCACGCACTCATGGTATGCATATGCGCAGATCGTGTGCGGTATATCATGATTCGGTGTATATGCCAAAGGACAAAAATAAACTTTGTCCTTTCCTTTCCTTCTATTCCCTGGTAAGTCCTCGTCAAAATTGTAGGCAAAACGGCGGAAGATATTGATTTTATGGGATTATTATGTCATTTGATTACCCTAGTTGATACATTTGGCGACGTTTAAAACGTCAATATATACTTCAGCATTGTGACATTATGTTGCCCGAGTCGTCGCTAGGTATCGTGTACAATAATATGGGCTGTCATTTCATTGAAGGATATGGTTGGAATTAGCAATATGACGTCACGTGACGTCATGAGGTTCACGTTCGTGTTCACACAGAACCTTTTTGAAAGGTTCTCGTTCACACGAACCTGAACCTTTCAGAGGTTCACACCATCCCTAACGTGTTCTTCTTTCCGGTCCCAAAACATGGGTCGCGATTAGTATATATTTGAGTCGCGATCGCACCAAAGCGTTTACTAAATTTCTTGTAACAACAAAATTTCTTCGCATTTGGAGCGATATCCTGTGCTCAATTTGTGCATATACATGGTCACTGTGCTGAGTGCTATAGTGGATAGGTGAGACACGCAAAAAAGTTTCTAAAATGACGTGATCGTGAAAATGTGCAGACCTTTGTATCACACAAGTAGGCTTGATGTCATGCTAAGATATGTCAGACATTGGTTACTCTGTAAAGGTCTAACTTGGACAGGAGGGAGGGAAAGAGCGCGACCGTAACTGCTGCACCCGATATTTCTAGGAATGCGAAGAATTTACAGAAATGAATGAACTGTATACACAATTGTGAATGAGCAGGATATTCCTATTATCGCTTCACACCTCCAGAGACTGTTTAGCTGCTTTGAACTGAGGGTGCACAACAGTATTTCGAGGAGGCCCTTTCCACCCACGCCGGGGAGCTGGACGACAGGAAGTTTTGGCCTACATGCGGCTGCGGCCAAAATGCGGTGCGAAATAACGGTAAATACGATAAAACCTGGTACAAAATGGCCGTTGCTGGTTGGCCGAAACCGTAAATATTGATATATCCGGTCTTAGTTTGGTCGTCACACCGATTGGAATTGACCTTGCAATTTTAGCCCCGCTGTACAAATATAGCCAACATAGGAAAATAATGCATCCCGTTTGAAATTGCGTCACAGATGTTCCATAGAACTGCATTGCGTACAGCTGGTTGTCCGCGCATTCTCTACTTCATACATGCCCGTAAATACGTAGCATACTGACAGTAAAAATGCATTCATATCGATGTGTGAGGCTTGGGTCGCGAGATGAAATAAAAACTTAGATATGGGTCGCGGTGTAAATATTCGAGAACCACTGCATGTAACGTAACCGA